>NW_026136707.1:11328351-11928351 GCF_905237075.1 Dicentrarchus labrax | reverse complement strand
CATTGACAAGTGTGCTTTTTACGTGGGAACGTGTAAGTCATTGATATCTCTAAGTACTGATTGAAAGACATAAATCAGTCCATCTCAGTGCAGCGGCGTCTCGGTATACTTTGTATGCGGAAGCGTGGGAGGTGGCTTTCTTTTATTTTGACTGAAAGACCAGAGTATTTCCATCATTGCACATCCGGACTCTCTTACACTTCTTAACGCCATCCAGCAAATTATGTATCGATTTCAGGATAAACATTTTAAATCGATCGGTTTGGTTGTTTTGCTTAAAGGATCTCACTTCAGTATAAATATGTGCATGCATATGCTGCTTTGTGTGGTGTGTTTATAGTTGGTTTCATACTGTACGGTAGTACTGGGCCGCAGTGGAAATATAAGACGTTGAGGGTTTATCTGGAGATATTGTAAATCATGAGACTATGCAACTAAACTAAATAGTGTTGCTTGGATATATCAGACTTGAGAGCAAAATGAATCTTCATTCACTGATTGAGCATCGTGCACATGAGCACGTAGGAGCTACAGTAAAAATATCTTTTTTAACCCAAAACCCTTATTAATTGGGTCACACTGAGCTGTAGAGGAGGCCTGCCACATTAGGGTAAACCAATATAAACCTGTTTTGGCAATCAGGCAGTAGAAAAGTGCACTTTTAGTTTCAACATACAGTACATGCATTTAAGAAAATAAGCACTGTCTTTCAGCTATATTGCCTGCTATGTTGCTAAGAAGAATCACTAATGGAAGAAACAATGGTAGTAGTTTTTCTGTATTTGTACCTCTCATATGCATGCACAGAGACCAGGAGATGCTGGGTTTGATTGGTTGAGGCCTGTGGCCAGAGAGACCCAGGTGAGACAAAAAAAGCTCACAGGAGCTGCTGATTATAGATTCCTCCATTTTTATCTTCTGTTAAGTCCACTTCCACTTCCAGTTACTGGTGTGTTAACACTCTCAAGGTAGACAGTAATTTACAGATTTTCTTGTTTTAGTCATGATTTAGAGTGATTATGCTGTGCTGCTTTAGATAATTTGCTGTCATATAAATTCAGTTGAGGATAATGAGAGCTATGATTGCATGGAAAGTTATTGGAGGAGCAGTGTGTTTGATTGCTGTGTGCGTGTGTGTGTGTGTGTGTGTGTGTGTGTGTGTGTGTGTGTGTGTGTGTGTGTGTGTGTGTGTGTGTGTGTGTGAACAGTGAAAGGTTGTGGGTCACAGTGGATTTCCTGTTGTTTGAGGTTAACAATCAGAACTGAAATAGCGAAAAAAAAAAAAAAAAAACAGAGACCACTCATGTTCTCTTCCCCTATCCTACACTGCTGAGAGAAATGCAATCTTAGTCACAGCTCAGTATCTTTATTTGACTAAATAAGCAATATAATGAGATATGATATTTAGCTTGCGGAGAAGTGTTTCTGTTGAGTGTTTTTTTTTTTGTTAACCAAATCTGTCTTTTCTAGTGTCAGTATCTGGTTGGATCTGTGAAATACTCCTTATCATGGTACATCTTGAGGTTCATCAATCACCTCTATTAGTAGCAGCCACAATCTAATCAGTTGTGCAGTATCTCTGCATTATCATACAAGCTTTTACTCCACTTCTGCATTTAAGTGTGTTTTGACCTCAGACCTTCTGTCCCTCTTGGGAGCCTTCAGGTGATCCCTGTGGCACCAGATAAAGAGGGCACACACTGACACACTAACACACACTCGTGAACAAATCTGACACAGTTATGCACGGAAACGCAAATACTACAGCACATAAGCATTGACACGCAGACATAACAATCACACCTTCAGTGCATTTGTGGAAGGAAGACGAGATGAGATGACAGCAATAGATAAAAGGAGAAATTATTTAGTGTAAGAAAAAAAAATCACATAATGTATGCTCAGCTTCCTGGATGTGTGTCACCCTTCAGTGTTACTATAAATATGTTTAATAATGTGAATTATACTAAATGTGATGCATCTATCGTTCTATTTGTCATTATATTGCAGATATTTATTTAACATTTATGGTACCTTAATGGATCAAATGACATCTGATTATGACTATTATAAAAATCACCACTAAGCAAAAAGACTGAGGGGTGTGAGAGCTTACAGAGATCAGGGGCATGGGGGGAGGTGAGAGGGGGATGGCCATTACTGGCAGTGATGAAGGAGAGAGAGTGCATTACTGGCAGCTGTGTCCTTTATGAGCGAGACAGAGAAGGATTCACAAAGAGAGAAATGACATGAAAGAGGGACAGTCAGAGTGAAAGAGAAGCCAGTCAACCACTTGAAAGGACTCTGAGGTTGACACCTTTGTATTCTCCGCCTTTCTCCATTTGAAAATATTCCACGTCCTCAGAACACTCTCTCCTCGTCATATTTGATGTTGTTCATTATTATTAAGGCAAGAAGTGTTTGAGAGGAAAATACCTTTGCTTTACTCTGGTCACACAACAACTGACAGATGTTTAAGGGGAAGTACAGCAGAACATTTGAGTTCTCACAGTGGGAATCGTTTTCCATTTTACTTCTTTGGGTGAGAATCAGTATATATGCAGTGTCATCGTGGTATTGGCATATTTTACCTATACAGTGACAAGTTGTGTGCTCTAGAGGTTAAGACTGATGTGTTATTGGATTTTAAGATAATTTATGCATCTGAAAACATTTAATATTATTCAAACAACATAAACTATTGTTTTATTGAGGTTAAACAGTGCTGACGTGATGATAAAGAAACCTGAGGTCAAGAGTTTACAATATATAACAGTTATGAGGGACTGATTTATCTACATTTGGTCAGACTTTTTCCCATTGACAGAGGAATAAATGCACAAAAATATGCTGATACATTGATGCGTTTATATTTGTCAAAGATATGGACCGTAAGCAGAGGATTACAGATTGTGTCTTTGACAGATTTTATCTTTATAATGATATGATATGATATACAGATCTGGATACGGATCCATAAACAAGTCCTTTTTTGCACAGTGTGATATCATATCAACAGATTTTCCTTTTCCTTCAGTACACACTCTTTATTTGGTCAGCTGTCAGACATTTTAGTTTTTTGTGACCTGTTGAGCTGCTGCATGAAAAAATACTGAAGATCAAGGATCTTTGAATTGATTTACAGTAACAAACTAACTTCTTCTTGCTTGCATTACTCTTGGTGTGTTACCTGCGTGACAGTAAAGTGGCACCTGTGCGGACAAAAAATGGCTGCACTTGAAAACGTTAAAATAATCGCTTTTACTTCTGTTTGTTCAGCCCAGATTGAAGTTATCCCATGCAAGATCTGCGGTGACAAATCCTCTGGAGTGCATTATGGAGTCATCACATGTGAGGGCTGCAAGGTGAGATGACAGCATTTGACCCTTTCCTCACTGTGCAAACACACATATATCAGTATTAACGAAACTGTTCAACATTTTGGGAAATACGATTCAGTCTCATGTTAGATGAGGAGATTGAGACCACTGTCACATCCGTACATTCAATATGAAGCTACAGCTAGCGGCCTGTTGGCTTAGCTCATCATAAAAACTGGAAACAATGGGGAAATAGCTAGCCTGGCTCTGTATAAAGGTAAGAAATCCTCCTACCAGAATCTCAAGAGCTCACTAATCGGCACATTATATCTTGTTTGTTTTAACCGTACAAAAGCCTAAAGTGTAAAAACGTCACGTTGTGATTTTACAAAGAGTTATGTGTCGGACTATTTCTTGACCAGGTGTTAGTTCTTGGAGTGTTGCCAGAGCCAAGTTATCTGTTTCCTCCTCAGATGGTAAGCTAAGCTAACCAGCTGCTGGCTCCAGCTTCATACTGAACATACAGATGTAAGAGAGGTATCAATCTTTTCATCTACCTCTCAGTAAGAATGCACACAAGCCTTTTTTCTCAAAATGTTGGACTATTCCTTTAACCATCAGAGCAAGACCAATATATTCAGTGTCATCTTATGGTAGTTTTTTTGGTGTCAGCATAGTTTATTTAAGCAAGTAAGAAGACACGTTGTCACATGCTAATCAGCAAGTTTGTGTTTCACCTGAAATGTAAATGTCACGCTGGCTACAAAGCTTGGTCACAACTTTAAAACGTATTAATTCATTAACTAATTAAATGGAATCTACATTGATATCTGCCTTAAAAATCATGTTTCTGTTTTGGTCTCAGGGATTTTTCCGGCGTAGTCAGCTGCCTACTGTATCCTACTCCTGCTCCAGGCAGAGCAACTGTCAGATCGACCGGGCCAGCCGCAACCGCTGCCAACACTGCCGTCTGCAGAAGTGCTTGGCGCAGGGCATGAGCAGAGATGGTGAGAAACAAACAGACTGACAGACAGACAGACTGTATCAGTTAATCACAGCATTTGTTTATTTTCATTGTGTTCACTTTTTGTCTTTCTCAGCGGTGAAATTTGGACGGATGTCCAAACGTCAGCGGGACTCCCTGATCGCTGAAGTGGAGAGGCACCGACAGCAGCAACAGCAGCAACAGCAGCAGCTTCAGGGAGACGCCCAGTCTGTCTTGTCCTACTCCACCAAGGCCCGCCAAGACCGCTCCCCACAGCTCCTTCAGCCCATGGCCTACTCCTTCACCGGGGAAACTGAGCTGCTGACCTACACTGCTGATGTTCACCCATACCTGCTGTGCTCCCCAAACGAGTCACAGGTGTCAGGTATGATCTACCGAGGCTCCGGTGTCTCTCCCACTTTAAGATCCCAGGGGAGGGGAGACAACAGCGGACATCCCGACGTAAGAGGTGAGGTACCCATGTGTGTACTCACTTTGTGCAGTTCCCTTCATCCTCCTCTGCTCATCCCTTATTTGTCTGTTGACTCTGTTCTTCCTGTCAGGATTTGACTCCAGACAGCCATCTCATGATCTGATGGCCATTCATCCCTACAACCCTCTCGAGGATCCTTACAGCCTCTATCCTCACTCTCTAAGAAACATAGGTGAGCAAACAGCATGTGGGACATGGGGTTACATGCATGTAAGTGTTTTGTAGTTATTGATACTTAAGTGTTACTTTTTTTTCTTTTTTTAGATGAGCTGTGTGCCAGCATTGTGCGTTCCCACAGAGAGACCAGCCAGTACAGAGTGGAGGAGCTGCAGGCTCTCAGATGGAAATTGTTCAGCAGAGAGGAGATCCAAGCCTACCAGAGCAAAGTATACCAATCTGATGACAAATTCTTGGTTCTCAAGCTTCCTCTTGTGACCTTATTCAGGCAGTCTCAAAACAAAACATGCCATTTCAGATGGCTTTAGGCTGAGGCTACTTTTGATTCATCAAAGAGAAAACAGAGAAAACTTGTTTCATCATTATCCCCCCTCCTCTACTTCTCTCTCTTTGATCACACAGAAGGCTTATGTTCAGCTTGAAGTTAATGGCTTTGATGATCCTTCCAAAATTGCTTTTTAGCACTGAATATGCTATAATTACACTAAATAAATATTTGAAATACAGTAAATATGCTAAATTATAAGAATAAGTAGTAGACTGAATGGCATGTAGCAATGGCAATGTGGCATTGGTTAAAATGTTTGTTGATTTGAATAATATGTTGCAAAGACTTCTTCAAAATAAACTCTCTCTACACTCTTTTTTTTTTCTTACTCCCAGTCAGTGGATGAGATGTGGCAGCACTGTGCCGTCCGACTGACTGATGCCGTGCAATATGTGGTGGAGTTCGCGAAACACATCCCAGGCTTCCGTATGCTCAGCCAAAACGACCAGATTGCTCTCCTGAAGACCGGTGAATTTAATTGTCACTTACAAGAAGGGACCATTACCTTCAATTGTAATCTAAAATGCTTTTAATCGCTCTTTTTTCTAGTCTTTTAACTGACCCCTTTCTTCCCCTCTTCACTCAGGCTCCATGGAGGTGGTTCTGGTCAGGATGAGTCGGTTCTTCAACACGGAAAACAACACCGTCTTCTTTGACGGGAAATTTGCTGGAGGGGAAGTCTTCAAGTCCTTGGGTGAGGATTTCTCTCTGCATTGCTCCATACATGAAGCACAACAGCAGTTCTGAAACCATTCACACATTGATCTCAAAATATAAATATGGTGGTTTATCAATGCTCTGTGGTTTTTTTTCTTGCAGCATGTGGTGATTTAATCACTGCGGTGTTTGACTTTGCTCATGGTATGTGTGCTCTAAAGCTCACTGAGCACCAGATCGCTCTCTTCAGTGCTCTGGTGCTGATCAACACTGGTAAGATCAACTCACCTGTCTGTCAGTCAGGTTGCATTATATTCCACAGTTCTGAAACATAAAAAAGTGTGAAAGACACTTCAGCGGAGTTGATTACCAACAGGATAAGCAATATATGTCATGCTTTTCACCAGGGAACATCAGTTTTGTTTTGTTTATCTTTTGGAAGCTGAGTTGTCTTTCCTCGTTCCCCAAGATTTACCCAGTCTACATTTTAAGATTTACACTGATGGTCATTTATGGCTAAATCTTGACAGTGTATCAGGACCATGTGCCAGGTCAGAAAGCTAACATTTAACTAAAGACAGATATATTTTTAGTGACCTCAACCTTGATATTTGTTTGTAAAACACATTGCATTTTCAGTCCGTCAATATTGTCAATATAAACTGTATTACTGTGACATGCAAAACAAATGTAGCAGAAATAGGTGATAAGCTCTTATCATTCTCAACAGCCAAATAATTCCTAAAATATTAAACTTTTTAAAGACATTTCTCTGCTTTCAATAGACATACGGTAGATCAGACAACTGACAAGGACGAGTCATCCTTTTTTCCATCACATTTTGCTCTGTGGTTTAGTTTTTCATTCTCACACATTTAGCCTCTCTGCCCCCCGGTGGCTGTTAATAGACATGGTAACATTTACAGGCCACACAGTGAACCAGGAATATCCACCTGTATGCAGAGTAATATGGTGCACCCTTCTTAAAAATAAATCCTCTTCCTTTTCTTGTCTTTCTGTGCAGATCGTCCAAGTCTGGAGGATAGAAGCAGGGTTCAGCGAGTGCAAAGAAGCGTGGAGTTAGGACTCACACACATTCTGCGCCGAGACAACCAAGAAAGTCTAATGCACAAGGTACGTGTCTCATTATAGAGCAGACACTTTATCTTTAGCTCTCTGCTTGGCTAAAAGCTGATTAAAAAGGAAACACATTCTTCTTTGATCTGCATGTTCCTCACTGTGGTAGAAAGCAGATGTCTAATTGTGTCTGTGTCCTCTCCGCAGCTCTACCAGAGGATGGCGGTGTTGCGTTCACTGTGCAGTCTGCACATGGAGAAGCTGCGCTGGTTCAGTCAGCGTTACCCGCTCACCGCTCACTCTCTGTTCCCTCCACTCTACAAGGAGCTGTTTGCCTCTGAGGCAGAGCTGCTGCCGGGGACCACTCACTGATGATTTAGTAGAATATGCAAAGACACAGTCGTACACACACACACACACACACACACACACACACACACATACACACACACATTATTTTAAATCTCATCATTACTTCCTGACAGAATCTATTTTTCTAATAATAAAAAATGAGAGAGAAGCACAATAGTTGTAGTGTGTTAAGTATTACATGACTCCCAGCAGAGCTTTTTGGTAGATTGTGTCAAACATAAATTTCCATATTTTGATAGCTTAAAACTATTTTGATTATTCCAGGGAAACAGATGTTTTGTTGTTCTTTGACAGTACCTTTTCAGTGGGATTCATTTTCTCTCAGGAGTGTGCTTTTGTGATTCTGTCCAGTTGTTACAGTTGTTGTGTGTTCAGACATAGAGATTCAAAGAGGCAGCACAAACTTAAAATGGTAAATAACTCAGACTGTTCTTGTAGAATTAAATATTATAAGTAACCTTTATGCCTCAAAACATTTTCATCTCAACATCATTGCTGTATTATACTGTTTTCGCAATGTCAGACATTTGAATGATAATATATTGCGTCACAACTATTCCCTTCAACAACAACAATCGGAAGACATCATTTTTGTTAAATGCCAGTAAACTGTAAGACTCTTGTCCTCATTGTGACAGTCTCAGAAACAACTGAGCTGAATGTGATATGTGTACATATTCAGTGCTAAACACACCCAAAAAGAGACAAGAGACCTGCCTCATTGCATCTGTATGTCTCTAAAGAAATGTTTCTCCTCAGGTTGATGTTGTCACAGATTGACTAATAAGTCCTACAAAGTGGCAGTACCTCTAAAATGTTATCCTTTGTGTTTGAATAAATCCTCACAGGCTTTTATATCTTTTGAGCTTTGAAAAGATGTTGCATTAAATGTAGAATAAATATTAAATTACAAAAATGTGGAGATACAGTAGAAGTCTCTTCCTCTGTGTGCAAACTTTTCCCCTTTTTTCAGATTAACCTGCATATGTTTTGTTTTCTCTACATATCTTTAAATAAAGCCATGAGTGCAGAGGAAATGATGAGAGGTTTCAGCATTAAGTAATACATGTCTGGATGTAGTTCGTCCTGTTCCTGGAACAGTGGAGGTTATAATGAAGATAATTCCATGTAACTCTTATAATAAACTGCTGAGCCCGTGACACCAAACAGATGTGCTAACTTTATTCATCTATTTGAAAAACAAATGTAATGTAAGCAGTTGTGTACGACTGGGACTTGCAACAAAAAAGGTCTTGTTATGATATCAACTCAGCAAATTTCATAGCAGACATAGTTCTGCATCATTTATCATTATCAGTCGCATATGGAGGAACATCCAGACATAGTCCCACCATACTGTAGATCTGCAACTGCATGTAACACAAAGGAAATATTAGTCATTGTGGATGACCCTTACACAGATTGTGGCAATGGAAAGTTGTCATCAGGTTGTCATAGACAGAAACTGTTGCTAACCAAGTTAAGAGGAAGCAAATAATGAAAAGACTGAGTCAACTGGCAATTTCCCTTAAAAAGCCACAAAGAATCTATGTTAAACGTACTTGCAGTCATGCTAGAAAACTAGCTGTGCTTTTATGTTTTTTATGTGCGGTTGTTTACTAAAAAGCAACTTTCTAAACAACCTCCATATGCAGTGATTTTTGCTTTCATAGTTTAGTTTGGAAAGACAAAAATAATTCTTGTTGACATTCTTTGTCTCATGTTGAATATAAGATAAGCAAAGAACAACTTATACTTTATACTTATTTAATTGCCATTTTCCCACTCGTGGTAACTATTACACCCACAGTAATCCAAAGAGTGGGAGTCCTCTTTTATTTCCTCTCCTGTGGTTTCTTTGGTTTTTCCTTTTGTGTTAAGGTACTTTTGTTGCTCTTGACCTGTAACGACCATAGAGACATGAACTTGAGCAATATAAATAAACTACACATCACTTGATTTTTACTCCTGAAAATAAAGGAAAACAACATAGAAGCATGCCACAATGTTAGTCTTTACTGTCAACCCATGTTCATATTTTGACAGCAGCCCTCTTTTTCCAGTACAAGTATGAAAGGGAGTACATTGCAGCCCTGCAAGTTTGTTTGCCTTTCTTTGCTCTCTGACCCCTCGGGGGGAATTTCTACCCGGGACACACATAGTTTCCGGACCCCCATCATTCACAACCACAAACCAGAAACTTTGATCCTGCTATCTACTGTACGTGATGGGAAAGAGCTGTAGGAGACGCAGCAAAAGCTGGATAATCCTGCCAGTTTAAGCTGTGGCCTATAGCAAGAAAACTGTGGAAACTCATTAAATTGCTGTCTGCATCTGCAAAGGGAGTTCTTCTGGAGAACATGGTGGGAGGGATTGTGTAGAGGTCACACTCGGCCTCTCAGACTGGAATTTGTGAGACCATGATAACCCTGGACTCAAACTCAGTGTGAGATAAGAAGGAATTTAAGGCCTTTAATATCTAAGAAAACAATAAATCACTAACACAGTGGGTGAGATGGACAAAATTCAAATCGAGGTACCAGATGCAGGATCTTAATATTGATACACGCTTTTATGTGGTGAAGTATTATCCCATATTCCTCCTGTTGAGTCATTATTTTTTCGGTTTTGGACTCAAATAATCAGGAGCACACAGCTGGTTTTAAACATGGAGTGCAGTTTGAGTGATATTCAACTGACTTCAAAAGTCTGAAAAACAAAACGTACTTGGGATAGAAAACTACAACATTTTAGCAGAAAGCCTGCATGACAGAGGGGTGTGGAGTGTGAAAGATGTGGGAATTTACCAGGCAGGGGCAGTATAACAAAATACACAAATCAATCGCACTGTGGAAAGTTTAGGTTGCTGTACTTCAGACAGGATATCTCAGGCTGTGCTTTTGATTTAAATTATTCTTTTTTTTAAATTGTATCCTGAATTTCCACGCCGGGGATCAACAAAGGTTAATATAATCTTACCCTGTGTTTCAACTGTACTGTACTTATTTATGCATGGCTTGTACTGCACCTTTATTCTCTCAGATCTTATATGTGGTGATATTGTCTGTTTTGTATCTGTTTTAAATACTTGTTCTGATTTTATGTTACAGCTGTCTTGACCAGGACAGGACTGCATTGAGAAGAAGATTTCTAATCTCAATGAAACCTCTCCTGGTAAAATGAAGGTTAAATAAATAAGATAAATTTAAACACAGGCACTATGAGACACATTTTTCCCATTATATTAATACATGTCAAGACAATAAACAATTATATTGGCATTAAGGCCAAGAAAACATCTGATTCATGGTAAATCATAGTTGCATAGGTTTGATCATTGAATTTACTGAATATGCATTGTTTAGAAAAATGTCAATTCTAAGAAATATTTGCTAAATGAATTATAGGCCTAATGATAATGATAATGATAATAATAATTCCCCTTTAATCACCTATGTGATAAAATTAGTCCAATGACTTTGTTTCAGCAAGAACTGGCAGTATAGGTGCTAATTGAGGAGTTAATAGCTGAACAGTAGTCATGTTCACACACACACACACACACACACACAGCCCACAGTAGGCTCAGGCTCAGTGACTAAAAACGAGATCATACTTTTCCCATATAAGCGCACCCTAACTTCACCCAGGATTTGAGCAGATCACTTATGAGTCATGTTGAAAAACTTCCTCCCCTCCCTATTTTTTTCCCTCACTCCGCCTCAATCCCCCCTCCCCCCTCCTCAAACCCCACAACAACCATAAAAATAAAAACTGTTTTCCCCGGTTGCAGACGGACAGCACGGCGGCTTCTGTTGGACCAATTAACGGGCCGGTCTGAGCGCTGCCCCGCTGAGCGTGCTTTCCTGGGCGGCCTCTGCTCTCTCCCCCCCCTCTCTCTCTCTCTCTCCCTCCCTCCCTCCCTCTCTGCCGGGACAGCCAGCAGCAGCGGGACAAACAGTACCAGAGAGACACTATCAAGTTGGCAATGGGGTCGTCTCCGGCTCTAGTCTGCGCCACCGCGTTTGTGTTGGTTTTACTGAGCTCAGCGCATGAGGGTTGGTACTCCTGTTGCTTTTTCTTTTGTGTTGTTGTTCATGTCAGAAATTGTTGTGTTTGCTTCTTGGCTGATGGCCGGGCTCCATGTTTGTTCGTCTGAGCTGCTGTAAGTGCGTTTATTTCGCCCATACTGACATGAATCCTCCAGTATTCAAAGGGCTTTTATATGCATGTCTGCTGTGATGTCTCCACTGGTGGAATGTACTATTTTATTATTTGAATATTTATGTTCTGGTACTTCTGTTTCACTGCATGTCAGGGGCAAATACTTTTTAGGAGAGAGGCTGCTTGCCAGATTAAGATTTTCCATGAGATAGTAGAATATGATGGATTGTTATAGATGAAACTAACAAATAGTATGCAAATATTGAAAAAGTCACATTAAAATCTGACTTTGAGTCCATTGTTCTGTTCATACGTCCAGACTTTTACTAAGGTACCATTTTAAATGCAGGAACTACTTGTAATGGAGTATTTTTACACTGTGGTATTGCTACTAATACTTAAGTGAAGGGATACTTCTTCCACCACTGTCTGTCTCTGTATAATTTGTGCATTAAAGAAACCCAATGAAGAGTTGCATAACTTTGTCTGGCTTCCTTCCTCCCTCTCTCTTTGTGTCTATGATTTTCCAGATGAGCAAAACCTTGAGCAGCCTGATGTCACCTTTGACCTCGACAAAATCATGCTAGGTGCGTGTATTCACATACTAGTGCAGTATTTCTGCAAGGACCAGCTGTTCAGAATGGCATTTGGCCAGCTCTTGCTACCTTAAGAGTTTTTTAGATTGAGGTTTAAGGAGAACTGAATTTATTCATGAAGTTCAGTTTGCTCGTCAGGAGAAGTGCTACATAACCTTTGTGTGTAATGTGACCCTGATCGTGTCTTTTTATAGTCTCTGTGACTTTATGGTGCCATACTAAATTGCTAAAGATCCCTTTAAGTTTTGGTTAAGGTTAGGATAAGATTCTTATGGAGTGCTTATGTGCAAGCCTAGGACATGACTGAAGTTTGTGTAGGTCAGGTTAAAGTATAGAAATACAGTATAAACGTACATATTTAAAACACTGTAGAATATTCTTTTTTGTAAATCGTTGTTTTAAAAATTAATTTCTTTCAGAGACACAAAACAAAGAGTCATTCATGATGCAGAGACCGCTGGACATGTCAGAGCTTCTCGACCCCATGGGTATCGTTTGTCTTTTCACCTACTGTTTCGACATAACTGCATGCCGCTCAATCTAATTAATTATACAACCAGAGGTCTCCTATCCACTGGCTTTTGTTTATTGTTTTGTTTTGTTTTCATAGAGTTTCACTTACAGCATATCGTGGATCCACCAGAACCTTATGACGAGAGAGGTATCTATCTATCTATCTATCTATCTATCTATCTATCTATCTATCTATCTATCTATCTATCTATCTATCTATCTAAGGCCTCTCTCTTTCCCTCTCCTGCTCATCTTTCCTGTCTTACTCCTCCACATATAAAAAGAAAAACCTTGATAAGTACTGTTTAATAATGCAGCCTTTGTTCTGTCAGCGGGTTCTAGACGAGTCTTAAAACCAAGAGGACGTTAGTATCCATTTTCCTCTCTTATTCAGTTTTCATTTACTTCATCTACCTGCAATTGTAAAAGCATCAAATAACAGTATGATTCCTGTTCTTTCCTCGTAGGTAGACCTAGCTTCAGTCCTCGTTCCTTTGGTGGTCCTCCCATGCTGGACTATCCCGTTCAGTTCCCCCTTGCGCAACCGTCCTCAGATAACCTCCAAGCCATCTGTCTCTATGGAGACCGTCGTCCCTACTACTCAGACTCTTACTTTCCTGTTTCTGGTTTTGGCCAGCTGAAGAGAAGGGCCAGTGCTGTCAATAATGCAGAGTCCTGGTTCAGTATGTGCTGCCGAGGGAACGAGACGTGGGGGAGGGAAGTGACGCTGTGTTGCGCCAGGCAGGCGGTGAGTTTTCAGCAGTTTTTATAAATATAAAGATAACATAATTTTTGCCATAATTCTGCTCCCCTTGGTTTATTCCTCTTTACTGATTATGTTTTTCTTGTCATTAGTTTCATCATGGTTATTTTCTCAAGAAGCAGCAGAACACGATGAACAACATAATGATATTATTCACGGTGGAGATAAAATAGGCCAATATGATTTCCTGTTAATAAACACTTGATGTTATCCACTTAAAACCTAATGTGGATGAGTGCTCTCATAGGCTCTCATATTATTGCCAACTTTTGTAACTTATATTCATGTAAACTTAATTCCTGAAGCTGTAATGTCGTAGGCCTGGTGTCATATACTCCACACAGTGTTTTTGTGAATGTTGTTGTATTAGCTCAAATATAAAAAGAGCTTGAAACATTCCTCACATTGCAGAGAGGATGGTGCTTGCAATTTTAAACAAAGTTGAAGGCCTTGGGCGCTTCCAGTCGATAAGCCCATTATATGCAGCCTGGCCCGACATAACAAACAGGCCTTGGCATGAGCACCAGTGGAGCTGTCTGGGGGCAGGCAGCAAACCTGCCTCAAATTCTTCAGTGAATAAAGCATTACTTTAATCTTATCGCCTTCCTCTTACCGTGTTTGCTTTTTTTAGTTTTCAAGTGTGTATTAAGATACTTCACATAATTGGGGGTGGCCCATTCACTCAACATATGGCCTCAGGCATACAGACACCCATTAAAGGATTTAATTTATACATCCTGTGTGACTGTTATTTCTCTGTGCCTACTACAGTGGGAGCTTTCAGTCGAATCGTTCTGTACCGAGGACTCATCAGTAAAGGATCGTCTTTACGACTGCTGCAGGAAAACAGGCAACAAACGGCTGACCTGCTTCCACAACGACGCTCCAAACCCGAACTACGGGCCAACAGAGGAGCTGCCGGTGCCACCGCCTCCCTCTTTTGACAGTTTCAACTTTGATCCCAACACTTGCCAGAGGTATGCAGGGAAATAAATCAAATAGGCACTAATAAAATGTTGATATTGACAAGTCACTCCACTAGAAGTGATAGTATTATTTAGTATTAAAAATATAAATTAATCCCACAGACAGTGTCCTGGTGTCGTAAACTCACCAGAGCACCAAATGTATATTTATCCACAGCAAAAAATAGTCCTGAACAAATGCACTATACATATACACCTCTTTAAGTAACATAAGCTACATGCAGTTTTTACACCAATGCACTGTTTGTAAGGATTTTACATCTTCAGTTAGGGCTAGGCCTCAAAGAAACAGGGTAGTGAAGTCAGAAAGTTTCCAAAGACGGACTAAGTGGGCGTTCAGACAGAAAACAGCCCTGTGTTAAAAATAAACATGATCCAGGAAGTCTAGTTTGAGTAACGGACCCATATGTTTGAATGCTTATCAGACACCAAAACATACCACAGTAGTTTATATTAGGAAGAAGGATTTTACAGCTCTGGGAAGTTATTATAGTGGCAATCATGGTGCATTGTAGGCTGGTGCAAAGGTTGAGCAAAGCTCCCAAACCTATGATCCTGCTGTTTTTTTGCCGGAGCAATGAAAAGTCCCATTGCATGAGTCCCATTCCTGTCCTTATATCGGCCTAACACATTGGTTTTGGTCTATTCGTTGGATGTGATGAAAATGAGGCAAATATGGACTAACACAAAGCAAAGAAAGTGATATAAGAAATTGTAGAAAAGTGTTGTTGAGGGACTTTTCTGACTCATACTTTACAGTACGGCAATAACTCCACACGAAGTCAGAGGAAGGAGTCAAAGAAAGATTAAGAAACTATCTACTTCCCAGAAAATTGACATCAACTTTCCTCCTGGACGCCCAACAGCAGATGGCATTGAATCACTGTGTAACAACCAGAAGCTACGCACCCTCTATACTGTCAAGTGCCTGCCAGGTTCAGGCTACGAATTGTTGGCTCGTCAGGCAAAGACCATTAACCGTATAGAGAAGGGATTCAAACAGTGCTGCAAGAAGAAGCAGGATGTGCTCAACTGTGTCGACCAGAAGGTAAAGCAAGGACCCTACAAGCATAAAATAAATAATCTGGTCATTTTTGGTACCTTCTCATTCCTTTCTCCTTTTGTATTTCAGTGGCGTCTGGAGCTTAATAACTTCTGTTCGGGTAAGAATGGTGAAAAGGTGGATTTCCACTGTTGTTCCGCAGGGAATGATGCAAATGGTCGATTTGACTGTTTCCAAAGCATTTCTCCAGACCCATATTATAATATGACTTCTGCCACTGAAGAGCTCTCGCTTAACAAAATCTGTGACACTGACAAGATCATCAAGAAGAGGTAAGACAATACATCCTACATCTGTCCTTGGATCTGTTTTTCTGTCTGTCTTCTTCATTGTCCTTCATATTTTTTGTTTCTTTTTTGTTTGGCCTTGTTACAATTTTTGTTTTCTTTCTGTTTCTTTTTGTCTCCTCTCCTGTCACACACAATAAATTAATCTCAAGCAGCCTTATATGCTGAAATATCCCTTATTGTAGTAATAATGTCACTGTGTTTTAGGTTCCCTGTTGGTTTTCCGATCAAGAACTTTGTGACCCAATGCTGCCCCCTGCCTGAAATAGAGAAGACCAACTGTTTTGTGCAAACGGTGAGTTAAAGAAGGAAGTGAGTCAGACAAAGTTTGGGCTGGGAAAATATTTAATGTAATATTGAAAATTAAAGTTTAGGAGTTATTATCCCACAGCTCAGATCTAAAGTTATTTGTCATGTGTCTGGCCTTTTCTTTTCTCTCCATGAAATCAGCTTAATGAAATGTCGGAGAACCTTTGTTTATCAAAGAAGGCTTCTCCTCCGGCTGTCCGCCGCTGCTGCAGTGCACAAGAGGCTCCAAAGTGTATCTCCAAAATTCTCATGGATGCCGTCACCAAAGCAACCAATGCCTTACGCCAAAAGAAGAAGAAAAGGTGCCCTCTCTCCTAAACCCTTTTTGACCTTTTGTAGCTGACCCTATGGGCCCCGGGCCGTTCAGGGACACATCAAGCTAGCAAGCAGAAGTGACCTCCAATCACTGAACAAAAGCAATTATTCCCACTTACAATATTCAAAATGTGGAGCAAATTCTAGTTTCATCTTCTGCCAGTGTTATTTGCATATTTTCACCTGAGATCAAGAAGCGTAGTTGTCAATAGAATACATTTATAAAGAAACTAAAATATTGTTAGATGCTTTGTTTGTAAACAGACTGTTGTCTGTGTCACTGTACCACTATTTTTAATAGGCTGCTCTAAACATATTTGATTATGAATGCATTTTTTGATTCCTTCAGAGCTGCAAGATCAGTTCTCTTCTTTTTATATGTGTTTGTGGTTAAGATCATATCTACAACCGCTCTAATAAAAAACATTTTT
This sequence comes from Dicentrarchus labrax, assembly GCF_905237075.1. NCBI lineage: Eukaryota > Metazoa > Chordata > Actinopteri > Moronidae > Dicentrarchus > Dicentrarchus labrax. Next base: position 11,911,515 of record NW_026136707.1, on the reverse strand, counting down.
AAATATACCTTTTGTGTGGTTTACTGTCTTGTTGCATGCCAGGCCTTTGTTGTTGGGTTAACCACAGTGTGCCTGGTACAACAAGTTGACATTTTATAAAAACTCAAGCAGATTTTTTTGGCAAACGTTTTGGCAAAGAAATGAATGTATTTGATCACAAAAAAGTTAATAAAATATGTAATGAAAGGAAATGTTTTAGGTGGATTTTTTAAGACATTAATTTAAAGTTGACAGAATGCTTTGTGGAAATTTGACTTAAATATTATGTAACACACCGTTTTAAAACTAATTATTTCACATTTTATTAAAAATATAAATTCAGATAAAATAATAAAATAATATTATAATTATTATAATATGTAAAAAATAAATCACCTATACAGCATGTAACACAAAACAGATTTTATACATAAAACTTAAGCATAACAGGACAAAAACTCTTAAGCTCACTCATTCTATACATAATTGTATTTTATATTCTATGCTATATTACTGACTATACTATACTATATGATACAATATTACCACATTTCACCTTATAATATCATTATTATTATTGTTATTTTACATCCCATGGTATATTGTACAGTACCTATACTGTATTAGGCCATAATATGTTAATATGTTATACTCATATTACTCTTATATATTTATATACAGTGTAATTGATGTAGTTTCTATTTTTGTTCTGTCTGTCTTATCTTAAAATTAATAAACCAAAACATAACAGACAACAGTCCTTTTCCCTGTTCATTAATACAATCTCCGTAGCCACTGATAAAATAAATTGAGGTGTTTGCCCCTTTTTGGGAACACATCCACAAATCTGTAAATTGTAAATAATCTATTTAAAACTATTTTAAAAAACTTTGAGAGTCACATTAGGATTATTATAGTATCACAGTAAACTGAAACTGAAACTGTTCCCCCTCTGTCCACCGGGGGCGCTGTGGCGCTGTGGCGCTGCTGCGACACGAGCATCAGAATTCAAGTGTCGGCGCTGTCTGTGATGTGAACAGTCAAATCGTAATGGCGACTGCTGGAACAGCAGACTCGGGATCAACAGCCCCGACAGGTATGTGGATGTTAAATGTTCCTCCTTTCTTTTCTTAAAACGAACACACAGACAGAACCGTGTAACATTTTGTAGCGACGAAAACGGTGTGATTCGGTGTCTGTGTCTCGATCCAGTCCCGGTTAGCCAGTTAGCTAGTTAGCATCGAGGCTTTCAGCCTAACAAATGAACCGAGCAGTGGCTAGCTTATTTAGCTGCCTACTTGATGAAACCTTAACCTAGTTGGTGTTTTTTTTTTTTTTCCAGCAAACGAAGCTTAAGTTAGCGAGCCACCGGTATTGATATTGGTATATCTATTGGGATGAACAGCATGTGAATAAAGAAAGAAAGCCCAGGACCACGTTGGCTCAAGTGGTCTGTTTTGTTATCAAGCCGGTAATTTTGTCAACGTAGGTGTTTAATGCTAATGAGTTAACTGGACGCAGGAGGACGTATGTGAGGTTTAATAGACATCGTGCTGTTGTTCAGTCAGTGAATGGGACAGACTTAGTGGGTGCTTTTTGAATTGAGTGTCCATCTGTGGGGAACTGCTGTGTTATCCCATAGCCTTCCCTTGCCCGTTACACCCCTCCTTTTCTTCTCTGTCTGTATGTCTGTCCTTTTTTAGGTTTGTGGTAAAGTTGGCAAGCAAATTCACTTTCCATTTGATACCTTCAACACTAACCCCTCTATCAGTTACTCTCAGTTGAGGTGATATATTATCAAAGCAAATATTGATCTTACTGATTTCCTATAGTCTTTTAACCAATGGCACAGTCTTGCCATGCTCCTCTTGTAAATGAACAGTCATTCATTGGGCTGTTCAGCTGGTGAAAGGGTTTTTAGGGCAGATACAGATGGGATAGTGGGCAGTTTGAGGGGTTTCTTATTTTCTGAGGACAGAGCAGATGATGGGAATCTTGCTAATCCATTTAGCTGTGCGTCACTTATTAGCTTGCCTGTGTATAGAGGAGTTGCTCTTCCCTTGGTAGCCACCCAGGATGAATCAGTGAATAAAAATAGTGGCTTCAGAGCACTCTTGTGGCTCCCACATGGTTGAGAGCCCTAGACGGTACAAATACAAGATACAGCTTTCTGTCAAACACTCACAAACATTTGAGTGACGGTAACATAATGTTGTATCTGTATCAGCCCTCATTGGCCTTGTTTTCTAATCGGGGCAAGAACCAGTATATTTATGGAGTCTTCATAGGCAGAAAATGATGTTAGGAGAGTGTGTGTGTCCCATATTATTGCCTTGTACAGGCTGCAGGGCAAGTCTGGCAGGGAGTTGTTTAGTATACAGAGAAGAACAGATGGTTTGCCTATTGTTGTAAGGCCTGTCACCGACAAGCTTAAGTCATTGCTAAGTAATTGGGTTGGGTAATTCCTACCCTGAATCTGTTGCACAGTGTGTGTTTCTACAGACCCTGTGTTCACTTGTTTTATCCGACCCGAAACACAAAGATATTGACTGTCATACATGAGCAAATAAAACCAGCAAATTCTCAGATTTAAGAAGCTGAAACAGAAAATGTTTGCTATTTTTGTTTGAAAAATCACTAATGGATAATCAAAATAGTTGCTGATTAATTTTCTGATTGAATTGATTAATTGACTAATCATTTCGCCTTGAGACAAAACACCTTTTCTCCTACCTATATACATTGATTAGGTTAAGCTGTTTAGGCTGACCATGTCCTGCTCCACAGATATTAGGACCCAGTTCTGGAGGAGAGCATTACAGCGAGGTACTCGCATGGGTGTGCGTGAGTGTTTCTGTGTGCGTGAGCAGAAACTGCATGAGTAGTGATGATATAGTGTGTTGTTTTACATAATGAGAGCGAATGTGGGCAGACTGATGCTCACTGTTTCCCGGAGGATTGCCGTGTGTCCCTGTTAACTGAAAATATATGCATGGTATTCAGTGATTCTGCCATCTTATAAACACAACCTTTCTTGGGTTGAAGTGTCCACTTACTGTGAATCGACTGGGTGTAATGGGTTTTCACACACACAGCACTGTTACTACAGGTGTATAATCCTCCCAGCATCCCTTTGTATATATTGACCTGTGGCAGTGCAGCATTGAAGTAGATGTTGCCATTGGTTACAGGCTAGAGGTGCTTGCAGAGTGGGCGAGATAGTAGGTTTAAACAGCAAGTTTATGTAAGGACACAGGAAATCATGTTGAGTAAGTATGTCTTTTATTTGAACTGTGTGCCTTTCACTGTGTGCTTTTGTTATTATCATGCTCACCCGGGAGGATAGATCCATGTGCCTGGGTCATATAGTACAATTTCACTTCTTATCTTTGGTTATCGAGCCAGTTAATTTTGCCGTATCCTGAGGTCTTTGCTTGGTGCTGTCTCAAACTTTAAACATGCATTTTACCTCCAAGATACTGCTGATCAGTTGAGTTTGGCTAAATTTAACAAGCATTATGTAGTCCTAATGAAGAATTTGTATTAAAATTAAAGGGATAAGCCAACTTTCTGTGAGTCACAAAGTAGGCTGTTACAGCTAGAAAGTGCACAGTTTTTTTTAAAGGAGTTGGTGAATGTAGACACACATCCCGTGGTACCAGATGAATCTGGAGCAGCCAGCTCAGGGGAGAAGTAGTTCCAGTTCACATAGAGCTGGTGTATCAAGGTCAGCAGTCAGTAACTATGGCCACATTTAGGTCTGGGCTCATCATTGGCTTTATAGTCATCAGCCAGTGCTGGAAATAGCCCTGCTAATTAACCAAAGGAGGATTTCTTAAACTGTCATTAACAAATTCTTCCATGTTAAAAGTTGCCAAGTAAAGTCTTTAAAATGATTTCAAGCATCAGATTTACACTGACTGCATGACTTTTGACATTTACACGGGGTATCATGAAACTTTTTCCTTTCAGGTTCTCAAGAGTCTGTGTCTCTCTTGCATTGTGAATCCCAATTTAATGTGATTTTCTGTCTTTAGGGACCAGTGGCATCCGAAAAATGGCCCCTGCAGAGGTAAGGACGTCGGAAATTATCTTTCTGAATTGACAAAAGCACCTCTGTGGTATGTACAGCCCCAAGTAATGTAAATGTTGATGCAGTCAACTCTGTGGAAGGAGAACAGGTTTAGAGAGTTCAAGCCTGCATTCATGCAGCAATAGTCAGTTGGAGTCATCAGTCATGCAAAGTGAAGAGACCGTCCCATGTTTTTTTTTTTTTACAGCCCAGTGCCAGGGCCAGTAAACAAACCACTAATGCCTATAATTGAATACAACAGCTGCAGCAAGTTGTTTTTAATTAAAAAAAAATAATGCCATAAGAAAACCAAAGGGCAACTAAATAATATAAGATTATTTGTTGTAGGTTCTGGGGAATTTGTTTATTATACTGACACACAAATTTAATGTAAATTTATTTGGTACTTATTTAATTGCAGTTACTTACTAAAGCAAGCATAAGGGTATCGGTCAGACGTAAATGAAGCCACACCAACTAAAATTGTTTTCTCTCCCTTCACTCTGCCACACAAGTTTACCCTCGCCGAGAGTTCAGCAACTTGTCAGCCGAATAGATGGCTATCATGTGAAAGATATTTACCCAATATGGCCTAAAGCTTACATACAGCTAGCTCTTTGTCTTCTGTGTTCCCAAGTATAAACTCACAAACATACACACACACCAGGCCATATTTAAATGTTTTTCTCTTCTCAGATGCCTGGCTCTTCAGGCACAACCCAGAGTATGAAGAAGACCATTGGACACCGGGGGGTTGAGACCACCACAGGAGAGACCACCTATAAAAAGGTTAGAACAGGGTGAGGAGGGGATCAGTGACTCCGGTGTTTTTTGAGACCCACAACACTGAGAAGCAGAGGTGAAAAGTGGAAAAGGTGTTTGGTGTATATTCTAAATTTAGTTTGGGAATTCCTGTCACTAGACACCCAAGAATAGTTAGGGGAAACAGCAGAAGTCACTGGGGTAAAATGCTGTTTGTTCCAGTGCTTACTATCTTTTCCTCTCTGACCTCTCCAGACCACGTCATCTGCCCTAAAAGGTGCCATCCAGTTGGGCATCACTCACACAGTTGGCAGCTTAAGCCAAAAGGCAGAAAGGGATGTTCTCATGCAGGACTTTGTGGTGGTCGAAAGCATCTTCTTCCCCAGGTTGGTAACAGAAGTCGTAGTTGAATAAACCTGGTCAATTTGTGTTTTGTTTTTTTAAATTTTATTTCATGTAGTTTAATGGTTTCTCTGTGCTCGGCTCTCTCTCTCTTTCTCTCCCTCTCTCTTGCTCATGTTTTTCAGTGAAGGCAGTAACCTGACTCCCGCTCATCACTACAGTGACTTTCGCTTTAAGACTTACGCTCCTATTGCCTTCCGTTACTTCAGGGAACTCTTTGGCATTCGGCCAGATGACTACCTGGTTAGTACTTGCACCAAACACACACTCCTATGTTTACAAAAATTGCCCTTGTTATGGCTGTAGTCATTGTTGCTTTATTTATTTATTTATTTTGTAGAATCGTTTAGTTCAGTGATGTTAACCTGTGCCCCCTTTTTTGAGGAAGAAGCGTGTCATCTAATTTGTGAGGATTTCCAGTTTTGGCAAAGAGAAATGATGACGGAGTCACAAACAGCTTTCTCAAAACTGATTTTGGACCATGTAGCTTCTGTAGTTTTCATTTAAAAAAACAACTTGTTGACACTGTAGTTGTCGATACCTGCCATCATAGGTCTGAGTGAAGCCTCATGCTCTCACTGATTATTAACTCCCTATCTCCGTAGTCCAACTTTTCCAACAAAGTGGTGCAGTTAGGACTCTGTGTGAAAAGTCTGTTCTTTCTATCAAGTGACCTATAGGTGGTACTCTTCAAAATATTAATCTGAAAGATATCTGTATGCTTTTATTTCCTATTAACTTTTTGCATCAGTCTCGCAACGCCACAGCGGTTTTCAAACCCCCAAGAAGAGCCACGGGTTTAGTTAAATAAGAGTTCTAGATATGCCAACATGTTTGCTGTCTTAAAATTGGACACTAACGCAGTCTCCTCTTCCTGTTAAAGTATTCTCTGTGTAACGAGCCACTGATCGAGCTGTCTAACCCCGGAGCCAGCGGATCCATCTTCTATGTCTCTAGTGATGACGAGTTCATCATCAAGACTGTTCAACACAAAGAGGCAGAGTTCCTCCAGAAACTCCTGCCTGGATACTTCATGGTGAGCCTGGCCACTGAATAGAGCGGAAAGTGGGAGTGTGTTCAGTATGAGTGATTGTTATTGCAATAACTATAATTACCATGAGAGCAGGAGGCTTGAATGAGTGGGAGCTCTAATAATTTCTTTCTAATTTCAGTGTGTTGCATATCTAATGTGTTTTCCACATTCCTTCTTTCTTGCAGAATATAAACCAAAACAAACGCACTCTGTTACCCAAGTTCTACGGACTATATTGTGTTCAGGCAGGGGGCAAGAATATCCGTATTGTAGTGATGAACAATCTTCTGCCTCGGATCATCCCCATGCACATTAAATACGACCTGAAGGGCTCCACCTATAAGAGACGAGCTTCCGCTAAGGAGAGAGACAAGGCTGTTCCCACTCACAAAGACCTAGACTTTATTCAGGACATGCCTGATGGCCTGCTGCTGGAAGCAGACAACTACAATGCCCTGTGCAAGACTATACAGAGGGACTGCTTGGTGAGTCACAGAGACACTTGTTTTTCATTGACTGATTTTTATTCAAGTATCGTGTTTTCAACCCTCTCTTCCCACATGGAATTACACAACACATTCATGTGAATTGTTACAATATGCAAGTGTACTAAAATTCACAAGGTCAGATGGCTAACCAGCAGAATGCAATTTTCCTCACATAAAAGATGCTGTATTTTATGACAAATTAAAAAAAACGGCATCATGCATTATTTGACCTTTCTCTATATTTTCATGTTTTATTTTTTGGTGGCTTGCTGCCAGGAACACCACATCTCTAATAACATGTAACACAGATGTTTCTAAGGGCAGAAACGTATACCATTGTGTGGAAAGCACCAAATACTTAGTAAGCTTTGATCTGATTCGCTGACATCACAATAGGTATTGTGGACACAGTGGACCACATTAATCTCAGCCAGTACACATAAACCTAGCTCTGTGCCGTAATTCCAGATCATTTGACCCCAATTTGTTTTTCCCCCAAACCCAAATTTACCCATTTTGTAAAGTTTAGACCCTGACTGCTAAGCTTGCTGTTTTTTAAAGAGGCATCTATATATTAAAGTTTCTCCTGTAGCAATCGGTCAGTGTTAGTAGACAGAGTTGTTGTTTGTTGCTTAATGTTGATCACCACCACTGCCAGCAGTTGAAGGATCATCAACAGTCAAGTGTTGAAGACTTGACTCAAGCTCACATGACACTGAAAACTAATACTTTGTTTACTTTAAGGGGTTGATACGTTTTCAAATGATGGAAGAGACTGATGGTATTTATCATTGCAGTTAACACGGGATGTCATTATGTTGTGTGTAGTGGTGGTTTATCAGACAAACAAAGCCAAACAATTTATATGACAGAGGCTACACATAATTTATTCATGAAAATGTCTCTTTCCATTAGATGCTAATCCGTCTTTGTGGTTGCTTTTGCCACTGTTGCTTTGCTTGTCCAGCATGTTTAAGTTCACGTAGCGGTGATGTACTGCAAATCGATTTACCACCACTCATATATTATTTTCTCCGGGATCTCAATTACCATTGTTGTCCGATTGGCCGTTGGTGTTGCTTGTGTGTATCTCACCTGAATTTTCTTGTATATTTAGCAGCTTTGTCTACATGATTATGAAAATGATTGGATTACTTATAGCAGCTATGTGTAAGATATGAAAATGTTTCACTGGGGTGAATCCTAGTGGAAATTTCTGTACAGTGTGAATTCACTACTTTTAGGAGGTTTACTGCCTCCACTGCACAGATATATTAAACAAAATTATTTAACTTCTATCTTAGAAAAGAAATTTAACATACAAACAAAAAACTGATGAATGAATGATGTGGCATCTAGTTTTAGACAGTCACAGTTGTACCTTCAAATCTTTATTTCCCGGTCCACAACCTACCGTCAAATCAAGCAAAACGTTGTTGTTGTGAGTCTGTGGAACTGCCTATGGAACTGTATATTTTATACCATTCTATTGATGGTCATGTCAACACATTTTGTATATTTGTTGTATGTTTTATGTAGCTCTTGCAGAGTTTCAAGATCATGGATTACAGTCTGTTGATGGGTATACACAACATGGACCAGGCCAGTCGCGAGCGGGAGCGTGGTGTGGGCAATTCGGGGGACAGCGGGGGGTCGGAGGGAGCAGTGACCCCAGATCAGCGTCGGCCACAAGCCCAGAGAAGTCTGTACTGTACAGCCATGGAGTCCATTCAGGGGGAGGCTCGAGGGAAGGGGGCTTTGGATTCAGAAGACCAGTGAGTTTTATTGCCTATCTGACCACAAGCAGAGCTGAATTTGAACTGTTGTTTGCTCGTAGTGCTGTCTGTGACTGGGACGATGAAATGATCTACTGTTGTTTCTCTGGCTTTGTCCTTCAGCATGGGCGGTATTCCATCTCGTAATTCTAAAGGAGAAAGGTTGCTGATCTACATCGGCATCATTGACATTCTTCAGTCCTACAGGTCGGTCTCTCAGAGCAGCCTAATCAGTTCCTCATATAAACATACGCTTTTATGAGAGAGCTTCTCACCTATTACTCCCATTTATATAACTTGCAGTAAAAGTTTTATTATGTTTTATTATTTAGGTTTATTAAGAAGTTGGAGCACTCCTGGAAGGCCTTGGTCCATGATGGGGTAAGAGCCTACACACTAAATGTTCTCTGAAGCCAAGTAAAATATCCTTCAGCAACTGTCTACAGGGTGTCTGCAGGGTCGTAAATCCAATAATCCAATAATCAAAATGATTTTGACAGGTCTTAAAAACTGATTGGATTAATGAAGTTAACGTTACTTTTTTGAAGTGGCATTTTTCAGTCTCTCTTTTAATTGAACTGAACTGATTTCCTTCATACTTCATACCTTTTTTTTTTTTGCCAGTATGGATATGGTCTTAAATTAAATTCATAATGAAATAATGATGAAAATAATTATTTTGTGACTTTTGTAGACTAAAGACTAAATGTCTTCAGGTGTTGGATTATTTTTCTGACAAAACAAGATATTTTTAAAGATATCACCTTGGGCTAAAAAAACAACAACAATTAGACACTTGAAAGATCACTTGTTTAATTGATTAATTAAAACAATGTTTTAAAAGTCGTAGGTATTGCTGTTTGTAGGACAGTTGTGATTTCATATAGGCGTGAGTGCTGTAGTATCTATCAGATCATAATGCTTCTGTTGCTGTTTTACTATTTTAGGACACAGTTTCAGTTCACAGACCTGGCTTCTATGCAGATCGTTTCCAGCAATTCATGTGCAACACTGTGTTCAAGAAAATTCCACGTAAGTATGCTTATGTGTGTGTTTTTAAGTTAATAGCCTGTTGCATAGAAATCCCAGTGGTGAGAAGTCTAGGTGCCCTTATTGATCACATCCCCTTTTTATGTCCTCCATCTTCTTCAGTAAAACCATCACCGTCTAAGAAGAGTCGTGGCGGAGGTCAGGGAGGTCTTAGGAGGGCTCCCACTCTGGGAGCTCCCACCCCACTCTCCCACGCAACAGGACAGTCAGGCGTTGACTCCAGATTAGTCTACCACAGCCACTTTAAAAGCACAGACTCAGAGGCAGACAGCGGTAAGAACTGAGACATCACAAGCAAAGTGATAACAACATTAAGCAGTTCTGTTGTTAATTATATCAACAACCACAATTTCACTCATAGCTGTGCTCCATTTAGATGACACTGGCGTTGAGATTTGCAGTAATTTGATTTCTTATTGTTTTCAGGCGTGCAGTCGGGCAGACCAGATCTTGTTCCGAGGACCCCTCCGCTGGTAGAAAACCCTGCTGACTGTGAGGCCAACCTGTCCACCTCATCACTAGGCAGCGCAGGAGTTGCCTCCACCTCTCCTCCCCTACGGTAAACCTCACCAGGATAACAATGCATGACCTTTATTCTTCCATCTCAATTTCACACACGCAGGTTTTAATTTTCTTTGCTCTGACTTTTCTCTGTAGGTCTGTAGGGGTGGAAGTGCACAAATCAGCAAACACAGACCTTGACCAGGGTTCTTCTCACAGGTACAGAAGTCATTAAAAAATCACAGCCTCATCGGACTGAATAATAGATGTATTTATATTCCTGTTGCGTTGGTCATTTTGTTGTATTAATTGCCTTTTCTCTGTTTCAGTTTTGGGGCAGAAGGGGATCGTTCAGGCAACCTATCTGGAAATGAAGATGTAGTTTCCCTCTCAGACATCATCCCTGAAACCAACATTTGCTTTGTAAGTTTAAACAATGAAATTATACATCTGTAACGGAAGATTATTATCATCAATATTGAAGCAGCCGTTAGTTGTTATTCTTTATACCCCTCATAATCTTGGTATTGACACTAATTTCGTCTTCACAGTAAAAACAAACAAGTGCCATCTAAAGGCGAGGACATTTCTGGATGAGGTGAGGCAGGCAGAAGAAAGGATAAAGAGAGCGAAAGTCACCCAGCCACCATCCGCCATCCACTGCACCTCTTGTTTTCTCCCCCGTACAGTATATACAGGGATTGCTGGATGAAGCAGTGAGGTGCAGTGGAGGTTGTGGCAATGAAGAAAACAGTGGTGGGAAGATCAAGAAGAAGACGGTGTGCGGTAGGCTTCCCCAGCCATTAACAGTGTCACTGTGCGCACACCCCCCCTCCCAATGTCTAAAGGCCAATTGTCTTCGATATAAACCTGGAAAAAAGGCTTATGACCCTGAATGGGCAGCTCTTCAGTAGCAGATTTACATTGATTCTGCTGCACTGACATAATAAACACAATAATTAGTTGTATATTGTAAAAAGCCCATGCCCCAGTCACCAGTGGATGGTGAAGGCAGTCAAATTATCCATGAAGAGTTGGCCATCGTGTCCACTTTACGCAGCATGAAGCGATGTGAGATGGCACAGACAGCAGTTCAGCAGGAACACACACACCTAAGAGCACATGAAGGGCATAGCCGCCTGCATTTGTTGGAGTGAATGGTTCCCTGTGTGTTCATGCACAGTCTAAGTGGGTTCACATTTCCGTGATTCACACTAATGTTCCCATTACCGCACATCCTTCCCCCCCCAGTGCTTCTTTTGAGCAGGGGCACTCTGAACTACCAGTGGTCATCATTTAAATCAACACATGCTGCTGTTGTCTCTGCAATCATGTAAACATGTTTTTTTTTTTTTACTGATTGTGGATGTACAGTATTTGTTTGAAATTGGATTTTGAAATAGTGGAAGGATGGGTTGAAACACCCACAGTCATTTTTTTCACGTTTTTGTTTTAAGTTATTCAGCTGGAAGCCACGGTGGTGCTGCAAAGGTCCAGCCAGATCTTGCCACTACTGAATGTACATTGCAATGTTTTTCTTCTATAGAATGTGTCTTATTAACATGGCAGACCACATTTGTACAACCCTGAAAATCTCCCCCTCTGATGTGACCATATGTGCTAAAGTATAAATGAATACAGAGAAGAAGAGCTGTCGACAGTATTGCTGGCCAGTAGATGCTGTTAAATGAAGTCATGCTGTTGAGCTAATAGAACAGTAATAACTCCCAGCTACTGTCATGTGTCTGTCATGTCTGTGCCTTTACATGTTTGTCCCTGACATGTGATACGTAACTGACATTTTTTTTTACAGGTTAGTGTTGTAGTCACACAGAGAAACCTGCCTTATCACTACAGCTGAAGTCATCAAAACTGCCATTCGTATGTCTGGAACAACCGTCGGTTGTTAGGGGTTAAAAGAACACTAGTACAATCCCCTCTTGGTTATGTGTGTCCAATATTCAGTCACTGTGATTCATCAGCTCAGCTAATCCTTTTAACTCTTCCAACATCAGACAGTAAGGATGTTAGTCTTTTATTAGACATTTCTGCTGGTTACAGAAATGACACCCGCCCCCACATCCACTCTTGGACCAATATTACTAACAAAGTGTATTACTAATTTTTTTTTTTTGTACGTCTTACTCAGCTTTTACTCGGCTGTTCATACAAATTGTGCTTTGTTGTTTTTATCTGATTGTTTAGGGCACTAAACAAGCTACTGAGGTGGCTGGCAGAGAGCTTCTTTACCCCATGAAATATTTCTGATACAGAAATTTGAATCACTACCAAGTGGCTGTAGCAAAACTCAAGATCTTAGACATCATCTCATCTAAGGAATTACTGTTTATGTTTATGTTTGTTAGGCACATGTGGTCTATGCAGCAGAGAGGGAGAAGGGGAAATGTGAGTTGTAAATATAGAAAGAAGGAAAACTACTCATGTTCATCAATGCACAGTTGAGAATTTAGGACTGAGTCTTCTGTATTATAAGCCAGTCACGGCACCAAAGAAAAGAGATGGAAGTTTCTGCAAGTGTGCAGGATCCAGTACAGTTAACATGAAAATGAAATGAAACACTCCTGGACTGATATGTTGTATATGGTAATAACACTGGGTTGACCTGTGTTTTTAAGGCTCTATTATTAAACTGGATGTTTGCTAGGTAATTTCACGTCTGATAAGCTGTATCTGACCTAGTCCCTGTAAAGATTTATTTTTTATTTATCAAAAGAATTGGTTTACATTGTGGCCTGAGACATTTCAAGATTTAACTCCACATTCCTGTGAAATCCAAGTTAAATTTACTACAAATTGTGGTAGCTCATAGAACCCATTATTTGTGTAGTTTGAATTATGTACTTGATATGAATTATTTCTGGTATAATGCTGAAATGTAAAATATTGATTATGTCAAAAAAGATCCATTTTAAAGTTGTGTCAAGTTGGTTGAGAGTCAAACAGCCACCAAAGAAAACACTCCAAGAATTCTTCCTCATTCGAAAAATCCAGATTATGTTTTATAACACCTGAATTTTGTGTTTTATGTGATAACTGTTTTTTCTTTTGTTTTTTTTAATGGGTGGTACTGTGTAATTGCTGGATACAGACAAGTTCTGTCGCAGTTATTATGTACTACACTATGGCACAAACAGAAACATCATCCTTCGGTGCTTAAAGGGCGGCGCACTCAGTGTAGACACTACAATATATTTGAAGTAATGCAATATGAACCACAATCTGCCACCCTTCAGCTCTAAGAAGTATATTTATTAACATGGTTGATTGCTGCAGGCTGAAATAATAGAAGTTGTATTATGTACCTTTTAAATGATTGTACGTATACTGACAGAAGGATGTCTGAAACTTTATAGCGTGTATTGCTTATGAAGGGGGACAATTTGACAATTTCACTTTTTATATTTCATGTTTAGATTATGATATGATAGATTCTCTCCATGATGATTCTGGGTTGTTAATCTCCCACGCTTTTTCTACATGAATGTTTCACACGGCTCGCGAGCCAACGTTGCTGGTGGTCCTATATGCTTCAATTACTATATTTTTACTGTGTATAAAATGTGTATATGTACATAGGAGTCACGGAAATGCCTTCTCATGCAATATGTGCTGCCTGTCCCTCCTGCCATGTTTCAGTTATGTGGTGGTGATTGTTTCCATGTCTGATTTTAAAGGATTAAACATATTTTCTAAATCTTGGTTTTGGTCCCTTTGTTAATGTGTATTTTGTAAGTCCCTGTTACTAGGTGTTTGAGAATAATGGTTTATGTTTTAAAAAAGTTAACACTGTGTGTGTCTGAAGACATTAAAATAATCTCTAGAGAACATAACACATGCTCAATACAGTGAATGCTGCAAATGTGGGGACTTGTGATTAATTTGTTTTACATCCTGTTGCATAACTCCAAAACCTGCCCTGTTATTTTATAGTCCAAATGTCCCCAGCTGAATACATTGCCTGGAGAAATGTTTGTCATCCATATAGCGTTTGATCTCAGCACCAGGGAGGATGTAGTCCCACTCATGGACTTTAGTAATCCTACCAAATCCTGTTCTTGGTCCCAGTTTGGATGAATCTCTTGATGGTCGCCTCGCCGTCCACCCACAGCTGGGCTAACCCATTGTCAGAGTACTAGGTGCTGGGAGAAAATGACAGGAAGTGTGTGTCTCCCCCCCACCCCCATCCCGAGCCTCATGCATCCTACAGACATCCACAGAATTGAGTTTAGAGAGCATTAAGTCCAAGTAAACAAAGACAAGAGCCCATATAGTTCCTGGTGAGATCTTTTTGTACAGATGTGCCAGCTGTGAAACTGGGGCAAACATTACCGTGAACAAAGACGCTTTCTGATGACACCACCAGGTCTCAGACAGGCGGTCAGAAAGCTGAATTTTGTTTTGTTTGATCTCAGGAGTTGGGGAAGACAGATCTGCACCGATGGAAAATCAAACAAACTTTTTCAGAGGAAGTGAGTGAGCAAGACTTTCAGCTTCATTAGCTAAGTGTTCCAGCCATATTATTATATTATTCAAATAACACTCTTTGAACACAAGCTTGTGCACAACAATTCGTTCAAGGTTCACATACCTTTTCTTTCCTAACTTAATAGCTGTATATATCTTAGTGTATTCACTTCACTCCGTTCATTCTGTTAATGGTGTTCATACTGTATATATATATATATATATATATATATATATATATATATAAATATATATATATATATATAATGTTATTTTGTTTTAATATCCTTGTACATATGCACATTACTCTACACTTTACTGCTTTGCACTTCTGGTTAGATGCTTAACAGCATTTCGTTGTCTAGTACTTGTACTTTGTGCAATGACAATAAAGTTGAATCTAATCTAATCTAAAACCTTTGGGTAGCAGTTATTCTATGGTCATACACTCATTTCAGACCAATAACTGCTTCATTAAACACTGACTGGCATCTGCAAGGGAAGTAGATTTGATCAGTCTAGTATTTTTCCATCAACAAATGAGTACATATTACATTATTTAATTGGTTATTTATATTATTACATTTAAACAAAGAAAAAAAACAAAGGATCAGATGCAAATAGCAAATTATTTGACTGGTTCAGAACATAAAACACAATCTGTGTTTAACCCCACCTTACAGTTAATGTACCCCACCTTATATATATATAGTTAATGTACCCCACCTTACATATACAGTCAATGTACCCCACCTTACATATACAGTCAATGTACCCCACCTTATATATACAGTCAGTGTACCCCACCTTATATATACAGTCAGTGTACCCCACCTTACATATACAGTCAATGTACCCCACCTTATATATACAGTCAATGTACCCCACCTTACATATACAGTCAGTGTACCCCACCTTATATATACAGTCAGTGTACCCCACCTTATATATACAGTCAATGTACCCACACAGCAAGAAAAGTTATATATGAGCAGAGATCTAACTAAATCATCATTTTATCGCATCATTTCTTTAATATTAAATAATAATCTTAACATTTTATCATAAGATTGTTTGACATTTGTGGTGGTGTTTTATTTATTTATTTTCACTTTAACAACATTACCCATAAACCATCATCCGGATGACGTATTGAACAACAGACGTCAAGATGGTGCTTGAAAGTACTATGGTCTGGTAAGGAATTAGAAATATGTTTAAAGTTCAAACTAAAAGGGCTAATTTTATTCAAAATAAGCAATCATTTGATAAAGGAAATATGTGTCTCTTGCCGCCGTTTGTGTGAAACATTGGTGCAGGTTTACTTGTTTCGTTTTGGGTGTAAGATGCTCGAGCTATTCCCTGAGTCACTCCAACCTGACGTTAGCCTGCAGGAGCTTCCGGCTCCTAGCTAACAGCGGCTTTTTAATCAGATTATGAACATTTAACGAGTTATTTGTTTACTGCGCTACTCAGTGTTGTGTCGCTACCTTACGTTCGTGAAATGTTAAGTCCAGATTGAGCCTCAAGTTCAATAAAAATGGCTTTGTTTCACGCGTTAGCATCAGTTAGCTAGTTAGCTAACAAACCAAAAGCTGTCATTGACTAAATGTTCAGCTCAGTGGGATCTATTGTTGTCTTTATCTGACCGACCTAATAAACAAAGCTAACATGTTAATATCACAAACAGACGCTGTCTGTTAGTGTGTGTTCAGATAGAGTAACGTTACACAACATAAAAACACTGCTTTGTTACAACAATAGTACCTTTTAATCGGTTTCCATTTTAGATTATAGACAGATTGTTGCGTTCACTGGGGATACAACAGTTATTTTCATAAATGTTTTATATATTGATAGTTATTTAATCTGTTTATCAGGTTGTTAAATGTAAGAAAACAGTACAAATGCTTTCCTCAAAGGGATGTGTTCATATTGCTTGTTTTGTCCACCCAGCAGTCCCAAATATAACATTCACAACATAAAGCAGCAAATCCTTATTTTCAGGAAAACTGAATTTACAACGTACACCATATAAAAATGGTTGGCGAGTAATTCTCTGTTGATTACCTAATTGATGAATGAATGAACTGTTTCTGGGTCCCGTCCCTTCACATGTT
This sequence comes from Dicentrarchus labrax, assembly GCF_905237075.1. Classification (NCBI taxonomy): domain Eukaryota; kingdom Metazoa; phylum Chordata; class Actinopteri; family Moronidae; genus Dicentrarchus; species Dicentrarchus labrax. Next base: position 11,894,848 of record NW_026136707.1, on the reverse strand, counting down.
TCACAGTGTTCACATACACAGTTGCTTTTTGCCTACATCAACAACCAGTATTTATCCAATCTGTGTAATTTACATTTTTTAGTAAAGCTAGCAATTGTTAACACTGCTCTTCATTTTTCTTAGTGTGGACAACAGTGAGTACATGCGCAATGGAGACTTTCTGCCCACCAGGCTGCAGGCTCAGCAGGACGCAGTTAATATAGTTTGTCACTCCAAGACCCGCAGCAACCCTGAAAACAATGTGGGCCTCATCACCATGGCAAAGTAAGAGGCAATGTGTTTGAATTAGTGTACTGACATTCAAAATATGTAAATATGTTAATATGATGACACAAGTGTTATGTCCCTGCACAGCAACTGTGAGGTGCTGACCACACTGACTCCAGACACAGGCAGGATACTGTCCAAGCTGCATGCTGTGCAGCCTCGTGGAAACATCAGCTTCTGCACCGGCATCAGGGTGGCACATGTGAGTTTGTGACTTTTGTTACACAGTGACCTCTGACCTCTTCCTCTTGCAGGGAAGCAACAGAGAAGCTGGAAAAGGGTTGTGATGTGTGAAGTGAATTTTAGGAACCTTAGGATATATGGAGAGGTTTGAAGTCTTTATTCAAAACATGGACAAACTTAGTTTAACTCAGCTTTGAGTGCTTCTGCTCTCCAATGATACAGCGAGCCAGAATATACAGCTGGAATGTAATGCAGCCATCATTAATGTTATAAAGTACACCTGTGCTTTTCCTGTTATGACATGCCAACATGTCTTTTGTCAATAGATCTATTGTCCCTTGTGTCACATAAATGCATTTGACAGTTCATAAGATACATTTTGTTTCCCATTTGTTTCTCTCTGTAGTTGGCGTTGAAGCACAGACAGGGCAAAAACCACAAGATGCGCATTATTGCATTTGTTGGCAGCCCAGTGGAGGACAACGAAAAAGAAGTGAGTTAAGTCACTGTGTTGATTAGTGATTATGTATTACCCAGCAGATACTGGATTTGTGGCTTTGATACTGATAACTAGGGAGGAGACTTTGAACAATATCAGACTATAAAGATTTTCTTTGGATTGGATGGTAGGCATTTTTTTGGAAAAGCATGCTGCTCGTAACTCTGAATAGTAATTATGATAAATAGTTATACTGAGCAAATGTGAACACTGCTGCCTGTATACACCAAGGCAATATCAACACATAATTGAATAATTATGCCAGCTCTCATAAATGTAAATCATAAATAAACTCAACAGCAAACGTATAATATATTATTTTTGAAGAAGTTAAACACAACTTACAACTAATAGTTTCTTTTCTGTAAATTGTACCATTACATTGTCATTGGAAATGTGCAGACAGCAGATGCTTCCTTCACAAAGGAGGATATTATCTGGATAATATTGCTGATTAAAATGCAGAAAATCTTGAAGTCTGGAACACGGACTAATGTAAAAAGAGCTATTTTAGGTTTATTCGGTGTTGTTATCCAGCTTACTCAATACTGTGTTTCTATTACACTGGCACCTGTTTATCCGTGGGAAAAATTGGCTGATAGCATCAGTGTACTAATATAACGTTCAGGCTCCTGATAAAACATGTAGTATTTGTGTCAGCTGAAGTATTTTTATTTTCCCGTAGCTGGTTAAAATGGCAAAGCGTCTAAAGAAGGAAAAGGTCAACGTGGATGTCATTAACTTTGGAGAGGAGGTATTTTCCCATCAAAGCTCCACACACACTCAATCTCTTGAATGTCTAATGTGCTATTGTGTATATTTTTACTCTCTTTACACTGTTGTGTGGTCCACAGGCTTATCCTCATTTTTTCTCACACCTGCAGGAAATGAACACAGAGAAGCTGACGGCCTTTATCAATACACTGAATGGCAAAGAGGGTGCAGGCTCCCACCTGGTCACAGTGCCTCCGGGCCCCAGTCTGGCTGATGCCCTGCTGTCCTCACCCATTCTGGCTGGAGAGGGGGGTGCGGTGTTGGGCCTGGGCGCCAGTGACTTTGAGTTTGGAGTGGATCCCAGCGCAGACCCAGAGCTGGCCTTGGTAAGAGAGCAGGGAAAGACACTACAAGAGTTCTCTGTAATATGTATAGTTTATATAGTTCATTGTAATCACTGCTTCTATTGTCTTTTGCCTATAAAATGCTCTGGATTATTCATCCATATTTCTGTTTTCATCACAACTGTTTTCTATACCACATTTAGTGGTATAGTTCATTGTTTTCTTCATTGTAAATTCATATGGCATCATGCTACTTGATGTATTGTCAGTATTTAGAGTCATGCTGGGCTGTCGTTTGATTTGCTTTTTTCCTCCTCTCTCTAGGCTCTGCGGGTGTCTATGGAGGAGCAAAGACAACGACAGGAGGATGAAGCTCGCAGAGCCGCTGTTGCATCAGCTGCCGAAGCTGGCATTTCCTCCCCTGCCGCAGATGGTGAGAGAAATGTCCACCAACTTGGTTTCCTATCATAGATGCCAAGTTCTACCCATCTTCCTTAAGTAGACGGTTTACTGCTCCAAACGTGAGTGAGTTCACACGGCATATTTTTTCTGTCTTTCTGTTTGCAGAATCTGAGGATGCCCTGTTGAAGATGTCTGTACCCCATACAGACTCATCCACACCTGCTATACCAGACTTCAGCCGTATGACAGAGGATGAACAGATCGCCTATGCTCTGCAGATGTCTATGCAGGGAGCAGGAGCAGGTTAAACACGGATTTTGAGTTTTCTAAATTTCCATGACCAAAGAATGGATTGAACCTCTAATGCAAACTTAGATTTAGCTGGTATAACGTCAACAATAGCAAATGCATAGAATTCAGTTTACAGATATTAATAATTTTCTGCTTCCAAGAGGAAATGTGTTTCTTTAAGTTTCCCTGTATCTTGTAAGTCTATAAAAATCTGTTCCTGCAGCTGATTGAGCAGTTTGTCACATTAGTCCAGTTTTTGGAAATATCCACAATATCAACAAAAAAGTGGAAAGTAATATACAAGCAAGAAGAAAAGAGTACAAAGAAAAAACGTCATCAATGCGCCTGCTCGCTGTGAATTCTCCAGACAGTGACCTTTTCTAGTCACACGTGGGCTCAATCAGACGTTACAAAGACTTATGTACTAAGGAGCTGGCAAGGTGAAGTCCATGTAATGTCAGCTCTGACTGAATTCAGGGTAGCGTGAATACGGCTTGATACAATGCATTAGGCCTGGTGGAGAATATGGAGCATGCAAAACACTTGGCAAACAGCAGGAACAGTTTCTACTAGTTAGCAGTCCATATTTACAGAGTATTGTACGTGCACTGAATGCAGCGTGAGAGTATAAGCTCGGTATCGCTCATTACTGAAAATAACACACCTAATTCTGCAATACTTATGCTAATCAATAATTCACCAGGAGAACCTAAGTGTTTTTTGTAGAGCAGCACATTCGGGAACATATAGACCACAAATTACCACAACAACCTTGTTTGTTTTCTACTAAAACAACATTTCTGTTCTGTTTTTTCTTGCAGAGTTTGGTGCTGAGGACATGGACACAGAAGCTGACATGGACTCCAGTAAGGCTAAGGTAAGCACAAGCTTTCAAAAGTTCTCCTTTTTCTTTTTAATCAGATTGAACGTGCTTGCTAGCAACATGTCATTTTTTGTGTCCAGGATGAAGAGGACTACGATGTTATGCAGGATCCAGATTTCCTTCAGAGTGTCCTGGAGAATCTTCCCGGAGTCGATCCCAACAACGAGGCCATCCGTAACGCCATGGGCTCTCTGGCTTCCCAGACGGGCTCTAAACCTGACACTAAGAAGGATGAGGAGAAAAAGAAATGAACACCCAAAGACAGCAACTAAATATACAATAAATAAAAAAGACCTGAGAATTGCACCGCATGTGTTATTCACAGTTATGTCATTACTCTCCTCCATACGGGAACCATTCTGTTCATTCATCCTTTTTGTTTATGTAGCTGTGTAAACTGTAAACAACTTTTGCCTTTTTTCAAATTTAGGTTTAATTTTTTTGTGTCAAGCAGATATGTTTAATTTTGACTCTTTTGTAATATAACTTCTCAGTAACACGGGCAGATTTCCTCAATAAATTTACAGAATACAAGGTGGTGCTTCATCTAATGCTTGGAATTTATTTATAGTTGTGTTGGCTGCAACAGCAAGATTACATTTCCATTTTTCATGATTAGGAGATACTTTTCTCAAAATATAAGTGAATTTTGGATTGAAATCTATATACTTTATCTGGTGTCATATTAAGTGCCCAGAAAAACACACATTTAAACTTCCATTTTAAGATGGGAATACTATTTCTATTAGTTCTTGATGATCTTTATTGAACAAGAATATAAATGCATACAAGTGAGCGCGGCCTGGTGGAGAGACAGAGAGATGTTAACAGTACCTCTGGCTAATAGACTCTACACTGATGTGCTCAAGCAGTGTATACATTCATGTAACATAAAAGGCAGGTAAACACGATTTGTGAGTGATTTTAAGCAGGCACAGAAAACTCAGAAAAATTGAGAGATTTTTAGTTTTTTTACGAGTTTAGTAAAAATAAATAAACACAACTCTTCCCAGACTTAAAGACAAAACAACCAGTTTAACCGTAGAAGACAAATTTCTTATCGTAAAAGTGTTTGTATGTTATTTAGAAAGGGTAGCACTTATTAAAGAGTTTGTATGACACCTCTACACGTTTGTAAACATTTCAGAGGCTCTCGGGAACTCACCGTCGCACAGTTGGATGACGAAGAACTCATGCGTCCGAGTGTAAAGTCAGGAACCAACTTCGCTGTCTAGCAGGTAATTCAAATTAAATACAAGCGTGTGCAGATGTTAGCTTCAAGTAGAGCGAACAAAACACGCACTGCAGGTTGTATGTTAGTCCCACAGTAGCTGAGTGTTGAACTTATCGAGCTAATTAGAGAGATTTTAACAACTTGAGCAAAGTTGGCCGGTTGACGTTAGCAAGGCCGGCTAGCAGATACATGCTAAAGTTTGGCTAGCTGTTTGCTAAATGTCCCACTTGTTGCAACAGGATTGTTGGTTCAACACGATAAACAGCAGATTTATGTAAGTTGTTGTTTCTTTAGTCGGGTTTCGGTAATGTCCGGAGCAGAATAACATCCCACCGATTACGTTTTGCTTTAACCAAACAGTCTCGACCCACTTGTGATACCAGCTGTCACATTTTTGGTTTAAATCAAACATGAAGGTTTAACTTTGTAGCTCAGTTGTGTGAACGTGTTGTGCTTTAATGTAACATTGCATGAGTTGCTCTGACTCATTTGTTGCTCCGTTAGGTTTTAAGCCTTTGGGCTGGCAATGGGGGACATGAAGACCCCAGACTTTGATGATTTGCTGGCAGCTTTTGACATTCCTGACATTGATGCCAAAGAAGCCATTCAGTCAAGCCCCGAGGAGGAACGGGATGAGGTGGGGAATAATGCAGATGAGAGGGAGGGTGGGTCTCCTTCATGCTTTCCCTGCCCTCCTGCCTCACATAGTGACCCCCCTGTGGTCAGTGTTATTGTGAAGAACACAGTACGGTCTGAGTCTTTTGAAGAGGAGGAGAAGTCTGTCAGGGATAAGACAGACAGTCCTTCAAGCAGTGGCTTAATCTCTCAGGTTCAGGTCAAGTTTGAAGACCTCAACTCACAGTTTGGTCCCAAAATACCTGCTGAGGCCCCTGTGGAGCCCCAGATTGCCAATGGCTTTGAGAGATCTGTCCCCAAAGATCAGGGACAGTCCAACACAGAGCCATGGCCCCAGCATTCACCATTGAGGTCCACACTAAATGAGGAGGACAACGGAGCTGATGCCAGATCGGTCCAGCACACGACTGATGTCATGAACAGTTTGAAGCCCCTCCTCTACCTCCAGTCCTCAACTAGTGCCGGCCCCACCTCCTCAACTCCTTCCTCCCCACACTCTGTGGGCCCTCACATTTCTCCTTGCTCCCCTCAAAAGGAGGAAACGTGTCCCCTCAGTAATCCATCATCCCCTCTACCACAAAACGGAAGTAGTAAGGCTGGAATTATGCGTGTTATGCACTCAGATGAAGATGACTCAGAGCCAGACTTGGGGAGTCCACTGGTGATCCAGGAGAGTCCAGATTCTCTAATGTCCTCTCCTCCCAAATTTAAACACAGAGCAAAAGTACGGCCAGAGCTGCTTGGCTCTCCTGAAACCACTTTTGTTTCTCGTCCTCCTCCTCTCTCTTCTTCGGCACCTGCAAATCCTAAACCCCAGCTTGAGGAAAAGGGTCGACCTACCACCCCCAGCTCTCCCTCCATAGCTCCTCAGCCACAGAGCCCTCAGGACTGCCTCCCCTCTGTCAGCACAGACTCTACATCTGTCCAAGAGGAGAAATACCCAGAACATGTGATTGATGAGAGGGACTCACCTGAGAGCCCACCACCCAGTGAGACAGGTGTAGTCCCCAAGAGAAGCAACAGCCCCGATTTGGCCCAGACATCAGTAGCAAACCACAAGGACTTAAGTCACCAAGAAGAGCTCATGGAAAGTGAGCCCAGAGAAGAGGACAGGGCAGGTGACACTGAGAAGCTGGCTGCAGATGGAGAAAATGTAGACGAGGAGAGCTGTGGCGCTGGTACTGAGGATCCTGTGTCTGCTAGTGCTGCTGGGACCGTTGCATCTCCATTGCGTCCCCTCAAAGTTAAAATCAAAATGCGTACAGGCAGCATCACAAGGACTGTGACTGGCGTTGCACCTAAAAGAAGTGGAAGAGCCACTACCAAAGGTGTGGATAGTCCAAAACCTTCACTAGAACGTCATAACACAAGATCCAAGAGGGAGGTATCACAGCAACCTCAGATGCCTGCAATGGCGATGCTCCAGGAAGGTGCCCGTACAGTCAAAGACAAAACCACCGTGAACACCAAGCCTAAGGTTTCCCCCACAGCTGTTAGCATCACCAAAGGCGCAGCCCTGCCTTCCGTCTCTGTCTCCTTTCCGAGAGTCAGCCCAGGGGGGATCAACACTCGCAGCCTGGCCCCGAAAGGTCTAAACAGTGGGATGACGCTTCCTGCACCTTCACCTCTGCTCCAAAGTAGCAGCAGACCAGCCTCCATAGTTAACAGCACAGGGGCAATTATATCCAAAAGTCAGACCAACCTGGTGGAAGCTTTCAACAAGATCCTCAACAACAAGAACCTGCTACCCAGCTATAAACCAGATCTAAGCTCCCCTCTTCCTGCAGAGTGGGGCCTTCCTCTGCCTGCACAGGTAAGCTGTCATTTTGTGTATTGCTGATACAGTTAAGTAGTCGATTGATAGCCAAACATAAAAATTAGTCGGTAGTACTTGGTAATGGATAAATTGTTATTTTACATGCAAAAGCATCAATCCAGTGTTCAGCCGCCCAAATGTGAGGATTTGCTGTTTTTTCTAATAGATGAAAGTTACCTAAATATATTGGGTTTTTAATGGTTGGTCAGAACAAACAAGTAATTTGAATAGATCGTAGGCTCTGGGACATTGTAATGGACATTTCGCTATTTTTTTACATTTTAGGGGAAAAACAAATCACTTAATCAAAAAAAAAGCTTCAATTTAATCAGTTAGTTGCAATTGTTAGTTGCAGCCCTAATTGTGTAAACAAGGGGACCCCTGCCACAAACCCATAACAGATTATTAAATCTATCTTGCTGTTTGGCTTAACATATAAAGTTCAGTCTGATAATGACAAGCAGCCCAACTTTATCAAAGATAGAAGATAACTCGGTTTATGTAAAATGTACAGGAAGAGGATGTGTGCTGTACAACTCATCTGATATGCATTGTGAACAAAGTGTCACACTCACATATAGTGATCCTGACAGGCTTAATTCTTTCAACAGAACTACACTTAAATCTGCCTTTTTAATTATAATTTTACAGCATTGAATTACTTAGCATATATCAGTATAATGTATCGATATCTGTTAAGATGAATGTTTGATCCCTTGCAGGGTTACCGCTGTTTGGAGTGTGGTGACGCCTTTGCCCTGGAGCAGAGTTTGGCACGGCATTACGCTCGGCGCTCTCTGAGGATTGAGGTGACCTGTAATCACTGCGCCAAGCGTTTGGCCTTCTTCAACAAGTGCAGCCTGCTGTTACATGCCAGAGAGCACAAGGAGAGAGGCCTGATCATGCAGTGTTCACACCTGGTCATGAAACCTGTACCTGTGGAGCAGATGATTGGCCAGCAGGAACCTACTGCCATTGGTTGGTGAACATTGTTTCTGTTGTTTAATTTTTTCTTCTTTTTTTTTTAGATGTGATTCCTGTGTGTGATTATTTTTTTCCGTGATTCCTCAGGTGGGATCTCTCCATCTCTTCTGTCATCCTCTTCAGGACCGTCATCATCCCTTTTAAGCCAGGCCATTCCAAATCCAACATCCCAGACACATAAAGCAATATCCAACAAGAAAACAGAGGCAGTGCAGTACAGCGCTAATAAATGTCCTGAGTGTCAGGCTCAGTTCAGCAGCAAAGAAGAAGTGGCTGAGCATTTCCAAGAAATCAAACCAGCACAAACCACTGTGAGTCTTTTGGGTGTGAGGAAAAGAGCAACAAGTTTTGTTTGTTGTCCAACGATATAAAAATGAACTCTAAATAAACTCTCATACGTTCGTCCTCTGTTCTCCAGCCATGCACCGAGTGTTCTCCTCCCATGCTCCTGCCCAACAGCTGCAGTGCGGCAGCTCACCAACGCATCCACCAAGGCTGCCAACCACACATCTGCCCAGAGTGTGGGGGCACAGCCAAGCAGCCGCAATTTCAAACACATCTGGACGAGACCTGTTTGCACTTTGCACGCCGCATTGGATACAGGTGTGATATCTTCCACTGTGGTTGCTCACTAAAACAAAAGTATACCACAGAAATTCAATTTATATTCCCAGGTTTCAATCTTTTCTCTGGCTTTTAACAATTCTCTCTCTCTCTCTCTCTCTCTCTCTCTCTCTCTCTCTCTCTCTCTCTCTCTCTCTCTCTCTCTCAGATGTTCCAGTTGCTTGGTGGTGTTTGGAGGACTCAACTCAGTGAAGTCTCACATCCAACAGGCTCATTGTGATATGTTCCACAAATGCCCCAGCTGCCCCATGGCTTTCAAGTCTGCTCCCAGCATACAGAACCACATCACAGCCCAACATCCAGCGCTCACTGAAAGACAGACCATGTATACATACACACACACGCACACACACACACACACACACACACGTGCTTTATCTCATGAAAAAAAATGTTTTCCTTTGAGTTGACCTACTTTTTATCCCTTTACAGGTCAATCTATAAATGTGTCATGTGTGACACAGTTTTTACAAACAAGCCCCTGCTGTACGTCCACTTTGACACTCATTTAACCAATCAGAAGGTGGATGTGTTTAAATGCCCTGAGTGCACCAAGTTGTTTTCTCAGAGGAATTCCCTACTGGATCATTTCAAGGTATATGCATGCTTATATAGGGTCTAATATAGTTCAGTTAGTGTACAGACAATAATTATTATAATAATTATTATAATTGGATAATTATGTCCTTTTTCCCTTGTTTACTTTGTTCCTCAGACCCATAAGGCTCCCACGCTAAAACAAGAGTTGCCTTCACCTCCAGCTGCTTCCTCTCGTTCACGTCCTTCATTGACATTAGAGAGCTCAGATGGGGAGGAATGGATGAATGAAGAGAAAGAAGAGAAAGCGAAGACAGAAAGGATGAAGACCCCGTCAGGGTGGAAGTGTGCACCTTGCCACGCACGCTACACAGACCGGGAAGACTACATCACCCATATGGCTGAACAACATAGCAAGGTCTGGAGTGCACCATCCCCCCCACTGTCTAAGACATATAATCTGACTACATTAATTTAGTTTTTTTAGACAGAACTACAAATCAGTGGATGCAGCCATATGTTTTTGTGTTTGTGCTGTGCAGACTCTGAAGAAGTTCCCTTGTAACAAGTGTGAGAGCTCCTTCACCACCACCTCCAGTCTGAGACGTCACATCAGAGACAAACATAAAGTCATGAATCGCAGCTTTCGCTGCCAGTGAGTATCCCATATTCTGCATCCTTTATCCTCACCATGATACACCAGCTGATGAAACCATTATCACGATGATTCCATTGTAACCTCACTGATTGTATATAATTAAGTTACAAAAACATTATATTGTTGTTGTGGAATTGACAGGGAGTAAAAAAGGAATAATTTAGAACAGACTGCAAAGTTAATTAATTATTTATTTACAAAAAACTATAATAAGCTGTAAATGTAATTATTCTTATCTTTTAGCTGTAATGTGAGGAAGTTTGTGACCAGGCGGCCATTTTTTTTCCTGCTTGAAAACAGATCAAGCACCCACATCACATCTTGCGTTCAGAGGCAGTTTGGCCTGCGCTCCTTGGAAATCAAAATCCAATAAATGGAGAGGTTCCAGACTAATCTGTGATGCCAGGCTATCAAGTGTAACTAAGATTCCTGAAATCGAAGTGTGTGTGTGTGTGTGTGTGTGTGTGTGTGTGTGTGTGTGTGTGTGTGTGTGTGTGTGTGTGTGTGTGTGTGTGTGTGTGTGTGTGTGTGTGTGTGTGTGTGTGTGTGTGTGTGTGTGTGTGTGTGTGTGTGTGTGTGTGTGTGTGTGTGTAGGTTCTGTAGTGAGAGTAAGAAAACATTCAGCAGCAGAACGATGTTGGAGAGACATATTCAGCTGAGACACAGCATGGACACAGAAAGCCAGGACACACTGATGGTAAGACACTCTTCTATTTCTTAAGAAGAAAACAGGAAACAGTTTTTACTAAGATGTAGTTAACAGCAGATTTATTCTGGTCAAAGGGAGGCGGAGATGAGGCTGACAGTTCCTCAGAACAGGACGGCAGTTTGGGGGCTCGTCGGAGACGGAGACCAGCCGTGAAGATGGAGCAGGACGAAGACTCCACAGATGGGGTGAGTCCAGTGAAGAAGTCGCAGTCCTCCTCCTCCACTGCTGCCCCCTACTCCCTTCCTGAGTCTGGGTTCCGCTGTGCCCCCTGCGGCTTCACCACAGAAGATCAGGCATCGTTCTTGGAGCATATCAGCCAGCACCGACGAGGAGGGACGGAGGGGGGCGGTCAGCAGTGTCTACAGTGCGGCGCCTGCTTCACATCCACCTCCTCCCTGTCACGCCATCGTTTCATCATCCACAAAGTGAGAAATACATTCACTGAAAACCAGCAATCCCTCAACGTGCACCCAGCGCCTTCCCCTGGTAACAGCAAGAACCATGATGATAAGAGTTCTCTAGGTGGTTCTGCACCAGCATCGCCTTCCTCTCAGGGGATGGAAGAGGAGGGGTCACTGGCCTGTAAGGTGTGCCGCAAGAAATTTGAAAAGGCATCGGATCTTAACACGCACTTCAGGACTCACGGTATGGCTTTTATCAGTGCGAGGAATGCAGGAAAAACTACTTAAGACACCAAATACACAGGGAAGAGCAGTGCTGGTAGGTGATAAAAGAAAGAAGTGCCTTATTTCTTGTCGACTTCTCATCAAAGGTAGCACACACCTATGCACTAATTTAACCAAAGATTGGTAGAACAGAGTTTATATGTGAATAGATTGTAAAAATAAAATAAAATAAAAAAACTGGTCAAGATCAGCCTAAAAAGGACATTTCACCCCAAAATCAAGAATGCATATTTTCCCTCTTACATGTAGTGCAATTTGTTGAGTTGGTGAGTTTTAGAGATATTGGCTGTAGAGATGTCTGGCTTCTGTGGAGTATAATGGGACCAGATGGCACTTTGCTTGTGGTGCAAAATAAACATTTAAACTCAACAGCAATGTCTGTTTTTGCTGACTTTAAGCACCATAAGCAAAGTGCTATTTGTTTCCATTATACTTGAGAGATGGCAGACATCTTACAACCAATGTCTCCTACACTCTGCAAGTCACACCAAAACAATCTAGACGGATTAATAGCACTACAGGTAAGAGGAAAAAGATGTATTTTTGACTTTAGGGCGAACTGTCCCTTTAACTCTCTACTTTTGACACTCAGGATCTAATACTGCATTTCTGTATTCAGTAACGATAGTTGGTCTGACTAGTTCACTGCTGTGACCACATTCACATAATAATGTGCCTGTAGAGGACTTTGAATGTTAGAACCAGAACTTACTGTGATTACAATGGCTGTTTCACTGAATGTTGATAGCCAGTGATGAATGTTTTGATTTCAATGTTTTCATCCTACTGAGGAGATTCTTGGATGGCAACCCAGGTTTTTCTGTAAAGTCCTTTTTTATTTTTTTTTAACATATTTTTAGAGAGTTATCGCGTTGGTTTAGAATAGCTCCGTTACTATTAAGTGTGTATACTTCAACTTATTGCCAGCCATTTTCAAAAACATACAATAACATTTAAACTGATTCCAAACTTTAATGCAGCCATATGAAAACTAAGACTTAAACTTTGTTTATGACAGGTAACCCATCTAACTTCCTGTTTGTGTGTTCACAGACAGAATTCTAACATAAAGAGGACATTTTGTACTAAATAGACTATCTTTGGAAGATACGCACTTCATTTTTCTAACTCAGACTTCTGAAACTTCATATTAGCCAGTCATTAAATTCATTAATCATATTGGGAAGGAATCTCTTCACTACCAGTACGGACAGGAGGAATAATTACAATTAAAGACTAATAATTATTTCGATGTACATAGGCATAAGTGAACCCGTAATATAAATGTTTAATGTTAAAAGTCCCTGCATGTATATATTTATATTGTACTTAAATGAATGTGGACCAATAATTCTGTGAAAGATACGTAGAGTGAAATCTAAAAAAACCTGAACTATGCTTTGGGAAATGGTCAGCAATAATCTGAAGTGTTCACAATTGTTACTAGTTGATGGGGTAAAATTGAAATGAATATTAAATACCTTTTTAAGTGGAATGTACTGTAATTACATCAGACTGACTGATTTATTCCTTCTTTATGTGCAAGAGTTGAAAGTTAAAATGACATATTTTGGTTTGGGGGATGTGCTTGTCTTTTTAAAAAAATAAGATTACTTTAAAAAGATCAGTATGTATGTGATCGTGTCTGTTTCTTATGCTTTACTAAGAAGATGAGAACATGCAGAACCTTGTATTTTAAGATTTTCTTCAGTCTTTGTCCTGCATAACTGAGTTCAGCACTGGTTAACTAGATGAATATAATCTTATGTTACCGGAAAGAATCAATCATTTAACTGTTGTTCAATATGAGAACGTCTGAGAGGAGAAAGGGTTCTGAGTGCTGTGTTTTGATTTAATTTCTATCTCTAGTGGCACCTTTTTTTTATTATTCTAACTGTTTATGTCTCACAAGCTGCTGATTCGCTGAAATGTTTCTGACCACAGGATCCACAGATTGAGCTAATATCCATGCATCGCCATCACTGAGTAATCATCAGTGAACCGTTTGCGCTTGTGTTTACTTTCTCAGGAGATTATCCAATGCTTAACACACATTGTTCTGGGAAACTTTTTCTGTTTTTGCATTGACAAAACAATTTCTAACCAAATGTTTATTAAAAAAAAAAGATAAATAAAACAATAAAAAAACGGCTCATTGTCTTTAACTTGTTTTTTTTGCCTTTAAATACCACTTCAACAGTCACCGTACTCAGTATATTAATATTCTTTATTGAGTTAAGTCATTTGTAATTTTCCATTTTGTCAGTACAAATATCCAAATAAAGACATCCCATATGGAGGACACACATTACAGATTCCCCTTCATTCTATTAAAATATACTTTCTTACAAATATATAGAGACAGAATATTTAAAAGTAAACTTAACTTTAAAATAATAATAAAGAATCCTTACACATCTTACCAGGTCATTAGATTATGTTATGTAGTTGTTACAGCCACACTCCTACGCTCACACACAAATTAGCTCAGATAATCAATCTACGAGAAACATGTCTTCATCACAAATAACATAAGAATAACATGTCGTCAAAAGTGCACTATAATGATAACTTCTGTGTGTGTGTGTGTGTGGTTAGCTTAGGCTCCTGCCAGTCTTGCAGTAGGATGTGGTGGCTCTGTTCTCACAGCAGCAGGAACCCCGTGAGGAGAAACAGAAGAGGCTTCATGTAAGCCGACATCCCCTCGACAGTCAGTGATGGAGCTCCTAAATGAAAGTGACATGAAGACTGAATGCAACAATTTCTCCACTGAGAGCCCATTGAAAGCCTATTTTCTTACGAGTGATGAGGTCCCAAAGACACACTGTGAGCTAGAATAGTTTTGGTTATTTTACATTGGAGATATCTGTATTTGTGTTTTTTGCTGGAACTCCCAGGGCAACGCTGACATGTTTATACATATCTTTATGAGTAATACAAAAATTCAAGCCTTTTGGTTAAATATATATGATTAAGCTCAATATATTCTCATTTCACTTATCAACTCCACCTCTCATGTCCACGTTAACTTTGTTTACTTGTGTATATTTATTGTTGTGGATAAAACTAGATTTTTTGCCTAGTTTTCACAGCAGGATAAAACTTTACTGGTTACACATGTCGTAAAGAAGAACAAACATGTTAACAAAAGCTTTTGACATATTGAAGTAATTATAAAATGCACTGGCAGTATCTAAACACACTAAAAATATGTGCATTTACTGCACTGAACATGTATCTTCTTACCTGACTGGCCAGAGTTTTGTGTTTGCTCACGAGCTCCGGTCAAGGTACTTTCAAGAGCAGCCAGTTGATCAGAACCCAGGGCACCTAGCTGTTCACTGGTTACCATGGCAATGTTGTCAGGTCCAAGAGCCTGCAGCTGAGCAGCAGAGAGAGCCTGGAGGGAAAACAGTAAGTGGCACAGGGAGGTGAAATATGTTTTCAGATCATTTCGATGTATAAGCACTCAGTTACAAGTAAAAGTTTTTCATTTAAAATCTTACTTGAGGGAAAGTACCCAAGTATTATCGGCAAAATGCGCTCAAACAAAAGTAAAAGTAATCACTGTGCCAAATAGCTCCTTTCATAGTGCTACTGTTCATGTATGTATGTATGTATACTATAGATGTACATGTAAATTATTATTCATTATTCATTCTCAACTATTACCGCACGGTCAAAAACTGTGCTTCTCCTCACCATCAACATCTTAATCAATACCTGTATCAGGTAACCCTCTTACTTATTGACAGCGGCACTATTCCCCCACGTGGTGGAAGGTTTACCAAAAATGAAACAGTAACAGAAAACATTGACAGAAATGGCTCTTGCATTTTGTACGAAAATGAATATTAAACAGCCATAGCTGTCAGATAAATGTGCCGTACTAGTAAAAATTTCCCATTGAAATGTAGTTGAGTATAAAGTAGCATAAAATGGAAATACTCAATTTAAGTACAAATACCTCAGTACTTGAGTAAATGTATTTAGTTACTTTCCACTACTGGATGTGGCTCCCAGCTAAAAGAAAGAAAGAACAAATGTTAGAGAGGAAGTCACTTACAGCAAAGTTTGTTGATGGTATAAGTGGGATGCACGACTTGCTGATAAATGAGAAGACAGACGCATCTAATGCAGCCAGTTCAGTTGCATCCAACCCAGCTGAGGGAGACAGAAATAGATGGTATGTGTTTTGTAAGAAGCTGCAGAGCTATGGCACTTTTGAAGAATACTACAATGGCATTTGGTTTCCTTTAGAGAAAACAGAGTAGAGGTGATTATCTAACCAATGATGTTTCCCAGGTCAGCCACTTGTGCTTCAGTCCAGGTGCTGGGATCTCCAAATGCGGACACAGCGAGATTTGTCAACTGTCGTGTAACATTGAAGGAGCACTGAACACCATCCATTGAGCCCACAGCGTCCCTGTGAAACACACCAACACACACACACGTTATGTAGTTGTGACATCTTCTCACTCCGCAGCTTATAACATAGTCCAAATATTTGATTGTGCTGAATCAGATTTGTTTAAGGATCGATTAGTATTGCCATAAAAATAATATATTGAGCGCAGAGATAAAAGGGGGGATAGTCATCAAAATTCTTGTTTTGGTAGTTGAGGTGGGTGAACACCTTTCACTGCATGAGACCAAGATAGAATTTAACTTTTTTTTAAATGCCTGCACTGCTGTATGTTGAAACTAGAATAAGTATTTGGCATAATGTTTTTTCTCTCCCTCTCTTGAACAATCTAAAATTACTAGTAGTATTGGTTTTGTGAGGCTACACCCCCATTTTATTTGTTTCATTTGAATACAACGAACAGAAAGTGGTGACATAAGCAGAATCAGTGAGTTCCGTATGGAGCACAAACTTGAAGGCGTCCATGTTGAGTTGTCCGATCTCTCTGGAGTTTAGACCGCAGATGAACTGGCTCAGTGAGACCATCTCTGTTGCTCCCAGCTGCTCCGCTGTCAGGTTGTTGTATTTAGCAACAGCCTTCCACACCGGCTCCATCTATTCAGACAGGTCAACTTGATTAGCGAACGTCATGATAGTCAGTATAATAGAATATGAATAGCTGTTCTTATAACTTTACCTGTGACTCACTCCAACCACAGTGGTCAATTTCCTCCAGAGTGTCCAGTGAGAAGGGGAGCTTCTCCAGGTCTGCGTCGGAGAAGCCCTGATTTATACAGCCCATCTGTGTCACCGCAGTCTCATTCATTGCTGACACTGGGCCAAAGGCCTGCAGAAACACACACAAACACAATACTGTTTTTAATTATGGACTGTACAAAGATTTGGGGGGGAAGGAGTCAGAAAATTGAATTTTGTTTTTGTTTTTGCTGCAGTTAGGGTGGTCTTATTTGGTTGTGCAGAGGAGAGAGTCCCACCAGTTGTATATTTTATTTCAGAGCTTCCTCCTGTTCCAGCTTAATTAAGTTACTTACATTGGTAATAACTATTCAGATAGTAGCTCTTGGTTCATAAATAGAGAGGCTGGAATGTTTGGGACACACATCTCCATGTTTGCCAAAGTTTCTGCTGTGAAATTTGGAGTATATTGTGAAAACTATTGTTACATTTACACATAGGTTTTAAGGAGTACATTATTTTTATTTTAGTTTTTGTGATTAAACAAGTTATACCAATTTATCACTTATAGTATTTTTGAGATATTATGAGGGGCAGAGTCAATTGAAAGTTTAATAAAAAAAGCCTGTGTGAACTATAAGATTCAGGCGCCATCCCAATCAGTCCCTAAATAACATAAACCAGGAACTTTCTGCCTTCATCACTGCGCCAGAGGAGTCCTCTGCTCCCCGAATGAACAGAACCAGGATCAGGGCCTCCACTGTACCTCAGTTGCTTTTTTACTGAGGACGGCCAGTTGGTCTGCGCTGTAGTCAGGGATTTTCCCAAGTGTTTCTACAGTAGCGAGGAAGGTCTCGGTTGACATCTGATCCAGCTGTGCAGCTGTCCAGTAGATGTTGTCCATTCCCAGTTCTTCAATCAGCTCCACAGAAGGTACCTTAGCACTGTCAGTCCCACTGTTACTGCTACTGTTGCCATTGCCAACATGATCACTGATACTGCTGGCTGATAGAGAAAGGAGAGAGACACATAGCAAGTGAGAAAAAAAAAAGTACAGTAGAATCAACATCACCAAATGTTTTGTGCAGTATCACTAACCAAGAGAAGAAAATGTATAGCACACCCAAGATGTGTCTTCCTCACCTGTTCTCTTTTTACGCACTGTATTTGATGTGGTGGTGGTGACGGTGGTGGTGAGATCAAAGATTTTCTTTTCCAGTGCATCAGAAGTCTGGGTCAGGCGTGACTTCAGGAAATAGAGAACGTCTTTCATCCAAGGCTGACAGAGACACAGAGAGGGAAAATAAACAAAAACAAATCATGAGAAATAGATGCATGAATCATAGTAACCAGAAGAGTACAGTGCTGAACTCAGTCTTGAGTGATTGATCATTTTTGATGAAAATGTGAAAAATAGGACATCATGAGGACCATCACTGTCCAGGACATGTGAAGATACACACCTTTTTGGGAAGAGCAGATGTGGAATTATCATCCAAAAGGAGGAGCGGACCCAGTTCTTCCATAGTCTCTGCTGACCAATCAGATGCATCCCTGCGTAAAATAAAAACAAAATGCAGAAAAAATCAGACTCTTCTCTTTCTTTCTCTGCAGTAACCCAAGCATCCATGGGGAGACTGTCCTACCCAAAAGTCTGGTTGACCAGCTGAATTAGATCTGCCCTGTGGTGTTGAGGAATGTGCTGGCAGGAAGCCATGGCTTGGAGGCTGGAGTTGAGGACATTGGGGGCCATGAGGCGCAGTTGGGAAGGCTGAAGCTCACACAAGAGCGGCCCAAGCCTGGACACATCCTCAGTTGTCAGTCCGGATAAGTCATTCCCCTGCAAATCCACAGCAAATATCTTAGGCTGTTGTTGCACACAGTAGACTCAAAATGTGATTGTACTAGATGTGGAACAGTAGATACAGGCAGCTGACAGTTTAAAGAAAAATAGATACATAGAGGAACATATGACACTTCCAAACAGGGCTCACTGAACGGTTTGATGAGTGTATTATATTGCATTCACGGTAAACAGATCCAAACCCAGTTGAACTTCTATGGAAGATTTTGGACCAGTGTCTTAGACAGCACTCTCCACCACGTTCATCAAAACACCAAATGAGGGAATATTTTTTGGTAGCGTTCCAGGGACTTCCAGAGACCAAGTAGCGACACCTTACTGAGACAATTTATGTTGGCTTTTCCTGTAATTTGTCACCCGTATGTATCCTTATACGTACACTGACCAGGCAAAGCAGAGCTCTCTGGGCAAGAGCGAGGCGAGATGGGGCACGATGAGGCAATGAGGTCAGGTTGGCCTCTTCCATCTTGTTGAGGAAGACGGGACACACAGAGTCAGGCAAATCCTTCACCTTCAAAGGCCTGGGATGGTGTAAATGAGATACAAAGATAGAGGGCTGTTACTTCTTATTACAGATTTTTAAAAATACATGATTAAGTGAGACAGAGAAAGTTTGTTTACGGCAGTTGAAGTAGTAAGAATGTGGGAATGTTATCCATCTCCATCAAAGTGATGGTTTTGAAAAAGTCAGCTCTCTGGTTCTCCAAAGTCGAAAAAAGCTTTCGGGCAGCACATCCTGCCTGAAAACATATATTTGTTATCAGCTAGTATACTCAAATACATGTTTTATTTTTGTGTCTGTGAGAGTAAATACATACCTGCACTTTGGAGAGCCACTGTGAACTCCCTGCTATGGCCTGAGCGATCTGTTGCACATCACCGTCTGCTATTTTGTCAATCATCTTACAGGTTATGCCCTGAAGGACTGACCCTCTGTTTTAAATGTAAAACATGTAAAGCAATGGCAGACATGTTTATTGCAAGGCTTTTTTAATTGTATTGTTATGAATGGGCTTTCTGTTATTTCCCTGCTGTATATCTCACCTATATTTAAGCTGCTTTAGATCGTCCATCTTTTTTGCCAGGTAGGCTGCCTGAAACATCACACCATTTTTTGATACATTTATGAAAGATTCTGATGTGAATGCACGAAAAAAACAGTAATAGTGATGATTCAGTATACGTTAAAAATGTAAAAACATAATCAAATGTGATAATAGCTAGGGGATATTCAGGGACATTACCTGTGGCAGACTCCACATTTTATTCTCCACTTGGTCCAAAGAGGTGATGTTTGCTTTGGCTAGGTTGCTCAGAGAAACACAGTGAAGCAAAGCGCCATCCAACTTCTGCACAAGTTCTGAGGGATCCACACCCTCACGGAGCTACAGGGAAACATTTAGTTAAAATTATGTGCATAGTGTATATAAATGATAGTGCAACACAAATTACTTTTTATTTGAGATTTGAGATCCATGGAGAATGGATAGATAACGCATGGATGTTGTTCTCTCTGGATTTTTACATAAATCATAAAATAAAAGTCATAGCTGGTCTTAAACTATAGAATTAGCCTCTATTTCCTGCTTCTCTCTCCCTACTCACCCCCTGCAGCATGGCCTTCAGCTGCCCCTTCCTCATCGACCTGGAGATGTTCCTCAGGGCCTCTGTGTCATTCAGGATCTCCCGGGCTTTCACCTTCTTCAGCAAACACCTTGGCAAACCTCCTGCAATTGTCTGAAGGGCCTTCAGCTCCTCACCCGACACATTTTTACACTAAGGGAAAGCAGAATATAGAGTGAGTGGATGAGTGTGTGAGGGACAAACTTCCAGCGGCCGTGCAAGCTCACCTTTATATTGCCCAGCTGTTTCTTGACCAGGGCGCGCAGCTGGCCCCGTGTCCATTGGACAGCCGGTCCCAGATTTTTCAGAATCTCTTTGAGATCGTTGCCAGAGACTTCGGACAGTTGTTTGGGTGACAACAAGGTAACACTGCTGCCCAGTTCAAGTAGTGCTTTAGCAGTGTTGGACTTTGAAATCACAGACTTGACAAGGCGATTCTTCAGCTTGAATCAGGAGGAGGAAAAAAGACAAAGAGTAATCGAGAGATTACTGATATTCATGAAATTCATTACTTCTTTCCTGGTTGAGGGAAGACATGGGTGAAAGTTTGAACGAAACTATGAACGAGTGAGCGATACCTGTTCGATTCTGGGGTTGTTGCAGTTGTCGAGTTCAGAGAGGAGTTGCTTGCTGAGTTCAGGAGACAGGTCTGGCACTGTGTAATAATAACAGGCCAGTGGGCCGAGCCTGAGGAGGTTCAAAGGCAAACATGTAGTGATTATTCCAACCTTGAAATTAAATCAGCTCTCTATAATGTCAGGCACATTCATTTGTACATAATTGTTATATAATTGTATTTTTCTCTTATGATGAGTGTCTGTACAATGCACTCTTATGTGTTAAAACCTTAAACTGCTCACACAGAGTATTCAGGGTACAGTGTATGGAAACGTTTGATACAATAAGTGTATGTTCATTTGTCCTCTTCTGTTTAGTCAGGAAATTATTTGATGTGGAAATCTAAAAACCCTACATTTATGTTGAAAATGAGTTATATAAGGGTATTTTGCCAGAATTGTTCTAATCCAGAGTTTTTACGCACTAATGTACACACATCCATGCATGAGTACACACTTGTCCAAATGTTGTGCAAACTCCTTCGCACTGAAGCACTCTTGAAATTTTTGGAGAAACTTCTTGGCCAGGCTTGGGTTCATGGCGGTGGTCATTTTTAAGGCGGATTTGAACTGGGCCAAACGGAAAAATTCACAAAGCTACAGGAGAAAGTGAAGAAATCAAACACAAATAAGAATCATGTCATTTGCTATTTCAAGTTTCATTGGCTTATTATGCTTCTGTGTAGACCCGCCTCACCTTTTCTTTGGGAGAAGAATCTACATCGTTTGGTGCTAAACGGGAGAGGTATGGTCCCAACATGGTCAACGCCTCCGTGCTCAGCCATTTCACTGTAGATTTGCACGTCTCCATCAGCTCTAGAGAATAAACAAGGCTGTTAATAGTCACATTCAAACACCATATAATAACAAAAGTGACAACAGAAAAGAGGCAGTGCATTAGGGAACGAGTTGAGTGTTCGCTGTGAAGTCTGTGGCACTTGACTTTTTGATTTGCCTGATGTCCTGGATTAGGGTCCTATCTAATCACACAAACAACAAATATCTGTGCCACAAACACACATAACAAGGGCAGTTTTTCTGTGACACTCACAATCCCCCATTGTACTTTGTCTTCTCCCACATTGTTTCCAGCCTGTTTTATTGTTTGTTTCTTGAAATGTTTTGTCTGATTTACATATATCAGTCAGTCAGTCATTCCCATTATGCTGGCTGGCACAAAGGACAGTGAGATAGTCCGTCCATTTCTGTCTGTCAGTGGCCTCCTTCTCCAGCTTTGTTGGTATTGTTGTAGCTCTCTCTCAGTGGTCCAGCGCCATGTTATTTTGGGGCTCCCTCTCTTTCATTTACCCTCTGGGGTTCAATAATGCCATTTTGGGAACTGCTGTTGTCTGTTGTATCTTATCTTGCTGAGTAA
This sequence comes from Dicentrarchus labrax, assembly GCF_905237075.1. Classification (NCBI taxonomy): domain Eukaryota; kingdom Metazoa; phylum Chordata; class Actinopteri; family Moronidae; genus Dicentrarchus; species Dicentrarchus labrax. The sequence goes on along the minus strand of NW_026136707.1, from coordinate 11,872,801 downwards.
TTTTGAGAAGGTTGTTGTTGGAGATGGTGTTTGGCCAGAATATATTCCTAATTTTTCATAGGAAGGTATATTATTCATGGGTGTCCTGTTTGGCAGCATTCCAGCTGTATTGGTGAGATTTCCAGATTTGTTCACCAGTCCAACTTGTTGCCCAAAGGACTGGAGTCTCACTGTTTCCTGTAAGTGGTGATGTGTATGTGACTTATCTGCAAAGTCAAGGTCTTCAAGGATGGAATAGGGAGTCCATCAAATTTCTCTCGCCTGATCTTCTGTTGTTCTGTTCTCTGCATGACCCAGTCCATGATGAGGTTGAATAATAGTGTTGACATTACACATCCGCATACATGACTCCACACTGCCTACTCCTACTGCAAAGCTGGTTTTGTTTGCCCCAGTGCAGGAAAAGCTGAAAATGCCATAAATTCTGAGGATTTTCCCATGGCTATCACAGTGGACCTTATGGAAGTCGATGAAGTTTATTTACAGTTGTCGTTGCCATTTGCTACACTGTTCAATGACGTTCCACAGAGTGAAGATCTGGTCTGTGCACCCTCTGCCTTTCCTGAATCCGGCTGGTTCGTCTCTGAGTATTTAATCTACGGCTGATGTCATTTAGTGTATATGATCTAGCAAAATGTCTTCTAATATCTAACATTTCCTTTTTCAGGTCTCTCATTTCCACAGTCACCTTACATATTGTGACTTTTCTCCATCTTTTCTGCAGTTTTCTCCTGTTTCCAATTACTGTTTTGCAACTTTTGTTCGTTGTTGGTGTCAGCCACATTTGCCCAGTGTTTGTCAGTATCCTTCTCAATCAGCTGCTCCATTTCCTCAGCATTATTTGAGAAGCGATTTGTACGAGATGCTTCTTTTTCAAGGAATCCAGAAAATGTATTCATCATGATACAACACAAGGTTGTGAAACAAAATTAATGTTTGCAGTTCCCTCATGTTACACATATAGATAAGGATAATAACATTTATAGAATAACATATGAAATAAAATGAACCAATATATACAGTTATTTATATACATTGTGTATATATATATACATCTACACCCAGGAAATAATTCTGCAGTGCATCTTTTGAATTTGTGCCTTGGAGAAAGTAGTCTATCTCCTACTCTTCCTCCTAGTTCTCCTCTCTTTCTATTTTATTTTAATCCTTCATTCACATTTTTTCTACTGCTTTAAATCTGCTTATTCTCTACAGCCTCTTCATCTCTCAAGTGCTTCCCTTTGTTTAGTCACTTCTACTTCTTCCACCTAATGCTCACTAACATTTCTAGCTTCTCTGCCCTCTTTCTTACATTTCTTTCCTTTTAAGTATTAGATTATGAACTTAAAGTATCTTATTTTCCCATAAATAGTTCAGGGTGAATATATTGGACTATCTAATGGACTCTGTGACTACATTATATTGTAGAAAGTGGTTTCTGAGTTGATATGCTTAACTAATTCCTTACTTAATCTTGAGTCAGGTAATGGCGTCATTGTACAGTTGAAGTAGTTCTGGGTGATCTGCTGTTTTGCCCATTTTACCACCTGAGTGTTTTGGTCTTCAGACATAGGATCATACATCTCCTGCAGCATCTTCATCCTGGAACCAACCACCAATTATTAGAAATTTAACAAAAGTTGCTGAGAGATAGTGGAGGAAGTAACTGCATAAAAGCCCACTCACATCTTTTTCACATTTTGGGGCTCGGCTTGGACTGGAAGTTTCATTCTTGAAGGAAGCATATCCTGCAGTGCAGGTTTTGCAGCCCACAGCAGTGTGTCATAGTCATCTGACTCCATGTTTTTTTCACTCTGTGTGGTCAAAGTCATCCAGGACAGAGGGGCCATAAATGCTTGCATGTAACACGCAGATGTGTCCTGAGGAAATTAGAGAGAGGACAGGTATTATTAGACTGCCAGAGAGGGGCATTTATTAATGGATTATGTTTTCTTTTCTTCTTGGCATTAGTGGGGAATACTGACAGAGGAGTTCCTCATCATCTTGATCATGGTTGCAAGATAGCTGCAGTTCTTCATCATGTTTGTCTAAAAAGAGATGACAGGTGCAAATAAAACTGAACTAATTAATAACCAATAATTATTCATATCATCTTTATGTAAAGAAATCAAATGTGGTTTAAATGCATGACTGTGTATGTTCACACCATTTTATCTGAGTCATCCAAGGGGGGACGGCTAAGTGAGCCTTTGACGAGAGAGACTGAATCCAGGATGCTCTCGAAGGTAGATAGGAGGGTGTTGGTTTGGCCAGTGTTTCTGTTCTCCATAGGCATGTCACTGAGAGAGTAATAAGAGTGAGTAGAAATGGTTTTAAACATTAGATGATGTGTTTATTTGATCAATTGAATCCTTTAATTGTCCAGTGAAATTCAACACAGTCCATTTTTACTTTATAAATATGAACTGGTAGATTGAATGAACCACCTGCAATAATTTGAAAATTCACAGGAAAATATGCTAATTTATTTTGTTTCTTTAAGAAGCTGATATAAATATAATAATATATAATATATAATAAACCTGTTATTGAAGACAGTTTTCAGCACCGCCATCTTTGGCACTGGATATCCTGTAACATAACAATGATCTATATTTATATACAGTTAATATTTATATACACAGTAAAAAAAAAAAATACCATCAGGACTGGTCTGAGTATTTACCATGTATTAGCTGTAACTTTTGTTACGTAGGGCACTAATAATAATGCAGAAACACATTCTGTCACATTCATACACTGAAGACTGCGATTACTTACAATCACTGTACTGCAGAGCCAATTAGTTCTGTCTAAGGTTGTAATAGAAAATGTTGAGTTCAGATGCATGCAAACACTCTTCTTCTTCTTCTCTCACTCACACACACACAAAATGTGAATTGAGAATTTCCTCACCCTCATCCTGGCACTTCCTCATCTGATAAAAAATATAGATATCATCATCAGATAAGGGTAGGATATTGAATTGTTTAAAATCTTTGTATGTGGTTAAAAAACATGCATTCAAAATAAACGTGAAAATCACTTAATTACTTATATGGTTTCCTATGTCCGGTAAATACAGTATACAAACACAATACAAAATGCTAAATCTATGGTAGAAGTCTAAAACAATGTTCAAACAATGACACTGCATTTAAATTAATTGCACTTACACTGTTTTGCACTTTAGGTTTTATGTTATATTTTAGTTATATTTTATATTCAAATTGTATATTTTTAAACTTTATTCTATTCTTCTATTTGTGTGTTGTGTAAAGGGAGTCGAGCAAAGTAAGATTTTAATTGTATGTATAAACCACTATGTTTCTTATTGTGCACATGACAATAAACCTCTTGAATCTTGAATCTTGAATCTCAAAAGATACTATACAAACACAGTGTAAGAACCAACAATCGGTAGAGCCACTTTGCTTTCCTTAATGTTGTTTTTCAAATAAGAAATACAATAAATTTACCCTAACTGACCCCCAAAAAATTCCAGGGCAATTACTACTAATGGGTAAAATTTGATTCCCATGATTAAATGGACCCTTATACTGTAGTCCTGCATAACATTTGAATGACTTCAGGAAGAGAAAATCTATCACAATGTCAGTGTGATGATGGCAATTATTATTATTGGACCAAAGAGAAAACAAATAAAACCTAAACTGTGTTGGACTTGAAAATGTGTCTAATAAAAAACAGTTGTTTTGCATACTACTTCCAGATGAAGATGAAGTATTCAGGAAATTACATACCATTTTTTTTGCCATGTCTTTGAAGTCTGAAGGCATCACAGTAGAGCTCATGGCTGAAAAGGTTGTAACAAATAATTATTAAAAAGACATTTATGTAGACAGAAACAACATTCATGCATTTTGCTGGTTATGAGAGAAGACGATGCATGTCATGCTGCTTACCCAAGGCTGTACAGGCCAGAGTCAGTAGAAGGAAACAGGTTCCTCCTTTTGGAGCCATGGTGAAAAGACCTGCCAGTTATGTTGAACCTGTCTGTTCAACACAATGACATAATTCAAACATTCATATCAACAAATACTACGGGTGATTTTTACATAGATTTGCACTCTTTTCCATTATTTTGGTAGGGTGTGAGGATTTTATTATTAGATCTCTAGTTGTTATGGAACCTGTCTCCATGAGAGCCACCTCCAGTTTTCTGACATACTTCCTCCTCTGAGGAATTGTGAGCATACTTCCCTATAGTTACCATCTTTGTTACTCATCCTATGGGAGGCCACATGGACTTTGGAGGATAGCACGCTGTGAAAAACAGGTTTGGTAATGTACATCATGTACTGTGGAACATTTTGATAGCTTCTCTACCTCTGCTCAAGCTTCTTTGCATTCCTCATTGGTTTTCACGTATTGGAGTTTCCTCAAACATTTGCATGTTGGTATTTTGCCTTTATACAATTTGTTTACTTTCCATTCATTTGGTTTCTTATTCAAATATGCACGATTATTTAAAAAGGGTGAGCAAAACTAGGAACAATAGAATAATAGATACCTCTTTAATAACACATTGTCCCAAGACCTTATAGTACTACTATAGACAATATAGTCTCTTGTACATTCAGACAATATTTATATGCCTAATTATTTATTTGGTGGTTACATAATGAATTAAAGACTTAAAAAAAATAATATATAATCATTAAAACATACAAAAACATATATGTATTGTACCCACACATTTCAGCGTTACTGTTTCAACATAATTTCATACCTGTAAATGTTAACACATCACAAAGACTGAAAACGAAAACAAACAACTTTTCCATTTGTACAAATTAGTTATTACTCACAGAATCTGCGTCTGCTCGCTGGAAGATTCTAGAAACGACACAATTTTAAAAACAGGATGTAGACAACGTGAGGATGAGCGTGTTGTTCCTCTGCCTGTCTCTCACATCTGATGTGAGTTGACTGGGCGGTTACCTGTCCTCAACTGAGGCAGAGCAGGTGCATGGTATTAAACAGCACTGTTCGTGTGTATGTGTGTGAGTGAGAGAGAAAGAGAGAGACAGGGGTTGCGGATCTCGAAAGATGTTTATTTTAATTGATGCATTCTGATGTCAACCATGAAATAAACATTGTCAGACAACGGAGGGAAAATCCTATAAAAACGGTTAAAGGATTCTCATCATACATAAAACTATATCTTTTATTCAAATTTTCATTAATAAGATGCAGACTTGGAAATGAAACGCTTGAGACACAATGCTGAGTAACAACAGATCATAAGGGAGTTTGGATTCTTGATTGGATGAGTAGTTAGCTATGATTATTCCTCAAATCATACCTCGTTTCAAATGACAGCTGGAGAGACGGGGCTGATATAACCAACGAACCGCAACCAAAACAGAGCTGCATTATCCAAATGGAATTACTTAGCCACGACAAACAAGGGTGGATAACCACACAGTTAAAAGCTCTATTCATGCTCGGAGATAGACGGCAAACAGAAAACTGCAGCTCTTGAATACAGAGTGGTAACAATGAAGGTTAATGTGCAGTTCTTGTGCTAAATCCAATGTAAGCAGTAAAGACTTCAATGTGGAAACCCCACTTTTAAAGTCAGTAAACCTATTCCACAAGATGTATGGTCCTCATTCATGACATTTACACTTCTTTAAATGTGTGTCTGAAAACTTCAGTTTTATTATTAAGTGCGGTTCTTCCAATACATCATTTTTATTTGCCACACAAATGTGAATCCAATTTCACAATGGCACCAAAACAGATAACAAAATGACACCAAGGACAGAAGAGATGACACTGGACCATGAAGCTGCTTCATAAAGTAAATAAGTGAAGTCAATTTTATATCTTAATTTGTCCATGTAGTTGAGTCCATATCCAGATCAGTGCAGACTACAGTATGTCCACTCAACAACTGGGCCCACACAGTTCAGGTGCAAAGTGTAGTTGCAAGGAGTAAACACCAATTCCAGCGTTGAGTTTATCCCTTCAAAATCATGCTGGTGATGTGACAAACAGCACAGGTTACTGTATGCATAATACCCACAGGACATCCTCTTCTCATTAACCTTTAATCACACTCATTAAGAATGGCTGTTACCATTTCCCCTATTAGCTGGCTTCCGGAATTTGCACGATAGCAATCTGACAATAACACTATCAACCTAACAATTTGTGGACTGACACGAACATATCCGTGCCTTTATTGTTACTAAAATAGAATCCATACATATTGCTCTGTACAGAGAAAGGACACAAAAGAGAAGCACCATGACTGCTGGGTCTGTTTCACTCCATGTCACTGTTTCCTTCCATTTTGGAGCCAATAACTGCATTAAGGTCTGGGTTGGTGAAGTGATCTGAAAAAAATAACAAAAACACATTGAACCCGGTTAGTGAGTAAGGTTATGCTTGTGCGTGTTGACAACAAATGAACCAAAAGTTCAGTCAGGAAGTTGTTGTTGTTGTTGTTTTGCATATAGACCTGTAATTATTTCTCTTTCCATCCTGCATTCACTCCTCTCACGCACAATTTCCTTGCTGGTCACCTCTATCCAATAGCACAGCGTCACACCGGTATCATCTTACTGCTGTCCATTCATGCTGCTATTATGCGCACTCCACCACCTGCCCATCCCAGCCTAGTCTAGCAGATTTTTCAGCTTCATTATTTCATCATCCTATCAGCCTCAGCGGAGCCATCAACCAGCACCACCGGTGTCTGGACTTCCAATTATCTTTACTTCATTCACTTATCTCTCCTGATTGAACTACTCTTCCTGGAGTCTTGTTGTTGACGTATTAGTCATCGCACACATTTACTGACGTTCCTACCCTGTCAGTGGCACTCGATCTGTGCCTTTGCTTGAAACAGTTTTCAGCTATTTTTAATGCACTTTTAGTTGTGAACCAGTGTGGCTCTTTGATGTGTTGCTGACTGTTGTTGAGTTTTTGGACAATAAATTAGGCCTAAGGCACAGAGAGATAAGCTGTATCAAACTTTGGCTACACAGAAAATACTTTTTATTGTTGGTTTTGGTCTTTTTATGTATTTTATTTTTTTGACTATAAGAAAAACATAAAATATAATCAGCTGTGTCCTATAAAATATAAAAATATAATAGTATATTTGACTTTTTTTTTTTAACTTACCATATATAGAAACAAATTACAATTACATTTTACGGTACTATTGACCCAACACAATAAAACTACATCATAACCAAATGTGTGACATACAAAACATCAGTATAAACAACTGACCACACACAGTCGGTGTGTGTAACTCACCTGCAGCAAACTCACGGATGTCAGCGGGCCTCTTAAGAAGCACATCTCTGTAAGAGGAGGACAAGCAATGTAAATGATAACTTCACTGATAAATAGTAACTGTGCAGCTATAGGATAACTTATCAGGGAGGCTTTACATTTTATTGTGAGTGAATAGACGTTATCTGCTTTTATTACCATATTCTTGTAAATAACATTGTGTGTTTTAAGGATGGTTGGCTCCACCCAACATATAAAGTAGTTGGATGTTTAGGTAATATGTTTATATGGTAAAATAGATGATTACTCACAAGAACAGGCAAATTCAGACCTTTTACCATCCTTAAAAAAACACAAAACAAATAAAAATAAGACAGACTTATATGACCACCAGCCAGTTTATTTTATTGTGGCAGTGTTAAGTTACATGTTCACCCTGGAGTAGTTTGCCTGAAGATATTTGCCTGCCAAACTCAGCTTCTTTGAAAACATATTTGCTTTCCCCTTCATTACCCTTATTTGATTAAGCTTCGATTCATTTGTTTTGGCCTTGTTTTGAGGTCGATATTTACTTTTAACATATTGTAATATCAATTACAAAAAACACTTATAGTCTGAATACAGTCAGACGTTACTATCGCAATTCTCTTTAGGTTTGCCTGTAATGTTTACACTGTTTGCTGGCTTCTTTTATCATACCCACAATTAAAAAGTAGTACAAGAACTAATATTAGGAGGAAAACGGCATCAGATCCATCCACAGATGTCTGCCAGGGTGACCGTGTACGTTCATTTCTCTGGGATTTAGCTTATTTAGAGAGAGAGAGCTAACGTTAACTTAACTAACCTGAGAAAGTCGCCTATCAATACCTCCACTTCTGGATGCGACCTCAAATACTTCTCGTTGTCGATTCTCGTGTTGATCTAAGGATCAAAAGAAAATGCATTTCAGACTCGCTAATAAACAGTAAACAAATAAAGAGGCAGTTTGTGATTAGCTACTGTTAGCTAACGTTAGCTTTTTGGGGTCTTTTTTTAGCTTTCTCGTTACCTTGAATTGTCGCAGTTTCTCCTGCTGCTCGGCGCTTAACACACCGACGTCCAGTTTCGCCACACCGCCTTTTCCAGCCATCATTTCTCTAAAATGTTCGTCTTATTATTTTTCGGTAGATGCCGTACAGTTGGTAAAGTTGGTAAACGTTAGATATTAGGCACAAAATGGTCACCTGTTACTGACACAGCTTCTGCTGTCTAGCAACTGTTGCTATGGAAACGACCTCCGGCAAGCAACGGCTGCGTCCGCGAGGTGGCAGCACGGGACAAGACAACAACAGGTCCACAACATTTGTAGTTATTTTGTTGTTGTTTTGTAAATGAAACGAATTCACATTTTAAAGGGGAATTGTTTGAAACTGAAAAGCAGCAGTATTATAGTATGTATGTTGCAGTATAGTAGCACCATGGTGACTGTAGTGCAGTTTTTTCTGTTTACCACAAACATCACATTTCACCTTTGAACACACAAATCCTATTTGCCTTCTGGATACTGGGTGGCTGGGAAACTGCTTGTATTCAGCTATATTGTCATTGAAAATTCTTTCAAGAAATCCTTTATATTTTTGTTTTTAAGCATTTCATGATGGCTGAGTGGCCCAAGGCAAACAAATTAGCAACAGTTGTGTACACATTGCAAGCTTTTTCCAGTGTAGAATCCTATGGCCTTATTTGCTGAATGGTAAATTGCTTTTATTAAATTAGTTTCTTAAATATGTACCATAAAAGCACAAAACTGAGTAAGTAACTCTTAAACTATATTTTATCTCAGACAGAGACAGAGGCTCAAGATCACGTAATAATATGATATTATGGTTTAGTAGTGAATATTCCTAAAGAAATAAAGCTATGTACAGTTCATAATCTAGATTTTTATCACAGAAACACTTTCGGGGATTCCTCAATCTTCTGTTGGAGCAACACACAACCTTAAACAGGACTATTAACCCAGCTGAGCCAATCTGAAAGGCAGGAAAATAGATGAATGACTAATGACTTGGCGGCAACTTTTGCCATTTCGTATTCAACCCTTGTAAAGAATAAGTGGAAACTGAGAGGGCATGTGAGTGATATATTTGATCAACCTTTACAAAATTATATACAAACAAAACAAGAGGTGGTACGCTAGACTCAGGCCTAACACTAGGCCTACATCTAGTCTACAGTTTATCGACACACTTTAGATTTATAGGCGAGAGTAGCTAAAGGTGGCTTTTAGGACAAATACAACAACAGCAAAGTCTTTTAGAGGTATTTTAGGCATGTGATAGAGTTATAAAGTTAGAAAGAGAGACTGTATTAGCAGTTTCTGAGTTTGTTTCTAGCAGAAGCTCCATAACAAGCCCATTATCATTTTTTCTGGCTCTGAACATGTGAAAAACAACAATCCAACAACCTAAAGTAGTTAAAATGCTGTGGATAGTTTTATTCCCCTTTCTGCCTGGTCATCACTACTTCGGGAGGAAGAAGTAACTTGTGTTGTTGAAGTGCATGGCTTCAGTCCTCTCATTCACACACTGTTCCTCTTCATTTTCTTCTCCCCCTTCATCCACTTCACTCGGCGAGGGTTCTTTGTAACGCGGAGGGCCAAAGGTCATCAGAGCCTGCCCTTCTGGAGGTGTTGGGGCAGAGGGCGGAGACTCAGGCGAGCCACCACACTGGCCGATGACACTCAGACTGCGGAGTTTAGACATAAATCTGCCCCTGTGTCTGAAATAAAACAAAAAGAGAAGTTGACTGCAATCATTTTTTTTTTTTTTAAAAACGACTATTATTTAAGTAAACGTATCCATGTTTACAACATGTTTGTAGTTCATGTTACCATAACCAAGTGCACTTCTCACTACCTGAATAATATGTAGACAGCCAACATGACGAGACATGACAAGAGAGCAAAGGAACCAGATATCCACAGGACATAATGCGGCACCTCCTCCACGGTTTCTACTAGCTCAAGACCTGAAGTAAAGAGAGGTTAGAAATAGCTGAATAACATCCATGCAAGTATATGTTTGGGTGTGTATGGGAGAGATAGGTGTGTTGAGCCATGTTTCCTGTGGCTTGTTTCGTTGTTGAGCCTCAGTTATTATGATGACATGGCTTCCTGTTATAACCCAGTGGGGCAAAGGGGATTTTCAGCATTAACAACCTTTAAGAGTTCCCCGTCTCTCTCTTGTTCTTTTGCACCCCGTCTCGTTTTCTCTCTCTCCCACACACATACCTCATTAACCAAAATATTTTACTGTCTGCTGAGGTATCTTACCAGTAGGGACATTGTCATCTCCAGAGCCTTCCACTTTGTCGCTTGCAGAGATTAAAAACTGAAAGATAGAGGAGAGACAGTGTGAGATGCTGGAGATGGGACAACAATGAACACACAGTGTCATTAGGGGACCTGACAAAGGTTAATTAATTAATGATTAATGATCTTCTCATAAACGATCAATACATTGAGACTCTTACCATTGTCGTAGTTTCAGCTGTCGTTGGAGCTGAGGACAGAGACATGCAGACAGGTGACATGTTATTAAAGGTGAAAACATACTGTTGCATTATCTAGACCAGTGTTTCCCATCTGGGGGTTGGGAACTTCACAAGGGGTTGCAAACACAAATGTGACCATCAGCAGGACAGGCCTTTTTTCTAGTTAATTATTGGATATTAGTTTAACTTCCTCAGGGCCTCTAAAAGAGAGAAATAAATAACATCCCTCTTTGGTTGAATTGGTCACAACAAGAACACTTGTACAAACAGTAACGAGGGGTCAGAAGTACACTTTTAAAAAGGTTAAAAACAACTGATCTAGAATTGTGTATTTCTTTTAGAAAAAAGAAAAAGATAAAATGTGACTCCTGTTTCTTATTAAACCAGTATATCAAATGTTATGATCCCTACATAATGTCATTATTTTTACAGAAGAATCAGATTTAATTTGAAAACAACTAACATTTTAAAAGAAAGAATAGAGATCGAGATATTCTGTTGACATCAGTGAATCAATAAATGTCTTGAATGTAGAAGGAACTGTTATACATATCTTGGGAGACATGATACTTGAGTATTTTTGGATTAATGTTACTGTTGCATTAAAGTATATGTTGCTTTTTGGTGCTGTAGTTGTTTAAGGTTTAAGGTTGCACTACTTTATATACTGTTGGGTAGTTTAATCTATGGCAATGCATCATATTCTATAAGATCATGAGATGTTTGTAGTGTCACTGTCCTTTGAGAACCATGTATATCTAAAAAGTCAACTTCTCATGAGCTGAGGACAACAGCGCTGTTTTCAGCTTTGCATTACAGCTAATCCTTCAGTTTATCAGAAACATTTAAATGCAAAATCATATTTGAAGATACAGGGTTTTCATTGGAGAGGAAGGCTATGAAAAAGTGTAATCTGAGTAAGTAACTAGTAGCTAAAGCTATAGTATAAACTTACACATATGGACATACTCAAGTAAAGTACAAGTCACTTGAATATGTACTTAAGTACTGAAAAGTCAAGTTAGAGGAATATGTCAGCAAAACTATCTAGATAAAACATTTACATGGTTTCACTTTCATATCAAAATTGACAACAGCATGTGTCACTTTCATTTTAAACGGAGTATATTTCAATATTTAAGAACATCCGGATATGAGGATGCATTCAAAAGCAATTTCCTAAATATTTTCTTTAAAACTCTGTGACAATGTATCCAGAACTCAGAAAGCTGCATGCATGCTGTTCACAATGAGAAAATGTACTCAGAGACAAAGGAAAACACAACTGTAATGAATAAAAACATGTCTGTATGGGAGGATGTTTACATACACAGCTCTCAGAAAAATCCAATCGTACAGGAAGGAAACAGGAGTCCTGCCTCTTCTAGTTGTCATGACTACTTTTGTCTGTGCCCAGGGTGGATCATGTATTACCGAGGTGATAAAGTTAAATGATTTACCCGTCCACTTAATTTACATCACTTCCAGGTCTCTAAAATCTTAAAGTGCTTTTTCTGAGTGGGAAGAAATATCTATTAAAAGTTTCTAGTGACAAATCACAATGTCAGCTAAATCTAATTTTAAAATGGTACTTTTTTTTTTGTATATGTATACATGTGTGCATGTGTATTTACCAATCCAACTGCTGGCATAGACAGGTTCACTCCAGTCACTCCACAGACCATCATACTGATCCTTAGCTCTGAGCTGTATCAGGTACTCAACACCAGGCATTGCATCATTGATGGCGTAGGAGTGCTCGTCCTCAATCTCCTGTAACTACATAGACACATGCAGATAGACAACCAGATAAACACATCACACCTGAGTGTTTTATTGTTTCAGGGAATACAAGCCAACACTGAACTACTTAACTGTGAAAAGTAATTGCACACACACACGTGCAAAAACATGGAACAGCTTGTTTGCCAGCACACACCTGCTCGTAGTGAAATGAGGACTTGAGAGGTTGGTATTTGATCTCATAGATTAGTTTATAATAGTGATAATGAGATTTCCAGGAGTTCGGAATACCCCAGGTGACCGCCATCCTCGTCGGCTGTCCCTCCATCTGCCGTACTGACACACGTGAAGGAGGTTCGGGCTTTACTGAGGGAGCAGGAAGGGACTATAGTTAGTGCAGCTTCAGAGGGAATTAATTACCTTTACATGAGCCCAACACACTTGTGTTTCGCACACACCCGTCTCGTCGCGCCCACTTACAAACGTTCAGAGGTGTGAAGTGCAGCAAGGAGCTGGTGGCGTTCCCTGCGATGCTCTTAACACACAGGTAGACAGTGTAAAAGGTTCTCCGCTCGTCCTCGTCGTGCTCCAGAGCACACCAACAGCGGGAGGCCTGAGTTGAGTAAGAGCACGGCAAGCGATGGAATACCTGTGATGGACTGAGAGACAGAAAGACAAAGAAGGAAAGAGAAAGAACGGCGTCACTCTCACAAAGATCAGTGAGATATCAAGTTTACTGTTATTTCAACTAATACTTAAACTGATACTTCAACTTAATTTAAACTTTAACTGCTCTCAGCACTTTCATTTAACTATTTCAAATGTATTAACTGCAGAAGATCAGCAGCGAGCACACATTTGCTTCTGTTTAACCATCCTATTTTAAGTCTAAAACATTCAACAACAACAAAAAAGAAAAGAAAAAACGCTCTAGCTTTACATTTCTGGCATGGTATAGGAGGGATATTCTTTGGTAAGATGTCAAAGAAAATAATTACAATAGTCCTGAGACTTGCAAACACACCTAATGCGATTGACAGGTTAGCTGATACAGGGAAAAGAAACAGCATATAAATCATAGTTTGTGATGTTAACAGTTTTTTAGTTATACTGGATGGATGGTTAGCATGCATAGTTCCAATATTAGTCAAAGGCCATGCAGATTGTAACTAACTTAACACCACTTGCGTGTGTATTTGAAGACACTTTACACGTGAGCAGCTTCTTAACATCAGTCTGAGTCACTTCTGTTCCCTATTTGCAGTGCCAGGGCTGGGTACAAACATTACATCTCAGCGCACACATAGAATGGAAAGCTAGCGTGTTTTGGATGACCTCACCTTTATAATATAACTATATATGTTATTTTGTATAAAGTGTTATAAAGTATTATTTACCATCGTTCACAATGTATAAAGTATTAACTGGAGAGTTATAGTGTTAGTGTGTGTGCTTACCTTTTACTGAGGAAGAGGTAACAGTTGGGCCTTATAGTGACGGGCTTCTCAGGCGTCCACAGACAGCGAATCTTACTGGTGGGTGACTTTTTGAAGCAGGACAGGCTGGGATTCTCTGGAGGATCTAACAGGTATATAAAACATGCAGTGATACTGTACATTCATTATCTGTTCATTCAGTCAGTCATTGTCATATGTGTGTGCGTGTGTGTTAAGGCCTTCCTACATCACACACAACACACATCCTCACACTGATGCATAAACAGTTTTTACATAACATGTGGCATTATGTACTTTGCAATGTCTTACATCATATTTCACACAGAAAACCACAACTAATGTTAAACTTTTTGGTTTGTTTACCCAATTAAAATATATTAGGACATCCCATGGATCAAATAAAACTGACACATCACTTATAGTAACTCTCATCAATCATCCATTACAGCTTCATTGCCGTTGTGACTCACCTGCGACGGTTACCTTTATGGAGAACCTCTCTCTGTCTCTGTAATAACACGTGTACATCCCAGAGTCTGTCAGTCTTACTGAGGACAGAGACAGTGTCGCCCCCTTCCTCTCAAATGAGATTTCTCCCCAGTCTCTGTCTCCTTTTCCCACCATCCTTCTATTCCACTTCCACTTCCACTGAGGCCCTGATTTTATGCCCCTTGTTACCCTGCTCCCTTCCTCCCCCTCCTCCTCCTCGTCCTCCTCTTCCTCTTCCTCATAATCGCCCTCGCCACCCATCCCTTCAGCCTCTAACAGTGTGCGCGCACTGGTCAACTGGATCATGTGAGTGGTGGGAGAAGCTGTGTATCCTGTATCCGTATGTCCGAGGCTTCTGTTTTCTGCTGCCTCAGTCGGGTTGAGGTATCCCTCACTTACAGCGGTCTCCACAGTATGTTTGTCACTTTTCATCGGGACTCCAGTGTTGGTTGTAATTTTCACAGTGGTTGGAGTTGCACCTGTAGAAGTGCCTCTTCTGTTGGTGTTTGAGCTGTTTCTGACCTTTACTCCATCCACCATCACCCGACCGCCGCAGGTCAGAACCAACTTACTGCCTGGGGATAAAACCAACACACCAGGGGGAGGGTCTGCACAGAAAAACAAAAACATAATTAATATAATAGAAAGAATTAATATAAACCAATGTGTGGACTGGCTGTCTTGAGTTGTGTGTGTGCACATTCAAGAATTATTTTGTATTTTGTACAAAATTACAAGTTTTGTCTTGAGTATTGGTTACGGTCCACTGGACGCAGCACAGATAGGATGCAACATTGCTTAACTAAAATTACCAACTCCTTTCAACTTCCTCTTTTAATATATCTCTTGTTTTTCCTGTTTCTTTTCCTGTCATAATCCCCCCCCCCCCGTTGTCTCTCACTCACGTATTTACATTTCTGACATTCCCTAAATATTCAGATTTTCTGATTGCATTCAAAGCTGAATCATGACCTGAGATATATGAGCCATATTTTTGTTTACAGCTCTATTAGAACTTGACTTACTTGATGTCAGAAGTTCATTGCCCTTACAAACACACATCCTCACCCTTTCTCCTACTTTCCCAGTTCTGCATCTTATTCTCCCTAGAAATCTGATATGAAAGATAGAGGCTCTGCAGCTGAGGGAGGAGAAACAGCACATCTACTGTATGTGGACTGGTTTGAGGTTTCATAATTAAAAAAATAATAATTTACTTATCTTTTAAATATGATTTTGCCCGACCCTTTTCATAAATTATTTGGATAAATAATGAGCATAATTTTTTGACGTCAAACTCAATGTAGTTGTCTCAAAGCTTCAGTTTTAGTACAACAAACACATGCAAGGTCAAACACACATTTATAGTAGATGCGGATTGGTGAAAAAAATGAAGCCAGACCCTGGATTTAGAAAAACAATCCAGGGTCCTGGCTGCACTTAACTATTAAAAAAAACTATAAACTGTACAGTTTACAGTTTTTTATAAAGCAGGATAGGACAGATGATTTAAAACAATGTTTTATATATCATTTTAATTAAAATATCTGGATACTTTGTAACTAAATACATTTACTCAAGTACTTTACTTAAGTAGAAATTTGAGGTATTACGTTACTTGATTCATTTGTTCTTGTTGTATATTAAGTAGCGATGATGTGAAGATGTGTTGAAGAGAAGTCCGCTGACACCGTCTTGATTGTATTTAAAGGTTTATTACAAAAAGTTCAGCATCAATACAAGCACCGCGGAGCTTGGAGAGCATCCAGCCAAATGAATAACTCTGTCTATTTTGCATCGAAAATAGGTTTATATAGGCCTGTTGTTTACTCCAAAGATAAAAAGAAACATCTGGATTCAATACAGATATGTAAGGTAATAAGGGGAGATGGGGGTTTTCAAGGTAGAGGTCAGAGGCCATTGCGAGGCCCCTAACCTAAATATTTCATAGTAAGAATGATGTCATTGAACCCCATGAACATATCATTTGAACTTATACCAAAATGTAATTTAACTTTATAAGCCTTCAAATAAGCCTTCAGATACTACATTTTCATACCACTTTATACTTCTACTCCATTTATTGTACTTTTTACTTCACTGCAGTTATTTGACAGCTTTCCTTAATTTACAAATTAAGATTATTGCACAAAACATATGAAGAGCTTATAAAATATGATGTTTTGTTATAAATTAAATCGACCGTACAAGTGCAGCTGAAGCGATGGAAGCGGTGATTTAATTTATTTAAGTGATTTTTTTTCCTGTGAAATTTTATTTAAATTATTTAAACTAGTTGCTTCTAATAGTTTTGACTATTTTCTCATTATTATCGGTTGGACAAAACAAGCACTGTGAAGGTGCCACATTAGTTAAATGAGCTGCCTGCACCTCAAGCAATCACAACAGCAAAATCTTGCTTTTACATTCATCCAGCAGTAGCCTAATAATGATCTAATGATATTATATATAAAAGTTTATAACAGTCACAGGGACCATGTTTTTGAGGTTTATTTCTAACACTTAAAGTTTTCAGTGACTTCTTCTTGTAACAGAAAGTAAGTAAACGATCTAAATAAGTCCTCCACCCGTGGAAATATCATACTTTAAGTTTCTGAGTTTAACAGAAATAAAACAACTTTCAGCAAACATGAACTATGCTCTAACAAACAAGCTGCTATAGAGTTTTGTTAGTTTGCTGTGATTTATTTGATCTCCGGCTGCCTGTTTGGACTCGTCCTCCTAAACGCGCTTACATGGCAGCACTAATGCGTTAGGATCTTACCTTCTCTGAGGCATTCTCCGTCGAAAACGCCGTGGACCGGTGTGGCGCACAGAACAGCACACAGCAAAGGGAGAAAAATACGCATTTTTGCGCATGAATCTCTCTTAACCGACCCCTCACACCATCACTCCAATCTGGCCGGAGATAGTGACTTCCATCAAACTTTCACACGAACTGACAGTCAGTGCGGACGGGGGACTGACAGGAGTTCCTCTGGTTGAGGCGGTCTGCTGTCCGTAAGACCCGTTATTGTGAAATCCATGCTCTCTTCCCCTTGTTCAGCCCGTTAGACAGAGGAAATCCTCCTCAGTGTCAAAATAAAACCTCGGCGAAAGCGGAATATATGCCTATTATAATATTTATTTTTAAAATATGTCATACTCAGGAAGATCTTTTTTTAACACCCTCACTGTAACTGTATTTTCCTGATCACACCTCCTATCACACTACTGTACTAACAGAAGTGTATCATGTATATAGCTTGTGAGAATTTTATTTTTTAGTTTATTTCAAAGTGAAAAATACATTTGCCTTTTGATTTGAAGTCAAGATATTTCTTTCTAATCTCTGTTCATATTCTCACTTCAGCCTTTAGAAAGTGATGGTGCAGCCTAATAAACTACACTAAAGGGTACAAAAAGTACTTTTTGTGGTTAAACTTCACTTATTATATTATTTTTCGCTTTGCCTCATTTCACGCTTCACCACAGCATAGTCATTTCCATCTTAAACTTGAGCCGCTATTTAAAATGACATTTGCATGGACACATTTTGCTCATGTGAAAGATAGACAACACATTTATTGACCACTGTTCAACATCTCCATATTGCACCCCATGGAGTGCAACCAATGCTCTAACAATTCATGGGGTCAAATACTGCACAGTACATTCAGTTTCCAGCCTTGTTTTTGCAGATCACGTTAGTGTTCTGTTGTGTTTTCAGTCTGAGAGCTGCTTTGTTGAAGACTGTAGTACAAGCACAGATCCAAGAACAGATTTATATTGTTTTTTCTGATTACCCTACTTATTTATTATCTCAGTCCAATTCAGGTCAGGGGTCAGTAATTGACGGGAGCATTTACAACACAGATGGGATGCTGCACTTGATCGATGGATCAGGAACCAGAAAGAGCTTAGAGGACTAAAATGTTGGCATTGTTAAGGCATGATTATCCCCAAACACCTTCCTTTTATTCATGGACAAATAAAAATGTAAAGCACTTTACTGAAGTGTACTGTATGTATACAGTATGAATGTGTTCACACAGAATGACAACATATATGATTGAGGATTTGACAAACCACCTTTAAATGTCCATTACTGCCTTTGATTTTTCACAGTTTCTTTGCACTTTGCCCCGGTCGAACCTCTAGTAAGCCAGCGGCAGTCTGTCTGTTTTTCATACTGTGGTGGTACGAGACATTACATTAGAAGTACATTGTCAGACAAAACAAAAAAAGCACTGAGAGCTTGCTTTAAGGTGCAACTCAACTAGGCCATTATAAAACACATCAATATGATGCAAAAAAGAGAGCAAAATGTGAAGTAGAGGTATAACAAGTAAGAAAACAGATCAATGAGAGAAAAAGGACACAAGTTTTGCAACAGTCTTGCAGTGCTCTGTAACTTAAATTACCGTTCTCACTGAGAACTATAGTGAACACAGAGGCTTGAGGATTTTTTTTTTTTTGACAGAAACACTTTAACAGATAATAATATTCTGCTCATTCATTCAGCCCATCGTTGATTTTGATAGATGCTGTGTGACTTGGTTGTGAGCGAGCCTAAACTTTCTGAAATAACAAGTTGAAACAATCTTTTAGATCATTAACAGTACATTATCTTGATGTCTGTTTCTGCACCAGCTGCAGCTGTCAATCTCATGACTGTCATTCATGAACTCAATATCATATGCCATGGGAACATGTCACCACTAAATCCCAATTTATAGTTGGCAAGGTCCATGTCATGTTGGGATGTGCCACTTCTTCTTCCTATGTTTATTTTGATTTATTATAGAGGTTTCAGTTGGGAAACAGAGAGAAGAGCATTTTTCTAACGGTCTGCGTGCTCTCGGGAGCTGCACACAACACATCCTGTATGTGTGTACAAACACGTGATGGACAGAAGTTATTCCCCCATTTATTCTTAATGTTTCACTCAATCTGGCTGGTTTCCTTGGCAACAGAGGGTGGGCCTGGGCTGTTGGATGCAGCGGCACGAGACTTCCGACCAAACAGAGCTTCCTGTTGGAGAGAGGACGAGTTAACTGTTATAATAATAAAGGAGTTAATAGACGTTTTCACAGAAGCCATTTTGACATGACATTTTATCATGAATGACGTGAATTAAGGCTCCTTTCCATTTAGTTAGGCTAGTGTAGCAGAGCCTTTCAAGTGAGCCAACATGCACAATAGCAGTACCCTGATTGGAGCGGAAATTGAATTAGTATCATTGGTAATGCCTGTGTTTTACCCTACTATTTAATGTCAAAATGGCTGCTATGAAAAAGGTCTATTAATGCAGATAGAGATAGTGTGTCAGTGTGTCTGATTTTAGATGTGTTATAACAGCAGCTCACCTGCACAGTCCCCAGAGTGATTGTCCAGCCTCCAGGTGAGTCTCCCCCCTGGGACCTCACTGCTGTGGGGGTGAGGACACCAGCATTGAGGGCCTGGGCTGAACCCTGAGGTGCAGATGTTTCTGAAGCTGGTGCTAAAGCTGGTAGGGTTGGTGTGGATGAAGTCTGTGTATTTTGGGCTGGTGCTGTGCCTGTTTCCTCCTCGATGGGTGTGTCTTGTGAGCCGCCCAGAACAGAGGAGGAGTTGGAGAGCGGCGGGACTGACCCAGAAACATAACTGGGCGCTGGGCTGCACTCCCCGGAGGCGCTGGGGGGAGTGTGAGTGTGTGTATGCTTCTTCCTGCGGAGCGTGTCGATCCAGCTGGAGCTGTGTCTGGAGGCAAAGGTGGCCAGGGCCAGAGACGAGAGCCTCATGTTCTTCCCTGAGGTGATCAGCTCTCCAAATCCTTCCTGATGGGCAAAGGCATAGCCTGACCTCCTGGAACCACTGCGTGCGCCCAGACGGCCCTCTGACACACTGCCCGCACCACGCCAGGCACCCCCCATGCTACGACCTACTGGCTTTCTCTTCTTCTGCCGCACCAGCTGAGTGTAGCGCACCTGGAGAAGGCACAGAAGAGGGGACTTTTTGAGTAAATTTAGTCACATGATGTTGTTTATAGTCTGTTTGAAAGAGAACTTCCAGCTGAACTAAACAGATTTTATATTCAATTATGTGACAAAAAAGTGAAAAGCTGATGATGCAAAAATACATTTACGGTAAATGGATTGCACAAACATAGAACTTTTTTCAACCTTAATGTACATAATGCTTTACAATTTGCCTCTCAGTCACCCATTAAAACACATTTTATTTTAGTGCTTTACACACTGTAAGTAGCCTATTTCTTAACAGCACAAATTAGGAAGCTATTATAGAAATGTAAAAAATGACCTCTGTTACCCTGCAACTTGATTTTGTACATGTTAATGTTAATTTTTAGCCCTATTTCCAGTCTTTGTGCTAAGCTAAGCTAATGAGCAACCTAAAATAGGCCATTTATTCCTTTAAGGTTAGGTTGTTAAATCATTTTATTTCACCATTTCACCTGTGTGCATTTCATTTTTAGTGCACTTCAGTTGTTGGTCAAACTTTCTTTGCCACTTCTCTACCTGATCCAAAATCTCATCCAAACTCAAAACTCTTAGTACTTTACAACTCAAACTTATCCCCAGTGTAAAGAGAGTGACTAGAGAATCCCCCAACCCTACAATCAAATTTAAAAAAGGAAGTTCTTCACACCACCATGACAGTGGCTTCGGTAGGACGCCCCGCAAGCTTGAGACACACTGACTGACAACACACACTGAGTTTATATTCATGCACTAAAAGCAAGTTCTGTCATTAGGGTACACTGATTAAGTCAATATTTGCAAAGTATTTGCACAGCATGAGGCCAGTTACGGTACGCCTGAACTCTTCATCACACACAGTTTGTACACATTCGCATGCAGTTAATCATTGGCTGAGAGCAGTTAAAAACTGACCTGCTGGGAAGATGTGACACTGACACATGTTGCAATGGAGAAGATGTACACATCAGTGGTAGAAACGTTGTGTTTGTGTGTGTTTTCTCACCGTGTCTGAGAGCTGAGGTTTGAGATCCACCTTAAGGAAGCGGAATGCCAAAACTGGAACTATGCAGATTGCTGTTGCTAGTGCAATAGTTAACCACACGACTGGTTGCAATAATGTGCTCTGAGCACTACCTGTACTCACAAACACACATACACAAACATGTTTCAGGAATTTATAGCATTTCACAAACACAGTAAATGCACAGATATTAGACATCATTACACAATGATTTCACTGGTGGTGTGAAATGATTTTAGTAGGCAACTGCAGTGGGGCTGATGAGTCAGATATAATTTGGGTTATCTAATTGTATGTAAAAGTGTATGTGTGCAGGCTATGTGTTTCTAAATGTGTCTAAGTGTGATTTGGCAGATGATAGAGCCCAACCAATATATTGACGAGCCACATTTTGGTGTATTTGACCAGTTTTTTACTGATTCACCCATGATATACTTTTGTTATGTCTGCTTTATTTACATTTATCAAATATCTTCCCTCAGTGCAATCTATCACAATTCTCTTGATAAATCTGAGGCATTCTAAAATTAAGAAATTAGATTTTTTAAAACTCAAAACTTGATGTTGGCTACAAAAATTCAACATTGGTCAGGCTCTATCGTGTTTGTTTGTGTGTGACGTACAAATAAAGAGAACAGGGGACCGACCTACAAAGTGGAACTGATTGGGAAAGATCTTGAAGAGGGTCTGACTGTGCAGAGCGAACATGATGGTGAAGTAGGAGCCCAGAGAGCCCCACACAAACACATGGTTGAAAACTGTCCAGAAGCCTGTGTCAAGAGCGATCTACATAGTCCCACACATGCAAAAAACAACAGAGGTGCACAGTTAACACACAACGATGGAACACACAATAGTTAAATATAGAGGTTGTCAGCTGTGAGGAAAGCTAACCACTCTGGCCTCACTCACCTGTACGCTGACAACAATGACCAGGGCTGTTGCCGTGGTGACCGCAAAGGTCTGGTAGTCAGCAAGGGGCACTCCGGTGCTCTGTGTGGCGTCGGACAGGACGGCACATGGGACAAAGAACAGCACCACTGATGTGTAGATGCCCTGGGCGATGCAAATGAAGAACTCTCTCTTGTTGAAGAGGAGGTTGAGCTGTCCAGGCTCATACAGTTTAGGATATTCCAAACTCCTCTGGTCAGGAACATCCTGAGCAAGAGAGGAGGTGAGGAGTTGCATTTACTAAAAGTACACTATCCTGCTATGTTGTGTTTGTAACCTCAAAAACCACATGGAATTGTTATTTTTCATAAAATAAACCCAGTAAATACATGACATGCTAGCAGCTGTGTGCTATACTTTGGTACAGCGGTGCTTTGAGCTAATGTCAGCAACATACTCACAATGACAATGCTAACACACTGATGTTTAGCAGGTACAATGTTTACAATGTTCACCACTTTTGTTTAGTGTGTTAGCATGCTAAGATTTTTTAATTAGAACTACACACAAAGTAGGTTACAACTGAGGCTGTTGACAATGTTATTAGTTTGTGGATATTTCATCATAAGTAAGTACTGGACAAGTTAAAAGTTTGACCTGATGATGGTGGTAGATGAGAAGTTAAAGGACCAGTGTGTAGGAATTAGTGGCAATCTAGTGGTGAAGTTGCAGATTGCCACTAACTGAACAATGCTTGCATCTGTAATTGATGACCTGGGACTGAGAACGGGCTTTAAAGTGTGAAGGAGAAGCTACGGTGGCTGTTGCAAAAAATTTAAAAGGCCCTATTTACAGCCAGTGCTTGCTTTATTTGTTCTTGGCTACTGTAGAAACATTGGAGTTTCAGCATGGTGGACTCTATGGTGCCTTTCTGTAGATAAAAACGGCTCATTCTAAGGTAGCAAAAACACAACAATTCCTATATTTAGGTGATTATACTATAATGAAAACATACCTGTGAATATTATATTTAATTTCTGCCAATAGATCCTCCTAAATATTACACACTGGACCTTTAAAGGATCATCAAAGTTATCACAATCATCCTGAATATCACGATTAATGTATAAAATGTCATGGCAATCCATTCAGTAGTTGCTAGGCAAGGCATTTCAGTCAAAACCCAAATGTTGACTTCATTGTGGCAAAAGAGAAAAAGTCAGGGGATCACCAAAGTCAGAAGGCTTTATCCTCCGGGGACCATGAATGTCTGCCAGATTTAATGGCAATCCTTTCAATAGTTGTTGAGATATATCAGTGTGGTCCAGAGTGATGGAATGACAGACCAACAGACCGACATTGCCATGCCTCGCTAGTGTTAATCTATTGGCTGATGAAGATTTAAACAAATTTTTTAGGTGTGGTTCTTCAATGTAATGGAAATAATAGAGCAAATGCACTTCTATATGTAGTTATAATTTGAACAGACCTGGTCGAATATCCCCATGGCCAGCACAGGGAGGGACGTGTAGACAATGTTGTAGAGAGTGATGAAGTACTGATCATACACCGTCTACACAAAAGAAGAGACGCACACACAAACACAGATAAAGTGATAAAGTGAAAACTATGATTACAATTTCTCAACCCCTGATTGTTGATCTATGACCTATACCTGTGCAGAGAAGCCACAGAAGAAGCCGAACCAGAAGTGCACCATGGTGAAGGCAAAGTTCTTGTAGAAGAAGTAGCAGAGGAAACGGCACATGCGCAGGTATGACCAGCGGCCGTGCACCAGCAGGAGGCGCTGTAGGAAGCGGAACTGGGAGAAGGAGTAGTCACTGGCCAGGACGGCCTGGATCCCCTCCTGACCTGAGATACCAACTCCAATATGAGCACCTGGAGGAGTGGAGAGGGATGGATGTTGAGATAAAGAGAGAGGAAAGTAAGTCAGATAAAGCTGGCAATACGTGGAAAAACTGGACTTTTATTTTTGGCTTTCTTTAATCTAGAAGGGTGGGGATGGAGTCAACAAATGAAGTTGAAAAGAAGATTAAAGTGGGTTTTTAAAAAAAAAAACTAAAAAGTCTGACATTTGGAGAAATTTCTCAGGTGTCACTGTCAATGTAAAATAACGTCTTTTCACCTGCAGGACAGGAGAAGACACAAAATCTCTATTGTACACGCATGAATAGTCAGAAATCCACAGGTAGCGGGTGGGAGCTGGATTAAGACAGGGCAGGGCTCTAGTACAGATAAAATAAATACTCATTTTGAGATTTAAACCCATAAATCACAGGATGTGAAGCAACCCCACCTATCACTGCTGCATTGGCTGAATTTCTGTTTTGTACTTGCATAAATTCATTTGAAGAAACATATGACATACATACACAGACAAACACGCAAGGTGATGCAACACTTACAAAACACAGAAAATTACAAATGCACTAAGAGAAGCAGAACATTGGCTTGACCCTTTAACATGCACGATGTTTTCTTTAAGGATACAAAAAACATCTTATTCAACACTGACAGGCATTACCATCCTTTAATCACCTTCTTCCAACTCTTAATGAAGCCATGAAATATTCAAACTTTTGGCATGTTTGGAAACATTGGGTTTTTCCACTAGAATTCAAAAGAGGTTCTGTGGGTTTTAACAGTGTTTGTCTGCACAGCGTAATAAGTGGCCAACCTGTGGGTCAGTGAGGTTTAACCACATTGAAGACACTGAAAAACCAGTTCCTAAATTGATGAAGACATCACACATTTCTACACAACCTTTCTCACTACCAGCCACACCATGCCAATAAACAACTTCTACTACTACTTCTTCTGAGAATTGCCATTGCTTAAATGTAGACCCTGGCACCCACATGGTTAAACCCTACTTCTCCTTTTGGTTTTCCTTTCCATCTCAACAATAATCCAGTTACACCTCGGCCCTGCACCATTGATCCTGCCTGCACAACTCACTTTTGATCATGCTAACGTCATTAGCTCCGTCTCCTATAGCCAGAGTGACGGCCTTCTTGTGTTTCTTGATAAGCTCCACCACCTGAGCTTTTTGCAGCGGAGTGACTCTGCAGCAAATCACTGCTTTGCACGCACACGCCGTCGACACAAACTCCATCTCCATGTCTGCTTCTAATGCATGGGCCTGTCAAAGAACAGAAGAGAGAGCCGAGAAGTTATAGGGATACATGGTAAGGGGTTGCAGCTGATGCTAGAAAAGTACTTTAAGTAGAAGGAGAATATGTTTTGTTGATGCAAATAACATATTTTTGGCAACTCACTATTTCCTGACAGTTGACAGTTTAATTCTTCATGGCCCCTGCTGGTTGTTTATATGTGTACATGTACAGTGTGTCAGTGTGGGGGTGTGTTATTCATACCAGACTGTGACCGTTGATTACGAGGGCAAACTCTCCAGAGATGTTGTCCATGAGGTTGGAGGGAGGTGGAGGAGGGCACTGCAGCTGTTTCCCTCCTTCTCCCCCTGTACCATCTCCTTCTTGTCCTTCTCTGAACCCATTACCCATGAAGCATGACTCTCCCCATCCCTCTATCCCCTCTTCCTTCCCTCCATCTCTGGTTCGTGAAAGCGCGATCATCCTTTCCCTAGCCCTCCTGGAGAGGAGGACAAACAAACTCGACATCAACAGGGTCTCGTCTACACCACAAAAACAGAAGTTAAACACAACATGACTGTATAGAGGAGAAAACAGGAGGGATGAGAGAGGAAGAAGGAAAGCAGACACAGCTGACAAACAACAAATCAAAAAAGAGATAAAAATAGCGGAGTGGCAACATTGAAAAAGAGGAGGTTAATGTCAGGGGTATCAAGGAGGAAAATTACTGTAACAAGTTGTTCAGACCTTGCTGTTACTGCTGATGTTTCAGCTCCTGACCTCTACCTCTATGTATCAACTGAATCAGTGCAGCGCTCTGTACAGTATGTTCATTAGTGCGTCACACAAACAACATCTGGATGGGCCCGCAAGGAATCATGTGGTTGGTTTGCTATATATTTTGGTGCATATTTAGGCTTTTGACTGTCATTTTGTGTTTAGCTTAGTGTCATCTTTATTTATGGTATTTTAAAATGTTTTAATCATGTAGGTTCCATTAGTAGGATGTGTTGTTTGTTGCCCTGCCTTTCCTGCAGCTCAACTAAACTCATCTCAACACTTTACACAAGTTATAGAAACTGTATGCAACCTTTTAAGAGCCATGTGTGCAATGTGTTGATTTAACCACAGTGGCTAAATCAAAGTGTGGGTTAAGCAAGATATTGTTCAGTAACCCTGGTACAGTAGTTGTAACACTGTGCTACCACACCTACTCACTCCAATCATGCATACACATCTTAGTTTATTTCTAACCACACCTGGCTTTTGTCATTTCTGTTCAGTGGGGTTTCCACAGTGTAGAGAAACTGAGACACCAGACAGCTGGCGAGAAAGACAGACATGCAGCTGACAGAGAGACTGACCTGAAATCCTGCCGTACGCTCTGCACAGTGTGTCCTCTGATGATGAACACTTCTGTCATATTGTCTGTCAGCATCTTGCAGGAGTAACCTATATTTACAGCCGTCTCTATGTGAGAGAAAGCGAGTGGGTTACTGGAGTGCAGAGTTTCAGATGAACATTATTTGAAATGCATGATAAACAGAACAGGTGCCAGACTGAAAGCTCAGATGGATTGAAAGTTGACAATATACAGAAAATCATTGTCATTTTGTTATTCTTTCTCCTGTATTTTCATTACACACAACATCACCTGCAAATGATAGTCTCAGAGTTTCAATCTTAGACTGCCTGCATGCTTTTTGCTGGGCTGGTTGATGATTAGTTATTGGTCAGTGTGAAGGATATATGTTCACCAGCAAACCTTTATATTGCGGTTTTGCTTCTCCAAGGGTAGCATTTTAGAGGTCCATTATAGTAAACATGTCAAAAAAAATGTCAGTGTATGCTGGTTAAACTGAATTAGAATCTGATTGTTCCATCAAGGGAATGTGCAGGTGTGCCTGGTTTTATGTTGGTCATGTTTGTTTGCAGTGAGTTTGTTCACAGTGCAAACAAGAGTTTCATTGTATGTACGCATCAATGTTGCAGACAGTAAGCATGCGGATGCTGAATAGATGGCGTGCTGAGTTACGCTTTACAGTAGTGTGCTACCGCCATCTCTATAAAAGAATAATCTCTTTGTTTGGTTCTTTACAAATGATTGTGCTTTTTAAATAACTGCATGCAAAGTTCTGAAAGTGTGTGTTAAAGTGTGTGTCTCACCCTGCTTGTCTCCAGTGAGAACCCAGATTTTAATATTAGCCAGTGAGAGGACAGCAATGGTCTCTGGGACGCCTTCCTGCAGCTTGTCCTCTATAGCTGTGGCACCCAGGAGCTAGACACACAGGCAGACAGACAGAAACACACACACCACAAATTCTACTCATATATTAAATCAGCTAGAGCTGCAACGTTCAGTTGATTAATCGATTAGTTGTCAACTATGAAATTAATCACCAATTATTTTGATAACTGATTAATAGTTTTAAGTCATTTTTTAAGAAGAAGTGTCCAAATTCTCAGATTTCAGCTTCTCAAGTGTGGATATTTTCTGGTTTCTTCATTCCTCTGTGGCAGTAAACTGAGTGTCTTTTGGTTGTGGACAATACAAGATATTTGAGGAGGTCACCTTAGACTAATCGATAATGAAAAATAGTTATCAGCTGCAACCCTAAAATCCACCATAAATTTAACATCCTGCACTGAGAAAATCGCAATTTAGCTACAGTAAAATAATGGAATTTCCCTTCAACAATTAGAGTCTGGACGATACAGCCAGCTAAACCCAAGTTCCCTTTTTCTATAGTGCTATTTTTATTTCGTTTGCGGAAGGAATAAATTGAGTGAGAAAGAAATGTCCTGCTGTTCCACGAAAATGAAAATGAAAGACACACCATAAAACCAATGTATGCACACTCTTAAGACCAAGTCACTAACCATCATGTCTTGTTCTATCTCCTCATAAGCGGCTGCCAGTCGGTCCTCTCTGCAGTTGGTGGCTTTATCGGCGCAGCGGTGGCTCTCTGACCACGCCTCCCACTCGTCCTCTGACAAGTCCCTGTAGGCCAGCGCCAGCGTCCGCAAACCGTCTGCTGCATACTCCTAGAGGCAAATACAATAGACGCAGACATGAACAAACACATGAGGAGAAACAAATAAGTCTTATAGGTATGGGACTATCATTGGGTCCAGATTCAGTCAGTGTCTGCCTCATGTCAAGGTGGTGTGCATGATCTGATCAGGAAAAAATAGATGCTGAGTAAAGGCTTTGCTGTTTTACTATGGCGACACTAGATGGCAGTACAGCTCAGTCCACGCCATCCAAGAGATGTTGTGCTTGAGTGTGTTTACTCACATTGAGGTGGTCTGAGGTGATATTCATCAGTTCCTGGTTACAGGGGTGAAGTCTCTCCAGCAGCACGGTGTCAGCTCCTTTACAGTACAGACGGATCCTGCCCTCTGGGTTACGCACTGAAGATCATTAACAGAGTGTAATGAAGACAAAATACTCTAAGGAATCCATACAGCTCTTCCATTACCTTCAAATAACCAGACACTTCTTTCTCAGCTTTAACAAATGTCATTCCTACATACAGGCTATCTGTCTCAAAATCGTCTGGCTCTGATGGATGTGCTCAGTGCCTCGTGGTCCTGCTGCTCTGTTGCTAGACCAAAGTTGTTGCTAGAACAAGAGTGATTTATGACCAGGGATTTCTGGGCAGTTTTCCAGCACCTTACAAGCAGACCAATCGCAGGAACACACAGTGAAAGCTCACTGAGGGATAAAATGTAAACTATGACGAATGGCCCAATTTCCTGTCAGTTCGTAGGAGCGTGGCTAATGATTTATAAACATATGTATGGTTTAAGCATAAAAAAGTTCAATTTATCAGATGAGTCCACTGCAACGATGCCTTCTATGACCACAGAAAACAGTCCCTGATGTGTTAATGGGTATTGTGTTTAAATAGTCCAAGATCCCAGATTGGTTTAAACTTATTTTACAGTGAATTGTGGCTCATCACTGCAGCCTTTAATTAGTAAGGGTGCCTGATGACAAGAAAGAAATCTTCAGGCAACAGAAAATGAAGGAAGAATTGGGGAGATTACACACATTATGCACCAGAGTTTCTCTAAATATATTTTAAAAAATGGTTGAACTACAGTCATAATAATGCAGGTGAATTTTTTTAATCTAATTTCATCCAGATTGTTTTATTAATAATGTTTTAATCCAATTATTTATATATATATGATTAAGAAGTGATGATCCCTGCACACCTATAACAGACATCCGTTTGCGTATGTTGTTGAAGTCCAGGATTGCGAGAAGAGTGTAGGTGACAGGTCGTCCTATCTCTGTGGTGGTTATTGTCCCGGGTGTTCGGGAGCGAAATACAAAGCCGAAGTTCCGAGCTGCTGTCACTAGAGCGCCCTCATCTGGAGACTGAGCCTTATAAACCAGCTCTCCTGGTGAGAGAAATAAAATGATAATGAAGATGATAAATAATGGACAATGAATAACAGACAGATGGTGTTGGTATCAATGTTTGCTGCAATTCAACCTCCCAGATTTACCACCCCTTGCTCACCCTCACTCTTCTCCTCACTCATGACGGTGTGACAGAGGGAGAGCAGGCGGAAAAACTCGTGAGTATGTGAGTCTCCCACTTTCACTGATTCCAGCAGGGTGTCGTCATAGAAACAGAAGTTTGGGTCCGCCAGGGGGTTGAAGGGAGTGAAGTCCAATCTCTAAAGATGAATTGAGAGTCAGGGACTCCATTAATTAGGAGTACATACAGTATATACACATATATGCCTTTCAGTGTGATTTTAAAAATGACTAATTACCTTAGGCTGAGGTCCCAACGGGTCAGTTAATTCACCTGACAGTGGCACAGAAGAAGACAGTATAAGACTTTGTAGTGCAGTGGTCAACAATCTAATGCAATCTAGTATAACTGTTCTGCCATATAGTATTTTTATGATAGCTATAATGTTCTGTTTCTGTTGTCAATGTCATACTGTCAAGTGTTCATTAAAATATATGTTTTAGCACTTAGTGGTGATAGTTATGGGAAATTCTCAAAAACCTCTCAACATAATGCACTCCAGTACAACAACACATTTAACTATGACCTCGAAAATACGCATATAATTGCATTTCCAAATTTTGTACAGGTCGAATTTAAGGCAGAGCTGTTGTATTGAATTGCAATAGATTGAACAAATGTACCTTATAAAGCGGCCACTGAGTGTATGTGTGTGTGTATACTTACCATACGTTTGTCCATTGATGGAGCACTTATTGAAGCTCATGATGTTCTGAGTGAGGGTTCCAGTCTTGTCACTGAAGATGTATTCAACCTAGAGGAAACCATATAAATGATAACACTAAATCTAAATTTATGCAAACAAAGTAAAACTAAAACTAAGATTATAGCCATGTTTTAAAAACGTACTCTTATATAAAAAAAAAGAAACAAGACCAAAGCTATCTTCTCCACCTGTCTGCTTGTCATGTATTTTTCACTGATATGCTTAAAATGGGTTTAAGATGGGACATTGAAATACTGAACACTAATTACAGCACCACTGAGTGATATATTCTTCACAGCAATCAGTGAAGTCTTCTCGTCTCTGAATTTAGATTCCTTTTAGTCTGCAGGTGGATTTCATTTGTGCAGTTAGGAACAAGTGGTTCCATTCAGTTACTGAAGAATGTATTGAAAGATTAGTAGAAATGTATTTTAAAAATAGTTTAAGATCAATTAACTGAGCGTCAAAAGAATCCAGCAGCAACTGGGAAGGATGGATGGATGGGCTGAATAGACAATCAATAAAGATGAAAGTGTGGATACCCACCTGGCCCAGCTCTTCGTTCAGAGTGGTGGTCCTGGCCTCAGCTGCTGTGTTACACTGCGAGCAGAACATCTGCTGGTCCCAGTTGATGAAGTAGCTGTGACCCAGCCTGATCACCTCCACACTGATAGACAGACAGGAGAGAGAGGGACATGGTTATAATAGCAGTAGGAGAAAAAGTAATCTAATGTAGGTTCTTTTTTTTTTTAAAGATATGTTTGCGACTTTTATGCTTTTATTTAATAGGATCATTGAGAATAAACAGGAAAGGGGGAGGGAGGCATGCAGCAAAGGGCTGCAGGTGGGAATCGAACCCAGGCCACTGCAGTAAGGACTCTACCAGGTGAGCTACCATGTGCTGCGCAATTTACGTTCTTTAACACTACTCAGTTAATACTTCAGGTTGGCCTGTACTGGCACACATAACTGTTAGTCACACAGGGGGATTATTGCTCTGTCCTCACCTTATCTCAGTCTAAGATGTGCGGATACAAACAAGATTCTTTGACATCGTTGCTACTATGGCAGCATATCAGTATCCAAGTATATACACAACCTACATGTACGAAAGCACGATGTGGAAATCCTTGCAGTGCACAAACACTGAGGAGGGACTTTTCAGTTAAGTAGGAGACATCTTGTGTAAATGTTAAACATCTGAGATCATGAATATTTTCATATTGTAGATTAATTAATAATCGAGGAGTAAATGTAATTTTAAGAATTAGATAAATTAATATTTTTTAAAGCAGAGTATTTTTATTTATATATTTATATGTCTTAAATCACAAATGCATGACTTGTATTCCCTATCTTGACTGCATGGAATATTTGCAGCTTGTTCATAAACTTTGCATTGTAAGAAGGGCATTGATTCATTATTTTTTGTCTGTGTGAGCACTTGGGTTTTTGTTACAGAAATTATTCATTTTCAGACCTCCACATACTCCTGCTTCTCTTTACGAGTTTGCTTTTTTTTGCACATGTTAGGGTTTTTATTATTATTTTATTGTACTGAACTAATAGATATGCACATCAAGATTAGATACTATAAATAGTGGTTGTATATGGACTAAAAATGCATAGACTAATTGAATATCTGGTTTGGGCAATCTTCACTGCTCATTTGGGCCATTTACATTTGTATTTCTTTGTATTCAGTCACTGTTCAATTGCACTCTGCGTGCCTAATGAGAGCGGGTCACAATAATGTGGTGACAACCAAATTGGCGTAAACAACTGTCTGCTAAGATATATAGCATTACTTACTACTACACACACTTTTTATAGTCTTGGACTTCTCCTCACCTGACATACAGAGAGATAGGCACCACGGTGTTGAGAATAATGACGTAGGACCAGAAGGAGAGGAAGGCTGAGAATAGGAAGTTATCTACAGGAGGGTCCCAGGGCAAATAGCTCTGAAACAGGGAGCCCACCTCTCTCTCCCACACTGCGTTACCCACCGCCAGGATCACACCCATACACACCAAGAAGCCAAAGATCTGACATAAACACACATATGGAGAAACATTACAGACAGTAAGCAAGAGTACGGTGTCTAAATGTATAATCGGATTTATACATTTGGATGTGGTCAGTTGAGCCCAAATAAGTATAGCATACAATCTATGTGGGAGGAGATGTGAAACTAGATTCAAGCCACTGAAAACAAGTCCTGAAATAGTTACTTTATAAGACATGAAAGTGAGAGGTTTGGGGTGTCTTACCCAGAGGACCAGAGTGTTCATCAGACGGTCGATACTCGTACGCTTAAACTTAGTGCGGCCGCTGTTCTGCATTAGTTTAGTATCTGGGCCTGTGACAAAAACAGGGGAAGTTAGACCTTTTACACACGTCACATACTTTCACACACATGTATCTGCTGCCACACAAACCTGCGAAGATGACCAGGCCGTAGCAGGCCTCCGTGTTGCGGAGGACACATCCTCGTAGCAGCATATTCTGGTTGGTCAGGGTGTATTTTTTGTCTCGCCAGTACAGAGTCCCGCAGAAACGATCCAGCTTGTTGTTGGGGGGCTCACACACCACCTCCCCTTAACACACAAAGACACACAAATCTAAATCAGATGCTATGTCATAGGCGTCCACCAATTCCAATTACAGTATTAGGTTAATTTTCTTAGCTGTATGATATAGTGTTGAACCATCATTCCCATGACATCATGCCATTGTCACTCACATAAACACACACCAAAAGTCCAAAACACACACGTTTTGTAAGGCAAAGTGTGGG
Source organism: Dicentrarchus labrax (assembly GCF_905237075.1). Taxonomy (NCBI): domain Eukaryota; kingdom Metazoa; phylum Chordata; class Actinopteri; family Moronidae; genus Dicentrarchus; species Dicentrarchus labrax. Next base: position 11,839,205 of record NW_026136707.1, on the reverse strand, counting down.
TTGATTTGCTGCAGCGATGCATTTTCCTGAGCAGGTGAGGAGTGTGTGTGGGCGAGCTGTGCTGACACAGAAGTCTTTCATTGCGTGTACTAGTGGGCGGCTGATGATAGGCTGTTGTTCAGTGCTGGCAGAAGAGGGCAGAGTGTGTGTGTGTGTGTGTGTGTGTGTGTGTGTGTGTGTGTGTGTGTGTGTGTGTGTGTGATGTTTTGTGTATTTTTTTGCTCATGTGGAAGGGTGTGAATGTGGATAACGTTTCTGCTAAATGCTCAGACGCAGGCTGAAAACTGTTGACCTTTATATTATCGAGAAAGGAAGATGAACCAAACCAGAAACTGAGAAACGAAGATGAGCTTTCTCAAATCTCACCGTCGAACGAAGCCAAGTTGTTCTGGTCTCCAAGTTCAGATGTCACTGAGACAGACTGACGCACCTTCATATTGGTCTCTCTGCAAGATAATATAACACACAGCAATTTAGATGTAGTGTCCTGTTGCTTCTGCAGATTGTGAGGTACTGTGAGTCGATGGCAAGGTGTGGTGTGTTTTCTGACCCGTCCAGCTCGGCTGTCTCAATGTAACAGAGCCCATGAGGTTCGCTGCTGGACAACAGGAGCAGGTCAGCCTGAAAATAGATACAGAAGCTAAGGGTTAGCATCCACTGCACTGCACAGAATTAGTAAGACCCAGTTGCCACAATGATGATACAAATGTGAGTATTTGCATCTTGTTAGTAAGTTAGTAATGTAACAGTAGCTAGTGTCCCCTAATATGGCACATTATACTGAAATCCATTTAGCATTATAGCATCTGGTGCACAATACAGTATAAATAGCCATCATAATCATATACAGTACATATCTAAAATGACTAAAGAGTTGCAGGCTGAGCCCTGAACAGTCCACTGCTAGATTGGTAGATAAAGTCTTAATTAAAAAGGCCCTGTGAGACTGTGTGTGTTTGTGCACACTGTTGTGTTGGACACAAACTTACTGCCACAAACTGGTTGTTTTCCAGTTTAATGATATCACCCACTCGAACGTTCATCCACTTTTCATTCTGTAGCCTGAACAGAGAGAAAGAGTAAAGAGAAAAGAGAGTTAGAGAAGATAGTAAATTGTTGTAATTTAGGAAACCTTGTAAAGAAAAACTGATAAAACCTGAATGATTAATTTTACAATTAGCAGACTTGGTTGAGGAAGCAATAGCTGGTGAGTGCTTGGTTGCAAATGACAAGACAGGAGACTTACAAGCCACGGATGAGGACCTGAGACTGACGGTTGTTCACTTGGTTGTCGCTCTTGTGACGAAACTGCAGGAGACACAGGTCACTGTGAACTTTTCAGTAACAGAGTCAAGCTTTCATATTTAGGATGCCACTTGTTAGCAAACTACATTCTGCTAGAAATAATCAGGATCCTTGACCTGTATTTCACTGTTGTTTGTTATTTAATTTATTTAATGTCCGTTATGCTGCCACAAGCAAGAAGAGAAAAAACATGCTCACATAGTCATCTGTGGCATCCTTTACTGCAGTGATGCTCAGCACCAGAGCTAAAGGCACGATGGTGGTGAACCAGGAGAGGGAGGAGATCTGAGGTATTAACTAGACAGAGACAGAGAGTAGGGTGAGTTGCAGATTAGTTTAAATCTGACACAGCAGACCACTGAACCCACGTAAGGACCTGAGTGCACCTGACTATACCATACTGTGTGTTCAGGTTCTGGTAAGACAGTCCAAGTGGGCAGGTAAACAGCAATTCACAAACATTAATTTCGATTTAATATATATATTATATTTAATAAGCACTAAACTACACAAGTTTCACGGTTTATAGAAGAGTATATTATCATTTACCTGAGGATAAAACATAACAAGACTAATTAACAGCAGCCATACTAGTGAGCATGCTAACACACTCACATTGACAATGTTGGCATGCTGACGTTTAGCAGGTGTAATGTACTATGTTCTTAGTTAGCATGTTAGCATTGTGTTGATTACAACACAATCTACAGCTGAGGCTGATGGCATGTCATCACCTCTCACAGAGTTGATTTTCCTATGGCCATCTAACATGTTCCATCCCTGTTATATTTATTATCACCTATCACCTACTAGCTGTACCCACACACAAAGACACAAATGCACATACTCTCTCTTTCTCGTTCTCTCTCCCTCCCTCCTTCACCTCCTCTCCTCACCTGCAGTATGAGTAGGAAAAGGAAGTAGGTGTTGGCTACTTCCTGGAACTGCTCAAACAAGTTGACCGGCAGGAAGGTGATGATGTTGTACTTGGATGTCATAATGCAGTTACTCTGGATGAGGAGAAAGGAAAAATCCAGACTTTCATGGACCTTCACAATATTTACAACAAATATTTGATTTGTTCGTCATTTTTAATGACAGCCTCCATATTTTGGAACGTGTACACTTACCGCATACTGGAACTTTTCATTGTAATCTCTGTCATTGGCTCTGACCCTTCTCTCCTCCTCTGAAGTAACACAGGACATGAAATAAGTCATAAAAGGATAATATCACAGCAAAGCTATACAGAAAGCACCCAAACTGCTGCATCTCTGTGTGTAAAAGGGCATAAAAGGACAAATTGTAATTCCTGAAGAATGTCAATATCTGTAAGACAGAGAAACAGAGAAAGAGAGTGAAGGAGACAAACAGTCCACTATTTGTGCATTTATTTATAAATCAATTAAGCTGGAGTCTGCTGGAAGTCAAGTATTGGGTCAGACATAATCATTCTGTCTCACGTACACACACACCAGAACTAATAATCAGACCAGCTACGCCTGCTCTTTTATTGGCTGCTGCCTCTGTCTCTTAATGACCGGATGTGCAATGCTGACCAGATATGCAACATGTGACCACAGATGACAGTGTGTACATCTGTATGAGTCAACAAGAGCACTGGGACCCATTACAGGTAGTCACAGACGAAGCATTGCATCCATTATACTTATGTGCAGACTTAAATCTATTGACAATAAAAGTAAACCTGAAATAAAAATGTCTTCCTCTGGTGCTCAAGCTGTTGTGTGCCTCCCCTCCTGACCCTGCTCTTTATCCTCTTGCTGTTTTTAGGTTTCTGTTTATGCTGATGCAAAGGAGTTCCCCTCCTCCTCCACCAGGCCTGTCTCCTCTAATATTGATGAGGCTGCTTTTTAAATTAAATGACTGGTCTGTTTTGCACAGGGCTGTACACAGTTCACATGCACGCACGCACACACACAGATATAAAATTCAGGACCAAAGCATATGTTATGCACAGAGGCACTGCAGCTCTGAAACCACAAAGTCCCTAACACACTTTTGACTGACGGCTGAGAGGCAATGAGGTGCCACAGGAAGGGACATCACACAACAGAGGCCATAACCATTTCAATCACATGCACACCCATAAACAAAGACCTGTGGTTTCCTGTGTTTCTGCAGCATTGTTAAGGCCTGTTTGCCCCGTACAGCTCACTACTTACAGTACGTCTGTGTCTCTGCTGTGTTCAGCTTCACCAAACAAACATGGGCCACTTAAAGAGAGCCGAATAAGAGCTTCCGTTTGTTGTTGGGTTATAAAACAGATTTGGTGCAGCAGGTGAGCTTTAACTACAACTACCAACCTGCTGGGCTGTTGTCACAGTGGATTTAGTCAAGTTAGAAAATACAAATTATTGCCATCTCTCCCTTTGTTTTACATTCCAAGTTGCTATCAGATGCTAATACCTAAGGAGAGTTACAAGTGTAACAGAATGAGTAGACAATATCCTCTATCATAGTGTTTGTTATTTTATATTGTGATATTGATATACCGAATACTATGTTTGATATATATTATATATCAATAGCTATATATTGATATATCCTATATGGTAAATTTTCTGTTGAGAAAATGTGTATTGATAGAAAAACAGTTTTTAACGTATCAAGGATGTTAAACATGTGACAAATCAAGATACTTCAACACATTGGTGCAAAAACCATAACAATTAAATAACACCATAAAGCTGCCCTGTTTATTGATCGGCAGTATTGCCCACAACTACATCCCAAAAATATTAAAGGGATAGCTTCCACTGTATTAATATGACAAAATCTAATTCAAATCATCTCACTGTATATCAACTCTATGTAACAGTAATAATCTTAAATGTAACTAACAATAAACAATAGTGAAAATATTCTTGTTTTATTGGTCAAAATATAAGATAAAAAATATAAAAAAGATTAAATGTACCTTTTAGAGAGAGTATTTAGGGAATAACTCTCACATACAAGTGAGTTCATTTGAGTGAGGGTATATTTTAGCTGTTAGACTTTGAGTGTGTGTTTGTGTAAAAAAGAACACAGCTCTGGGCTGACAGTATTTGATATGTCCTCTCCTCTAAACTCTGGTTAGTATAACAATATCAGATTTGTCTGATCGTGTAGGTGCACATCCTCCCAACATCTAGTCTCTTGAAACTCTTCCAATTGTGCCCCCCCCCAGCCCCCCTCTCTCCTTTTCCCTCTGGAACTTGTCCCGTCTACCTGAAGGTCGTTATGTTGCTTTCTGGGGCAAGTGTTCACCAGAGAGATCTGTGTGACAGGCAGTGCCAAGGCTGCATTAACCCTCCGCAAAGAGGGAAAAACGCTTGTGCCAGGTAAGCACTGAGACACTGAGCAGCATCTGATGTCGGGACCAGGCGGTGTCTGTCGCTCCTGTGCAAGCTGACCAACCTGAGCAGCCTGAATGCATGAGCATCTTTAGCAAAATGCCCATTAAGTGTTTAATGCCTCTGACAGCTTCAAGGGCATTAGAAGCCCTGACGCAGACTAGATGCTACACAGCAAGTCTGTATAAATCTATAAAGCTCCATTACTGAGAAACCTTCAGCTGCAGGCTTACTCTGCTGTGAGCGTAGGGTTTCCATAAACAACTGAGACATGAAGGAGTACATAAATATTGATTCAAACTAACATACTCAATATCATGCAATCTTATATAAAATGACTGTAGCTTAATCCAAAAGCACTCATTTTCTCTCATCCACCCCCCTGTCTCTTTAACACTCCCCCCATCTGCCCCCGCCCCCCATGACTGGACATGTGAGGGCACATGCCACAGCTCAGAATCTCCTTATGTCTCCATTGACAGTGACACACTTTCACAGTGAACACAGATTGAAGTCATAACAATAATGACCTAAGAAGACAGTCAATCTCAGTTATGGGAAATGCTGTTGTCCTTGCCATGACTGAAGTCAGGATCAGACTCAGACGCAGAAGTGATCATCACTCTCACTGTGGCTGATTTAATTAGATGAAAATGGGATGGTGGAATTGTCTGCAGTCGTGCACTCACGCATGCACACGCAGTAATCTAATTTGTTGGAAACGGATGCAAGTGACACAGTGACAGACTGATGGGCTGGAGGTCAAATGAAGGTGCACATCCAGAGTGATTTGTGATAGTTAAGCTAAGGAATAAGGATACAGACGAGGCAGTGCAGTTACAGTGGGGGCTGGCGCCTGGAGGATTGATCAGTGTCTCAGGCAGCAGAGACAAGGACACAAAATTCAGATAAACTCAGTTCTTGTTTACATATGCTCATCCCACTCACGTAAACACAGATTCATAATCAGCAATAAACATGAAAACAACTAAAACTGTGTCAGACAGGTTATCTCAGAAAAAAACACAAAGGTGACACAATGTTGGCAGTGGAAGAAGTCCAGACTTAACAGTAACTAGTATGAAGAATGACAACCGTTTCCCCTCAGATATTAAATCTCCTGTTTGGCCACTGATGCCAGATGCTGGTGTCTGATAAACAGAATGAGAAAGCTCAGTGCAGGACCAGCAGACCCAGATAGGTCTGTTACGGAGACATGTGATAGGATGAAATGTGCAGTGTACACGCACATATACAAACACACACAGTTAAGTATTAAGTGTGGTGAGTGAGATGAAGAAGCAGGAATGAAACTTGGACTCAGGAGGGATGAAGATGGGGAATGGTGTTTATTTGAAAAATTGTGAGACGCAGTTTGTGCAATCAACAGCCTCGTGATGATGTAAACACACTGGGACAACACAAAGTCAAACCCCTGTCTTAATGCTCACACAAAAACTCGTACCTGTCCGCTTCTGTTTCGATTTGGCTCCATTTAGTCCTCTCTCTTTCTTTCTTTGCAGGGGGAGAACGATTGGAAACCATTTCTCCGGGATGTCTTTCAGTATTGTCATCTTGATATTCTAACAGTCACCGTCTAAATTCTCCTTACATGTGCGCTGTTTCAGTGACAGATGACCGCCGCATCTCCGCAAAGGACGCGGGCATGAAGCTCCGGTCCCAACTTCAGTGAAGTTGGATTAACCGCGCACCGTCCCCTCTGTTGCTGCCTCTCGCGCAGTTGCACGCACTCAAACACACACTTGGTCCATCCCTTGCTCTATTCTCTCTCCCTCCTGCCGCAGAAACACTGAGGTCATCATTTATAATAAGGTCAGTCAGCAACTTCACAGTTAATCCGTCGCTAGACACAGGCTCTGACTGCTTCAGATTTACATTAATTATAAATATTAAATGTGTTCATAGTAGGCTACACATCCTAACAGTTGTACATTTTTTGTCGCACAAACGCACATCAGCAGTGTTTTTTTGTTTTTGCCTCATCAATCAACTGACGCATCCATGTGCCAAGTCCGCAACCTCAGCATTAAGTCTCATCCACAACATAAACACTGGCCGCTGTAGGCATTACGTAACCACACAGGCTCTGGGTTTGGTGGACGTTGCCGTGGCAACCGCCTCTGCAGGGATCCCACAGCTGAGCAAGTCGCTGGGTGAGGAAACTGAGGGGCCATTTTGGATCTGCAGAACAGGAGCTGGTTGCAGCACGGCAGCGGCGCACGGAGCCAAAATGGCTCGTGCAGCACTCCAGTTTCCTGCGCGTGTGAACTGGAGAAGGTGCACTGCAGTGGGCCGGGCCAGGCAGGTGTCCGAGCACGTGCTGCGCTGCAAGCCTCGTGCGTGCTGATACATTAAAGATTGTCGACCACACGTTTACACAAACACACACACACACACACGCACACACAAACGCACAAACGCACACACGCGCACACACACACACACACACACACACACCAAAAGGAAGTGCAAGTAATGTTTCTATCTTGCATTTCCATCACTACAGGTTATGGTTGGCAGAATAAATCAGTAGTTATATCCCATTAATGTTGATGATACATTTAAAGCTCCAGTGTGTAACATTTAGGAGGGTCTGTTAGTAGAAATTGAATACAATCTATATAGGTATGATTTCAATAATCACCTGAGTATAGTAATCCTTGTGTTTTTGTTTCTGCATGTCGCCTTCCACAGAGTCCGCCATGTTTCTACAGTAGCCCAGAACGGACAAACTAAATACTGGTTGTAGATAGGGCCTTTCTCCTACACTCTACAAATCCCCTTTTCATTCCCAGGTTGTAAAATACATACCAAACTACATGTCAGCATTGTCAGTTAGTTAGTTTAGATTCCACTAAATCCTACACACTGCTCCTTTAAGAGTCAATATTAGCCCAATTAGAGTAATGAAACTGACAGGCAGTCCTGTATTTATTCAGACAGAACTTTGCTGCTGTTACATTGGAATTTCCCCATTGTGGGACAAATAAAGGAATATCTATCTATCTATCTATCTATCTATCTATCTATCTATCTATCTAACAGATCTGAGGGACAGGAAAGATGCGTCAGAGTGGATGACATACATTATCATGAATAGGATTCTTATTCATATTCTACAAAATTGCATCCTCAGGGGCAAAAAACAAAAATCAATGCCATTACAGCATGAATGAACTTTACAATCAAACGTCACCTTTACCGCTACATGTGAAAATGCGATTTTTGGGTCACCTTCTGCATTGTGTTCCCCTTTGCACTGGTAATAATATGCATATTGTACACAGACTGAATGTAGATACTACAGGTCAGACTGAATGTACAACTCAGCATACTGTTTGTCATTCCCTGTTCATGACCACTGTACGGGGTTTAAATTATATTTATGAAGGTTCAAAGTTATTCATAATAAAGGGTTGGCCACTTTGACTGACAGATGGGTGCCATCACTGTTTTCAGTAACCAGGCTTCATTCAGGCCGCCTCAGCTCCACCCACAATGAGCTTCACACCTGGCTCTTCAGAAACCTATGGGTGATGTCACGGAGACTGCACAACACTTCCAGACTTGGTTTGGACAATCAGATTAGAATCCATCCTCCATACATCCTGTGTGCATTTGTCAATGTGTTGAATATGTAATGTCTTAAAAGCAGGTCAAACTCCAGACTCTGGAGGGCCTCGTGAGCTTTCCCACCAAAGACATACTCCAACTCCCCCATTACCTAAATGCTAAAGTGAAAAGTGTGTTTAGTGTCAGGTACTAACCTGGAGGAGGCCTCTTTCTGAACATCTCCACTCTGCCGGCGGCCTTCTGCTATGGCCCATGGGATTGTCTACAGAGGGAAAGAAGAGGAGGTGAAGGACGCAGAAGAAAAGTGGCCTTAATTGTTAAGAAAGGAACTTAGGAGTGAGGAAATGAGGAGTACGCAGAGGAGATAAATAGCAGAAGAGCAGGTGAAGTGAGAACCATATAAACAGATATCTCCTCTGATACAAAGCGTGAGAGACACAGTGCTCACTTTAAAAAAAAAAGTGTGAATATATTCATGTGAGGCACTTTGTTTTTTTCTGTCATGTCCTTTTTGTTTCAGGGTGTGAAAACCATGTATTTATCTCACAGAGAGAGAAAGTGAAAATCAATCAGGCTTTACAACCGCCGCACAACAGGACACACACACCAGACCATCTCTGGTCTGCTAGAGCTATAATGAGGAAATGACATTCAGCAGAGAGCTGCATCTGTCTCTGTGGCACATTGTGTCAGGAGACTGGTGGCTTGGGCCAGATCCATTGTCGCTTTCCTCCTATAGTGGATGAGAAAGAGTAATGGAGCGGTATTTTTCTTCTTCTTCTCCTCACTTTCCCCTCTACACTCCCCTCTTTCTCTCCATTTATGCTGACCTGTTAATATTACACATCTCACTGCGTTCGCTCACTGTGTGTTATCTCGGCTAAGTAACGGTGTTGAAGTCAGAAAGATGATAGATGAGACTGCAGAGGTGAGGCGTTTGGAGTGCACACAAGACGGTTTGTAGTGCACACAAGAAGGTACAAACAGTATGGCAGACAGGGGCTCGAGGCAGCGAGCCTCTAATCAATACTCCTGAGAAAGAGCAGCTCTGCCTCTCTCCATGTGAGTTGGGCCTATCAGCTTTCAGCTACAGTTTCCAGCATCGTCTCTTGCCCCGCCATACACTCTCCTCTTTTATTGCATGCTACTCACTTTCTACACTGTATCCCACCTCTTTATCAATCTAATAGAGACTGTGGAATGAATGTTGTTTGCCATGCTCTCTCACTTCTCTCCTCAGTCTTTCACATGTCAACTGGGGTCTTGTAGACCTGCGGTGCCCTTATGAAATAAAGCAGGCAACCCAGGGAGCAGAAAACACCAAGGGGTGACACTGAATATCTGAGCACCTTAATTCGGCCTCTGGGCAGAATTTCCTTTCATCTCTCTCACTGGAGTCTGATGAAGTTCTAGAGGATTTGGAGCTGAAAAAAAATCTTTAATCAAATGTGTGGCTATGAACCACACCACCATATTCAGTACCTCACATCTCAAACATAAAGAAAGACATACATGTACTATATATACTATATATATATATATATATATATATATATATATATATATATTCTTGTAGAGTCTGCAGTACTCACTTGTAGTACACTTCTTGAGCAGAACAAAATACATTTTCTAGGTAGATAGACTAACCCTCTTGGTGCGATGTACCCAGGGGAACGGCGGTCTTTCATTTTGTTTCATTTCTTTGTTCTGTACTACTTAAGTCGGTTCAGCATGAGCTCCATCTTACATATTATAATAAATCCTAACATAGCTTTTATGGTTTGGATGACATCCTATTAACATCAACTCCAAGATTATTGTTACTATCAAGCTAACCAACGAACTGAACCAAAAGAAGACTAAAAACAACTAATTTACACTTGACCTGCTCTGGGGGCAGGTTGTGTATATCATATGGAGTAATTCAATAACAGACTTTTTAATCTCCTCACTACCACACTACAACACTACCATAATACATACTAATATCATTACTTGTGATATCTGCATGCTGTTCAAATGAACTACGAGTGTACTGCTAGGTCTCTATTCTTACTTTCACAAGGAAGCAGAGAACAAGAGTAGACCAGAATAACTACTGTAACAAAGTTAAGTCATCATGAAACTGGCCTGCTCAGAAAGTAAGTCGTATTTTTCTAGAGCAGGAAATTTATAGATAGGCTGATGTGTGTGGTAAACATATAAGACAAATAAGGTGGTCTTAATTTTGTTTATTGTTGCTATTTTTTTTTCTAGTGTCTGCTGTGCTCTACATGCTCAACATATTACCATGTCTTCAGATACTAATTCAGTGGGCAGTTGTTACTCTCCTCTGATATATTAACAAATACTGATGCAGGTTTTTGGGCATCTGTATGACATCCTAGTAAAAACCACAAGATTATAGATCAGTTACTTTCACAAGGAAGCACAAAACAACAAACTGAAACAACAGAAGACAAGAATAGCTCTAACAAAGTTACATCAGCAGCCAATGCAAATGGCCTGCTGAAATGTAATTATACACCATAAGCTCCGTTACACATCCATTAGAGGGAATGTCTGGAGTCACTACACAGTCACTAACTTTCACTTTGACTTTGGGAAAATGTTATGACTAATGCCAGACTATAACCTACCCTGAAACTAACTACTGTATCTACTGTAAGAACTGAGCAGCTTTATTGTAAATCACACAGCCTGGTGCAGTAATAAGAGCTGAACGCTTCACCATGAAAACCGAGACACACATCAATACTTTGAGCTGATAAATAGCAAACTGGCCATACATGGTGGGGGCGTCTAACCACCGCTTCAACAGCTCAGGAAACACAAACCTACCTTTTCAAGTTGGCGTTACGAATCTGTTTCTGGTGGAGACATCCTCGCTGCTGCTCTCGCCGAGGTCATGATGAGGTTTCAGACTTGAACTGGACGAACTGGCCCCCGGGATGATGGGAGGTGGGAGGGTGAACCAGAAACCCGGGATGCGCGCTGGAGACAGCGTGTCGAGGTGAGCGAGGGTTTGGCTTCGGACAGGGGAGAGGAGAGAGGAGAGAGGAGGGAGGAGGAGAGAGGAGGAGGAGGGGCTGCACCTCCTTCACCCTCTCCACCTCCATCTGAACCATCTGCACTCAGGACCTAAAAGCACATGAGGATCTGACATTTTGCTCCTCATCAGTGCTGGTGTTTTTGTTATTATTAATATGGCCACTGTTTGGAAAGCACACCTTTTGTTTAACATTTTTATTGATTTTAATTTTTGCTCTATTCTATTTCTGCGTTTAGCGTTTTCTAGTTTTACATGCACATTACAATCTTTGCTGTTTTCACAACCTGAACACACTTTATTTATCAATAGCCATGTGCTTTTTTTCCTTTTGTGTCATACCGCCCTCTACTGCTCTGTCAGCATTATTTCCTCCAACATCTGTTCACTGCTCAAGGTCGCAACATCTGCATTATGCCCGACATAATACAAAAATACTGTAACGTTGTTGTATATTTTCTGATATTCTCTGCAAATGCATGGTACTCCAACAAATCTTTCATAAACACATCAAAGGAAATCCATTTTTTCTTGTTTTGTAAAGCTGTAAAGTTACAATTAAATTATTTTTTAAAAGCATTTAATGCCACAGAACAAAGTTTAGCCTCTCATGGTATGAAATACCGTTTTAAAACATCCAAATATGTAGCTCAGACATCAATTGGATTATTATTACAATTCAGATTTAATTCAGATCAATAGCATGCAGCAATATGCTCATAAATGACAATCTGTGGGGGGATGGGGAGATGGTCCTTGCATTGTTTTCATTTTCTCTCTGTCTAGATATATCTGGGTGGTGGTATGAAATCTCCAAGCAGCTGTTCTGTTTGAGACTTTTGGGCACTAATTTAGGATCATAGTTAAAATGCTGAGGTAGACACCCACAGGAACTTACAAACAGGTGTTTAATGGGAAATCAGTTTGTTTTCTAGTCTTAACTGAAGGCCTCTGTTCCCCTACTTGTCCAATATGTGGAGACTTTGATATCAGGTTGTGTTGAGTAGGAGAACACAGTTGCTACCCACAGGCAGACGGATGACAAAGCTGAGCCTGACATCAAGAATGTCCCAATGTGGGGAGCCTACATTTCTAGACTAAGAATAGAATCAAACAAAGGTTTCTTTTTTATATGTCTTCAGCAGGACACAACCAGTGTGAAGCGGGCAGCATCCCGTATGGCCAGGAGTACATTAGCCTTATGTATTTTGTGAAATTGTGGCCATAGCACTATAGCTGCTATATTATCACTTCCTGACAATCCACTTCTGACAACTGTGGGGGATATTACAGTTGAGAGGGGCTACTGTTGAAAAATGGAAGGTTTAAAGAATAATATTTTAAGAAAAAAGAAGGCTACCAAAGACCATATAGATTGTTGTCTTGCTCTCCTATCCTGTTGTTGCTTGTGAATGGATGTTACGTGTAGTTTGTGACAACGTCAATGTCACAGACCACCAATTTAATAGACTCTTGACCTTTGTGAACATGCCTCAAAGGTTCAAACACATCATTACTCTGTAATCAGCCTATTTCACAATCTTCTCTTCACTGCATCCCAGATGGACTCAAGAGACCAACGCAATCTAAAACACTGATGACAAGACTCACCTAATCATAATGTAGACCGCCAGACACTGGAGACCTGTGTTTTCTGAAGTGGGTCCTTAAATTGACCCTCTTCTCCTCATATACGAAGGAGTAAACTTCCCTGTAGTACGGACTTAGAAGAACACACAAATGCACTTACTACCAGGGTGAAACAATGAAACTGTTTTCCTCTCTGTCACCTTTGGAAGATATGAAAGATTTACCAAAATAAAAGCCAACTCAAGCATACTTAGACATTTGAGCAAGTTCTTGGAAATGTATTTATACAATCTTATATCAATATTCTAAAGAATACAGACATCGAAGTAAACAGCATTATCACACAATCAATGTCTCTTTCAGCTGCTTCCACTTCTTGTCGTGAGTAGAAACTCACTATGGATCGTACAGTATATAAGAAAAAGTTTCCTGTTATTTTTCCAACAAAAGATCACAAGATGTGCGTGCATCTGAACAGTGGCTAAGCTCAGATATTTGCTTCTGCTTTCTCAAACATATTTTAAAACAGATTACTGTCTTTAACTGTCTGTATTGGTCATGAAAAGTGGAATCCACCTTCTAATGCAGGACGTATTTTCATTACAGTAACTCTCAGAAATGTGCAGTCTTTAACCCTGTTCCTTTGTCCCACGTTGTGCCGGGCTGCTGGATTTTGTCACTGATGGTGGATAGAATGGAGAGGCTTTCAGGCTGGTCCGGGTCAGGCAGGTGCCAGTCGATGAAGATCAAATACATGAAAGTACCTATGACACCTCCGATAGGTGGGGCTACCAGGGGTACCCAGAACCAGTAGTTGTAACACCTGGAGAGCAGACACCCAGATTAATATCAGAAAGGCATTCAGATGACAGTTTGTGGGCCATGTGTATGTTCTCCATCTATTGAGATGTGTTTTTTAAAAGCTGCATTCATCAACATTTTGTATATTGACACTGGAATGCGTAATGTGAAAGGGATTGCTTATAGTGACCAACCTTTAGAGAATTAACTCTGTAGCTCTACAGATCTTTGCCTGTTTTAGCTCAATGTTTGTTTCTGTTTCTCTGCCTTACCAGAGACAGAATCAACTATTTTCAGCTAACAAACTCGGATTAACCCACTCAACAAACAGACAAAATTACGGACTTGATGTTGAATAAATTTGAATATTAGCAACAGCTATTTTTCACAGTTAGTGGCAGATGGCTAAAAGGCCAGTGAACATTGGACTTGCACCTGTCAAGTGGCCAGAAAAACAACATAATAGACCTTTTTCACATCAGCCATTTTGACATGAAATAGTAGGATAATCACAGGTGCTACTAATGATACTAATTAAGGCTCTGTTCCATTTAGTGTAGCACAGCCTTTCCAGTCAGCCAGCATGCACAGTAGCTGCATGCTGACTCTGTTTGACCTAAATGGAACAGAAGAATTAGTAACTTTGGTAACACCTGTGTTTTTTGTACTTTATTATCTCATGTCAAAATGGCTGCTGTGAAGACAGTCTATTAGATGACAATGTTGCTCTGTGTCTGCTGTTTGTGAAAGTATACATTTATATCCTAATAGTGTTAAGACCTACGAAAGGCCAGATTATGTCAGGGATGTTTACTTGTCAGCATGTTTTGGAGTTGTGCTACCATCTAGTATTAGATTAGATCAAGTACAAAGAGTATTGAATAAGAATACAAAAGCCATGGCATTATAAGATCATATAGAGCAACACGTTTCATCTTGAAACAAAGATCTGGTCATAATCAGATGTTCACTAACAAGCTGACACCTCATGTTCCTTTGACCCGGCAGACAGCTCTAATGACTGACAACCTCTGACATACATGATTTTGTGTCCCTCTTCAAATTTTATTATGAGAGTTTGAATGAACATTGTAGATTCATTGGTATAAGGCCTTAAACTGTTACTGTTTGATAAGAAATTCTTAAGTTATCTTCCTGGAAACTTGTGTGTTTATTGCTGTGCATGTTTACTATATTTTTAAGATAAGATACTTACGTGAAGACCTCTGTGCCCCAGCCTGCCGTCAGCGTAAAGAGGCGTGGCCCCAGGTCCCGAGCAGGATTTATTGCAGCACCACAGTTACCTGACATTGACATGGAGATCCCCAGGACGATCACTGCCACTATAGGAGGAATCAGCTCTGAGGGAGCTGGGGTATTCCTCTTTTCCCCCAAACACAGGATGCACAACATCAGCATGCCAGTGCCCACGACCTAGGGAAAGTGTAAATGCGGGAGTTGTGATTTAGATAAAGGGACAAGCTGATAAAGTACCGATTAAAGTTCACACTAATCCTCCCACTGACCTGGTCGAGGAAACTTCTGCCCAAAGTTATGTACTCTGAGGGATATGTGGCAAATATAGATGCTGTCTCATTTGGGCCATATACAGTCAATACTCCTCCACTAAAGTCCATTATAGCATCTGAGACAGGAACAGAAGTAATGTAGCATACAACAAAACAAATAGATTTGCAAATGTGCACAAAGGAAAGTAAAGTATCTTAAGTGCCTCCAGAACAACTTTAATACTTTATGGCATACAGTCTCTGAACGCTGGAGGGATTGATGAATGGTGTGCTGATGATGGCTGAGAGAGATGCACAATAAGTTAGCTCAAAATCACCCACAGGTGTTCTATTGGGTTGAGATCTGGTGACTGTGAAAACTATAGCTTTTTTTTTTGATTCTCATCTCCATACTCATCAAACCTTTTTTTAGTGACTACTTATGCCTTTGTGATGCTGCATGTGTTATATTTTTACACTCATTTATTCAGATTTCTTCTTTAATTTATCACATGTCTGTATATCAAAGATAAAATGTTTGAAGTGCCAGAAAGACAAACCATAGTACACCAGGTAGACAAGCGCTGATGCCATGTAAGCCCCCAGCAGCTGGGAGAGGCAGTAGGGAACCAGCCGTCCCCAGGGCACCTGGCCCAACACACAGAAACTCAGAGTCACCGCTGGGTTCAGATGAGCACCTACGGAGAAAAAAAAACAATGAAGGGAGAGAAAGACAGTAAGGAGAAGGAGGGAGGTAAATAACAGTGAGAGAGATTGGAAGCTAATGAAATCTCAGATTATTTGTAGCCATATAGTGTGACAAATAAGAGTAGTCCCCTTCTGGTAGATATCAGTCAGAGTGAAGACCTTGAAAAGCCTTGCAGAGAGAGCCAGATATTAGTGTAATAAATCTTAAGTGCTCAGTGAATGACTGCTTTAATAGAAGTCATAACTCAGAGTGCGGGGCAAAGTGAATACTGCTGTTGTATTTTACTGTATGTTAATCTTTCAAGGATGCCAGTTGAGAGTGTGATATTACACTGAGTTAAAAGATCATATCATTGGAAATATCAGTGTCCATTTTAAGGTTGGTTTTTTTAAAGGTTTTTTTTACCTGTGATGCCCTTGGTGAGGTACATAGCTGACATCACGCCCACAGAGAAGGCCATGTTAACCGACAGGAACTGGCCTTTAGTCTCCCTGCTTGTTTTTACCTGCGCTGCGGCAGAGCAGCCAAAGAGCTTCATGGTAGATACAGGGGACAGAGAGCGAGAGAAAACCCGAAAAGTCAGGTGAAATACCAGAAATAATCCTTCCATGGCAAAGAAATACAAACATAAAAGCACAAACTTCAAACAGATACAGGCAAAAAAGCACATGCACATTCTGCAACTCCTTATCACTCCCTTGTGATTGACTAACTATTTATAGGTCAAACATATTTATCAATTATCACAGACAAATTTGAGGTCATTAAAATGTAATTGAATGAATCTCCTCCTGAACTTTGACTTTGTAATGCAACTGTCTTATGTTCTTATCTAAATGGCCATATAACAAACAATCTCTGACTGAACCCCACAGATACACACACGTGTTTCATGTATTTATCTGATTATTGATCAATCACTTATTGACATTGTTGAATTACGTATTTATTACAGGTCGGGGGGACATTAAAGAGAGTTATGGTATTATAAAAATGAATATAAATGTCAAGGCAATTAAGGTTTTGGCAATAGTAGTTGGGTGTGCTAGTGTTCATTAATGTTTTTACATATCTGACTTTCTCAGAGGAAACAAAATACTGTAAAATGAAAAAAAAGGAATAGAAAAATATCCTCTCCTCTCTACATCTTGAGCAAATAATAAAAGGTACATGTTGTAAATCCCAATATCACGTTGATTCTAGGAAATGGTTCAATAGGAGCTAATAAAAGCTGTTTGCACGTGTCTTTTATTGAAATAAATAAAAAAAGAGCCCCAAACACACACACACACACACACACACACACACACACACACACACACACACGTATTTATGTACTACAAAATTCAAGGATTTATTTAAATTAATAAAATAGTCCTTAAATTTAATAACATAGACAACATATATTACTTGTCCATTGTACCCAAAACATGAACATTTAAAAAAAAAAATAATAATAAAAATTATCTTTTAAAAATTACATTGCAGATGCAAGGGAAGCTAAATGATAATAAAATATTGTCATTAAAAATGATGGAACTGTTTAAGATTATATTTTGTTATATCACCTCTCTTTCTTTCTTTTTGTGTGCTATATATGCATTTATTTCTCACTTTAATTTTAATTTTTGAAGGCATTCAAAACTAAAAAAGGTGGATCTTCACAATTAAAAAGCCAACTCAAAGAGTGTCACTTACCAACAAGACAAAGGTTCCCAAGAACTCAGCCATGCACTCTCGCACCAGAGCATTTCTCACTCTCAGAGCACGTAGCTTTAACATTGCTGCAGTTAAATCCCTCTTTTCACCTCACGCTGAACTCTGTCTCTGCTGTCAGACAGACCAGCTATCGGGCTAACTGTCTGTCCAGGAGCTGATATAGTGGTGGTGTGGGTGAAGGTGTCAGAGCGGATGCCAACAAAAAAAAAAGTTTTCGGTCACAACTTCCACCTGAGCATCCGAGGACCTGTGCACTGTATCCCACTTTGTCTGCCTTCCCTTTCTCCACAGCTGGTCAAACACTATTACTCATTTATTGGCTTGTCACACCTCCGGATGGGCTGATGCAGAGAGCGTGATGTGCCTCAGCTGTTAGAGGTTGCTTATATATACAGAGGCCATAAAAGCAGTCAGATTATATTGACAGCAATAAACCACAGAACATATATACAACAGAAACATATCTACTACTAACTAAACAGTTACAAATATTTATGACATGTTGTGTATAAACCACAAGAATGGCAAAATGGAAGCCTAACACAGTCTGGCTTAAACATGTAGGTTCTGGGAAGGATATTCAATTTTAATGGCAAAACTGGTCAATGATCCTTATGGAATTCAAGTCTGAAAAAACTCTATGACTGGTGTGGTGAAGTATTCCTCAGTAACCACGGTAAGTTGGTTGATAGGGAAGCCCCTCTCATCATCAGAGAGCAAGATGTCACCATAACCCCTCTCAGTGAACTCTGGACTCCTAATGGCTTATGTAAGCCAAATGATTGCTCTGTAGGTGTAAAGAACCGTATTATTGCTGATAATTTTCAGAGAAGCACATGACTGTTGCACAAAAAAATATGTTGCCATCAGTTGGGATATAAAGGACACCAAGACTGGCACAACAAGTCAGTCCTGCATCCTCACAGGTGAATATGCTTTGATTTGGGATATTTCTACTTCTATTTCATCTGAAAACAGACGGTATGCTATACTTTGAGTTTGGAGTTTGGAGTAAAAGTGAAGTGATGACTATCTCTCCACAACATAACCCTTGACATGGAGTGTGGAGACTGTAAAAGCTACATCTACAGCAAGTGACAGCTTATCTTATCACATCTACTTTTGGGGAGTATCACTGTTTGGTAATGTGTAAAAACACAGACACCTTTAACCCAGTGCTTTGAAGTGATAGAAAGATAATATCATGCTATCTCCCTCTGCTGGACATAAGAATGAGAAGTATCACTTTAAGTTAGGATTTATTAAAAAGCAATATACACTCTAAATGCAGTTAGCTTCTATACACAATATATTACAACATGTTTTCATTCACAGGTGCCACATTATAGCTTACCAAACTATCTGTTACAAAGGTTTGTTGACTTGATAAATGTTTGAGCCATCAGTGCACTTTAATTATGGCTGGTTCAGAAATATCCCAGGCTTTGAGGTAGATGTAATAGATGTAATCTTGTAGATAAAGGGAAGAAAAATACACACTTTTGACCTGGTCTCCAAGATTATATTTCCTTTATGGCTTTGGGTATAAAAAGTATTTGCTTTAATGGCATCAGACCAAAATGGGTCTGCAGACAAAGCTGTCTCTCTTATGGATGGCTTTTAGTTTCTTGTCCATTATCAGTCACTTAACTTTACTGTGGGCAAAGCACCTCAATAATCTTCATGTTTCCAGATGTTTAAGAGGGCGACTTAGCACCACATCCACAGACCCCGGGGGCAGTTTTCTGATCAAAGTCCAGGCTTCCAGGCGTCTCATCCCCACCATGCTCACACCCCCAATCTCTAGGACCTCATCACCAGGACACACCTTGTCAACAGGACCTCCTGAAGGGGAAACGGTGGAAAGAAAAAATTCAATAAATAGCTTTAATGAACATGTCTGAAAAAAAGAGGTCAATTGAAAGTTGTCATGATGTAAAGGTGATGCAATGTGCGTATGCTATTTAACTATAAGGTTATTCTTAGGTTAAACCTATATAAACAAACCTTTATAGATTTTACTTTAATTGAGAAGAGATAGAAAAGAGACATGTGCACATATACGTGGACACTTTTTCATGATTTGAGCTCCAAATTAATGAACATCTTAATCGGTGATCTTTCAGACAATTATGTGTTGTTTTTCTTAACAACATGACTGTGATCCTGTGCACAAAGTGAGGTCCACAAACATTAGTAAATTAGTTTGAATGGCCTGCAGTGAGACTTGACCACAATCCCATCCAACACCTTTGGGATGAGTTGAACATCAACAGCAAGCTAGGCCTTATCACCAAATGCACATGCCTGACCTCACTAATACTCTTGAGGCTGAATTGGAGCAGGATCCAAATTATTGTGGAAAAACTAACAGTGGATGCTGTTATAGCTGTTATATTAATGCTCCCAAATTTGGAATGAGATGTTCAACAATCACACATGAGTTTAAAGTTCAGGTGTCCAGATACTATGTCTGGATGTCTACATGCTTTTGGCCATCTAATGTATTTTGTGTCCACCTCTTTGAGTTCAAATGACCGTTCAAATGTCTGCATTTCTTTATGGAGTCCTGAAATACTGAGCTTCAGTTCTCACCCTGGAAGATCTTCTGTACAGTGAGTGGTCTGTTCTCCAGACTGGAGCCTACACCTCCCTCCAGGCTGAAGCCCAGATCCCTGCTGTTCTTCTCCAAACACACACACACACGCTGACCTGAGAGAGTAGCAAAATCAGAAAACACAGATGAAGTCTTTCAGTTTCAACTGCTGCAGATTTAGGACTGATGTCTTTTCAGAACATTGATAAAGCATGACTTCTCACCTGTCTCTGTGACCTGAGTCTGCGTTGGTCCAGAATTATTTGTCTGTGCTCCACCCTTACAGGCACCACTAATCCCTCCCCTCCTCAGGACCACCACCCCCAAATCCCGAGTCTTTGCTCTTCTCAGGACCCTCAGGGCCTCCCAGTGAGCGTAGTCACACAGTGCAGTGCCATTGATTGACAATACCTGGTCCCCTTCTCTTATGGAGCCTTCCTGGGCTGCGACACCTGAGTGAAACACCTTGTGAACCTGAGAAGACATCGAGAGACAAACGAAGAGCCTGAAGACATTGCATTTAGATACTTTTCAGGAGAAAGCAGGTATTTCCTTACAGTGACTGGCTTGCTCTGGTCCACGCCTCCTGCCACACTGAAGCCAAGTCCCACTCCCACTTCCTTATGGAGAACCACAACCTGCACATCGTTATAGTCCTGGAAGGTACAGAGAATGACAAAGAAGTTGTAATTACACTCTTGATTTGTAATACATTTTATTTTTATTTAAAACACAACTGAGAACAGGAAATATGTGAAAGAGAGGGAAATTATATGAAGAAAGGTTCCAAGGAATAGTGTATTGTTGGCTGTATGATCCTATTTGCTTGTTTTAAGGAAATCAGTCTTATCTATGTGAAAGAAAGAGTGATGACTTTAAATAGTTTCCAAGATGAATCTGAACTTTACAGCTGTACAGCTGTTGAATCCAATTAATTTTTTTCATTCTTTATTGCACGCAGTTGTTTATACCTCTGACCATCAGAGGCCATTTTCCGTCTTTTGAGATAATACATACATACTTAAGGTAATCAGGTTAAGATGTTTCTGCTTTGAGTTTGAGAAGTGTGCAGTTTTTTACCAACGTCATGCTGCAGCCTTTGTACTGTATTTGCCCAATTTTATGGTTTGTATTCATGGAACAATTTGGCTTATATTTGGTTTATTATATATAAGAAGAAAAAGCTGTGAGCTGTAAAGAACTACTTCTAAAATAATTTTATTTGTTTTAGCAGAACCTTTAGAGTTTTTTCTAGTGTAACAAATAGCCTTCATCCTAATCCGTAGCAACATCTACAGTAATCAATCAATCAATTGCAGTTAAATCATATCCAGATATGTGTTAATGCCAAGCAAAGAAGGGGCCATTGATATGACCAGTGCAACTGTAGCCCTGGAAAAAAATTTGGTTTAAATTCACAGCAAAGCATGTAAAAGGTTACTGATGTCCAATTATTTGTACCTGTAGGTTACTGTCCCCCAGGCTCCTGACATCCTCCAGCAGCCTGTCAAGCTCCTCACTGGGCAGCACAGACACACAGGACAGGGCTGACATGTCAGAGCTCAGTGAGGCAGACCGTCGGCCTGTAGGTTGCCATTCATCGCTGTCGTTCTCTGACTCATAGTCAACTCCAGCAAAGTTACACAGATCTGAAAGACTACAAGGAAGAAAGAATTCTGAGGGTAAAAAAATGTCCAATTGTTGAAGGGAATAACTCCAGCAACAGCAATATGGAAGTATAAACAGTACCCACCTGACACAGAAACTCCTGCGGTCCGACTGGCTCATGTTACTAGTAATGGTCACCGAGGACTCTCCAGAGTCTGAATCATAGTTTGAATCCTCATCCTTCTGTGTGCTTTCATCATCATCATCTTCATAATCGTCTTCATCGTCATTCCAGACCTTAATCTTTGTGTTCAAGCCAGCTACCCAAGCATCCATGTCCAACACTGGTTTCTTTCTATATGGAGAGGCTGCACTGACATCTGGAGAGATGAGATCGGGGAGGTTGCTGTGGGATGCAGTGAAAGGGGGATGAGGGAGAGGTGGGGAATCTCGTTCAGGAGTTTTAGCTGCTTGTGTGAAGACAGAAGTGCTTTCAGTTTCACTGTCTGCCCTGTCAGTGGAGGGCTCTGGTTGTGCTGTACGTGAAAGAAAGGGTGAGTGGTTTGGAGTGTTTGTTGGAGTCTTCTCTTCATCACTAACAGGTGAAGTAATTATAGAGGTTTTCTGCACACAAACGGAAGTGTCACTGGAGTTGGACAGAAACAAGGATGGTGGTCTCTTGCTTGCCTCCTCAGGGCTTACTTTGGAGAAATCTGTCTCGTCAATGTAAAAGCTTTTACGCTCTCTTTGTGCTCCTCCATTTAGTGGGATTTCCAGTGTACTCTTCAGTCTGGAATATTTACCCAAATCTTCAACAGAATTTGTACTGCTGGTTGTTTCTTTTTCTTCATTCTCGACCAAGTCATTCCCTTCTCTCTCTTTCCTCTCTGGTCTTAGTCCAACCTCGTCCACTGATAAAGACCTTCCTGACCCCAGCTTCTTTCCTGCTCCTGTTGCTGTTTCCTCAGTTTTCTCATCTGCTTTCCCTCCCTCTTTCATTCCCTCCCACTTGTCTCTAAACCCACTCTTTTTCACCCCATAATGAGCCTTGCTGAGTTGTGTTGGCACAGAAAAAGCACGTCTGGGCATCAGGATCTGTCCTGTAGCCAAACCCTGGGATCTCTGTGTCAGAGCCTCAAACTGATTGATCTTATTTTTCACACCAGCTGCAGAGGAGACTGACAACCTCTCTGGGAATTTCTTCCTCTCGATTGTTTTCACTGGGATTTTCTCTAGGTTTGACTCAAACACATCTTCATCAGTGCTGCTACTCTTCAATTCAGATTTGTCTTTTGTTGGTTGTTCATTAGTCTCGCCCTTTTCCTCTGCATCCTTACTTCCACTTGCTCTTCCCTCTCTCAATCTAGATGAACCTCTCAAGCAAACTGATCTCTCTTCTTCTAAGAAAGTGTTTGACGGTGGAGGTGCAGTTATTGCTCCGGCAGCTCTTGCAGATCTTATCTGAGCTGCTACAGTGTACCTGCTCCTCGCTCTATCCAGAGACCTTGTGCCAATTTCCTCTAACCCTTTACTCAAGTGAGCTCCCCCTTCCTCCGAATACCTGCCCTGAATGTGTCCTTGCCACTGTCTCCTTGACAGTCCCTCCATGGTCCTGTTTGTCCCTGGAGAAAGATAACTCTCAGAATCTGAATTGTCTTTTTGAGTCCAGGTGAATGATTTCCTGCCTTGCACTGGACTGAGTCCTCCTAATGAGAACCGCCTGGGGAAGGTTCCCCCAGCTGCCCGCTCATATGACCTCTGCTGTGGTGAAATGTGGAAGTCTGAGGTTGTTTCTTTGTGATGGGACATTACAGGGGTAGAAACGTCCCTAATTTTGCTGCAGTCCTCTGTTTTAGTAAACCCAGCTGATCCGTAGAGTTTCTCTATCCGCTCCAATATGCTTTGACCTCCTTTGGCCCCAAATGAAGTAGCTGTCACTCTGAAATCAGATCTAGGCCCAGATTGGGACCTAAACCTGGAGGGGAGAGAATGACCCTTACTGGCACTATCCAAAGTCTGACTCATATGACTCATTGGGCCCCTCTCTTTAAGGTCATTACTTATACCAGCAGAGTTATAGATCTGTACTGAAGACATCACTCTGCCCCTCACGCCTTCCACTTCTGTCCTTCTTTCATCTAAGTCTCCAGCCCGTTTACTGATCTCTCCTCCTCTTTTGGTTGACAACATGGACATGTCAGCCCTTTTGCCCCGATCAGGGCTTCTTTTGCCTGTTCTCCAATCTAAACTCCTACTTCTACTTGGCAGGTTGTATCTCCTTGAATCTGTCCTGCCACGGTTTTCATATGCAGGGTTACAGCTTCCACTTCTGTCAGTGCTAAACTCTGTGATTGTTTTGTCTGCCGAGCCATTCTGGTTCAGCTTGGTACACATTATATGGCCTGGTGTTTCCTTCTCTTCATACTGACCTTTGACACTGCTACGACTCCCAGTTCTGGCTTGATAACCAGTGACAGTGTGATCCTCCTCCTTATTTATATAATTTGCGCCACTGTTCCTCCAGTACCTCTCTCTTTCTCCAGCTTCTTTAGTACCCTCCCTCCCCTCCTCTAAAAAGCCTTTAGGTTTCCTAACACCTCGCCTGCGAGTGAGATTGTAGGAGGGAGAGTTAGCTGAGCGGACAGTGAAGCGTGCTCCTGTCCTCTGCTTGTTGTACTCACTCGTTGGAGTAGAGAGCAAGGACAAGTCCATTGTCTAAGAGTAAACAAAGTTAATGACCACCTGTCAAGTGCCAAATCCCAAAAAGAGAACGGAAGAGTGAACTTGATATTTAAGCGATTCCAAGCAACTGTCCTTTAGACTGCAATCTGGAAGCAGTCTGTTGAACGCTGCAGAGTATGTAAAAGTGAAACAGGGGCACAATTAGAGTCCTCTAATTAGTTCCTTGCACAAATCCTGCATTCAAAAGTTTGATATGTCCGTGATGCTCTTGATGATTTTCTGTTTTCTGGTCTAGAGATGACTTCTCTGGGCTCCTCTCCTTGATTTCTTGTCGTTCTGTCCCTTGGAGTCTTCAGTTCCACAGCACAGCTTCAGCGAACAGCTCCCATTGCCTGCCAAGAATAAAAAAGAACAAACTTCCATCCTTAAAACGGACCAGGCTGGAATGTTGTGATATGTGGATTGTGGTCTCTCTGGCTCCTCGAAATGGTCAAACAGAACCATAGAGTGGTTGAGGACAGTGAAAACAGTTTGTTACAGAGAAGCATGAAGTGGACAGTGAATGGAGAAGATATGAAAACGATAAGAGGAAAACAATAGTATGAAAGACAGATCCTGAGAGCCAGAGAACCAGCAACACTACAGTACACTTCAAACAGTTATGTCAGTTATGTTATTTTGAAAAACGTCCCAGCCCTCCTCACATTGACTCAATGAGCCCATTCCCAGAACAGTGGGACTCTAGATAGTGTACTCTGTTGTACACACATATCATAACGGCTGTTTACACAAGCAACATACTCATGACTACCTGTCAGCGTCAGCTAAACCTGAACCAAAAACTGGAAAAACTCACCTAACAGCAATCCACTCAGCAAAAACAATGTATTAAAGAGTCACAATCAGTCTCTGTGCAGCGCGTATTGGTCTCATTGAGTCAAACAAAGACAATAACTGACTGACACATTGTAACAGTGAATTTCTGGTGAAATGATCAGATAAGACGAACAAAGATGAGGACAAAGTCACTTTGATTTACATAGCCTGCTGAGAGAAAAATAGCATGACTGATGGACAATGGCTCATCAGGGATATCTGAGTTCACAGCCATACACAACAGGCATTGTTTGTAAGGCAGTGAAACCAATCATTGATCATTAATCAAGTTATTAGGATCCAATCATCTCTATTGACATTAAATACAAATACAAACACAGTAAGCTGTTGATTTACTCCACGTAACGACAGCAGGATAAGGGAATAAGATAAGCACTGCCTGTATAATTATATGAAGCATTTTATGAAGTCTAGCACTGGGAAACTCTCCACTGCAGGTGAGTCTGAGTGTCAGTTTACAGAAACACCTGTTCTGCTAGGTCACAAAGCCTCCCATCTGGGTAACCGGGGCAACACTGCACAGTTTACTTTAAACTACGATTTAGCAACAAGAAAGACAAACAAATACACACATTTACTTGCTCACATAATTACAAACTAGCTTATTATTTAGGTTATTCACTTCCATAATGCACCTTACCTTCTCTAAGTGTGACTTCTGTACTAGACCGCTGTGTTGACACTGGTTTATAATGAAGGCAGCGCTCCGCAATGACATCAGCTCCTAACTCCCCTCTCTCTCTCTCTCTCTCTCTCTCTCTCTCTCTCTCTCTCTGTCTTCCTCTCTTACCATCAGCTTTGCATGATGGACTGCGTACAGTGACGCAAACCTGCCACACTGGTTTGTCCTCTACTCCTCTCTCTTTCTCTCTCTCTCTCTCTGTCAGTCTCTCCTTTTCTCTCCTCCCCCTCCCATTGTTGTTTTCTCCCTCTTTTCCTCTTCTCACAGGGTAGCATTCCTGACTACAGTTCAATGTGTCACCCACTAAAGGGCTCAACAAGGAGTGCACACACACACACACACACACACACACACACACACACACACACACACACACACACACACACACACACACACTTACATACACACCCTACAGGATATTCAAACTCCATCTCACACCAGTATTTCATAGCTCAAGGGAGAAGAGATACAGCTCAGGTAATGGTGAGAAACAGAACAAGAATGACATTTTCCCAACACAGGCTTATAGTATCACTCCACCTCAGGCAATCCTGAATCTAATCATCCGGGCTGAGCAGGTATCAAAATACATAATAACAGAGCACCTTTAATTGGGACCAGAGACCACAAAGAGCTCACGTAGACCTATTAATACCAGCAGGGATAAATATTGTTAAAAGTATACCTCTTGTATGACATATGTTCAACAAAACAGAGCTCCATTGCAGACACACATGTTGAGAATCTGTGGGACTGTAATGTCGACTGAAGGAGAAAAGTATCTGAGATTGCTGATAAGTTTTATCCACACAGAAGAATTAGTATTGTTTGTGGGAAAACTGGATTCTGCAGAGTGGGAAGGTGAACAAACAGCCTTTGAATCATAGATGTATGAGGAGCAAGTAGACCAGCAAGCAGACAGAGATATATGAAATAAAATAAACACAGCAGTACTTACAGTTTTGGAAGGCAAGTAGAGCCTCATATTCTTACTGCTTCTGCACCTGCAACTGTTGAGACAAAGGAAATTGTGGTTACCAAATCATCGTGTTGCAAAGCAACAGGGGATGTCCTTATGTCTCTCAGTGACTGTCAGAAGTCAGAAGAGCCTAAGTCAGAAACAGGCCAAGATCTTAGCATCCTGATGATCCAATCAATGATTAGCCGTACAGACTGGGCTGGTAGGTCGCATGGTCTTCTCAGGACAGAGATAAGTCTGTGAGTAGGGGTAAATAGCTCCAGTGCAACTCCACAAACACCCACCCTTGTTCCTGACAGAAGAATGGCACACAGTGTCTCTGCACGATGGATGCAAATCACTGTCTTGCTCACACAGACATGCTGGTTCTTTAAATTCATTCTTTAGGGTGTAGGATACAGCAGAAGAGTTGTGAGAAAGGGCAGATTACGGTATTAATCAGTAGGCCACGGTGGATATAAATAGTCTGCAGGCAATTCAGTGTCAAGCAACACAAAACTAAACAGCAAGAATTTGAAAATTGGAGAATTTAGCAATTTAATGGTCTAAAAGTAGGTAGTCAGCCTTATAAAACAGTGGTTACTGGACAATCAAATATACTGTCATAATCTGGAGTTTACTATCTGTGTTTATGTGTGATTTTGTCTGGGCTCATATGGTTATATCACTGTTGTAGCTACTATTAGTCTGTGCTTATGTGCTTTTGTATGTTTTTTTTTATATATATACCATCAGGGGCAGATGAAAATGAACCTGAATCTGGCACATGGTACAGGATGGACTTAGCTGCTCATGTTAATTAATGTGCATTGTCACTCCTTAAACAAACAAACAAACAAACAAATGACCGAATTCACTGGCCTTTATTATTTTCTGTCCGTGCAGCGTTTCCTCATTGTTGTTTGTTTGTTTGTTGGGGGGGTCGTTGCGAAGACATTTTCAACAGCAGATGGCAGAAGAGGACAGAGTAACGTCAGACCTGACGTCACCCCGGGCTTTACTGGTCACATGACTACCGCGGAAGTCAACAAACCAGGCAGCGAAATGAAGCAACCAAAAGCACTTCCCTTTATTCTAGTTCCTTATTGTTTTATGTCATGCGTTTAATGTGAGCTTCGTGTTTGTTTGTTTTTAAAACGACCTCTTAAATGAACCTGTGTGCCTGTCAAAGGTCAGCTGTCGGACGTACGTTGAATCGTCATTTAGCAGTTTTTGTTAGTGAGTTTGGTGAAAACGCTCAGATTTACAATGCGGAGTGACTCTCTTCTCTCAAGCGTCAATGTGGTGCTTGTTATGGCCTATGGAAGTCTGGTGAGTCTGGTTCACTTTGTGACTGTGTAACATGTATGTCAGACTCATGTGTAAATGTCAAGATGTCAAATAAACAGTAACACAGTATTTTTTAACTGCTTTGGGTTTATTTTTTATTATGTCTCAATTTGCAAAACTTATGATTTTAACGCGCCAATTTGGCTAAATTATTACCATTAAACACAAAATGCTGTTCTTACTTACATAACGCAGAACACCATGAATGCTCAGTCATTATAATACACACCCCTCATATAAGAGTTCAATGCACATGGCTTTACAAACACTTTCTCTTATTTAAACAACTTAACCCAGGTGGTCGTCATCACAACACAGCTGCTGATCGCTTCACCGCCACTCATTTATTATTATTACTGTTAATCTGTGGGGGATTCAGTAGAGAAAGTGTAAAAGGATTAACTTCTCTGTAATTTGCACTTTTTTACGTGGTATATACTAGCTCACAAAGTTTTATGTGAAGAAGTTTAAAATATTAAATTTGGAGGATTAAGTGCTGAAAGCATATTTCACTTGTTTTGGGGTTTCTCTCGTGTCCCTAGAATGAATTAAGGTAGAAATGAAAACATGTATGGTGGTGACAGGTGAGCCCTGTTTTAAGATTTTAGAAACGGAAACAACTAAATAATACAAAAGACATTTAACATACAATTGTTTGTTATAAGTTAAATATGATTTTTTTTTTTCTATCCTAATACATATTTGCTCTTTTATTATGTTTTTAGTTTAATAATTGGTTCTTTATCATCCACTGGCATCCTGTTGACTTCACAAGCTCTAAAAAAACATGGTGGAAGCTAACGCTTGTTGTCGTCTAGGTGTTTGTTTTGCTGTTCATCTTTGTCAAAAGACAAATTATGCGATTTGCCATGAAGTCTCGGAGAGGACCACATGTTCCCCTTGGCCACAATGCTCCTAAGGTAACACACAGACACACACACACACACACACACACACACACACACACACACACACCATAAAAACCAGAAGTGTGATCCTGTACTTGTGTTTGTGCTGTAGGAGCTGAGACAAGAAATTGAAGCCAAACTGTGCCAGGTTCAGAAAATCCACTTTGAACCACGGCTGCTGTGTCCAGATGATGACCGGCTGAAGCAGTCTGGTTAGAGGAGCACACACACACACACACACACACACACACACACACACACACACACACACACACACACACACACACACACACACACACACACATCAATCCTGAAACTATCCACATAAGTAGTTTTTATTCCAGTGAAGAAGAAGAATTTGTGTGTGAGTGTGTGTGTGTGTGTGTGTTGCAGGTTCTTATGACTACCTGTACAGGATGAGAGCACTGGATGCCATCAGAGACACCGGTAAGCTTTTGCTTGCTGTCACTGATCTTATTTTGGTTTTGTTGTCATGACAGACTATGAATCGCTCCTCACTGTTACAATACCACCTCTACTTTCGTCAATAGATCTCCCTTTCCGTGAACTGGGTGGGACGCCCACCGCTGTGACGGGTAAAAGACTTCGGACCTGGCTTCTACAGCTACGAAATTCCCACTGCATGTTCCGAGACAGCCTAAGCTCCCTCATTGACACAGTGCTGGACGGGTACAATAAGGCACGGCACGGGGCAGAGGTCAGTTTCTCTGTGCTCTGTGTGGGTTTGTGTGCCAGAGAACACATCACAACAGTACTGTGATATTGAGCTACACAGTCCCTTGTCTAAATGTCATTTATTCATATAGTTTCTTTAAGCTCGCATCAGCATGATTATTACTCTAACCGTACAGCTCATCCTGTTGTGTTCCGTATATTGCGATTGCATGAAAAGCTGACGAAGACGTACTTCCTCCCATTTAAAGGAGAAATATACAGCAGTGTGTGAAGATTACAATCTGAAGTAAGTAAAGTATGCCTCTACTGACGTCTTGTCTTTGGCTCTTGTTTTTGTCTGTAGGCTTTTGGTGAAGCAGAATTTTTGAAATACCAGGAAGCTCTAACTGAACTGGCCTCTGTGTGAGTAAATACAACCTTTCCTCACAGTGCTCCCTTACAGCTTAGCTTTTATGCTAATCCCATCATGGAATTTTAATGACGCTCTGGGAACAATCTGTTTCTCCCTTCGTTGTTTTTAAGCGTCAAGTCCCAAAGCAGCAGCGGCAGCTCTCCGAGCCAGTACCACCAGTCTGCAGCCAAAGACCTGACCAGCACCACAGAGCCAGCAAGCTCTTCGTCCTCCCCCACCCAAACCACCTACCTCACGTCTTCAATGCAGCAGCGCAGCAAGCGGCCGAGACACTTCCTGGAGCTGAAGAACTTCAAAGACAACTACAACACCCTGGACAGTTCGTTCTGAAAAATCTGTGACACCCGTCCCAAAAGAAAGGTTAAGGACAAGGTAGTGCTGCCAGTGATTAAAGTGCCTATGGACAGTTTAGAGTGAAGTTATTCAAACACTGCCCTCATATACTAACATGTATCGGCTGGTTTACAGTGAATTGCATATCAGACTACTGGCAGAGGGCTTTTTACCTAAGTGTAGCTTATGCGTATATCCTGTATTAATGCATGTATGAGTGCTATGGTTGGGTCGTAAACTGGCTATAATAAGTGATAGTAAGTAGGGTTGATTTGACCAAAACAAAACCAGAGCTAAGGGGCTATGCAATGGCATAAGACAATCAGTATTTATTGCACAATGTAAAAGCCTATGCAGACTTGTTACAATAACTGTATTTAAACATGCTAATAGTTAACCAGTGTTAATGGTTGCCTCACACTGAGAAAAACACACTGTTTATGTCACTAATGTTTACGTTTGTGTGTTTGTTTCTTTAACCTTAAATCTTCTTTTTACAGAAGCCATACTTGATTTAATGAATATTGATTTTGCTCTTTTGATTTAATCAATTCTTTCAGTGCAATGTAATTTAACAGTATTTCAGTGCATTAATGCATTCTGAATGTGAGGTATTGCATCAGGGGAAGTCTCTTTTTTTGGCCCTCAGATGTGCAAAATGTGTGTTTCATTTGGTATTCAGGATTCCCAGGGAGGCATTTTTATGCCTGAATATTTTTATTTTCTGTGGTGCTTATTGTACAAGTTGCCATCCAAATAAAACAGTGACATAGTCTAAATATTTGTTGTGTTCTTCTTACATGGGGTCAGAACAGTGCAGCAATTGCTAGTGTGTGTTGTGTCCAGCAGAGGGCGCTCTCTTCAACGTATTCTACTTGAAAGGCTGATTCCATTCAGAAAAGAAGCATTGTATTTATTTTCAGTAATTTATTCTGAAAACCACAAACAGATAATAGATCAGAATGTACTTCATAAAAAAACTATCACATTATCTGTCTAGAGATTTTATTAATATAAATAAATACAAAGGAGAAAGTTGTTAGAAATTAAAACATCAAATCACATTCATTATTATTATTATATACAAAAAAAGGTGACTGTTTACACTGACAGGGAACTGAAATGCTTTACAAAAAATATGCAGAATAATGACACTTCTATGAAACAGTAGTGATTTGCACACCACTGACATTGTCATTTTTCCTTCTGCAACCTCACAGTTTGTTATTTGGGGTTTTAAAACTAAATTTTTACTTAAAAACGTCTCTTCATCACATGGCATCGATAGGCTACAGTCAATAATTACACGTTTAATGCATCGTACCATTCACTCAGCAAAGTGAACGGAGTCATGGATGGGTGACTAATGAGAACAAGGAAGCAGGATGTAGATCATCTGGTTTATGATTTGTACATGAAACGTTTAGCTTAGTTAACTATGTTTGCTACATTACTGTATATGGACTTCATAGTGTCATTACCCATTTTGACAAAAGGTCTGCCATCCTTGCACTTTGCTCAACAGTTCTGTTTTGATACAATGATGCCAAAGCCATAAACTCAAAGGTTAAAAAAGCGATCAAAACAGGGCAGGACGAAGAAACACTTGCATACAGTACGCAGTATTACATGTTAAACTTCAAAGTCACATCATCTGAATAAGTACGCTTAATGTATCTATGTTAAAGCTGACATACACACTCATTCATTACACACAGCAAGCCTCAGTGCGTGTGTGAAACACCACACCGTTTCCTTCAGGAGTGTTTGTGGTTTAAACGCATTAGTGGAAGTGTAGATGTAGTTGCAGTCCAGGAAGCCCAGCTCTGACATCCTGAATATTCATGCGATCAGATGTGGTGCTGTTTGGTTTCTCCACAATTACCGTATCTTTCTTCTGCACCGTCGCTTCATGATCTGATCTCGATGACTTTGATGAAAGGGAGTGGTTTGTTAGATGAGGTGGACGGCTTGATTGGTTTACTGAGGGGACAAGAGGAAGAGAAATTGGTTGTTTTTATATTGAAACAGCATAAAAACAAATATGCATCTTATGCAGATGTACAACTAGAGTAGGTGAATATTTGAGTGCTTGTTTGCAAGCTGAGATTTTTATTTAACATTTTAATTTCACTAAACTCTGTAGGACTGTAGGCACATATGTCTGCAAGTTTGAAGGTGAGACAAATATGAAGAAAGGCTAAATAAGTTACCTGTAAACAATCTGCGGGTTGCGCTCTGATGAAAGGTAGGAATTAGACCTTTGTCCTCCCAGGAAGTAGTCCATCTGGTCGTGCATCTCTCGGTTCTGTACACACAGGAGGTCAGGGGTCACGTCACATAATACCAATTAATGTGGCCACCAAGCAGACAGTAGTAATCTCCTCCTTCCCTTTCACATCTCCTCACTCTCTCTCTGCAGAAACAAGGCTGAGATTCCTTTCTCCTCCCCCTCACGTCCATTTAACGCTGCCCCCTCTTTCTAAATTCCACTGAAATGCCATAAAATCATTTTTATAGGAGAAGACAATAAGCAGTACCCACCTCAGCCTCCAAGAAAGCCACTTTCTCCTCCAGCTCTTTGATCACGCGGTCCCTCTCCTGGATCACCATGCGAGAGTTCTGGAGCTACAGATGATCAAACACAGAGTCAAACAGTGAGTGAATGCTGCGCAAATATGAACACTGAGACAATGTGTTTGCTTTACAGAGTCTCACACATGTGCGCCTCACCTGTTCAATCATGTGTCTGACTTTCCTTTGCTGGCTTTTCAGCATGTCATCCAGATGGTGGATCTTTTCTTTGAGAATAGCCACCTCCTTCTCCAACTGCTCAGCCCTAAAAGTCCACACAGAGAGTTAGAACACACTGCTCATGATTTGATTGTCATGGATTGATCAAGAATAATTTATTCTGTTTGTGTCTGTGTGTTAGCTGACCTCTGCTCCCCTTTCTGGCCCTCCTCTCTGATCTTGCGCAGTTCGCGGAGTTCCTCCTCGCGGCTGCGGATTGTTTCCCGCAGGCTGGCGCTCTCCTGCTCCATCCCCCCCAGCAGCCTCTGGAGCTCTTCTATGCGCATGTCTTTTCTCTCGCTGGCTTCCTCTGTGGTCTTCAACTTCTCCTCCTGGTCGTTCAGGTGTTCCCTCAGCCTGCTGCCCTCAGCCTAGAAGAGACAGGGGAGAAAAAGAGGGGACGCTTTAGGACTTCATTTTGTTTAAAATGTGGCTTCAGTGCAGCCGATACGCATTATTTGTCATGATGAGTGTAAAAATAAGCTCTGTATATTTTTGTTACCTGCAGCCTTTCTTTCTCCTCTTGGTGTTTCTTTTCTGCTTCCTGGAGCTGTGCATATAGGCGCTTGCTGACCTCCCTCAGCTTGGTTCTCTCTGCTTCTTCATCTGCTTCCTAATAGAGAAAGAAGGAAGTGTTAAATTAGCAAATAGATACTGTAATCCCTCAGTGTGGCAGAGTTCAGATCCTACAGTCCAATGGAGAATGTGATTGTTGTTAAAACAGTGTCCAGATGTGCAAGGCTGTAATTGCTGCCAAAGGCGGATCTGTTAAATATTCACTTGGGCCGTGAATACTTACGCAAACAAGTATTTCATATTTGTAATCAATTTATATCACTTTCTGTTTTCAATTGGACATTAAAGGGTCTTTTCTGTTATTCAGCGCCAAAAAGTCACAATAAATCTGCTTTGCTTTAATGTTGTAAAATAAAAAAACATAGATCGGTAGATATAGGCAGATACTTTTATGATGATATAATGTAAAATCTTGTTTTCGTTTTGCTCAGGCTCAGTAGATTTGGCAGTCAAAAAGAAAACAGGCGTGTCTGCGTGCGTCACTGAAGCAACACTTCTGTTAGTAAGCCATAGCATGACTCACAGATTAATGCTATAATTGGTGCAAAAAACATTCAACCAAACAAAGTGGTGTCAGCTCTGTTGTATTCGTACAAAACATTACTGACAGATAGTAGTGGTTGCTAGAAGACCGTGACTTAAAGACAGCAACAAAACTATTAAAGGAGAGGTATCTGTGGAATGCTGGGAACAATGAGGAGGGCCTGAATACAATAACACATGCAGGGAGAGGAACCATGTGTGCTGGAACGGCTCTCTCACACATTTTCATACACCCCTGGGTGCTATAAGCATTTCTTATTCTCTCGCTGTCATTTAATCCTTTATTTTTCTTCTATATCACATCTCTATTTAACTTCCTTCTACCTGTGTGCCTCTGGGAGGTGATCGCTTTACAGGTATCACACACTGGTACACATTGTCTAAAAGACAACACAGACAGTTGACTGTGGCTATGAGATTCGATATGTGCATTACTTCAGCATACTGAAAAGACTCACATATACTGTATACAACGTGAGAAAGTGCTCACCTGTCCGTCAGATTTAGCTCCCCCCTTGGGTGCAGACGAGGTGCTCCTTTTGAAGGGAACGCTAACTTTCCACCCGTTTGTGTGCGGCTGAAGAGAGAAAAGGAGGATGTGAGCAAGGAAAGTGTGAAAGATGGAGATGAGAAAAGATGGAGGAAAGGCCATTAAGCACACAGGATGTTAGGTTAACAATGGTGAAGGAACAAAATAGCAGCTCAAAATAGACCTACCTTGTTTTTTGCTGCCATCTGCTCCCTCAGGGTCTTCAGGCAATACCTCACCTGTGTGAAATAAAGACATAATTGTGAGTTACTGAGGTATTATCATATTTTTTTTAAATAATGTTTCAACATGTGTTAGTACCAGGCTCTACTAAATGACTCAACAGAAAGAGAACATGTCTGGAAGAGATACAGGCTGAGAGCGCAGAGGAATTTACATTCTGGAAATATGCAAATAGTTACATAATTCAGAGGCGGTAGTGTCGGCATGTGTTTGTGCGTTAGTGAGACAGTGAGAGCCACGGTAGATATTGTCCAGACACTGACCTCCTGTATCTGTGAAACTTCATCAGACAACATCTTCAGGCTCTGCTGGTGTTTCTGCTGCTCTTGTTTGCGGGCCTCCAGATAAACCTGGAACAGGGAGAGAGACGTGGGCGTTTAACACCAACGTGACCATGAAACCAACACATTCACATGTCATTTATGTCTTTAAAAATACCAGCTAATGTGCCGCACCCACCTTAATAACCTCCACCTGCTCCTCTGTAGATTTGACCGGTTCAGGGTTCAGAGCTGTTCTGTCACTGGCCGGCTGCACCACTGCAAACGCACGTCCAATCGGCTGGAGATTAGAGAGGGGAGGAGTTAACAATGTGGCGCACATCATATTGAATGAGCATGGGTGGATGGGTGTGATACATTTCCAACCATCATAAGCAAACATGAGGGATGTCACTGTGCTTTGTTTCTGAAAAATATTGCAACACAAAATTTGGAAGAAGAGCCAGGAGAAGTTCCGCTTAATAGTCGTAGTGAAACATGATTCAGGAACGTCTGACATGAATGATGCAATCAAACTATTTCCAAGCAAAACTGAATACATCAAGAATATACTTTCTATTTCAGTCTTGTCCTGAGCAAATTATTCCCGTGTGCGTGTGACTGACTGCAAGTGTCTATAATCAGGAGGCAGAAACATTCAGCCATAATCACTATGGAGACTAACCCATAAACATTTGGTGCTTCTTTAGAAGCCTTGGTCAAAACCATGAGCAGAGAGAGAGAGGAGGGACACGCCGAAGAAGGTGGGGAGACGTTATGCAACTCTGCTGCTCTGGTGGTCCCGTTTTTTTTCTGTAACTCTGGCACTGGTTTTGGTAGAACAATGGTTGTCTTGAGACATTTTGAGAGGACGTCTGTGAGAACCTACGCATTTAAAAAGCTGATGGCATGTTTACAAGCAGTTTGCGTGTAGGAATGTAGCGTGATACATGTACGGTAGCTCTGAGCTGATTCCACAGGATCATTGAGAAGAGTAACGGTTTGAACTTTCAGATCCAAATATGGCCTCAATGATGAGCACCTTCACCTCTAAAAGGAAGCAGTGCTACTGTTTGTTTTTTCCTCATCAAAAGAAATCGCAGACTGTTCTCCCTCATGCCTAGCAACAAATCCGACCCGGTGAAACCATTAAAGATGAAAAGTCAAAATAATTGTAATAGCATAACAACCTAAACCAGATATTTTGCCCCCAAGTATCCAAACCATGCATTTAAAACAGTCATGAAAGTTATTCTATGTAACTTTCCATCACTATTCTCCACCATAGCGCACAGTTCTGGTCTGGTCTCTGTACTGGTGTTGTAGTCCATATTATAAGCTCAGTCATGAGGTGCAAGAAGTTCTTACCTTGTCCCTGTGCTGCTCTGTGGTCCGAGCTGCCTGGCTCTGGTTGTGCAGTGTGAGCCTCAGTCGCCTGCACCCCTCCTGAAAAATGGCAATAAGGAAAGGAGACGATGAAGTGAATCCACAAAGAGACCGTTATATGATGGAGAGACTGATTGAGGACTATTTTGAGGGAGGAGAGCGGGGGAAAAACAGGAGGAGAGACTGAGTCATACTCACTGAATGAAACAGAGAAGGAGGGAGAGAGGGGGCAGTAACCAGTAAGAGAGAGGGGGTACGCGCGTCAGAGAGAAAGCAAAAGTTTTTCACAGCTGCACAGACACAGATTGTTTCATTTAAATTGTGTGCTATGGACGTCAGAGGGATAAGGCGGAAACTCTCCAGACGCTCGCTGCCAATTGGAAGCAGTGGCTGGATTTCTGGGAAAGTGGGCAGAAAATGTAATGTCAAGCAAGACAGAACATTTCCATGGCAACAAAATCTCGCAGTAGCCATGAACAATCTGGCACGTTAACATTATAAGAGGGAGGAGACAAAACGATGCACAGATTTAACGCTCAACCACTTTAAAAATCAAAAACATACAAACCTTCCCAGTTATTTCATTCAGTCATAGGAGAGTCCCTCTAACAGGAAAATTCTCGACCAGGACGTGACTGGGCGTATGTCTTCCCGTACAGGGAACCCCCTAGTAAGTGGTACCCACTGAGTGTTTGTGTGAGTGTGTGTGTGTGTGTGTGTGTGTGTGTGTGATTGAGTGGAAGTATGCGGATGTGAGGGAGGGGGGTCAAAGACATTATATAACTAATTCCAGCAACACATCTTGTTCTATTTATTTTCCTGTCCTCCTGGTGTCTGGGGCGTTCCACAACTATAAAGGAGTAGTCAGCCAGCTGGGAAAAGTAGACAGCTAGGGGTTCTGGGGGGCGTACACCCCAGGAGAAAACATTTGGCCGCAAAAGCCTAAATTTGATGGCCTCCGGCACCTTGTAATGCTCTGTTCCAATCGTATAAATTGATCTTAATGATTGCATATTTTAATGAGTTTGCCTCCCCGTTGTAAACATGCTACTTTGTGTTTGCATTACATCTTAGAGATGGTCCAGTTATATAACGAGCTAGTAAATAATAAAAATTCAGGCATTTGTTAATTCATTAAGCCTGTAAACGTATGTGTGCATATGGAAAATGCAGCGATTGCACTGGATTTTTTCATGCTTACTTCGCAACTGTCAGCTCAACTCTGAGACACACAACAGGCGAAGAAGAAAATGTCTGCAATGTTCTCTTGTGGTTAAATACTATCAACACAAACACACATGCAACCAATTATGCATAAGTGGGTGTGTATCCTTTTTTTTGGGCCCTATTTAACTTTTGGTACAGTAAGCCTTTTATTTCTTTGTTTTCTTTTGGTAAATAGCCAGCAGCACAAAAGGCCCAGCTACTGTTAGCCCTGTTCAGACTGTCAAAGACATTATTTTGGCAGCTGACAAAACAATCTTATGTTAAGGTCTATTTAGTAAAAAAATAAATAAATAAATAAATACTATTATTATTATCATTATTATAAGATTATTTACAGCTTTTCTTTGTATTATGTGATAAGAAAGTGAATATCTTAAGGTTTTTGATAAAAGGAGACATTTGACGACATTATTATTATTATTGTTTGTCAGTCTTTTCTTTCTTTTTTTAAAGATTAATTTGTAAAGTAATCGAACGGATTAGTGGCAATAAAAGTGAATAAAGGCCCTTCTACTGTATCTGCTGATATGAGCCAGACAGGGGAAATGAACTGGGCTGTGTTGCATAATGCCTTGATAAGAAGCGTTGAGAGGTTATAGAAGAAAAGCCATGTGTTCAATAGACACAGAAGGCCTTTATGATTATCTGGTTCTGTTCAGGAAGGACAGTAATGGAGGAAAAAGCAGAGAGAGACGGAGGGAAATAGCGTAAAATCTGTGGCGAGTCCAAATACGACGAACAAAACTGAGGGAAATGAAAGCCAAACACCCCCTTCTTGTTCAACATGCTTTCCTCTCAGATTACAGACACCTGAATGCTCTAAAGACACAGTGATTAGGGGGGGAAGGAGAGGAGGAAGAGAGAAAGAAACAGTGAGAGGGTTGTTAAGAAGGAATGCATCATTATACAACTTCTCTGGCCCTTCTTGGACAACCAAATAAAGACTCGGCTAATCCTCGCTCTGCCGTGGACTATTTACACACTCGTCTCGCTGCCAAATTTTCTCTATTACATCCACACACACAAAAATGCCGCCTATGCCACCTTCAAAGACAACCTGTAATACTAGACTTCCCTGGAACACAGACAAAAGGACCAGTTGGATGTCAGTGACGAACGCATGCACACGCACACAGCCTCTCACACGGAAACACACAGTAACCCAAAGTACACACTACCTTTATAACAGGGCAGAAACCTGAAACTAAGCACACACACACACAGAGCATCCACACTGCTGGTTGCACCGACAATGGGCACAAAGGATCATGGGGTACGGCTCGGCTGAAAGGCTTAAAGAGAATGAGGAGGCCTTGTTTTGGACTTTGCCATCAGGAGGCGTGTAAATCATCCGAGTTAAATTAACTGAGAAGTGACTACTAACCTGGGAATGTTGCTGATATACAGAAAAACAAAATGTCCTTTAGAGCTTTGTGTCACTTTAAAAAAAACACACACAGGATACAAAATTGTTCAGATTTCATCAGGTATCGTGGCCATATTAAAACATCCTTGTGTGCCTCCAGGTTAAGTAACTGCATTCCACAAAGAATGCCTCAAGTGTGAGTTTGTGTGCATGTGTGCGCGCTTCATCATCCATTAAAATCACTCTATCCCTCTCATGCACTCCTTTCCCATACCTGCTGCACAGATGTCACTTTTGTCTCCCTTCCAACTGCATTACATAAACCTCTGAGGCAGCAGGTATGTGCCGACTGGGGCCAGTGCTGTAGGTATCGTTACATTTCAGTACCTTACTTATATAAGACATTAGGATACGTACACATGTTTTTAAAATGATTCCCATCCGTTACATAACCTGCCAAACTACTCGGTACATCCGCGTTTAAAGTTTTCTCAGTGTACACAGAAAATGAAAACACAGTCTAAACTTCAAAGTTATGACTAAGATCAGGAAATATTTGATCAATGAATAGGTAAACAAGATCCAAGCAATCAAGCCAAGTTTAACTTACCGACACGCAACTGTAAAGACACATTTTGGTCACTGCTCAACCAGTACTGAGGTTCAATATCCAAACTAAGCACGTAGATTTACTACTAGTGAGCTGCAATGATTGGTCGATTAATTGGAGAAAACATATTGGCAACTATTTTCTTAATCTAATATTTTAAACTTTTCTTTTTTTTTTGCAGGTTTCAGCCTCTAAAATGTATTTTCTCCTTAACTTGTTATACGTGATGGTTAATAAAATACCCTTTTTGGACTGTTGGCTGGACAAAACAAAACGTTTAAAAAAATGCTTTACTTAATGATTAATCAAGAAAATAATTAGGAGATTAATCAATATTGACAATAAAGTCTTGGGATGAAATCCTTTAGTATCGAGCTTAAGTTCCCAGGGAAGTGAAGGTTATTGCTGCCTGTCTGTCAGGCTGGGCCCTTAAATCAGTCAGCAGTCTGTACAAACTAAAGAGCTAAGCTAAAGGTTAAGTAAACTTTGAAGGTAAGAGACTAGCTGAGGTGTGAGGTGACGTGTTGGTGAAGGGTCTGAATGTGCTAGCTAGTCCGGGAACGTGGATCTTAGTCATGAAGTGTGAGCTGCCATCAGGACAAATTCAATAAAAACCCTAATTTCTCAATCATCTTACTATGAATAATAATCGTCCCTTTTTTCCTGCTCTGTGTTGCGTGCAAACCAGGTATGTGCTGCCATATTGCAGTCATCCTTCTACATAGATACATTTATATGTCATGTTTGGCTCATTCCCAGTCAGTAACGTCAGACACTCCTGACCGAGATGGTGACAGAGGATGAGGCAAGACAGAGGGAATGTGTTAAGTCACACAACGCATGGAAACTAAATGTCTGCAGGGATAACTGTGGCATTATTTAAAAAGTTCCCCACACAGGAAGAAAAACAACACATTTCTCAATACACTGGGTTTTTAGGGAAGAGAAATGGTGCCACAGATTTCAAATAATGCTCAAATAACAGCAGAGAAGTCAGACATTTGGTCACTATTATAAACATTTTGTTTCCAAGCCAGGCCTGGATGTTCCTTCTGTTTTGTTTTTTTTTCGATCATATCTCAGTTCCAGGAAACACACAAAACAACAAAGCACCCACTGAAGGCCTTTCTCTGCTACATCAGGCACATTCCTTCTCCTCACGTATCCCTGTATACCTGATAAACAATTATGGTGTTATTTTTTGTTAACATTCTTCCCGCACTTGCTCATTATGGAATGTTACGTGTAGAGGTGAAATAGCTCTGCTGCTTTATATAGTCTGACCTGAATAACCATATCAGATATGTAAATAGTGTAGGTGGTTGACTATTTGACTATTACATTGGACTTTGATAAAGATTAATGTGTGTTCTGTTTGAGGCTGATGCAAATGTGCTATCAGTCGTATGTTAAAAAAGTAATGTATGACGGATCAAACAGACGCTGAGCAAATACAGAGTTTCATATATTGCTTCACGACACATTCTTCAACGCAAATCATCAGTTTATTAGGTGTGTGAGTGCACTGCCCTTTGTACACTGACCTTTTTGACAGTTACACAACAGTAACTGATATTTAAGTCTAGACCACTGACATAAATGTAAAATCTGGCTCTCGAATTCTGCTCTGATCACACCCAGTTCGATTTTATTTTACACGATAACAGTTGAGACTGTTCACGGTAATGACCTTCTTTAGAGAATATCATCTGATATGAGCTCAGTGCATCTGTCTCTCTGCAAGGTATTGAACTCAGCGGGAGGCTGCTGATAAGGGGAAAGTGTCATGTTGCTCCGCAACCTTATAAACCTCAGTGCAGGTTAACAGTTTGCTTTTTCAGCCAAGGTAAATGATTAAACCCCCCCTGCCACAGACAGACAGAAGATAAAACCTCCTGTATGTTCTACTGTACGTGACACGAGCTGCTGATCACTCATTTATACAGCACAGTACGCGCAGCAAATCAACAAGTGTGATGTTTAATCCTGTTTAATAAAACTTCACATGCACAGGTGGTGCACATACTGAAGCTTATAGTGGGTTTGTTTCCTGAGCCGCCTTCACTGTCTGTCACAACTGCA
Organism: Dicentrarchus labrax; assembly: GCF_905237075.1. NCBI lineage: Eukaryota > Metazoa > Chordata > Actinopteri > Moronidae > Dicentrarchus > Dicentrarchus labrax. The sequence goes on along the minus strand of NW_026136707.1, from coordinate 11,796,834 downwards.
AGCGTAAGCCCTTAAATGATGTGGGCAGGAGGCACCTGTGACAGGCACAGATGTTAGTTGAACTAATTCTGAGCTGCTGCCTATGTGTGTATGTGTTGGGAGTTAAGAGAGGGGGGTAGGGGGGTAGGGGCTAATACTTTAATTACTACAAGGCCAGGGACTTAATAGTTAATACACCACTCAGAACAGATGAAGCCTGAAGATCTGTGACAGAATCAAAAAATCACACAGGGGCCCTTTAATTCAGTCATCCAAAGAAAAGAAAAAAAGGGGGGGAACTGAAAATATGAGTGAGAAAGATCAGACAGAAACAGATCCAAAAAAAGTAGAGGGAGAATAATTTATTTCCCTTTTGGTTTTCTTGTTGATTCATAAATGTCTTATTTTACCACACTGCATCCATACAATAAACAAACCTACTTATCCTCAAACACACAAAAAAGTGCCACATTATGCGAATAACATCGAGTAACTTACCCCATGTTCTTGATTTCTGATGTCCTCAAACGTGCACAGACTCCTCGTCACTCCGTTCATCTTTGCCACAAATATAATAAATAGTTCACACACAAACAAATAAATAAATAAATAACGCAGATTATAGAGCTCCCTCCGTTAGAAGAACTTCCCGGTGTCTCTCCACAGTAGCTGCTGCTCTTATCAGTCTTCAGGCCGGCGCACAGACCTGTGTATTCATGTGTCTGTTCCCTCCTCCTCCTCTTCCTCTCAGCACATTGTAAGGAGTTTTCTCATCACGTCATTGTGGGAGTGAGCAGGACACCGCCGACCCGCCCACAAAACGACCGAAACAGCCAAATAGGGAACTGGGGAAACAGGGAATAGCTGTGCGGGGAGGGTCAGAGGTATCTGCTGTACAGCAACCAGTGGAACAATAACCTCCAGAAACTTTACATCATGATTATCACATGATGAAAGTTTTTATTAGACTTTATTTATTAGGATTGGAAAATGCTCAGGTAGTAAACACTGAAGCTGGACTGTCAGCTGCTACAGTACACTGCTCAGTTGACCAATGAATGATTCATTCAGAAGGTTTAACCCCTGACTGAACCTCTTTAAGAAGTGTCTCCTATTAGCTTACAAAGCTATGGAAAGCAAGGTATCAAATTCAGTGATTTGAGGTACTTTTTAAGGGGGTTTTATTGAGATTTTTAAGATAAAAACAGAATTAATTGCAAATATAAATGATTTTTAAAAAATGAGGTGCCCCTTATTGACAAATCACAGTGTTGTACTTTACATTACTGCTCATGATTTCCTTAATAGTTCTTAGATGTTTTTGATGTTTTTTAAAAGCGGCTTTTATTCACTTTCATACAGTATTAGAATTAATCTGCAGATACTTAGACACTGCTTGAGATAAGTCATGTACCACAGTGGACATCATGCTGCTCTTTGTTTTGTTAAAGTTGCCATATTGTTGTGTGGTTAATACAGCACAGCACTTTTTTTTGTTCAGTCTGTAACCACAAAAAGGACAATACAAGTTTAACAATACACAAATAAATGCAGACTTGCTCAATGTGAGTCCATTCAATTTTATTTACACAACACAGAATCATAACTTTGTTTTCCCTTAATCATTTTTAACAATGAATAAGGGAAAACTAAAAAAACAACCCTTTAAATGTCTCTGCAAGTTGATTTTTTCATATCATTAATGGAAACAAGTTGAAACTGGTAGCCTATGTAGGGAGACACATTCAGAAAAGTTAAACCGTGTAGTGCAGTCTGTTTTGTCTATTTATTTAAAGTGTTTATGCAACATTAGTATTTAGCCTACACATGATAAACAACATGCTTGAAGAGTCGACTGACGTTAAACAAGAACAAGATGATAAAACACAAGTAACAGGACAAGAGCTTCTCTGCTGGCATTCAGCAGCAGCTGAGCCAGATCGGCACAGACCTCAAATTGGATAAAGACTTTAATGGCATTAATGGCTGTTGAGGAGCAAACAACAGCTCAAGCTGGCATACAGGGGATGATGCTAAGTGAATTTGAACCAGGAGCTGAAACAACACACACACACACACACACACACACACACACACACACACACACACACACACACCAATGATGTGCCAGTGAAGGAAAAATGTTGCTACCTCACATTCATCAGAAACAAACAATGAATGCCTCTCAAAAGTGCAGGGGGTATTTAATAAGTAAATGTTCCAAGGTTATTCTTACCTGCAATAGATTAGGCTACTAACCAAGAATGTAGTGAGATCGTGTCAGAGGGTGTTGTTTTTTTAATGGCTGATTTATCATGTGGAATGAGGATGTCCCACATGAACACATACAAACACCTTACTAGAGTATGCCACCATGTGTCCCAGGTATTGCGCCATAATATGAGCCATAATTATGTGTTAAGATCACACAGTTGACCACACGCAGACAGACTGATCCACAGATCAGACAGCAGACAGCTATGAGAGGTGTTTACATACATCCACGTCTGAGGCTACGATATGAGTCAGAATCCTGCTATTCACATCTGTTCACACTCCGTCTCATCCGATGGGACTTTGATGGTCTTAAGGACACACTCTGAGATATACAATCTTATTGTTAAGATAGTGTAGGACTCTGTTGAAGTGTGTTAACAGGCCTAAAAAATTCCCAGGTTGCACTACAGTTTACCGGAGCAGAAGAATCCAAAAGGTGTGCCCACATTGAAGTATATAGGAACATTCTCATTTTTCTTATACTAAAGTTTTCTTGTGTTTAAATACAAGTCAGCAGTGGTTTGTAGATTACCACAACAAGAGGACCCACCAGAGAATTCATTAATACCACCTCAATGTGGAGATCTAAAGTTCTACAAAAATGTCACCTTATATATGTAATAATTTAACTTCGATGGAGAAAATAAATTATGTAGATGACTTTTACTATTACTATAAATGGAAACCAACAACTGTTTAATCATAATTAAATGTGTCATTAGGGCACAAAGAAATGTGATTTTAAATAAGTGATATAACAATAAGGTTTCCATTGTTTTTTGTCTGAGTGGGATCATTAAAAGGTTCAAAGTTCAGGTGACCTGAACAACAGGGCAGAAAACTGACCAATAAACTGGAAAAGAGAAAAAGGTCATATTTTGGTTGTGTGGGAATAAATGGTCAAGGGTTAAAAGTGCACTCGGGTGACACAGAGTCAGTGTGATACAGTGATGTTGCTTTCTCGAAAACAATGATGACACTATAAATGTAGTCATATACTCTATTTTTGAAAAGTAAACCTCATGGTAAGGTCATCCTTTAACTCCTTTATTCTCATCAGAGCCCTTCCTACCATTGAATACACTGTGGTCACGTCCTCTCAGATCTTTAGAGTTTCATCAACCTGAACATGGGTGTTTACATCCTACATTTAAAAACCGAAACATTTTTAATGCTGATTCTAGTGTTTGTAGACTTTAGAAATAAAATATGGCTAAATTGTCCAACATGATTTAATTCCTGGCAGCACAGAGCATTTAGAAATTGATAATAAAGTAGTAACTCTTAATTTTGTAGGTCCATAATTAACTTCCTAATATGATATAATATAAATAATTTCCTTGTATGGACTTTGTAATTTGGTACTAATTGTATGGATGTATTTTAGTTTAGGTTATCATCAGTGGTTGATTTCCTGAGGTATGTCTGTGTAAGAACTGCTTCATTTAAGTAAAAATTGCACAAAATATGACTTAACACCTAGCCAGATCCAAATATTGTAACATTTTAGAGACTTTCTTTGTGTTGTCATGACCTTAGTATTTCTAAGATCCTGGCCAAAGCCCTGACTTTCCTGTTATATTGAACACAAAGATAGATATTTATAGCACTGACGTATTAAAATAATGACTTTCTCCCACTCCCTATGTTTTAATCTGTGTAACCTTTATCAATACAAAACAATTACAACTAATTTATCATTGTATCTGAGCTACTGTATCTAAGTCTAATAGATTTGTATTGTATGTGGAATATCTGGAGGCAAATGGAATGTGTTCTTTCTGAAAAACCATATGCAATAGCAAACACACACAGATTTCAAAACACAGCACACCCAGCTGTTGGCAAATCAGCCCTCAGGTTAAAACTTGAGCTTGGAAAGCTGGATCTATATGGAAACCCAATCCCACCCATGGAAAGTATGTTCACTCTTTTATAGTCTAGAAAAACAGGTAGTACCGGACACAACATGTTGGCACTGTACAGGTTTGGTTACACTGGGTTGGAGGCGTAGTATCATGGACACTGCATCTGGTTCTAAAGCAAACATTAAAGGCGTGACTCCATGCCAACAAATATGTTCCGAGTAAGTTCAATTCCCAATAACAAGTAGGGGAACAGGGCTTTTTTCAGGTCTTTTGTAGATCAATCACACAATAGCACCACAGGAGGTACACTAAGTCCGTGCACTTCTGAGACACAGACGCCACTGTGGTGTCTCAAAATACTCAAACACACTCTTGTTACGAGTGCCAATGTGCCAAATAGGATGTAAACACATAAATAACCAGAGGAGTTGGTGAAGTCTCCCTCCAGGGAGCTGACTTGCATCTCTTTGTCATAGGAAGAACAAACGCCTTAAGTCATAAAAATGTTTTTGGCAGCATAAAGGCAGAAAGAGATTTTCCTGAGATTTAGAGATGAGTTGGATCAACAGCGGCAAGGGTTACCGGTGAGATTATCTTCTGATGTCAGATTTTATTTTAGAAACGTCTTGTTGTTCTGTAGAAGTTTAGTTGACCCTGCACATTCCTGTCATGCCTCGCCCTGTGGTGCTGCTGGCAGCAGCAAACCATCCATCACTACCCACAGTACCAACTACAAAAGACAGGTCTCTTTTACCAGGCTGCAACTCACAGACATAATCCTGATTACTCAGTTTAAGCTTTCAACAAACAGACATGATTAATTTGTCTTAAATCTATCGAGGGTGTGGCAGGTGTGCAGTTTGGTATTTTCCCGCCTTTCTCAAGGTGAAGAAGGTGATGCATGTATGGAGTCCCAAATAATTAATCCAGGTGTGTGTGGACATAGTAATTGTATAAATCTGTGAATGTGTCCACAAATAAGAAGGCAGACCTCATCAGCTTAGTTGCTTTCTACCCTGCATGGTGGTTATCACAGTATCCAATGTCCAGATTAAATTCTGTAACTCATTAAAGATGGTAGAGCAAGTTAACCTTCTCTTTCACTTGCTGCTGTTATCAACACACTAAATGTCAGATTTTGTTTGGATTTTTTCACTAGGTTTTGTGCACGGTGGCATACAGGTTTAGTTGTGTAGAGAATTTGTGAGTTTAATTAGCTGACAGCTGGAAAACTGAAGTCTAAAGTAGAGGCCTGAACTGTTTATCGAGGTTGTTGCGAATGTCTCTATACACGATAATTCAGTCCTCTTCAGCCGAGCTGATTTCTGCTCTGCATGATGCTTATGTTATGACAGAAAACAATCCTGCAGCAAAGAGCTAAGAGGGCAAAACAACAACATTAGCACTGAGCCATGGCCACTGCATGCTCAGTGAATGGCATGTCAACACATTCAGCGGCCTCGCTGCTGAAACAGCTGATGCAAACACAACAGTAAAGGTCACATACAATGTTGTGTCTTTGGGGGGTAATGCAGCATGCAGCTTTAGGGCCTGTAGAGCTACAAGATGGATAGACTCGCACTGCTGCATGACCTACTGTTCAGTAATTTCAAAGCCGTGTGGACAGAAGGCTCGTGCAGTTTAGATGTTAAACTGTCACAAAAAAATGTAATCTGCACATCTGGAGAACAAGGGGATGAACAGCAACTGGAACATCTAAACACAGGATAATACAATTAATTTTTATATTCCATTTAGTGCTCCAGTAAGCAATGCAGCATGCACAATATCAGGACACTGAAGGGTTATTAGTTACACCTGTGCCTTTCCTGCTATTATATGTTAAAATGTCTGCTCAACATGTCAACAGTCTGCCTGTTCACAACCAGTGTTTGAAATATGAAAAAGACAAAACTGTAATCATGCACAGACAATGTGAATTAAGGTCGGGTACTGGACAGTTGATAATACCTGCGATGCTATTAGTGAGCTTCTGTGGTAATGAATAACTTCTGTGTAACCCGAGCTTACACAACAAACCTTCAGTTCCACAGAAGCAAAGCCCTGCTGCCAAATTCTTGTCTTGTTCCTTCGAAATAGTCATGCTCCCTCAAACACGGGAATTCTAGCACAACTATTTATCGAATGTGATTGCATTTCTGCTTATAGATCCTTCAGTTTGATATGTTAGTTTGTAGTTTTTGTCTATCACACAGATTGTTCATACAACTTACATATTCTACATATTACTCCTTTATTTAGAGAAGAGCTGCTAGGGGCTAGTATGAATGTGTCTTTCCCCATGGCTACAGGTAAATTATATAGTATTAAACTTACAATAACAGATTTTTTAGGCCTCTTGGGACAGCTGAAACAAGTTGTGTACACAACACTGACACAACTTCACGTTTGAAGTTGGAACGGTGAACTTCTTAAGTTGCTTATTTACATATCCAGTTGTTACAAGAAACATTATCGTTCATTTGGAGTCGTGTTTCTGACCAACTGATGAATATAAGTCCAATAGTTAACCTCTTTTAGCGGTTTGTAGTCTCTACAAACTCCTGAGGGAAATATGTGTCTCTTTAGCTACTAAATGCTCCACTACATTAAAACAACAGCAAAGTTCCTGCTGTGGCTGAAAATGACACTATGAGAGGCCGAGGCTTCTGGGGACAGTGCACTAAATTAAACAAACCTAGTATAATTTTGATTATTACATGAATAATAAAGTAGAAGTTACTACTATCTGGGTTCAATCTCAGAACCCTTCAGCTATCGTCTGATGATAATTTATATGCAGATATCTGTTAATAGATTACTCTAGGTTAAATATCTGTTGACTTCCTCCAACCTCTTCCTAAGAAATCTACTAATGTGGGAGCAATGTCCACTGTAATCTTACACTTTAGTGTGCAGAAGGCAGAAAGCCAGTAAGCCAGTTATATCAGGCTCCCTCTGTAAAAGGCAAATGTACAAAAACAATGAGGGAATTGTATATCCTGAAATGTGCAAAAAAAAACTATGCAGTAAAAGTAGTTCTGTAATCACTGAAGCACAATAAACAGATGAATTTAACTTAATAGCTTTATTGCTGCTAAATTTATATGTAATAGAAAAAGATATTTTGTGAAGTACAGTCACAGTGTACATTTTCTTCCTGTCACAATTACAGTATATACCAGTAACCTTTATACTCTAACAGATCGTATTTAGTACCATCTTCCAGTTCCACTGAAAAGATACTGAGAGACATTACATCGCAGTAATGTCAATACAATTATAGCGCCAACTGATTGATTTTTGTACACAGTTTCAACAATCAAAAGAATCTACAAATGTTAAATACAAACACTTTACAAAAATCATTCATATAAGACTTACAAGTCAATTACAAAATTATTTTTAACAATTTTAAGGCATTGTGATGAAATGATGAGAATATATTTCAGTGACTTGTTATAAAGGAATGCATAGAAATTGTGCAGCTTTTACAAATAAACATGGACAGTTTAAATCAGACAGGAAGATATTTTGGCAATTATTTTGCTTTAAAAGTGACAAAACACTTTTTTTTAACAGAATGTGATATTCTGACAAAGGAAAGTTATTTTGTGAGCCTTCTCTGTCGTTGAGCAACAACAAAGCTAATCTAAACTTTTACACCAACATGAGGTTTCTATCACATTTATAGTATTTACCATTGGGTCCCTCTCCAAGAGAATTGATTTCAGGTGCTACTAGTGTCATACTTTATAATGAATAATAATAATAATAATAATAATAATAATAATAATAATAATTCAAACTACTGTGTACTGTGTGACTTTAAAGACTGGACGGTGGAATAAAACTCCTGCTCCAAATGATCCTCAAGCACCAAAATGACATATTCCATACTTAAAAAAAACACAAGATAATATATTTTCTTTTACGTAAACAAACTCCAGATTTCATTCAATAAGAATCATTTGCAGAACTACAACCATCAGATTTGGTTCGGAAAAGCAAACTAGCATAAGAATCATAGTGTTTTATGGCTCACTTCAATCACTTAAATGTCAGTGTTTGGTCCGTGTTCTGTAGTAGTTGAATGCTGGGGGTGCAGAGTTTGTGAGTTCAGTCAGTTGACAGCTGTGTGTTGACAGCACAGAACATAACTTATGTCCAGCAGGTAAACTGTCTACACCAAGAAATTAGTATTGTTGATAATTCAGTCAAAAGCCAGACTCTGTACCATAAGTGTGAGACCCAGAGTTTCAACCCTGAAATGGTTTGACATACTAAATATGTACCAAAAAATTCAAGAGGTATTTTCTATTCATGTTTTTTTCTGTGCTTCTAGCTTAATTTCTCTCCTTGCAATCCATTTACCGACTTAGTGAGTTAATAAATGCTGGAGTACCTTGTGTAGTGTATTGCATAAATGCGAAGGAGTCCTTCCAACTGTACCACGGAGTATGTCGGTGTACACTGTAGACTGAGGGAAATTCCATGAAATGCAGAGGATGCTCTATTTCCTTCAATTCACTCTTGTGTGGAAAATCATTCCCCTACTCAATTTTTTGAGTTGGGGAATGATTTGGCCTTTTGGCTTTTCTCCCAGTCTACAAAGTAGCTAACCAGCTAACACTTCCATGATTTTTTTCATAAACAGTGCTACGTTTTCCCACCCTTTCCCTGTCCCAGAAGTGCTGTTTTAACAGGAGCTGGTCTGGAGGTTGCTCTCAGTTAGGATGGAGGTGATGGAGGAGGGGTCAAACAGGCTGTCGTCATCATCGGAGCTGAGGGCTGACGAATCCAAAACTGGGCGCATTGCTGCATGTGTTTTTCTCCTGTGAAATAATCAACATTGTCATCATTAACTGTTGTAACACATTGTAATTTACTGATCAGTTGCTTCATTCACAAATGCTGCCAAGTGATCATAGTGCTCCCTCTGCTGGAAATATAAGGGAACACCATGCACTTCCTTGTTACTGGTGGGAGCATGTCTGGAATTTAATTTCCCCCGTGGTACATGAGTAATGCCTCGTTTTAGTTTAATGAAATACCTTTTCACACATGGGTGATTTGTTGTACACGAATCACATTGTGAAATACTGCACCTCAGGGAGGTGTGTAAATCTCTGCCAGGTGTGTGCAACAGCCAAGGAATCTGTATTCACGGGTAATAACGTCATTTATGTGAAATTTTATTCATTCTGTGACATGAGAAGGAGGAGATGGTGTGTCTCTCTTACTCACACACACTGTGGTAATCTGGCTGGCAGGAAGTGTCTTGCATAATCGTTACCAAAGGCTCACACAGTTGATAACAAATTGGATGAGAAACAAAATTGATGACAAACAAAAGGAAATGCTTACTTGAGTTCAGTTTCAAGTGCTGTGACTCTGGTCTGCAAGGCCTCTTTGAGCTCCATCTGTTCCTCCATGTCTCTCTGAGCCTTTCTCCTCTGTCCATCTATCCTTTCCAGCTCAGTCTCTCCTTCGTCCACCTGCCTTTTTAGAGCTTTCACTCTAAGAGCAAGCTGCAACACAGGATAAGGTTAAAGTGTTGACTGTATATGCATTTGCTATAGATATAGCTCAGAGTAAATTTATATACTGAGGAGTAGGAGGTGAATGTTTATACCTGGTCTCTCTGTTCAGTGTGCGTATGTCTCTCCTCATCCAAAGTCATGTTGAGTTCTTTTAGTTTCCTCTCCAGACGTCGTTGAGATGCCAAAACGGAGTTCTTCTCCCTTTACACATATAAGAAAAGAACAGAGCATAAGACACAATACTTTGCCCATGTAAGCTATTACTAAAATGTCCTTGAGCAAGACATTTGCCACCTCATTGCTCTCATTAAGATGCTCTGTAGCTGGGTGTTAAAGTCTGGTTATACTGGACTCTCAGGTATGAGTATGTATAACTCAATCAATGTGAATTTTATTGATCTGGTTTGATAAGAAGGAACCCTAAATAAATTCAAGAAGAAAAGCCAAACCAAACAAAATACCCCCCTTAATAAACTGTCTTTCATAGTTTAAATTAACAGATGAATTTGAGATATTAAATTGTAAATCAAACAAATCAGTGAGAAAAATGTGGTCCAGAATGAAGATATCCTGGACTGCAGCAGGTTCTCTATCTGTTGCACTGTACCTTTCCTCACTTCGTAGGCGTTCTTCCAGATCCTGGATCTTATTCTCCAGCTGGGACACTCCGGCTGAGGAGCGAGACTGGCCCTCCATGTCAGCCACACGACTCCTCAGCTCCTTCAGCTGCAGGGACAGACACAGACAAACAGCAGATCAGACATATACTGAATACACTCGAGTGGAGGGTCAGGGTGGGGATGTTTTGGACTTTCACCTAAATGTTGTATTCTGAGTTTCGGTTAAGATGCAAGAGTCCAAAGAGTGATAAGTGTATTTTGGCAGATTCGAGTTTCAGCTACTGATGATCACAAATGTCAGCAAACACAGATGTGGAGTGTGTGTATGTACATGTCTCTCCATGGCGTTCTTGTCCAGCTCCAGGTCCTGTTTGGTGGATCTCTCCTGCATGAGCTCAGAGCGCAATTGATCGATCTGGTCTCTGCTCCTAGCCACTCGGTCTGTCATCATCTCCACACTGCTTTTCTCCTCCTCCAGCTCCAACTCCACACGCTTCAGCTTATCCTGACAGAGAAGAAATGAGATCAACTTTATCAGATGCCCCAGTGAGAGATATGATGGAGTTTGGACATGTACGCATGTATATACTCTTGATCTGTTGTAATAACAGAGTGTATGCACATTGAGCAAGTCTAAATGCTAATCTGTTTAGTATGTTTGTTAAGAAAACAACCTACTGCTTAATATGAGAAAAACCAAGGAGTTTATTGTTGATTTTAGGAAAAAGGAGGCAAAGACACACAGTCCTGTCTACATTAGTGGAGCGGAGGTGGAGCAGGTGAAGAGAGAACCTGTCATGGTCATCTCACATCACCACCCTGGTAAAGAAAGCTCAGAAACGATTGTATTTCTTAAGGACACTGCAAGCAAAACTCCCAAGCCAAAGTTTTGTTAACTTTTACAGAGAGGCAATAGAAAGCATCCTGACTGGAAACATCACTAACTGGCATTGGATGTGCACGGCCCAGGATAGGACGTGATAAAACCGCCCAGCATCAGTGATATTGTGAGGTGAGGTGCCTACCCACAGCCCAAAGGATACTAAAGGACAGAACATACCATAGCCACTGCCTATTCACCCTGCTACCATCTGGAAACAGGTACTGAAGCTTCCGCTGCTGTACCACCAGACTACAGAGCAGCTTCTTCCCTCAGGCTCTGAGACGGCTTAATTTCTCCTCAGCACTCCATTATGTAAAATTGTTTATTGTTTTTATGACTTAATCAATTTCACTGTATATCATTTTTGTATATATATTTTTAGTTTTTATTAGTAGCATTAAGGGAACGTCAACCTAAATTTCATTCCACAATCAACAATCCAGTGTTGAAAAATGACAAATAAATACCCTCGTATCTGTTTGATTTACAAATAAATATATACAGACTGTTATACAAACAATGTATGCAGAGCAGAGCTATTAACAGCAGAGAGCCCTGTAGTCATGGTTTATACTCCCAAACCTCGAGGGGAGCAGATGCACGTATCTTACCTCCAGGATGCGAATCTCCCGGGTTTTCTCATTAAGACTGTTTTTGCTGGTCTCTATCTCTCCCTCAAGGTGGCGCAGTCTGTTGGTGAGAAGCTCTTTATCCAGCTGGTGGTTGTCTCTTTCCTCACAGGCAACCAGAAGCTCCTTCTTCTGTCGTGACATCTATTTAGATTCATCATAATATTAGAAAAAGTAATGCCAGACTGAATGTTCATCACTGTTTGGTTTTGCATGTTGGAATCAGTCATGAATTTTATGAATATATGAATATTATGCGTCAGAATTGTTGAGAACATTCAGACCAGACATCATTTTCATAATAAAAACTAAAAACATGCCAAACAAACAAGTATGCGATGAAGCATGCACACAAACACTCAAAACAAAAACACACACTTCTTCTTCCAGTCTCTTCAGATTTATATGGCTTCTTTCCAGTTCACTCTGAGCGTCGTTTCCGTGGCGTTGCGCCTCGTGCATTTCCTTGCGTGCCCGCTCTCTCTGCTCCTCCACCTGAATCCTGAGAGCCTGCACCTCCTCTCTTGAGGATATGGCCAGAGACTCATACTGACAGAGAAAAGCGAAAGGGAGAGGGGGAAAAACAAAGATGGTGAATTTTTTTTCCTGTACTGAGCAGTTTGATGCTTCAAGCTGCAGAAGCTTTTATTTGTTTGTAAATGTATGAAAAGGATTTTTCTTTGTACCTCTTTATTGATTTTCTCCAGAGCTCTCTCCTGCTGTCGTTTGATCTCATCCAGCTGGTTGAAGGTCTGTTTGAGTGTCTCTTTGTCTTTCTCCGTATCCTCCAGACGCAGGTTTAATTCACGGTGCTCCTGGCTCAGTCTGGAAGCTTTTCGCTTCGCCTCATCTAGCTCAGATCTCAGCCCTCTCACCTCGGTGTGGAGGGCAAGCTCTGCCTCGGAGCTCTCTGTGGCGTTGTTCTGCAGCTGAGCCTGAGGAGGCCACAGAGGATGTCCAATTATGCTTAAATTTGTCTACTATTTTCAGGGTATCTAACACACTGACGGTCTACGCCACAGTGTGGTGTATCAGAGGATGAGACCTACCTCTAACCGTGAGAGTTTCTCTTTGAGACGTGCGTTTGCCTCCTCCTGCTCCTGCTGGCCGTCTTGGAGTGATTTAACGTCTATCTGAGCTTTATTGAGACGTGTTTTACTGGCTTCCAGTTCCTCCTCAGCTAATGAGAGTTTCTCTTTGAGCTGGCTAGCCTCCCTACATGTCTCATCAAGCTTTTGCTCCAGCTCTGTGATGACGGCTGGGTCTGGGAGCTATAGACAGGAAGACAAGAGAATGATATTGATGAAAAGTTCAAGAAAGATGAGGATTAAACATTAAAGAATTTATAACCAGTTAATTTGTGTAAGTTACATTGCTATAATCTCACTGAGATAACTTCTTCAGCGTGCTTTATCTCCTCACTGTAAAATGTAACTAACCCGTTTGTTTTTCTCCTGTGACCGGGCAAAATCGTCTTTGGCCCTCTGCAACTGATCCTTTAGCCTGTCAATCTCATACTTCAGTTCTGCCTCCTGGTTCTGGTGAGATTTCTTTATGGAGATGATTTCCATGACCTTCTTGTCAAACTCCAACCTCTGCTTCTCCACCTCAGACTTTGCCTTCTGTAGATCAGCATTGTATCGCTGAAGTTCCTGAACACAAATATGAACAATTTGATTGTTACATTTCTTTGTTTTTGTTAAACAGATCAGGTTATTTGTCTGTGCAGTAGTGGTCATGTGGGGCTAAGTGTATTTTTTCTGCACCTGGTTGAGAGTCTGAGTGTGGCCGGGGTCCGGTATCTGTTGTTTCATGGTGCTCACTTTCCCCTGAAGCTCTTTTAGTTCTTCCTCAAACTCCTCTTTTTCCAGACGAGTTTGCAGGAGTCTAAAAAGTGTAGATCAAATACAACTGATCAAAACAAATTGTACCATATAAAAATACTGCTGGATTATCTGATCAGCAGCAGTTAGATTGCACAGGTGAATCATGACAAGTGAGCTTAATTTACTTTGATAAGCAAATAAGTCATTATTTAATCTTCAGACAACAGGAAATAAATCAGCATTCCTTGTATCGCATAACAGCCAGACATATTCACAGAAAACAAGTCTAGAACACGTTTTTTGCTAAACACAGACATTTAAGATCATCCACACCACTCCTCTGTATCTTTATAGTCTCTGCTTACATGCAGCTGTTTACTTCCTCACACTATGAGGAAGTGAACAGCCAAATGTAAAATGTCATGCCCAGAAGATCCTGACTTTGACTGGTGTTCAGCACCATTTCTACTCAACCAATACAGTACTAAATATGGCCCATATTCCCATTAGGACCCAGGTACTTGAGGGTTCATGGTACGTATTTAAACTTGGATCATGTAGACACTGTGGACATTTACAGTTCGGACTGCATGTGTGGATGCTCTTGGAACTACAGTCAGACACTTGTTAGCACAGCTAGCCACATCTACAGGTTTGCTTATCTAAAACACAAATGCTGTTCAATTAGTGACTCTCACTGTTTTTCACGGTTGCTGGGTGGCTCTCTGACAGAGAGGGAGAGAAACATTGACCAGGTAAAATAAAAGAGAAGAGATGGACACTCATTAGTAGTAAAGTAGGTGCAAAGAGAAACCATGAGAAGATGGTGACAAAATCCAATTTCCAAGGTCCAGGTAGGTACAGTATGAATACAATACAACATGATGTATTACAATAGACTCACTCTTGTTTAGTTGTTCTAAGTTCATCTCTAGTGGCGTGAAACTGCTCCATCCAGTGGCTGCTTTCATCTCTACAGTCTTCCAGCTGCTGCTGTAGGGAGCGAACCGTTGCATTTACACGCAGCCGCTCTGCCTCGATCCCTGCATGAGACTAAAGCAGGAGGCAAAAGAGTGTAAATGTACAACAGAGGTTATTGTGAATGTGGGTGCTGTAGAAATAACTGTGACAGAGACTGGAGTGGACTTGACTTGAGAATGAGTTAAAGCAAGAAAATAAGCAGGTCTGCAAATACATTTTACAAACCCGACCATGTTAATGTAAGGAGTATACCAGTATTTATAGATAAGAATGAACCATTATCAGGGTTTTCCTGAAAACTGGTGTGAAAATGCCCCCTCTATCTGTGTACTGTGGTTCCCTCCTGAGTAAGATGCTATTTTCATTTTGATACTGAGTGGGTACTACACACAGTACCAATTACAAGGAACATGAAGCAACTTTTATTTCTTGTAAATATTATGAAATGTATTTAACTACATACAGTCTAAAACTGAATCTCTCTGGTTCAGGTTTACCCATGTATCCTGTAATACAGTGTAAAGCATGTAGAGGTGCTTTTTCAGGGTCTTGTCACAGGGTTTTGCTCGTGGGGTCTGTTGTTGAGGCTTTCCCATTTTGTCTTCAACTTAAAAACATTTTCATGTCAAGTGTAAGTGATGACGATCTGGATACTGTGTTTGTGTGCACACCTGAGACACATGCTCCATACTGCTGCGGAGCTTCTCCATGTCAACACTGTACTGCTCCCGGAGCACCTCGATCTCTTTGTCATGTGTGGCCACCTCTTCCTTCAGAGCTCCTTTGAGAGCAGTTAGCTCCCGCTCTCTTTGTCTTAGTGTCTCCTCCAGCTTCTGTTTCAGTTGGCATACCTCCATCAGCTGCACCTGACAAGACATCAGATCCTGCAGGAACAGGGAATAAACATTAAAAACTTGATACTTTGATATCCGCCTACTCTTTGTACAGAATTGCTCAATTCTTAACACAAACCCTATACAGATTTTCATAACAGGAATTTAAGTTAACCTTGCTTTTATCTGCAAAAGCTTTTTAATCAACCAAAGTATGATGCTACATGATATAAATGCTGTCTTGAGAAGCATTTGAGTCTGAGCGTGTTTCAACAGTAGAGTTGACAGTTTCTCCCTGTATATCTGTGTGGGTATGTTTCTCTGATACCGTCTTGCTGCCATTCTCTCTTCTCATTTCATCCTGAAGCTCAGCCAGCTGGTCCTCCATTTCTCTGACCCGTGCCTCTGCGTTCTCCCTATCCATACGAAGCTGAGTCAGCCTGCGAGGAAAAGAGGACACATACACTACTGAATGATTCTTTGCATTCATATGACTAAGGCATAGTTGTTTTTCTTCTGAATAAGTTACAGTTACAAATTGTTTCATAAAATTGTGAGGGGTTTGTGCTTGAAAACAAAGTGGGCTTGTCATGCGCCCCTCTCACTCGTGACCACCAAGACACACAGACAATGGTACCATGCCCTGTCACGCTTCCCTGTGTGTGTGTGTGTGTGTGTGTGTGTGTGTGTGTGTGTGTGTGTGTGTGAGTGCTGTTGTATCCTTACTCTGATTGTGTTTCATTTAATTCTTTCTTCTTCCGGTCCAGCATCTCCTGAAGCTGCAGATTTTCATCCAGACAGGTCTCCAGCTCAGCTTTCAGAGTGGGATCAGAATTGCTAACAGAGTCCTACAGACGAGCAGACATGATAAATAAATGAGAGCAGTGAAACATTAGACATCAAGTAGCTCTGGAGGCACAAACAGTGGGCTTTTAGGAAATGTTAAAGCGGGCTTGCATTTGCCCACCGATCAATATGCATAAGGGATTAAGTTCTTAAGAGCTATTAGAGATCAAGACCTGCCCACCGTCCTTAAGCAACATATAATGAGTCATTATTGAAGTTAGATTATCGTCTGTGCACCTTCGACTGGCCCAGAGGGCTTTAAGGATTAATCTGAGGATTAATCTGAAGCACACTCCAAGGAACCCCCAGTCCTCCTGGTTAGATTAGTTAAAAAGACAGAAAAACTCAGGTCAAACAACAGGAGTTTCCTACTCTCAAGCAACCAACAGCTTTCCTTCACTTGATAGTTGGTGCTCTCATTTCGAGGAAACTTGGATGAGTGTCTATGTGTGGCACTGGATGTGCACTATGTAATTAGAGCTGATTTAAAGTGGCAGGTTACTCTCTGAATGTTAACATGGCAGCCAGTTCTAATCAGGCAAGTGAATTTAGGGTTGTTTGGAGGGTCATCCAAGGCACTGAAATTACAGTAACAACCTAAAACTCTTGCGCAAATGTGTTTTCCCCCTACCTTATGTTGGGCATTGTGAAATGACAGAAAACATTTTTTATATTCTGGGCACACATTGGAATTAACATAACATGCTGTTTAAAAATAAAATTGTGTCTTATCAACTAGACAAAAGTATAGAAACACATTTCAGTGCTGCCAATAAACTCTGAACTATTACAACAGTATAAAATATCTTTCAAATCCCTCACATCTTTTCTGCTTCGCTTACCCTTCTTTCCTCTTGCAGTGCAGTTTGTAGGTCAACCATCTTTCTTTCAAGCGCCCTCTTTTCTCTCATCCACTCTTCCTGAGGTCTTTCTTTGGGCTGTTGAAGAAAAAGGAATATGGGAACATACATGTAAGCACTATGCTCATTAGGGGTGTAAGAAAATATTGTATTGTGATATTGTGTTTTGTGATATCACTGTTATGTGGTATCAATTCTCAAAAACATTGTATTGATTGTTTATGCATATGGTTTCCTAAAATTAGATTTTATTTAAAATTGCAATATAAATAAATAAGTAAAAATAAATTGTATCACAATATAATAAATTGTAACCCCTGTATCGTGATACATATCGTACTGTCAGAGTCTTGCCAATACACAGTCTCAATGTTCATACTTTCTCTTTACCCGAACATATGAACCACAATGCAGAAACAAACCCCTCATGATATTAGATATTTCCAAAAAGGACAAACCTTTAGATTCTGAATCTTCTGAAAGATGACCTTCACTTTGTGCTTTATGATAACATCACTCTCGTTGGTCCTGAGAGAAAGTGAAAATGGCCAAATATATAACAAATGAATGTAATCATGCATTACAAATATATTATGAAAACTAAATAAAAACTCTATGTGCTATGCCAGGATAACATGTAGGTTCCTACCCTTGTCTCAGGATGTTGTATATAGTCTGCATGACCTGCTCCTCCTCGCTGGTCATCTCTGCACTCTGACCCTGGTCCAGCAAAAGGTCAGGAGTCACCTTGAGACATAGATCAGAAAACTACTCTTGCAATGTTGCATGCTACGTGGTGATTGGAGTTCACTAAAATCAGCTGTAATGCCCAGACATAAAACAACACACTTACTTGTGCCTCAGTCAGAATAGCCTGCGGCGTTTCCACAGCAGCATATTTTGGCGGAGTCCACTGATTAGCGGAGTGTCCAGGAGATTTGGTGACAGCGGCCTGGCTGTGTCCTAAGCTGCTGGGCGCTGAGGACGGGGGTGAGGTGTAGGGGTTGGGGGTGAGGAGAGGAGATTGAGCTCTGGGATCTACAGGAGGGAGTCCTCCATGTTGGCCTCCAGAGTTACCACCATCAAACCTGTTTATTAGTCTGTTGACAGGAGTCAGTCTCTTATTAGAGTGAAGCTCATTTGTTTGTTGAGGAGAATCAGGGTAGGACTGACTGCTCCTCACTGACCCGTTGAGTCCTGCTGTGTATGAACCCTCCCACATATTCCTTTCCGTGTCCCCCTCTCTACCACCAACATGCCGAACCTGCTCCCTCTCCCCCCTTACCCCAATTCCTCCATCCAGATTCCCATAACTACCAGACTTCCCATCCCCTGGTGGCCTAGACAGCTGAAAATCCTCATTGCCTGCCCCTCCCTCCCCATCTCTGTCCAGCAGCGAGCCATGGGACTGGGCCCGGCGTAGAGCACCTCCCTGCCCGCTTCCTCCTCCTCCTCCTACATCTGGCCCCTGTATTCCTGGCTCTGCCTTCTCTCTCCTCCGGGGAAGGCTGCTGTAACCAGAGGGGTACTGGGTCCTGAGCTGGACCCCATATGAGTCTCCTTTCTCTCCGTCCTTCAGGACCACATATGGCTGGCCAGCAATACCCTGCACCCTGACAGCCACACCGTATTTGGAGGTTGTCTGAGTCTTGGTCTTGGGCTTGGGCTTGGGCTGGGACCCGGGCTGCCCCCCACCAGTGTCGCAAATGTCATCGATGAAGCGGATCTGGACACCGTAGTCCACTGGGGTCTTCCGACCTGAAGATGGTGTGCTCATGCTGGTAACACAGCAGAGAGCAGTACAGAAGAGAAGAAGGAAGCAAGGATGTGATTAGGTTTTGGCTTATTTCTGCACCCGATCAACATGGTACATAGCTTTGGTCTAGTATTGTTACACTCACAAGAACACTTCAACATGCGGCCACCAACGCTACAAATGATCTGCTCTACCACCTGAGCTACATTCAAAATAACTCTAAGGGATCTGTACCAAGGTTGTTTACATGTTTTAAAAATGACTATAATTCGATATATATTTTAAACTCCCAAATATCAATCAGTATCGGACTAATAAATCCAGTATCGGTCAGGCTATACTCACAATAGCAGGTTCAGGGAAGCAAAGAAAGAAAGAAAAAGACAATTCTACAATAAAATCATCAGCCAGATTAACATACCACAACTCTTCCCTGAAATTAGGAAAATAAAGAATACCTAGAACCTCATTAGAACCCTGTAATGTCCAAACCTTGTTAGACAAACACAGAGACGCAGTTTGCTTTCAACAAATACAAGAACACAGATTTATAGGCAGTAACACAGTTTCTGGCTCTTGACTGCTTGTGTGGACTTTGACCTCAGTGCACTCCATTAGTCATTAACCTGAAACCACACACCCACATATCACTTTCCCCTTGTAAGGATCAGCTAAGCCTTTCCCAACTTTTGGAAGTTTTCCCAGCCAGATACTACACCTATTTCCCTCAACAAAACTTTGACAGCTTGAATACAGACAGGTACCACAGCTACTAATAAGGGCCTTTTCATTTATTTATTTTTTTCCACAGTAATTTCCCAACTTTTAATGTTTTTCTTGACTCCCTAATCCTCCCATTTTCTAAACTCTGATAATGCTTGATGAGTAATCCTGAAACTATGTGTAGTTTCAACACCTGCTGTATGTCAAGGTTTAGTTATACGTCACTGGCAACAATATAAAGTACTGAAATGAACATTACCGGTATAACGTTGACTCACTGATCATGCCTTGTGTTAGGTCACATTGTCAGATCTCATCCCATGTCATTACTCTGATATGGGTCATTCATTCTAACTTCGAACCTTACAACACTCCCTCCTGACCTCTGCACCTTTTACTTCCTCTCCACAGCTTTCCAACGTGAGAGACAGAAAGTGGGCCTCGGGAGGGTGAAGTGAGAGAAAAAAGAGAGGAGAAAAAACACTTAGCTTTTCTTCTCTTATCAGTGGATTGTGTGATAAACTCCAAAGTCAAGCTGTTCCTGTGCGCAACCCTCCCTCCCCCCGCATACACACAAAAGGACTGACTACAAGCGTAACCATCAAATAGTGACCTCTGTTTTACACTGACCCATGCACCCATATATTATTGAACGCCTACACACACATTTTTACATTTCCATACAGATTTTGGACACTGTATGACGCAGCCCAGAACACGCAGAGTCATTCTGAAGAACATAAGATGCAGTCAGCAAAGTGAGCCAGGACAGATAATCTTAAATGTCGCAGCTGTGAAAGTCAATACTTTTTACTTTGGAGCAAGAATAGGTGAAGGAAAATGTCTGGGCTGGCAGTGAGAGCAAAGCAACATGACATGAATGACCTTTTGAGTATATCTGTGCGCTTGTAGTGCGTAAGCATCATCTGCAGACAGTCCTGTACCTCGACGTGCACAGTTGGTCGATTTTTTTCCCCCACCCTTTGGGAACCACAGAGGAAGCACCATGTCACAACACATTTGTGCAGTTGAGCATGAAGTCTGCAGCCCACTGTCTTCATAGCAAGGTCAAGCAAACATGTCATGCACTGACGAACGTAGCGCAGACACGCCATATGATGAACGCAGAAGACAATGTCCGTTGATTTTATGTGAGATACTGATCTGAACCAGGGTGATATGTAAGTATGCCAAACATACAGATATTTAAATTGAGGGTAGAAACAAGACTTGTTCCTCACTAATATCTGTTTACGTGCATCACTTCATCAGTTTAATTTTTCTATGTCACCGAGGAAGAATGCACAATGGGTGAGGGGGAACCCATCCTATTGTCAAGCTGATGTGGGGCGTAAAATGAGGGCAGCAATCCTGAGAATGCCAAAACGATCCCCGTGCTCCTCCATTCCCTCCCTCACACTGCCCATCTGATAACAACAACTTTGTTTCAACCGTGATATTTCTGGCCCCATATCCCCCCTCCCTTTGAGGTTTCTCCCCAAAGCCTCTCTAAAATAAACATCCTTTCCCATACTAGCAGTATGATAGCAAACAAGTTCTTCTGTAATCCGTTTGGTTATACAGTGTCTGTGCCATGATGTTAACCTGTCAGTCACACCTAATGTTATTGCTTTCTTTATTTGAAAGAAACAAGTGATTAAATGGTAATTACTCTCTAATTTGAGCTCAATTGTGATAATTTGTTGCATTTTCATCTTATGTAATAGTAAACGGAGTATTGTTGTCACCCTGGGCTTTAGGTTATTGAGATTTACCATTATATTCTGATATTTTATAGATAAGATCGATAATTCAGAAGATTGTTAGTTAAAGTCTAAGTATTCTTTGAGCAGGCTCTCAAACAAAGGTCTCTTATCCACACTCGCATCATTAATAGGATGTGACTTTTTCAGACTTGCATTCCCAGCTCAAAGTGTAACTGGTGCTTTTGGATTCTGTTGCTAGTCATGTTATCTTGCAGTTATGCTGACGGCCCTTTCTGCCACTGGCCTCAAATTGAATTCTCGCACAGTAAATTGAATTGGAGCTGCTCCCCTGTTAAGATCCGAGATGGAATGGAAAATGTAATTAGGAGATTAGAGCGGGTGTGGAGAGAAATGAAACAACAGCAATGTGTGGATTCACGAAAGTCTCACTGAGTCAGCATGGTTCATGTGATCAGATCATCTCTGGCCTAAAACTGATACAGCTGGGACGAGCAGCAAAGGCTGAAGGTTATTTGAGTCAAAACTTAAACTAAGTGACACCTTGAATGACAACTAAACAAAGAATGCAAATGTCATTCGTGCTGTGTTTAACATGTGCAAATGTATCCTTCCTACATACTGAATTGTATGTACAATATTCATATATACTGTGTTTCAGTTTACAATGTAAATTGTGTTAATTTCTGATTATGAACTATCATTCCCAGCTGGCTATTTTTTCAATCGATTGATTAATAGTCTATAAAAAGGTCATAAAATAAAGAAAATTGTTTATTATAATTTCACAAACTGATATCTTCCATCTGTTACAGATGAGGATGAGATGAGGATGAGATGAGGATGTAAGGTTGAAAGGTTTGTATGTATAACTACTGTTTCCAAGGCCAATAATGAACTTTCATGCTTATATTCAATTTACAATGATATAACAGCGAGGAGATAAGATATAACTTTGCTAATCCTGAGGGAAATTGTTGAGGATCTTTACAGCAAATCCACACATTTGATAATATTTACATTTTATGCTGGATAAACTAATTAAAATAATTAATCAATTACCAATTCAATACATTTTTAGTTTACAGACAAATCAATTAATCACCTAACTGTTTCAGCAAGTATAGAGCCTCCTCTAAAGTCAACACGGGCGTGCTGTAAAACAGTAGTTTGCCCTTATTTTTCCAGATGAATCATTAAGTTTTAAGGGCCATAACCTTGAACAGCGATGGACAAAACAATCGCTCACGCCTTCTGTGTCCTTTAAGGACAGGCAGCCACTCAGTCCTCAGGGGTATTCTCCGTCTCCATTACATTCTTCACTTTAAACCAGGGCCCTCTTCCTCTCTCCAGCGGTCAATCTCTCTCTCAAACTTGCCACTACTCCTCTTTCACACTCAAACAAACAGCCATTTATTCCTCCTTTCAGATCTAAAGAACTTCATTGGCATAACAAAGGGAGGCTTCAGTGTTACCAAATAGTACACAAATGACACCATATTAGGAGCACATAAATACGCCCCTCCCTTCGCCCACATTCCAGACACTTGTTTCTCTCTATCCTTCTCACTTACACAGGCAGAGTGTACCAGAGTGTGAGAGAGATTGATTTATTGGATTTTATGTGAAAACTTCAGTATTTATACCTGTGACATTTGACTTCCCGTTATCACTCTGTGCAGAAGTATTAAGGATTGCTGCCAGGTTAAAAGTTTTAAACTGTGTCAGCGTGGTCAACGGCTTTGCAAGTTCAGTGCTATAATTACTGAACTTCAAAACACACTTCAAAACTATAATCTGCACTTATTTCTCGCTGGCATCATCACAGTTTCATCTGACTCAAGCATTAATCTGGAAGAGTATCTCTGTATTATTCACCTGTTCTTCAACATTTCCTTGAGAGTTTGCAGAAGATAAATATCATTAAATTATAATTATGTTGCATTTAAGGTTTTAAAGCATCAATAAATGTGGTTACATATAGTCTTGGAGTCTTCAAAACTGTCTCAGAGGTCTTGTTTGTTTGTCAGAGCTCAGTTTTTCCAGTGACAAATCCCCCCTGGCAGTACAGTGCAGAGACACAGCTTATGCTCAGAAACCATCCTGTTTGGGAGTGAAACAGCTTTTTAAACGCGAATTTCTTGACTTGCAGAAACACGTAGCCACCCTGAAGGTACTTACACAGTTCATAGACACATTTGCAGACATCTCTCTTATTGTGAAATTCAGAAGTTTTCCTGAAGTAACGTTAGCTGGAGGGGGAGACACTGGGGGAGACACTGGGGGAGACACTGCCTATCCCATCAAACTAACGTTGGCTACCAAGCTAAACAGGCTAATAGAAAAACCTCAGTCATACAATACTCTGAGAAATGATCACACAACCAACGTAACCGAAGAAATAAGCACCCCATAGCATCAAGAAAACCTCCCACAAAGGGCAGAACTGTCTGACAGGTCGTGTCTGTTTAGCTGTCTGGTTAAAAAAACAAAGCGTAAAGTTACCTCTTTCTCCGAAGTTATTCCTCCGCTTCCTCTTTGACACCTTCTTTTATGTCGATGATAATTCAAATATGTTCACAGACGTTCATTAAAAGTCCACACAGGGGGACAAAAAGTGGTTGGACAAACAACGCCTGCGTAAATTAACACAGCTACAAGTTCATTATGTGGCGACAGCAACCTGTTACCTTTGTGAGGGATGAAACCGTCCCGCCCAGCCTCTCCGGAGAGAGCGCTGTGATTGGATGAGCGAGCAGATGTGGGCGGGACTATAAATATGAGCGACGTTTGCTATTGGTTAAATCTGAACGTCGGTCATTCATTGTCCTGGGCCGCTTTATGTGACCTTTTCGCTGAAAAACGGAAGCCCGTATGTTTGCTCCAGGTGAAATAAACAAGACAGCTACCGGTGTGACCCAGATAAAGAAACATTTTTCAGCATCGGTGATGGCCCAAGGTGAATACAGACTAGTGCTGCTATATTTGTTTGTTTTCTCCAACTTAACAGTAGATGGCGCAACTATCTACCAGCTGGTAGTTCAGCATCATCATCCAGGACCCTTGAAGAAAAAAAGCCCCTCAGCTACAAGTGCATGATGTCCAATAAGTGCTACTTTAGATATATTTTATTCAGGTATGTGGGTGTTTTAAGGTGCCATTTAGCTTATTTCTATGAGACGAATTATTATATGATTTGAGATTTTATTCATGATTTTATAATTACATTTCTGTTACATTTGAATTTTGTGCCATGTTTTTAATGTTATGTTATCGTCCATTGCTATTGCTGCCTATCTTGACCAGGGCACTTTTAAAATAAGAGTTAAAGATTAGGCCTCAATATAGGCTACATTAATATACAATGAAAACACCAGTTCACAACTATACCATTGCTCGTTTAAAACGGACTCATATTGAGATTAATTTATGTGGGGAGGTTAGGTTAAGTGAACAAACAAATTAGCCAAACGATTACTCCTCAGCCCGTGATCATTCACTGCAAATGTCACTGTCGAAGTCAGCCATCAAAGGAACATTTTTCAAATGGTGAAATAACTTTCTTCTGTCACATGTCGGATCGTACATGTTCCTTATTGCCAGGCGTCTGTTGGCAGTAGACTCACTTCAGATAAAGTTTGGAGCTTCAGTCGTGTATCCGTTGAAATGATTACAGTAAAACTCCTACCCATCTTGTACACACAGCCCCTCCCCAAAAATCCAGCGACATCCCACAGTCTGCGCGCACGACTTTGCTCTCCAGCTCATCATTTCTTCTGGTCGACAGACTGGACGCACCATCTCACGCTCCGGGAATGGGATCTTTACTGGGTTCAAAGAAAAACTTCGAGTTCTTTCGAGTTTACGCTCTCCAGAAGCTACTTTTCAAACTGCAGGGATAGTTGTTACTGCAGGTGCAGGGTGACAGCAACGACGAGTCACTGGCCAATGACTGCCAAGACGCACCAGAAGTTGTCAGGGAGTTTCAGACGCTAGAAATCAATTAAACGCCATGAAGTGGGCTCTCTGAATCTGGTTCTAGGAGATTCTTGTCATTTCAGACCACAGTTACCTTAACCGAGGCGTGCGCATATCTGTGCGTAAAGTTGGAGCTGTTGCGCACGGTTCAAGTTTAGTTCTAGCGGGGCAGCTAATGCGAGCACATATAAAATACAACAGATTTGTTAACTGTTAAATCTGTGAGAAGTGTTAATATCTTGACAGCCATGGCAAAATGGTTCAGGGATTTTCCCATCAATCTGAAAAACGGAAACGAAAGGGTCCGTTCGGCCTCTGAATCTGGTCCACAAACTCGACCCAAACCTTCGTTTTCGCGTGACAGTCTGAAAGGAAATCCACGCAAAGATGGAGGAGTGGGGGGTCTATTGGCAGGGAGAAACAGGAAAAATTCGGCTTCAGAACTGGGTCGTAACAACGGTGGTTCTGGTGGAACAGTCTGGGATAGTCTCACAACTGGAAAAGGTCGCAAGAACTTCAAGGTCGAGACTGGGACACCAGATGAGAACCGCCAGGTCAGGACCTCTAGTTTGGCACAAGCGTACATCAGCAGGATGATCAAAGTGGACAAACAAGACAAGACCCCCAAACTCAACGGCATAAGTGAACAGAAGCAACCCGATAACGAAAAGGGAAGGTCTGACATTAAAGCAACGGTGAGTAACTTCAAGATATTGTTCCATCTTAGCCAATGCAAATCCAATGTTCCACTTTGTGATCTTCATATTTCATCTGCTATTTATTATTATTATCCAACAAAACCAGACAGAAGCTGTTATAGCAGCATGCAGATTCAAAATCAATATTATGTATGGTGCAAAAAACAAATTTCATTGTGGGCTTGAGGTCAGTGCTTTCCTTTGTGACTACACTCCCTACCTCAGTTCATAACCCTGTATTCAGTTTCCATCGCTCCCAAAAGAACACAATGCAGTTTCACTACATTGTGTCACATCAAACAGGCAAGCACAATGCGTTGACCTCTTTGCTCAAGTATTTCTGCATGTCCCTGGATTACTTGTCACTCAGTCATGGATACCACACACACACACACACACACACACACACACCGTGTCAGATCCCTTCCCTCCCTCGGCTGGTCTGTTGTCTCCAGGTAAATGTAACATCTGAATAGGTATAGCAGCCCCGCATTGTGCTTTCTGATGGGTTGTTTCCTTCTTACAGCTGATTATCCTGGAGGACTATGCAGATCCTTTTGATGCAGAGAAAACCAAGGAGCAGAGGGAGGCTGAGCGAGCAGGAGTGAATGATGGGTACATGGAGCCCTATGATGCCCAGGTCATCATCACAGGTCAGTCATTCTTTGATTCAGTGCATGTGTCTTTGGCTTTTAATGGAAAACCAAGATAATCATTGTGCCGTAACAGTTGATTCTTGCCTCTAAAAAGCTATTGAGATCACCAAAAATATAATTGAATGAGGATGAATCACTGAATTTGGTATATAGACAAGAAAAACAAATACATGGCTTCCCAAACTTCCCATTGTCATTGCTTTTTTGAGATTCGACAGGTCTCCTTGGAAACATACCATAACTGCATTTGTTTACCTCGTAACACTTTTTGTATATCATCTTTGATAAGATAAGTAAATTATACGAAGGCCAAGGAACTCTTTCACATCTTAGCTATGTCTCTGAATACACACTATGCCATTCTTGCTAAAGAGCCGTTTTAAAGGGACGTAGAGCCAAACTAGATCCTCAGTCTCTCTGCTGACTTCCCACCCCGCTGGCGGTTGCCATAGGAACAGTGTTGTGCAGGGACAATGGGTGCAGCTTCCTCTTCCAACTTCCTGTCTCCTGCCTCTGTTTCCTTTGCCCCATTCTCTTGATAGGAAGTTGGCCGCAGTAACACCCCCCCCCACACACACACACATAGACACATACATACTTTATGGTCCCTTACGTGTGAAGAGAATCGAAAGACCCCCTCACCCCTTCCCAAAACCTGCAGGTCCCCCCCTTGGTCTCACCCAATCACTTCCCAGCAGCCAGGAAGTGGCCTGGTCAGGCAGCCAATCAGTGGCTGTGTTGACCTTTTCTTCCTGTAGCTCCATTGTTTGGTCACACAATAGTGCAGACACACAGGCTACCTGTCAGACAGTAAAGAAACACAACAAGTGAAATTACCCCCAAAAATTAACGACATGTCATAACAAACACAATTTAGAGAGCAAATCACAGTGAGCCCAGAAACTCTGTTTAACACTAGTGAAGATGACATGCATTACTGAAAGAAACCTAGAAATCTTAAATAAGAGTGCCTAGACCCTTCATGTAGGTAGACTTTATTTACAGGACTGTTGCATTAGACTGTATTAGTTTTAGCTTGGTGTATATTCAACAGTGATACAACATCATGCTGATTCTTCTTTGTCTATTATGTGTGAAAACACACACACATACAGTAAAGTGCTGAATCCCAAAAACTGTAACATGATGTCTGTCTCCCAAAGGACTTGCAACACTGTCATCTGCTTCTTTTAAAACTTTATTTATGACGTTTTGAGGCCAAGTCTGCTCTTTGTCAGAAACAAAACACTTAAATAAAGTCAATAAAGTGCTATAAGGCCTTTAGGAAATACATTGTTTTGTCTATTATGACCTAGCTAAAGCCCCCCATCTAAGTGCTGTTAACTAATCAATGACCATTCTGTAGAGGTTCGTAGACGAGGCTCCAAAGACCTTCTGAAAGTGTGTGTTCTGCTGGACCGAGGCCAGAGAGAGAGGAAGGAAGAAGAGGGAAAGCCCACCCCTCCAAATATCTACGACACGCCATATGAGGGCGGGCTGGAAGGCGACCGTGAGGGCGTGTGGATACCTGTCACACGGCCAGAGTCTGATGTCCGTCCCGCTGGAGAGTACGAACTGCCCTGGGAGTGGAGAAAGGAGGACATTGTCAGAGCACTGTCAGGTAGAGAAAGAGAGAGAGGGATGATGGGAAGGGTGGGGGTTTAGGGTGTGGAGGAAGGATGCCATGAGTTTTATTTGTACAGTAATGACACAACAATTTTGTGTTTGCTTTAGAGAGGAAACAAAACAATTCTGCTGAATCAATTTCCAGAGACGTGTTTACTTTGGTAGCTCTGGCATGCTTTGATAGAGTTTTATTATGAAAGGTTGATATTGTCTGTCCTGCTTCCTTCAGCTCAGTTCGAGGCAGTGGATTGTTCTCCCAGTAAAGAGAACGGTTCAACCTCTGGCCGCCAGCAGCAGCAGCAGCAGCAACAACAACAACAACAACAACAACAACAACAACAACAACAACACACCCTGAGGCAGAAGAACTGGAATCATAAAACACTTGTACCGTCTTCTCCATCCTCCTCTTCTTCTCCCTCCTTTCCCTCCTCTCCTATTCTCAAACTCTCCCCTCTCACACCACCATCTCCCTCTTTCCCCACTCTCAAACTCTCACCAATCTCACCCTCTTCTAATCCTAACAAACTATCCCCTCCATCTCCTACGTCCCCGAATACCCCACTGGATGGGGAGGCAGCCAACGTGGACCCCAGCCTGTCCCTGGAGAAGCAGAGGTAAGAAGGGAGATGAAATAGATCCAGAGGAGGGTGGTAGGGAGGAGGGAAAAGT
Organism: Dicentrarchus labrax; assembly: GCF_905237075.1. Taxonomy (NCBI): domain Eukaryota; kingdom Metazoa; phylum Chordata; class Actinopteri; family Moronidae; genus Dicentrarchus; species Dicentrarchus labrax. The sequence goes on along the minus strand of NW_026136707.1, from coordinate 11,767,856 downwards.
TTGATACATTATAGTAAGGGGAAAATAAGAAAGCACACTGAATTATAGCTCCCAGACTTTATTGGACTGAAACAGACAATATTTCAACCCCATTAGTGTCATAATCAGGCAAAAGTAAAGTATCCACAGAATTTATTACATCATACTGAAAATCATGTCAAAAATTGTCAAAAATAAAATAGTTGGAAAAACAGGTCAGTAGTAATCACATATAAGTATAAAGAAAATATTTGAATATATTAAAAAATATGACATTGTACAAGATTCAATACACCCTACCGACTAGAAAATAATATGTATAAGGATTGGCATTGTCCAAAGACATGCAAGTCAGGTGAATCTAAAGCATTATTTTTTCTGTTTATATATTAGTCTTTTGTGATCTACCTCTACACACTGCATGCTCAGCCTAGAACAGGATTAGAGGATTGGAGGGAATTAAATAAATGAGATGAGGGTTGAGAGATTGGTTGCCTTTATCTCATGTCTGTGTATTATTAGTGCTTATCAAATTTAACACCAGTTTTCTCATAAAGTTTGAAGAGTGAATGTCACTTCCTGGCCCCTTCTGCTCTCTGTATTGCTCTGCTTGCTTATGACAGTAAAAAATTAAAAAGAAAATGATTTGGCTTTTGTGAGAAAATCTTGAAGAACAGCGCCCTCCTCAGTTTGGCTCAAAATCAGTTTCCCTGAGTAAAAGTTGTAAAGCTATCAAGCAGATTTCCTTCAACATCTGATCTGGTGACTCACAATGTCAAATGCACTGCAGAGGCTGCCAGTCTTCTTTGCCAAAAACTCACATATATTTTATGCTTGGCACTTTAGACATTTTTAAGATAAATTTGGCATTTATCACTGAGAACATAAGCCAGCGGCAGGCCTTGAAGACACTCTTGTGATAAGGTGCTGAACATAAACGCTGGAGGGAAGTGTACCCTTGAGGTGAGGCTTGACTAGATAGGACAGACTGATTTTAGCATGGCTTTACAGGTGGATCATTAGGGGAACATGGTCAGAGCATGTTAGCCTTTGTGGCTGAATGTGTTTTGCCTCCGAGCATCAAGGCCACATACAGCCTGTTTATATATGGCTCTAACCTGTGGCTACTGTCAGCACCACCTTGTGTCCTAACGGGCCTTCCCTCGACACTTCGCACAGCCACATACATTATGTTTGTCCATTTTATTTATCTCTTCGCCCTCCCAAGTTCACCTCTGACATTGTTAACTCATTCAGTCCACAATATACGTATATCTGTCTGATTTATTTCGACAGTAAATCTATGTTGGTGTCGATGCGTTTCCTTCCTCCCGTCAGTCTCTTTCTGTTTTTCCTCTCTCTCACCATCATTGCCTATCATTAACTTGACATCTGACTTGTCTCCATATGTCACAGCGCTATATGTCAGTGATCTGCTGTCTCTCTTTGCATCTCCCCTCCCCCTCCCCCTTCCCCTCCCTCTCTCACCTCCCCAAGCTGGTACCATGGCAGTGTGAGTCGGCAGCAGGCTGAGGCTCAGCTGCAGCGCTGCAGGGAAGCCAGCTTCCTGGTGAGAGACAGCGAATCAGGGACCAGCAAGTACTCCATCGCTCTGAAGTGAGTGCGCCGATGTGTGTTTGTGTATTCCCTTTGAGTGTGTGTGTGTTTGTTGAATACGGTACATGCACGCTATATAATGCAACATGTATATATTTATTTATAGAGCTATTTTTATCTACTTTTGTTTTGCTGCATCACAATCTCAGTCGTTTTTTGGAGTTACAGCATGACTATGGGAGACGTGCTTGAACATAAAATATGCTTTTCCCTTTAACATTACTTTTAACAAAACTTTCATATTCCCACATGTCAATAGCGATTGAGCCTATGTTTGGCTATTTTTAAGGACCTACCAAGGAGCTGGCATCGTGGTGGCAGCCTTTAAGTTGTTAATGCATGATAAAGTGTGTAATTTGTAGAGTAGACACTACTGATAAGCGTGCCAGAAACAGGTTCTCTAGGATAAAGGCTGAAATTCTGTGGTGCAAGCTTGTGTGTGTGTGTGCGTGTGTGTGTGTATGCGCCTGAGTGCACATTTGTTGTATGCTGCTCATTCATTTGAGAGTTCACATCATTAACCCCATTTATACCATCCACTGAACTCGGAATATGCACAGCCTCATTCGGGGAGATATACATCTGCATAATGTTTCCAATCTTCAGCATCTTATAACTCTTAGCTGTAAATGTTGCTGTGTGTGTCTTTTACATGCAAATCTGACAACACGCCTTTTGTTTTGTGTGTCTTTCGCTCTGTCTTGTTCCATTAGGACCAGCCAGAGTTGTGTGCACATCATTGTGGCCCAGACTAAGAGCGTTAAGGGCTTGGGCTTCACCCTGGATCAGAGTAGCTGTGTCTTCTCCAGTATCCCTGAGCTGGTGCATCACTACTGCACACACAGACTGCCTTTCACTGGAGCAGAGCACATGACCCTGCAGCATTCTGTGCCCAGGCCACACTGAACATGCATAAAAAAGACAAACAAACACACTGGGACATAAATACACATGCGCAGAGGCATGTATTACACATTTATGCACAAATGCACACAGACACATACATTAACTTGTTAATACATGAGTGTACGCACATACTCAAAGGCATGCTGCTTTGGATTTGTCACTGTGCACAACCTTAATAAGTTTATGTTTGTATCTCTTCCAATGCGCAACCTAGTGGTCAAAGTCATACATTACAATAACCATTTATCACATTGTTATAGTACTCATTGTTTCCAAACTAAAAATCCACAAAACAGACAACCTACTGAATGTACCATCACTTCTTCTACAGCCTGGGTTATTTGCCCCATAGTCTTGTCCATTGATCCTACACAAACCATACTCAGTACCATGCAAACCAAATGGATTTCTGTAATACCTGAAGCAATGCACATGAAGCACTGCACTTACTATAACCAATCTGATATTTAAAGAAAGTGGAGAGGTTTATAATCTCCTCATGGGATGCCCGCACACAGAGGTGCTGACATCCTCTATTAGCACCGTGCCATCTAGTTAGGTGTGGTCTGTGGGATCAATACACTTGATTGGAGTATATTCATTCATCCATCTAACATGTCAATCAGCCTATTGATCCATCCTGAAAATCAGGCTCATCTGCGTCTCCTCTGTCAAGAGAAAAAGCTATATTGATTAGATGATTAGAATTAGTGTAGTGGGAGGGGTCTTTTAACAATACAGTGCCCTGTCAGCAAAATTGTTTGAGTGTTTGTAAGTGTGGAAAATAAATATGTGAGTATCATGTCCATTCACGTGCCTTCACTGTAATCTAAAGGTTATGTTACTTTATTGTGAATGAACTGACCTTTACCCAAAAATGTACCTGTGCCTAAATAATGTTTGATGATTAAGTGATTGTTGTATATTGTCAGTTTTTTTTTTTGCATCAACCACACAGTGATGTGGGCTGTATATTATTGTTGTAAGACGTTTATTCAATAAATAAAATAAAATTCATATTAACTGTAGACAAACTAGTTTACTTAAATGTGCAAACAGTAAAAAAAAAAAGTCAAAGCAGTTCAAGTAAAAAGGCAGTGAAACAGAGATGAGACACTAACCAGAGTGAATCTGTGTGCTTTTCTCTTGTAGCTGTAAAATCATTGACCCGAGTGTGAAATCAATTACAGTTACACACACAGGCAGCCTCATGCATACACACACCCTCACCTATTTGGGGCCCACATGCAGACAAACATGCACACACATCAGCACACATACATAAATAGTGTACAGCATTTACTCACACAACCCAAAAGGTATTTAAATCCTCGCCAACACACAAATGAAGCGTCTCACAAAATGCAGAGGGGCTTTATCCTCACAATGATGCATGGCAGCGTGTGTTTGCAGAAAGATATCTTACCAGTAAACACCAGTGTATTGGTTTGCATGACTTGTGAGAGTATGTATGTGTGTGTGTGTGTGTGTGTGTGTGCACGCGCAAGCCCATGTGTGCACCCATGTGTGCATTTATGTGTGTGTGCATGTAGTCCTGTTATGTGTGTGTGTGTGTGTGTGTGTGTGTGTGTGTGTGTGTGTGTGTGTGTGTGTGAGAGAGAGATAGAGAGAGCGGGAGTCAGAATTTTCCTGTTCAGGGATTACCAGGTTGCCATGGTGATTAGTTAGAGTGAGGTAGGGCCATTTCTACAGGGGAATGAAGAGAGGGAGGAGAGAGGGAGACAAAGAGGGAGGAGAGACAGGCAGCAATATAAAAAGAGCTATGAATAACCGTGGCCATAGTGCCATAGTAGCAATGTAGCTCCACCACAGAAGAGCCTGCATGGTTTGTGAATGGAGAGCAGCAACATGTAATGTCAGAGCAGTGCCAGAAATTAGTGAGTAAAAAGTGATTCACTCCTCCTTACTGTCAGCTTACGAAGCAGAAACTGTAGCGCTTAACTGACGGTGTGTCACCTCCTCAATAAGTCAGCAGAGTGCAGCACGGTCAACTCCAGAACGAGTCTTGCTCAAAGACTCTTCAGCGAGGCAGATGCTTCTTGAACCCAGGCCTTTCCGGTTGAAGAGCCATCCCTAATCTTGGCCATCGTGCTACCCAGCGTGTCACAAATGGGCAATGTTACACAACAACAGACACCACTAACTATCACCCCTCCCTCCATCCGTGTGATCTGTTTTGGTAAGTCCTCTATGTTCTCTTAATTAAATCACAAAGTAGGTCAAAACAAACAAGAGGCCCGGGGTGCTGGACACATGATTCTTGCAGTAGTTGTCAGTCTGTTTTTGGGAATGTTGCAATCAGTAACCGTCAAATCTACAATCTTCAATGCTTGTTTGAGTTTTCTTGCTCTTTCATATATCATCGCTGTTTCTTTATGGGCTGAGGAAATGATTCTACTTCTTAAGCTAAATAAACAGTTAAAAAACCCACTGGAGTATCTGAAAACTGCATCGTCACATAACTGAAAATGGCCGTTTTTCATAGCTCAAGGCATTTTGGAGAAACGTGGTTTTCACAGGACAGTGATGATATGCATAATTTCTATCAGCTGCACTCTGGATATGAGTTTATAAAGTATCGGTAGTGGAAGAAGGTCGCCATCTTGGACCACCATGTTTCTATAGTCGCCCAGAACGGACAAATCAAACACTGGCTCTTGATAGAACAGTTTGTACTTTTCGTAGCTTCTCCTTCATGCTTGGAAGGGGAGAGTGAAACGAGGGAGTTGCAATCTGCAACTGCTAGATGCCATTTAACCCTACACACTGGACATTTAAGCACTTCTTATGCAGGCAAATGAATTGTGTTATATATCATATTAAATGAGTATTATTAACATGGAAGCAACATTTTGATATTGCATCTAGTTGAGGCAAAACTAAGTACTTTTCATACCATTGGATTGTTCAATCTATAACATTACATCATATCTTATAAGATAATACAAAGATGATAATTTTGTTTTGTATGAAAAATCCTAATCTTGAAAGTATCTTTAATTCTCTAAACAATATTACAAGACAGAAATATGCAACATTTGCCTCCAAAACGTAGTAAAGAAGTTTAAAGTAACAATACAAATCCCTCAAAATTGTATTTAAGTACCGTATTTGTTGGAATGCACATTCCACCACTATAAGTAATCAATTATTTGTCTTACACTATCAATCAGACGGTGATTCATAGACCAGATTTGGATATTGTTAATTAAAGTGTTGCCTATGATATGACAGAACCACAGGAAGTAATTGCAGCTACCAAAAGACAGAATGACAGGAAGGGACAGAGGAAAGAAGAGTGAGGGAGAAAGGGAAGGAGAGAGAGAGAGAGAGAGAGAGAGAGAGAGAGAGAGAGAGAGAGAGAGCGTGAGGGGGTGTGAGGGGAAGACAAGCACTTGTGGGGGTCCCAGCTTTTAAATAATTCAGAGAGAGACTCACAGCACTCAGTGCAGAGGAGGAGCACTGTCAGGTCAGCTCATTCACTGCAGAGGAGAGGTAGAAAGGACTGTACAGCGAGGAGGAGAGAGGAGGAGTGCATAAAGATAGCATGAGAGAGGAAGACATTACAGTGGAAGAATTTGCCTGTGTGTGCATGCATACGTACATTTGTGTGTTTATGCATTGTGTGCATTTATGCATGAGTGTGTTCTGTGTGCCAGCTGCGCATGTGTATTCTTTTTGTGTGTGTCGGCGATGAAAATAGACAAAATGAAGGAGAAACAGGTCGCTTCCTCCTGGAGCTTTCTGGTTTCTCTTAGTCACCACGGCAACCACCTCCTCCCTCCATCCCGCACTCCTGTTTACTTAGTTTACTCTTCCCCCATCCATCCCTCCCCGCCTCCCACGCTCTTTTGACTCCCTCTCCTCCCTCCCTTTTTGCATTTTGAGTCCTGTACCCCTCTTTATTTTTGCTGCATTCCCTCCGCCCCTCATCATCCAAATCAGTTGTTACATTTCTCTTGTCATCAGGCACTCGACTCGCAGTAAGCATGTTGCAGAACGAGTGGAAACCCTCTATATATTCAGCCCAATTTAATTCTACCTAGTTACACTTCCCTCTTAACTCCTCCTCCCCCCCTCCACTACCTGGCATGCTCTTTCTTCCCTCCCCATCTTCCTGTCTGGCTCCTGCCTGTTTGACTTTGTGGATGGGGATTAGAGGTTACTTCAGTGGCCTGGAGGGGAAGAAACAAAATTTTTATGAAGGATAAGTGACAGGAAAGGAAAAATAGGAAGAAGAGAGCACATAGGAAAAGGCAAGACATACCTCTCCAGCTTTTAGAGGGTGAAGATTATTCACAGAATAATGTCTACATTAGGCTCAGACAGTCCTGGAGAGAAAGGTGATGTGAGGTTATATTAATAGTCAAAGATGTGATGGGTGGCAGATAGGTAAAAGCTACAATATGTCCAAATCCTGATTGTTTGATTCTATCTTTTTCTCTTATTTTCTCAGTAAATTAGTTTGAATGATGGAAAGGTGCCCGGGTGCACATGTCATCACGTTTTATTTTCCTTATGGCTGCCTGATGAAAAATACATTTCAGATGATATGAAATGCCACTGCTGCCACAACTATTTGGCCTGAGGCTAATATTAAAGATAAAGCAGATGGAGAGGAGAGATGGCATCAAGTTTGACAAGGTCGCTCTAAGGTCACTATTAGCGCCACAAAATACGGGCTGAATATTATATGGCGATGAGTGACTTTGTGCGGGGAAGACGCCGGCATCGTTAGCCGAGCTGCGTGGAGCCTCTGAGGTATGTGCCACATCCTCCCCTCTCCCGCCTCCTCTCCCCCTCCCTCCCCCCAAACACCCTCCCGCCCCGCCCCCGCCTCTCCAGCGCGTCGCATCGCTGAGCGGTGTTCAGCACGGACAGCCAGCACCGCACAACCCAGCGCAGAGCTCACCTGGCCCCGCCGACATATCTCCATTCCTCCCCTCCTTCACGGGCAGAAGAAAGTGTGGACACGACGGAGAGCCCCGACGTCACCATGCCAGGTAGAGACTGAAAAGTGACAGGTTCGGGTCGTGAGGAAGGAGGGGGGTGTAACACTGCGGGTGTGTTTGGGGTTGGCCTCTCCATCCGCGGTGAACACCTTTCGGGCTCGGAGCGCGCTCGGACGCACGTAAGAAGACGATGGACGGCTGGCGGCCGCCGCTGCTGCTGCTGGCTCTCCTCGCCATTGTGGGAGGTGAGTAACTTGTCGGTAATAATAATGGCTCCATCCACGCGCTTACGGGTGCATCGTCACCTTTGTAGGGCCAAAGCCAACCGTGCGTGTGTTATATTCAGGGGGTCTGGATAGGATTTCTTCAAAGTACTGAGGGAGTGAGAAAACAAAAGGAGCGGTTAGATGCTGAGGAGAGGCTGAGGTGGAGAAAATGACTCTTTCATTGCTGTGTCACCATCTTTCTCATAACAGCAGCGAGCGGCGACGGGATGATGTAGTGGAGAAATATTGCCCACTACCATATATTACATGCGCACAATGTATAAGCACCAGAAAATGCAACATAGCGATCATGATTGAAACGATATCCGTTTAAAATCTAATAGAAATCCTTTCATTTAGGGGTTCTGTTTAACCCAATATGGTGCGTTTAGATACCTCACTTTATAAAGTAAGACCATGTGGTATTGTATAACTTGAATATATGGACTGAGCCTAGTGCTTTATTCTTTTATTGGTTTTTATAGGGGGTGAACCACACTTTGGCAACAAATTAAATAGAATATGGCACATTTTGAAGACGTTTGCAGCATTTTAAAACACTTAAAGTAACCCACACATTGTTTTTGCTGCTAATTGGCTGAATATTAATTGGTGGCATAACACAACACACACAGCAGGTGTAAAAGTCTTTTTCAATCAGAATGCAATTTACAAAACATAAACCTACCCCTTAAAAGAGTCATTGTAGCATACCTTTCTTTATATACATTGAAGAGCGAGAGAGAGAGAGAGAGGGAGAAATGATGTTATTTATCCCCCACTTATCCCCCCCTTCCTCCCTCTCTCTCATTAACACTGAGGTCTTGCATTGAGTAGGCAGGTTAATGAGAGGCACTTTGAGCTAAAACAACTTCTACATCCTGTCATCAAAGGACAAATGATGTGTCATCCAGCAGTACGGGAAAAGCCTTCTGCCTCTGTGTAACAGCTTCAACAGATAAATGGTCTTTTTGTCCTCGCGGAGGACACGCATTGAGCAGATGAGTCTTATTTACAAGGAGCAAATGAGGTATGTGTTAAGTGTAGAGCTCTTAGGGTGTTTGGACATGTTTTACCTCCGTAAGTTGGCTCTAATTTGGTGTTAATTTCTGCTCAGCGAGGGTTTGCCCCAAGCAGAGCGTAAAAAAACAGATCAGCTGATTGGCTGAATTATGGCTGCCTTAATATTTTCAGCCAATCCATAGTAATGACAGGGCAGAGGCCAGCTCAGTGCCTCCAAGCAAAAGACTGTTTGTCACTGCCTTGTGTAACAGCACACAGATAACCACACACCCTAACACACCTCTATCCGCTCACACACACATGCCTGGCCATCTGCCTCGCATTGACTAACTGTTCATCATCACCCATGGCGACAACATGCTCCTGCTTTCCCACTGTCTCACATACACTCGTACTCTTTCTTTCACTAACACACAGAAAGAGAGCATTATAATCACGAGGACAAACAGTAACAGATCAAATGCTTTGACCTCCATTAACCTGCTATTTATCATGTCAAACACCTGCTCCAGACACACACACACAAACACACACACACACACACACACACACACACACACAAAGCAAACACATGTAATATTTTAATAATAGGCTTTTTAACTTTAGTTATAATAATACATTTTAATGACACCCACAAAGTGCTTTACAGATATAAGAACCCTGAGATATACGAACAGATGAAAGAAGTAATATCATCTTGAGATTTAGGTCAAGGCACTAACATGGACGCATTCACACAGCAAACTCACATATTATTTTAGTAATAGGCTTACGTTAGAGGTAAATACAACTTACAAACGTACAAAAGTGTTTTACAGATATAAAGCAGATAAAAATAAGATAATAAATACTCCCAAAAATTCCTCAAAAATATAAATTGTACAGCAGTGAAACTTAAGTTTAATAAGTTGAGGTCTTTTTGAGAAGAAGAAATAAAATAAAAGAATGTAAGCAAAAAAAAAAAAAAAACTACAAATAGAAATAAACTACGAACCAACAAATAGAATATAATGTGACAGGAATGTGTTCATGAAGCTGCTCTAAATAAACATAATATTCGGTTCCCCCAAGTGATCAGTTGTGTTGATTCATCATTCCTGAGTTCAAACAGAGGTATGTGCATTAAAAGAGCAAATGCTACCAACAGGAAATATCACTTTAAGTAGCTTCATAAGCAGTGGAGTACTAATGAGTCATCTTCCCTTAAGGGAGAAAATCTGATTAGCATCATCCTCAGAGACTATAAACTCAATCCACACACAAACACACTCAAAACACACATTTGAAGAGATGCTCACATGGTCGCTCATGCACCTGGAGCGTCATAAGCTGATGCTCCAGCTTATGGTAACCCTATATGGAAGCAACACAGTAACATTTACTTATAAAATGTGCACAGACTCAGAATCAAGTTATATTCTTGTGCAGTCTCACATATGAGGAGTGGAAGAGAAGAGACGTGTCTTCTTTTTCGTGCACAATACACGCACAAAAATACCCGATATCAGTGCAGATGTTGGCAGTGATAACATTATGAGAAAAAGTCATAACTTTACACCTCCAGCAGACGTATAATAATACTTTCTTACATAAGACTTTAACATACGCAGATACACAAACATGCACAAAAGGAGTCAGTCACATTCAGTGGCTGTGCAAGGACGCTCAAGGACATTTCACCACCTGTCTTAGACACTGCCGTGAGGATGTGGTCGTCCTGTTGTGTGAGGAGGATGTCTCCTGTCATTTCCCCTGCAGGCCATGCATAATAAACAGGTCTGTGGTGCTGAGTTGACCTGATGCAGGGGGTTACTGGATATGGAGCACGTTGTGCGACAGTCTCATCAACCAAGGACGTGAAGTGTACTTGGATTAATTTTCCAGCAACACTTCTATCGGCTGGATCTTAAAACAGGCGCGTTTGATGCATCCTCTTTGCATGTTTGCACACGCCATAATCTTTGTCCTCGACTCTATGAATGCACTTAGTGAATATCAACTAACCATTTCCTTGGCAGTGCTACAGTCGAGAAAGTTCTGCTCAGTCAGTTTAGCCTGTCATCACTTTCCTGCTGCACTGTTCCAACCCACTGATCCCTGCAGCATCTCAACCTGCACATTACAACAGCCCTCCTATTGTGTCCCTCTCTCTCTCCCTCTCTCTCTGTCACTTTCTGTCTTTATCTCGCTCTCTCATTTTGCTCCGTCTCTATCTCTTTGGACCGACTCCCAATACACAGCAGCATCAGGAGCAGATCAGTGGATAGGGGCTGCATCTGCGATTAGAAATGCGCAGCGGTCACACAACAGAGGCCTGAATTTGTATGTGAGAACGTGTGTGATTCCGTGTGTAAAACTGTGTGCTCTCATGTGTGATTTGTGCAAGATTGTGTGCGCCTGTGTGTGTGTGTGTGTGTGTGTGTGTGTGAGTCAGTGTTTGTGTGAATGAATGTGCAGCAGTAGTAGCAGCACACAGCAGTGTGTGGCCCTGGAGATTAGAGGGAAGCAGAGGGAGAGACCAGAGGTTTAATAGAAACTTAAGCAGTGGAGAAGAAGAGGCAGATAAGAGAAGTTAAGAGTTTTATTAAGAATATTTAAAAAAAGAAAAAGGTTGACTTACGTTGAGGCAAGGCTGTGGTTATGTTGCTCTTATGCAGGTGTGTGTATTCAAGATCTTTCAACATGTATGAAAACTATTTTATCTTACGTTTCGTAGGAATGATTTCTATCTGAAAAAGTAGAATAAAAATGCCTATCAACAGAAGTCGAGAGCAGAAAACGTAATGCATTTTTTCTGATTTTGATCAGGACGTCGACGAGATAAGGCCCAAATGTGACCAAGATCCATGTGTTTCTGTCAGACAGGCAACCTCCTATCTCTTCATACGCACATATTATTCTCAGGCAGCAGGCTTCGACCTGCTGATAACGCAGCCTCAGGATTTATGGGTATCCAAATAATTGCTCAAATAATAGCTGTTATGAGAGGCATTATGCAGGTCAAATGATGTATTTTATTGCAATGCCTGAAATATGCACCACTATAGTTAGAAAGCTATACCGTCTTTCATCCAGCAGCTGAGCTCCTTGGGCTGTAAATAATACAAATAAACCACACTTTATATCCCCAATATGAGGATTTCTGGACATTTTAAATCATAGCTTCTGACGGTGTATCTTTTTAACCAGTAACATTTCATCTCCATGTTCTTAAATTTCCACCCGATGTGATTTCAAAATTAGGGGAAACATTGTTTGAATATACCTTAGATATTAACATATTCAAACCCAAGATGACCTGTTTAACTGCACTACAACACAAACTTTGGCATCATTGCAAACGTTGAGATATTGACTATAATTAGAAAAAGGGCTTTGTAGGTTCAAGCTATAGATGTAAAATAGTATTTTTCATTTTTATGCTTGGAACAATGCTTGGCCCTACAGTGTCTGTGGAGGTTTGGAGGTTAAAGCCCTTTTTGTAGCTATAGATGCATTTTCACTACAAAGATATGTTTAAACTCTTCTGCAGTTGATCGGTTGATATTTTATCATTGTCTCTGCATGTCTGGATATTTATCAGGACTGTAACTAACAATTTTTTCATTGATTAATTGATCTTCAAAGATTCAAAGGTCTTGTTTTGTCTGGCCAACAGTCTAAAACCCAAAGATGTTCAGTTTACAATCATGTAAAACAGACAGAAGCAGCAAATCTTCACGCTGGAACCAGTGAATGTTCAATGTTTAATGTTGAATATTAGGAGGCTCTATTGGCAGAAATAGAAGTGAATGTTGGTATGTTTTCATTAGTATATCATCACCTGAAAATAAGAATTGTTGTGTTTTTGTTATCTTAAAATGAACCGTTTTCATCTACAGAGTGAGTGGCATTTCTTTCCTTTCAATGGATTAATCGATTAATTTGTCTAAAAAGTGATATTTGTATTTGTGCCATCAGGCTTGAGCCTATAAAAAGTCATGCTGATGGAATTTACAAATTCTTCTCTTAACTCACATCTTACTATACAGTCTTTTTATTTATGTCAGTGTTTCGATCTTTCTAACATTTAATCTTGTTTATTACTGTAAATCAATGTCTTTGTGTATTTGTTACTATTATATCCTGTTCATTTGTGTGTATCTTTTTCTATCTTTGTATTTAATCTCTACAAAACTATACTGGCCACCCTTTTCATGACTGTGGAGTTTGTTGAATTCTGGTGACAATAAAACTTCCGCCCGTGAGTCCACAGTGGGATGGCTTTGTTTTTGAAGTGCTGTGATATTGCGACTGGATGGACGATCAATATTAATATCTCAGTTCTATGGGCACTACAGAGACAATTGGGTGTTGCCAGTAGATCAATGGATCTCTCCATTATTGATTTGAGAACATTTCAGCATAAAAGGTCCCAGCTGCAGCCAAAAAGCTTCTTTGGCAAAGCGCAGAGAGCAGAGCAGAGGAGGGCAGAAAGCGACCCTACTTTCCCTCCAACCTTTTCTCATTTGAGTGAGCTGTATAAATAGAGATGATCACTGTAATAGTCTTAGTGGGATAATTCAATTTAGCTCTCGCTTCGCCCTCATTTTCTCCACATTTGTCTTGCGTGTGTGGACTGGCCTCTTAGTAGCTAATGCGCAAACAACACATGCTGTAAAATGTAACGGTTGATGATTTTATATGATCAAACAAATTAGTGTATACAGAGAAGTTATGAATAAGACCTACACACCTTCATCAATGGATACCTAAAGGAAGGAACAGATGTAGTTGTGAAGCAGTCGGACACTGAACATAGCTACCATCTCCTCTATTCCTGTTCTGTGCCACGGAGGTGTGTGTGTGTGTGTTTTCACATGCATGATGGTGTGTAACTTCCCCAGTCTAATGGGGAGCCCTGTTGAAATATTCATAGTGTCACATTAAGTTTGCAATATTTGCACTGGAAAACAACCAGAATACAACCTGAGCTACCTGCAACATTACAACCACTCAGCACGGCCTTTAGCATGACAGAGCGTCGTATGTGGAGACAGAGAAAGAGAGAGATCAGTCTTCGCTTAGTAGCATTAGTAAAGTGTTGAAAATGAGCAGCTGGGTTAACATGTTTGTGCAGTGATCAGGCTGGAGTGTGTGGGTATTTCTTTGCAGTCCTGAGATAAGAAAAACCAGAATAGACCAAAACTCTCAGTTTGCGTCTCTAATTTGTCTCAGTGCCGTAAAATATTAGTCTAGACTTTCATCCTGTGCCCATGCATGCAAATACTTTACTAAAACTAAAAATAAGCAGGAAATACAAAGACTCAGAGTGGATATGTCAGCCAAGACTGCACAGTCCTCTGAAAGTGTTTAGGGTTTTAAATCTGCATCTGCATTCAGATTTGCATCAACATCTAGTGGGATACCTACTTTTTAAGTACAGTAGTTGATGAGAAAATATTTAAAACACAGCCTATGTTACAATGTTTGGATCCAGTAAAAAAGATGTATGGAGCTGTTGCCAGACAGACACAAAAATGAAATACTTGTTCCTTGGCCTGTTGAAATTTGTCCCTGACATCAATGAAAGAAACAGGCAGTGGTTGACAGAGTTTGAATCAAAATGTTCTTATAATTGTACTTAATAGTTATTTTGCATCAAATCAGCTGAATCACTTTGGCCTTGTTTTTTTCTTTTTTTTTTGCTGCTTGTAAAGTTAGTCTTAGTCATCCTCAGTGGTCTTTGACTGAGGAGCTTTTCAGCACTGTTTAAAAAAAAAATCATCACATTATTGCTACTAATGCAACAATTTCAAACATAAGGTGAGTCAGCTGTCTCCTGTAATCAGGTTTGGTTGAGAGGCAGGGGTCAGTTTGTTGAGCTTTAAAGCAAAGACCTTGAATTAAAATCTTTTTCATAGATTTGAGTGCACATACAAATATGAATACAAATATGAAGAAAATATAATTTAACTTAACTTAACTAACAAACTGTGCTTACAAAGAAGAAAAACTGAATGTCATTTTGACAATTTAGCAAGAGTTTAATTTGTCATCCGGTTAGTTTGAGAATGAAAATACCATTTACATTATGAGCTGAAGGAAATGTAGACCTTCTCTGCTTTATCATTGTTTAAGTGAACTGTATTAGCTTTCTGTCTCATTCGACAGTGTTATTGCCTTGTGCTTCTGGGAACAATATACATTACTCATGTGGTTCAGACACATACAGTAATACTTATTTCCCTCATGAATATGGGCACACAAAAAGAAACACACACCCATACACACTTAAAAAGCAAACCAGTACTTGTGCACAATAAACAACCAGAATGCTACATGCATGTGCTGACAGGATGTGTATTGATGATGTTGGATTAGCGACGGAAGGGGCAATAAATGGACGGTGGCTGTCAGCGACGGGAAGATGGAGATAACAGGAAGGAGAGAGCGATGGACAGTCAGGGGAGTGAGAAGAAAATATGGACCTGCTTGGGTGATGGAGAGAGAGAGGGAGAAAGTGTTAAAAGAAAATGAGATGGAAGAGGAAAGAGGAAAGAGCAGGAGATTAAAAAAAGGTGGGGAGGCGAAGAATTGCGTGTTTAGTTTTACGGGACATGAATAGAGTCCTCATTGATCCAGAGACAGAGGCTATCATTCCTGTTCAGTGAGCACAGAAGCTACAGGGCGAGGGAGGGAGGGATAGAGGGGGAGAGAGAATCAGAGAGGAGCTCAGAGACAAGCAGAGGTTCAGGGAATCAGTTGAATATATTTAGTTTGTTTTTAGGTTTTTCTATATTCCAAATTCCATATTTTTACATCCCTAAAGCAACAAAGCCCAACATTTTCATATTAAATATACCTGTTTGCCTTTTTGATTGTATTTAGGTATCCTTCTCTTTTTAAAGCTTGTATGTTAGACGTCTCAATACAATTGATAAGGCTGCAACTAATGATTATTTTCATTATTGATTAATCTGATTATAATTTTATTAATTGATCAATCATTTGGTCTATGAAATGCTCATCACCGTTACCCACAACCTAAGATGAAGTCTTCCAATTGCTTGTTTTGCCCTCCATATTCACTTTACAAAGCGAACGTTTGAGAAGCATAAACTAGTTTGATTGATTTGGCATTTTTGCTTAATAAGTGAAGTGATTTTCTGTCAATTGACTAACTGATTTACTGACTTGAAAATTGAGTAATAAAGAAGGAGTAGCCTGGAATTGTTGGGGATATTTTATCATATATTATTTTGATTGTTTATTTATATTATCATCAGTCATTGTGTATAAGGACCCTTGTGAAAATGAAGGGATTTAACCAAAAATGTTGAAAAAATAAAAATTAAACATAATCGTGTGTTAATTTCCACCACATCAGCTTTGACATGTTTGTTTTCCCACACCGTTAATAGCCTCTAAAATGGCAGGTTTAAGTATGACAACACTGCTACCAAGTTAACAGGGAGCAGCCTGTGTTTATCTTCAGGGGGAATGTGTGAGGGAATTGTGAGAGGGAAAAGATGCAGCACAGGAGCGAGCAGATGCCAGGGAGGCAGGGAGTGAATAGCAGGAGAGAGAGGAAGGAAGAAGGAGGTGCAGAACAGTTGTTTTTCTCTATGCATCGTGTCTTTCAGTAAAACGCCTCCCCTCCTGCGTGTGGTGTTGTGACAGCTCTGCCCAAACTCAACCGCTCACACAGATATGGCTACAGATGGAGGGATGACGGACAGGAGGGAGGGAGGAGACGGGAGGCCAAGTGAGAGATGGGGTTGAAAAAAATCCAAAGCTACAAAAGACTGGCAGTTGAGGAGAGGTGCAACACAGCAGAGGAGAATAGATAGAGACAGTACACCATCACGAAGAGAGTGGTGGAGACAGAACAGATAGCGATAGAGACATTCAGACTGGTTGACTCATTCTTATTATGTCAGATCTTGTGAGATGTATGTATCGAGCTGTGCTGATGTGCTCCAGCCGGCAGTGATGAGAAATGCCATGGTTCAAAGGTTTTGCATTCTTAGTACACATGGATAGCCAGCTCTCAAATCCTAGCAGTGAGGGCAGTGGTCGAGCAGGGCAACTCTACAGTACTACCGATTTCCTGCTCTTGTACGATTATATCCGTTATGATAAAAGTCTTTCTAAAAAATACCAAGAGAGACACAGATGGCTCCAACATGTTTTGTCTCATGATAGAGGCAGATGATGATGATAATGTGTTCTCATTACAGGCGGCCTCGGGGCAGACACAGAGGAGCGGTTGGTGGAGCATCTCCTAAACCCAGCCCACTACAACAAACTGATCCGTCCTGCGACTAATGGCTCCGAGCTGGTTACTGTGCAGCTGATGGTGTCATTGGCACAACTAATCAGTGTGGTAAGTGTGCACGTCTGCGGCCTTGTGTGTTTGAATCTGTGTGTGTGCCTTTCACAGCATGAGGAAAAACCCAATATGATATTATTTAGTTTTGGTTACACATAACATAATAAAAAAAAAATTACATGTATGGTGCAAAAGCTGCACTAATGCTGACTAATGCTGGAGAGACTTGACATTTTCAAATCATTTCTTGAGTCTGCAAAAATGATTTGTATTCAGGGCTTATGGTTAAGGCTGAAATTGAAGTTGTCTAATGATGAAAATCCCAGGAAATCTCAAGTCAATCTCATAATCATTCGGTCCTTGGCCCAAGGCCTGATTGGTTTATCACTTTTCATAGAAATATATTCAGAGCATTTTGAGGAATTTAAGACAGACAGGCAGTGCTGGGAGAAGTATTAAGATCTTGTACTTAAGTAGAAGTAGCAATACCGCAATTTAAAAGTACTCTGTTACCAGTAAAAGTCATAAGTATCATTGGAAAATGTACTTAATGTATAAGTTAAAGTACTCACTATGCAGCCAAAATTGGCTCTGTTAGTGTTACATTATATTATACTATTGGATTATTATTATTAATGCAGTAACATGCTGCATCTTAATGTTGTAGTTGGCTGCTAATTGTACTAATTTTATTATATATACTGTTAGTTAGTGCTGACTAACGTATAACATTGTATTTATACAGTACGCTCATTATACGTTTTTTTAAATCTTCATTTGCAAAATAACTGGTAACTATCAAATAAAGATTAAAAAGTAAATGTGTAGCGTATCATAATTCAAGTAATTCTGAATTGTATTCAAATGTGCTTAGTGTTGCTGCAAATAAACTCAAGAATAAGGGTAAAATCACTGAAACATTTATGTAAGTTAAAGGTGGTTTTGGAGATCAGATCCTTCTGATGTCATTATGGTTATCTTTACATTAGCTTGAAGACTTTTACAAACTGGGGGTCATGGAGTTTGAACATGAGCATTTCCCAAGCGGGGAGGCTTTAATGAAAGATGCTATCAAAGTGCATAAAGCAAAGGATCCGGTGTTTTTGTAGTTTGACTCTTTTTATGTCATTAAAAACAAATCTGTCACACACATCCTTTAACTCTCTTCTTCAATTTTATTTTATTTTATTTATAACAGAAGTTATCTCAGGACACTTTTCAAATAGAGCAGGGCTAGACTGTACTTCTACTTGTTGGAAGTGCTACTGAATCATTTAATCATAGTTTGTAATGTATATGTCTTCTTTTTCTGCAGCACGAAAGAGAACAGGTGATGACCACCAACGTCTGGCTAACACAGGTGAGACTTTGCACTTGTACTCTCCTCATCTTACCATCCTAACAAAAAAAAGGAGGCACAGAGAAAAAAAGACTATAAGATTATTACATTTAAATGTATTTAATTATTTTTTGATTATCTATCTATCAATCTATCAATCTATCTATCTATCTATTGCTATGATATACTACATTATACACTACACATGATTTACATTATATAATCATAGGCCACAGTGGTATTACACCAGTAGATTGTAGCATATGAGCAGTGTTGCAGCTACTAGAGGAGAAAGATGCATCCCTGTGTTTCCTATGTTCCACTGGTCGTGGCTGTCAGGGTATAATCCTGCCTCCACTCATGTGGAGCAGCAGCTTTGAGAACTGACTGGTGAAGTGTCAGACAGCCAGAGAAACATCAAACAATACACGTCCTCGAAAACACAAAATCTGACAGGAGAAATATGAGAACTGAGTGGAAATTTATGAGCAGGAAACACAGATTTCTTTGCAGCAAAAAGACAGATGACTGATGATACCAAAAGCACAAATGCTGAACCCCTATTTCTCAGTTGGTGAACTGGTCAGTTTGTGATTTTGCATGAGGCCTACCATAACCTGAATAATGCGAGTCTGACTGAGTCGTGACCCTCTTCTACATGGTTGAATTTTCATATTCTTACAGCTGAGGTCTATAATGTGGTACAACATGGACTGTAGGTGTATTCTGTGCATTCACCCACACACCGTCAACATATGTGCTTGCTTTTGAGGGCAGGTGTTAGAACAAATTACAGCAACATATGTTCAATTTGGATGTAGATCTATATGTGGAACAGAAGACAGTTCTCTTTCTGTGTACAGCATCACCTGCATGGATGCTGCATTTTTTGTCAAATTGTTTATAGCTTCATGCATTTTTCTGTCATATGTTCACACACACACACATGCACATACACTTGCACCTGAGTAAGGTACAGTAGGATTTATGACATGTAACCGAGCGTAGAATGGCCATCAGTGCTGTATGGATCCATCGCTGAGCAGGGGAGCCAAGGACAGCTGTCCTGAGCCAAGACAAACTGTAATGACCATAATGCATCACAGTTACTGCAGGCGACCTAGCATGGACATTACCGATTCAGCATTGCCATAACATAGAAGGACAGAGGCAGACAGAGCTGCTGTCAGGGAACAGATGTTTCAGTGTGGCAATGTCATGACTGACCCACAACATACAGAACAAAATAATGTCTTGATATAATATCATAATTGTCTTTTACAACAGGTTATACAGAGGACGTGCGTGTCCGCTGATGCACATGCACACACACAGGAACAGCCTTATTGTAGATTACATTTTAATCATGCTGATTGGTTTGTGGCTGGGTATGTTTAAAGGACCATGCAGGGTCAGGGTGTTCACTCTCTCTCACTTTGGCTTATAGTTAAAAGTATGATGTAAGCGAAGAAGGAGAGGCAGCACAGGATGTTCCCCAGGCTCGTGTGGCTTGTAATGTGTCATATTGACCACCCACTGACCAATGGACAGACACAAAGACTGACAGATAGACCTTCTCCTCTCTGCTCCTGCATGTCTTCATGCTTTTGTGTGATTGGTGGTTGAGTGACTAAGCATTTTGTTTTTTATTGGCCCTCAGGAGTGGCAGGACTATCGTCTGACTTGGGTCCCTGAGGAGTTTGATGGAATGATGAAGGTCAGGCTGCCCTCAAAACACATCTGGCTGCCTGACGTGGTGCTCTACAACAAGTGAGTCACTCACTCACTCATCCCTTCTGTCCTCACTTCAGAAGGCTCTCAGAAGAGACACACAGGGTTATAAACATGCACATACAATTCTCATATCAACCTGATATTTTTTTAAAGCTAACACTCAAGTGATTTGATCCACCTGCCACCACTGTAGGTCACTTTTGATGAGAACATCAATTAAATGCCAGAAGTTTTACTGTGTAACACATGTCGGCCCGCCACACATGACTGAATATGTCTGTTATCTGCTCAAATCACTCATGCTACATTAGTAGACAGCACCTCCAAGTCTCTTGAGACACTTCAAAGATAGAGTCATCTGCATGACACGTCCAGATAGAGGCGTACATGTACAGTAGATGTACACAGACACAGTAAATGCGTACAGTTAATTTATAAGAAGCACTTGCACATATTTACACAAACTGCGATTTATTTTTGGGTTGTTTAAAATGTATATGTTTATGTGTTCTGCCTGCAGAGGTTCTTGATAAATAACTGTCTTTGCATTTTAATTTAAAGTCTGTACCCAGGACCATTCTTGCTGTTTCCTTCTGATCTATGATATCTAGTATAATTTGAATTACTCCACTCTAAAATATGCAGCTGTAAGTTTGGATTCTGCTGCTTACATGCCGTGCCTACAGTGTAGACCAACTATAAAGCAATAAGGGCCCCAGGGGCAAAAATCCACATCCACAGCTCCCCACTTTGTGCATTGTGTATGCAACCAGTTACCTTCAAGTTTCCATCAGGTACAGTGTGCATAGAAACCAACAAGTACTGCTGGAATACTTTTTAGTTTAATTAAACACCAGTGTATGTGGAATATGCACCATGGGAGCACAATATAAACTAAAATCTAGTTTTAATTAAGTCTTGAAACTATATTAGAACACTGGGAACACCACTGCAAGACCCACCTTAGTTGAAATTTAAAAGAATTCCCTGACTAAATTTGCCATTAATCAAATTACCTAAAATCATTTGGCAGTGAACCAGGGGCTTTTGGGGACCCTGGGCTGTTGTCTGCTTTGCTTAGTGGTTAATCCAGACTTGGGTGGTAAGGTCTTGGCGATATGGTTAAAATCAACCAAATCAAATACTAAGAAGTGAAAAGTCTTCACATGTGCAAAACCAGAAACTTTTCGTGTTTTTAATTAGGATTTACTCTCCTTACCTGCGTGCCATGTCGGAGGTAAGGATGTTGCAGACCACTTGTCTCAATGAAATGGAAACTGAGTGTCAGCCTACAGTATGTAAATCAGCTCATCAGAGTACAGTGATATGTCTGGCCTTCTCCTCTTTCCCGTCCTCACTCCTTACTTTACTAAAGATTAGAAGATCCCTGACCCACCGAGCTCTGGATAAAATGATCCTGTTAATCCCACGAACCCCAGGTCGATACGCTATCCTCCAAGTCTTCTTCACTGCTTCGAACTTTTGGCAGTTGCCTAAACGGGAGCATTAAGCTCTGGATACAGCGGCTAATTGTAAAGTCTCAATTTGATTTTGTAACCAAATTTAGTGATTGCTCAGTGTATTTTAGCAGGTGGGTCAATCAGTCAAAAAGTATGAATTGCCCTCTTTCGCGTATGTCACATCTCACAGCCATCACTAATTAGTTCTCTTGCCTTAACTTGAGTTTAAGCGAAATTCAATCTACAGCTTTAATGTTGTCAGCTGACTTGTGACCGAAGTGTCTAATTCGAGCTGTTTAACTCGACCCGGTCTGACCTGTGAGCCATGTTTCCTGTCTAGACTGCGTGTTCATCATGTTCCTTGTGTTTGTAGAAGCAGGTGTGTGTGACCCTGCTGCCCTGAGACACTTCAAAGCCTCACCCCTTTTACCTCCACATCAGTGTGTATATGTGTATGTTTGTGTATCTGCGTGTGTCCTAGAGCTCTTTAGTGTATTGCATAATGAGATGTGTCATGTTCCACAGCTCGGGAAACATGGCTGCTCATTACACTTTTGGTTTACAACATTTTTTATTTTTTTATTTAAAGGTCTGACAGTCCTTTTCTTTTTATGTCTCTCTCCTCTTCCTCTTTTTCTCTGTCTGTCTTTTAGTGCTGATGGGGTGTACGAGGTGTCGTTCTACTCTAACGCAGTGGTCTCATACGACGGCAGTATCTTCTGGTTGCCACCGGCAATCTATAAGTCTGCCTGTAAGATCGAGGTCAAGCACTTCCCCTTTGACCAGCAGAACTGCACACTGCGCTTCCGCTCCTGGACGTACGACCGCACTGAGATAGATTTGGTGCTCCGTGCTGATGTGGCGAGCATGGATGACTTCACGCCCAGCGGGGAGTGGGACATCATAGCCCTGCCAGGCAGACGAAACGAGAACCCAGCCGACCCCACCTACGTGGATATCACGTACGACTTCATCATTCGCAGGAAGCCTCTTTTTTACACCATCAACCTCATCATCCCATGCGTGCTGATCACCTCCCTGGCAATCCTGGTCTTCTACCTCCCGTCTGACTGTGGAGAGAAGATGACGCTCTGCATCTCCGTGCTGCTGGCACTCACTGTGTTCCTGCTGCTGATCTCCAAGATCGTCCCACCCACTTCACTGGACGTCCCTCTCGTAGGGAAGTACCTGATGTTCACCATGGTCCTGGTCACTTTCTCTATCGTCACCAGTGTATGTGTGCTCAATGTACACCACCGCTCGCCCACCACACACACCATGCCCCCTTGGGTTAAACTGGTGTTCCTCAACAAGCTTCCTGCTTTGCTCTTCATGCGCCAGCCCAGGAACAGCTGCGAGCGCCAGCGGCTGCGCCAAAGAAGGAGGGCCCAGGAACAGAGGGAGGGTGGGCGCAGCGGGGAAGCAGGGGCTTTGATGGTGGGGCTCGGGCTGGGCAGTGCTGGAGGGAACGGAGGGGGAACCACCACAGGGGTGTTCGGCAAGGAGGACAGTGACCCTTGTACCTGCTACGTGAACCGGGCATCCGTTAAACAGTTTGGAGGAGATCTGGGAGGTGCAGGAGGGGGATCCATGGATGGGTTGAACAGGGTGAGGGAAGGACGGGAAGGGGGATCTGGAAACCTGCCACGGGGGAAGCAAGCAACAGGAGGTCCTGCTCTAACTCAGGCCCTGTTGGCTCAAGCCTGTCCGGGCTTTGAGGAGGCTGTGGAAGGAGTACGTTTCATCGCCAACCACATGAAGAGTGAGGATGATGATCAGAGCGTGAGTATTATATTATCTGTATGTTACACCATTATAGTAATAGTGTTTGTTGCTCCTTATCAGAGCCCGACAATTGCTAGACTTTTTAGGGTGATTGCGACATTGATACTCGAGAATGATAAAAAATGAGATAAGAGTATATTGGCTTATATTCATTTTCTCATGTAAACAAATTATTTAAAGCTTCTATAATGAATATTTTTATGTTAACAAATCAAGTGACTACTACTACTATTGTGAAAGGTGTCACATGTAGTCACAAACCCACCGAAAATTATCATCCACTTCTGCATTTCCCCTCAGTTGTATTGTTTTAGCTCACTTATGGCCTTCAACCTTACCGTTTAAGTTCACTCCTGCAATTTTCATCAGCGGAATTTCCAGAAACTCCAAAAACACAGATAAACCACTGTACGCTACCTGTCCAGCACCAAGCAATAGACACAGTTAACAACTAGCTGGTGCACAAAGTGGAGCATTTAGCAGCCAGACATTTCTGGTTTTGTAAAAACCAAAACAGAGCTAAATGAAGAGTAAATGTCAGGCTTACATTCATCAGGTAGTCAGAGACACAAGATCTAGCGTTGCTCTGTAACTGATAGATGTGTAAATAGGCAACTATTAGATAACACATTCACCATCTCAACATTATAACCTGATAATGTCAGTGTTTGTTTACAGCTATTTGCGCTGCACCCAAGTGGTCAAAGCATCCATAAATGTAGGTTTAAACAACTAAACTCATAAAACAAATTTGATTTTTTAAGGTAAACACAAAACCACAAAAACAAAGTAAATTATACTGACTGATGATGCCGCCAGTAAATTGTTTACTGCTGCAGTTTACTGCTCGGCAATCTCTTGCCAAAATACACTTCAATACCGATATATATCTGATAATACCATCCTGCCAATGTATCGCTTGGTTCTTCTCTATATTAAAATGAATTATTATCTTGTCTGTGTGGGGATAAAATCATAGCATAGAGCATCCCGAGCCGCACAGATCCGTGCCAAATCAAGTTATAGTGACGATAGAGGAGTACAGCAACGTCGATTAGCTCTGCCATTTGAAACGCATGGGGGACTACACCAGAGCATAAGCAAAGGAGACAGATCTGGTGACGCAATCATACCCCTCTGAATATTCAACACAGACATGTAATTATAGCAGCGGCATGACGCTTGCATAGAGAAGGAGTACAACTGGAAAGGCGCTGCAATAGAGGAACCAAGACAGCAGAGTGAGGGTGGTATGTTTTATCGCTTTTCCTCAAGGTATCTTAGGAAAGCAGCCTTCTCTCTGAAAGAAACTGATACAGGAATTAACAATCCTCTGTAATACTGTCCATCATCCACATAGTTACCAACCCGTTGCTATGCCAACAGCTTTTAAAAATCCTCCCTCTCCTGGCACAGTGCATGGCGTGTCAGTCCTTCCCCCTCCCCCTCGTCCTCCTCCTCCCCCTCTCCCCCAAGTCATCATCACAGGGGTTACAGTGTCAGCACCCGCCGTCTCTCTGCCCTCCATCACTCTCTCCCTCGTCACTCCCGTCCTTCTCCTCCTCCTTGACTTGTGTTGGACCTCATCAGAGCTGTGTGGCAGAGCGAGTCTCTGCTCACATTAACCCTTCACCTCCATTAACCCTCTGCATAGGGAAAGGCTAGAGAATGAGAGGATGTGAGAGAGTGTGATTCTGCTCACCTTAATCTTTCTCTTCACCCCATACTCCCTCACCCCCCAATCCACAGGTGAGCGAGGACTGGAAATACGTTGCCATGGTGATTGACCGGCTCTTCCTGTGGATCTTCGTGTTTGTGTGCGTGTTCGGCACATTGGGCATGTTCATGCAGCCGCTTTTCCAGAATTACACAGTCAAGACCATCACCAGCTCGCCTGGCTGACCATTTGCTGGCAGCGTACACAATGACGGACAGCTCCCCCGACCAATCAGCACAGCAGGACAAGGGCTGGAGGTAGTGGGGGGGGGCAGGTCTTGGTTTTATTGTGTTGAACTGGAACCAGAACTGGAACTGAACAGCAATCACGCCCATTACCTTTATAGTAACGTTTTTTGCAACGAACAACAGTTTTTCTTGTATGAAGAGAAAAAGGAAAACACCATCATACTTATACCTGCAGTTTTTTGTCCATATGTTAAATGGACTGACCTCCCCTTTCTGGTGGAAAGGTCCCTCCCTGCTCTCCTCTTCAGCCAGTCAAGGAGCGAAGATGGTCTGATTTGCTCTTTGTTGAACCTCAAGGCAATCAACACTTTCTGCTTGACGCTGACTGCTTAATTGACACATGACATGCCCGCCTTCAACTATGACATTACTCATTCATAATATTGACTGATGTCAGTAGGAGCTAATCAGAAAGGGAAGGGAGGTTCATATCAAGGTTCTTATACATTTATTTTATTTTTTCAGAAATCCACTATGTCAGTGAACTGATTCAGTATATTTTATCATAGCATAGCGGCTTACCACAGTATAGCATTAGGAATATATTATTAAGATTTCTCTATGTGTTAGCTCATGCAAGGGTCTGTTGGTGGTAGAGAGGCTACGGTGTGTTGTATGATTGTATAGATTAAACAAGAATGTGATATAAACTGTATACACAGCCTGTTATGCGCACACTAACACAACATGTGTACAAGCAACAGATTGTGATGGAACATACATAGAGGGGACTTGAATTAAACAAAGAACCAGGTTGCATTATTAGATGAAAGTCAAAAGGATAAAGTAATAGATTATGCATGGACAGTTTTTTGCTTAGAGAGTTGTGCACATTAAGTAGAGAACAGCAGCAGCCTGCTGTGCCAGGGTGCACAGCTGCAGTGAGATGAGTCTAGCTCCTACGAAACTGAGGAATCACAGCCAAGATGGTGGATAGGACCTCCTGTATGATGGGCCGTGGTTTCTCCCAGATGGAGTATTTAGAGCTCAGTTGAGATGGTGCAAAGATCAGTATTGGAAAAAGTTACATGTACATCAAATTATATTGATAGAAGGATGGGAATTTTATCATGGAAATTAAGCTATTGTGAGTATTAATATGTAATTTCATATTTCAGTATGTAATGTTCAGAGCATATGTATACATGTATGCGTGTGTGTATGTATGTGTATGCGTGCCCCATACCCCAATGCATTATCACATCTGTCAGATACAAAGTTCAGAAGAGCATATTATATGTGCTTCCCTCCTTCCCTTCTATTAATCTCTGGCAACATCTCTCCAATTCTCTCCCCTTTATCTGGTCTTCCGTGGACACACACATTGCTGACATTTAGTCCAATTAGAATTACGATTATCTACATTCTCTAAACACCTATTCACGGCAGTTTTCCTTTTCATCATGGACTGGCTGATTTGTCTTATTTCCCAGGTTCCCTGACAAACCAAGCGAGAAGCAAAAGGTCTTTTCAGGCACGCAGGGAGTGGGGGATAAATTAAATTTTCAATAAACAAGAGAGAAATGACAAGAGGGCCAACAATGAAGTCGCTGGAACAGGCAATATGTTACAGATGCAAAATCATAAGCAAAAAAGAAAAGGTATATGGCAATAGCAGTTAATAGTAATGTTTTATGATATTGTTTCAGCTAAGAAACAACAGACTGGAAAAAAAACAAAAAACAGGATAATCTGACCACAGCAAGCACAATCCAGATAGTCAGGAGGACTAAGCAGGGTAGGCAGAGACAAAAGACTGTTAGTGTTGTTACTGCATAGGAAAGCCACTATAAAACTCTGAAAAAAGATGTCTAATCCTCAGTCACTGTCACTCGCTGTGAGTTTCCCAGGCTTTTTACAGTCGTGTGGCCAAGTCTGCAGCTCAGCTCAGTTCTGGACTGGGAGCTGCCTCTCTCTCTCTCTCTCTCTCTCTCTCTCTCTCTCTCTCTCTCTCTCTCTCTCTCTTTGTCTCTGTCTCTGGAGGATGGGATTACCCCGGGGGATCCCCAACAGATCCCGGACGAGTGTGAAAAGCCTATCAGAGACCTGTGGAAACTGTAGGCTGCACAGCCCCACACGGACAAAGTGCTGCTGTCCACTTTTTTTCTCTCTCTTTGACCTT
Source organism: Dicentrarchus labrax (assembly GCF_905237075.1). Lineage (NCBI taxonomy): Eukaryota > Metazoa > Chordata > Actinopteri > Moronidae > Dicentrarchus > Dicentrarchus labrax. The sequence continues at coordinate 11,740,373 of NW_026136707.1, read as the reverse complement.
TCCACTATCCTTCCTTTCTTCTCACTTCCTCCCTCATTATGCTCCCCCCATCTTTCACCTTTTCCTTCCTGACTCTCAAATCTGCTCCTGTGCACACCTTAACCAGTCCAATAAAGGTTGTAGGTTCAGATTAATCAAAGTATGTGTGGCATGTTTTTGCTCTCCCACTCACACACACACACGTAACCTATCTATAAATGACTGTATTACCCAGACTTCCCATTAATCTTACACCACAGGATAGAACGAAAGAAAGAGACGTTTCCTGGCTTTCTAATATTGAGGCTTGTAACTTCCTTTTTACATATTTACACACACATACACACACACCTACACACTCCTGCTGTGCTTTTTTCTTCTAGGAAGCAGGAATTTTAAACAATCATGGGTGTAGAGCCCAGCCAAGGTCACTTCACATTCTCATTATGCTGCTGTAAAAACAGGAATGTGGGTACAGTATGTGCCTGCTCATATGCACCCTAGGATTTGTTTTTGATGCAGAGGAACAGTGTGATGAACTTGAACACACCACAGCAGAGGTAACTCACTCATATCAAAGACACAACCTCTTATACAGTATATATCATATGTCATTAACATAACGTGGGTATCTCTTTTTCAGTGACTGACAGATCTATCTTCAATCTACATTTACCCACTGCTGGAATAAAGTGCTGTACCAGCATGTGCAAAGCAACATTAAAGGTAATGCATTAATCCCCTTTTAGAAATGCTGGGTTCGATTGAGGGCCACTTGCTGCCCCCTGGTGCCCATGGTGGGTTCTTACTCATGGTCTGCTGTGATAAAAGTACAACCAACATTGTCTTGTTAGAGTAAAGGTCACATTTATTCTTTCCAGGGAGAAATTCCTTTGCTTGAATGTGTTACAAAATACATGAAAAGAAAAAGAAAGAGAGATACACTCACATATTCAACAATGAATGACAGGCGTTGAAACTGATTTAAACTCTCCATATTTTTACATAGCAATAAATACAGTTTGTAGTGGATTGATTGGACATTGCGGACGAATACACAAACACCAAACATTTACTGCTCAAGTGACAATTAGAATTGTGTATGTGTATTTGTGCACGTGAAGTCCGTAACAGGATGTCCCTCACAGGTCTTCTCTCCTGTCTTAACTGTTTCCTCCCTGGAGCGTGTGTGGGTTTGCAGAGTGGATGTCTTTGTGCTGAGAGAGCGCTCACTATTTCTTCTCTGGCTTGTCGTTGTACTCCAGAAAGAAGTCGTTACAGGCCACAGTAAGAGCTCCGACCAGTATAATGAACTCGGTGAAATCTACCTCTCCGTCATTGTTGGAATCCAGGTCTCCCATCACCTTATCCACTGCCTCCTTATCCTGAGCATTCTGAATGTGTTGAGGATAAAAACAGAAATGTAGGCTGGATCTATTTTATGAAACTTGTGTGTGCATCTTGTAAAACCTAAGAATGTATCTCCTTACCCCCAGGTAGTTGCCGAGCTCTGTGGTAAGCATCTCCTTGAGCTCAGCCCTGCTCAGTGTGTATTTGTCGCCCTCGTTTCCAGAGTACTTGTGGAAGGTCTGGATCATGAGCTGCATGGCGCTCTCCAGGGTGGAGGCATTCTCTAAGTTGGGCAAAGACATTCTGGAGAAGGATAGAATAAGAGGAAGCGTGGGAGGAGGAGAAAGCAAGAGCAGTCCATGTTAGCTGCAAAATCTACTCTTTGGAGCACGGTCGACAAGTCTGCTGCAGATCAATACAAGTTAAAGACTCTTGGTTGCGTTCTCTGACACACACTCTTGTTCTCTGTTTTTTCTCAGACACAATGCAAGACTGGCAGATAGATGCATGGACAAACACTTATAGATAACTGAATCAAAGCTTCAAACTGATGTTCTATGTGGTTTTTAAGCATATCTATCAAGTGACAGGAGAGGTATTTGGCAGAGTCGGAAACCCTGCACAGCGTGCTCTATTTCCTCATCAGGAGTGTTTCCTCCCCGCCAATGGTACTGATAAGATTTTTCTACAGATAAACTGATCCTCCATCTGTTTGTTGCTTTTCCCCAGTGAGAGGACCTCTGGGAGTGCGGACATAGTCAGCAGCCGGACATGTGAGCCAGCTGATAAGAGTGAAACTCTAAGCTGGTAAAACAGCCAAACCAGTGGAGGAGACGTAACCAGGACATGCAGAGGCAACCTGATCTGGCTTTTACTTTAGTTCCACCGGATGGCAGAAAACACCGGAGACAGGTGTAAAGCCTTGCCTTTCTTGAACCTACATCACCTCTGAACTGTGAAGACTTTTCCTAACTGTCAATCACATCTTACATCAGTCTCTCCTCGTGGAGAGAATGTTCCAAAAAATGTTGGAAAGACATTTTTGACAAGCCCTTTTTTAAGATAAATGAAGTTCCATAACTTATCAGTGAATAAACAGAAAGTTCTTACTATAGTTAGAAACAAGCTCTGAGAAATACAGAGACACAGCTTTCAGAGTTGAAGTCTGATCTACATAATTTCTTACCTGAGTGGAGGACGAGTGGTGGCGTGCTTGTCAGTTGCAGAGAGAGAAGGCAAAAGCGACTGATGAGGAGGATGAGGAGGACAACGTCTTAAATACATCCCTCACTCCACCCATCCCACCTATCCCTTCCCCCTCTCTCCCTCCTTCCACCTGTTGTTGCTCCTCTCCTCCTCCCCACCCCCCAACCCCTTCTCCTCTTCTCCTCCTTCTTTGTTTTTAGCATCAGACACCTGCTGTTCGCTGAATGGACACACGAAGGATTCACCTGCCCCCATCGCACTGTCAGAGATAACATATTGACGAAAAACACTAATAGCGCTGTATCTGCCGCAAGACATTAGATAAATTGAAGTACGCATAATATGACCACAAGCCACAGCACAAATGCCCTTGTAAACTTTAAATGTGGTCTTGTTATTCTCAAATGTCAGTCTGCATGGAGATTAAGTAAATCGGAATATACCAAGAATAAATAGTGAGTTTGGGGGACATGGAATTAGTTTGCAACATTCATACTTTGATGAGTTGAACACACTTGCCCAACAACATTTTAGGGCACACAATGAGTTGTGGTGAGGTGACAATGACATATCACTTACTATGCTACTGCTCGCTATTCTGACAGTGGATTATCCTGCTACTACCCTGTTGTGTAACCATTTTGTTCTGCTTGTCAAAACAAAGGAAAGGCTTGGAGGGAGTGCTAAAATAAATACTCGACCAAGACAGAGATGAATAAATTGATAACTCTCCAAATATGTCTTGTTTTAAGCTGTATTGGGATATGTGTGGGGGTAAGATGTTTACCAGGGAGGGGGCGCGGGGGTTGGGTTGGGGTCGGATCATGCCTGATACAGTATCCGAAGGATTAGTGTAGCACCGATGAATGGAACCATCACACCTGGCAGCCATGCAGAGAAATCCCCATACAAAGACTTTACAAAGTGCACACAAAGGCAAACATGCTCTAATGCAGAGAGTAGGGGCACACACACGTGCACAAACAAATTCACACCTCAAGCTCCAAAATACACTACATGCATGCACAAAACAAAGGAATAAGGATCAACTGCAGATGCAAACATACTTTAAATAGTTCATCCAGTACATCAGACTTAAAGCAGTATAATGGATACAGTGAGAGGCGAAAGGGCATATAAAGTAAATGAAGAGCAAAAGTAAATGACAGAAACACATACAATCATCTGCACTTGAATAAATTATCTAAGAGACCATACTTATGAAAGCAAACAGCATCAAAATGAATGCACAAACTCTATAATTGTCATGAAATGTATGTTTGATCTTCCATCTGAGTGCATCTTCTTGTCATTGCTGCAGTATAGGGGGTAGCACGGTGTATATGCACACTTGTATGCACCATATGTGTGTATGTATAATGTTGCAGAATGGAGGATGGTGCACAATAGGAAGCGCATACTGTATGTCAGGATCTGGTTGCAATAGTTTATGCATATAAAGGCTGCTGAGTTTGACTAGTCAGGGATGTCACAGCTATATTTAGCAAGTGTTGCTGGTGGCTGTGGAAGGAGCAGGTATCATTGCAACAGTGGCTGTGGGACAAAGTCAAATCATATGAGAAAAACCACTGTACACAAACAGTACTTCGTTTGGTTTCCAGCTAAATTTAATGGAAGTTAATGGCTGAAAATTAGACAATTTATGAAAATGCAAATCCAACTAACCAATTAAAAACAAAACACAATATAGTTTTTTTTAATATAAAGCTTTTATTTTGAAAATACAGTAAGTATCCTTTGTATAATTCGTATAAAAAAAAACACTCTCAGCTCAGAGTCCTTCAATGTGTCATTGACGGTGGAGATCAATAAGTTGAAAAAAAAGGTTGATCTGGACAGACAGTAAGGTGTAGTTGAGAGCATTATACAACTGGTTGATTAACTGTATGAAAATGATTATGGACTGTTATAAAAAAAATGTTTACATGATGTTTGGAACATTTGGAAAAAAAAAAAAAGGCTGTTAATTTGCTGATCCACCAAACACTGCAGCTTAACAAGCATCTATGAAGCATCTGCATTGGTTCCACACTTGCTCTGACTGAGGGAGTTGGCCACGTAGCCAATCAGAGAGAGGTATTCCTGAAAGCTGACCTTTCCATCGTTGTTCTCATCCAGTCCCCGCTTCAGCTCCTCAACGGCAGAGGAGCTGTTTGTATCCTGAACACAAAGGCATACACAGAAGCAGAAGGGAAATACTGTTAGTGGTAATATGGTAAAAATAAAATAAAAATCCAATATACTGATGGATTATTTATGTACAGCAAAGGGTGATGAAGAACACACAATGTTATGCAGTTCCTCACCTCCATGATGCCGCCAAGCTGTTTAGATACCAGTTTCTGGAAGCCTTTCTTGTCTAGGTTGTCCTTCCCCTTGGAAGAACTAATAAATGTGGTCACAACGGTCTTAATGGCTGCCTCCATATCTAAAGAGAGAAACAAGAACAAAAAGCCCAAAGGAGAATTGAATGTAGGAAGTGGTGAGTAGAGATATGACTATATCTTAGAGGCTCACACATCATCACGTTGGGTACAGTTCCCATAAATTATATTACTATGAAAATATATTTACATTTGCTACAATGGATGTTCTGGGATAGATAAAAGGCTTATTTCGGTTATTGAGTGCATCATTGCAGAAGAGAGCACATCATAACCTTGGAATGCTTATGCGCAGCTGACTGATCAAGATTAGGGATTCATAATTAACTAAAATTATATATTATAATGTATTAAAACATTACAGTATTTCACTTCATTTAGTATATGTGATATAATTGGAAACATACTGACATAAAATACATTGAGTGCAGTTAAAAAATAAACAAATGAATTGTTGTAATATTGCTATCTAAGCCGGGCAGCACTGATTGAGAAAGTGTTAGATGGATCACATCTTGTAATTGTATTTGAATTGGATATGTTTGGATATGTCCCCTCACATAACAATGTGAGAAAGGTGAGACAAACAAGTGATGTCAGCATAGAAGAGGAAGGGAGAGAAGAGAAGAGGAAGGGGCCGAGCCTGTGGAGGCTCTCTGAGGTAAACAGAGCAAGAGAGAGGGAGTTATGGAAGGTTGAAGAGGAGGGGAGTCTCTGAGGTAAACACAATGGGAGCTGTGATCTCTGACGGTGGACATCTGATCCCCAGAAGCCAGCGGGAGGCCACAGGTTCAGATTTCTGCCTGCTGCCCATCTGCTGCAGCACACCTCCCCTCACACTGTAGGAACACACTGCATACTGTGCTCAAGTATGAACTGACAAACATCACACAGCACGAATAGATTAAACAAGCCTGAAACATCTAATGCTGCTGTTATTGACAGAATCTCAGAGTCGTGTGAAGCCACATCCTCGGCTGAAGACGGGCAGTTTTTGGTTCATGTTACTCAATGCTTATTGCTAGTTGGACGTTGCAGGAAGGACAATGCAGAAACATCCTCTCATTGGATTTCAAACCTAGAATCACAATAGCTACGACCCAATTCCATATTACATGTCAATTCTACACACATTTTGATTATGTTGTACATACTGGAAAAATGACAAAAGTCTACTTATCCACTTATTTTTTGAGTTAGCTGTTGATAAACACTAGGTATTTTCACTGAAGGCAGTTTAACATGTGATAGTAGAAAAAGCACATGTGTAAACAATAAAGTTAATGATGCTTCAATTCAATTTAGCGGCTTCACTTTCAGGGTCCTGGTATTGTGCGTGCTGGCTCACTGTCACACTGTGACAGCTTACTGAGACACTTGAATAGAACGGAGCCATTGTTAAAGTTATAAATAACATCTGTGCTTTTCCTATTATAACAAGTCAAGATGTCTGCTGTGAAAAAGGCCTGTTGTCTCACAGTGCAATGCACAAATGAAATAGAGAAGTTACTCACAGCTGCAAAAAATAAAATGAATATAGTAGTGGGTGATGAAAGAGCTCCAGGAATATAAAGGAAAAAAATCAAATAAATATGTTTTTATATATATTTTTTTCTTTCTCCTTGTGAAGTTTATGTGGCAGTGACAAGCTGTGTCCCAACTCCAAACTCCATAATAATTCTAAGCAGGTTTTTGTACAGTTTTAGTTTGTAGTGTGTATAAAGTGACAAAATTAAGTATAATCAATACAATTAGACTGGATACTATAGTAAAACAGCTGCAAACACATTGTGGATGGTGATAAAACAGACCCATGGACACCTCAGAAAAGATAAACTAACTAATAAATCCTACATTTGGATGTCTATTTGTAATATTATAAGGTTTGATTGCCATACATCTTTGTACGTATTTTACCAGTTCTTGTTAGGATGAAACGATTAAGAATGCTGATTGTTGTATACTACCTGCAAAAACAGTATATTATGAAAATGTGTCTGAAGTATATACTGTATACAGTTAGTATGTAGTATGGAAATTTGGTTGCCATCCATAATCATAAAAAATAATTAAAAGTATTAAGATTAATACAGAGCAGGAATGATTATCAAAATGGTTGTCAATTATTTTTCTGTCAATAGACTGATCAGTTAATTAACTAACTGTTTCAGCTGTACTTGTATAAACTGTTGGGTAGTTTAATTGATAGCTAAATTCATCACATTTTATAACCTTCTAATATGATTAGTATGTAAAAATCTTAATTTGTAAAGTAACTAGTAACTAAAGCAGTCAGATAAATGTGGTGGAGTAGAAGCAGGAAGTGGTATGAAAAGAAAAGGTACAGTACTGTATATTATAGGTATGTAGCATGGCAGTAAGACACAGCTGTTGATTTTTAAGGAACTGGGACTGAATCTTACAGCAATAGACAGTGCTAATCTGTACGACCAGTGTGTGTGCACCCTCACTTTCCACTAATTCAGAGGGGTTTCTCCAGGTTTCAGCTCCCATTCAGCTTTATGTTGTCTCAACAAAACAAGATTTCCAAGGCAACTGCTCACAGAAAATAAAAGGCCTGAATAAATGCTGCAGATACTTGAGTAGAGTTGATAAGTATCACAGCAGTGGTGGTGTGAGGCCTTGCTGCAGGATTTCCAGTGTGTACTGGAAACTACTGGGAGGCAGCACATGATGGGTAATGATGATGAATGCCTGTGGCAATGTTGTTGGAGTAATTGTAGAAGCTGATAAATCTCCCATCTGACACAGATGTCACACCTCAGTGCTGACACTATGCACCTACACTGACCTACACACAAGGACATACAGATAGACGGACAGAAACACACACACACACACACACACACACACACACACACACACACACACACACACACACGCACATATCTACAGATGGACAACACCAATTAGGACTTCTGTTGCATTAGCCTAATTACTAGGTGAATGAGAGCAGGCACCCAAACCCTGTATTTTGTTTCATGTCTCCCTGCCATGCCAGCACACGCACACACACGCACACGGAGGTGGACACAACCCTTTCCAACATGCAAGTGAGCGTCTGTCATCAGCATGCTGTTCATTATTATTTAATGGGTTACTATAATTGTCCCAACACCTTCCTAACACCCTCTACAAGACGAACAGCAGCATGGGAGCTAGGCCGACCAGTGTCTGAATGTGTTTACAGCTGTACAGGCCATACATCAAAATGGTGGACAGGCCACCATCCATTAGCGTCTCTTCCGAGTGTAATGAGATGAACATGAAACCGAGGAGGCTCCAGAACTGGAGACATCATGGCCACAGAATTACAAATGGGTAGAAAGGAACATGCAGTAGGGTTTGTCTGATAAGAGCAAGAGGTGGCCTTACTGGGAGTGTGCGCTGACTACACATGAGACTCTCCCACAGCCGCTCTCGGCAGAGTGTGGAGATTGTGATTATAATGACTCAGGTGTACTGAATGCTTGTGTGAGGCCAAGTGCATTGTTTTATTTTCATTACTAATCCTCTTGGGGGGATTCTAACTGGAATTTTGCATGACACATCAGTTATTTCCTTTTTGGCTTGATATTTAAAAAAAAAAAAAAAAAAAGCATGTATGTCAATGTATTATAACCAGGTTAACCAAAGAGTGGTGTGTCTCTTTTTTTTAAACTGATCCTTTAATACCTATCCTGTATTTCACAATCACTGCTTAATGGATGCTGAACCACAGACTGGAAACTACTGCCCTAGCTGGTTCGGAATCTGGTTAATTAAATGTTTCATGTTAGTATGGTAAAAAGGAATGTAATGTCAAATTAGGGAATCTGATATCTCTGGCAGAATTCATGACCACTCAATGACCCCTTTGTTGTCTCTGTAGCTTATTCCCCCCCCCTCATTTTGTCATGTTATTCTCTGCAACTGTTCATGCTGCAGTCTTGGCCACGTCTCCCCTTGCACACTTGTCTGGTTAAACAAAGGAATAATATAATAGACATGTGTCTTTTGTCATATTATATTATCTTATATCATTATTGTTTTAATTGTGACCTGACCTGCTGTTGAAAGTTAAGCTCTCAGCTCACATGTAGAATATGCATCATAGTGTACGTGCATACCTCCTACAACCATGACTGTTGTGCAGACGTGGGTGAGTTTCGGCCATAGTCTGTGTTGCAACGAGCTTTACGGCTTGACATGTTCAAACCAGTTTACAGGTAAGCCAGGGAGGGCCACCCAAGCCCAGTCAACCCATTCCCCACTACCAAAATGTTCAAAACTCTGTCCTAAATGTCTGTGTTTTTACCAGGCCGACTGCAGACCACACAGGTCGGTATACTCTGGCACTGGCACCTGATAGTTTATGAGCATTGATTAACCTCAGCGACCAATCAGCTCCACCCTGGTCGTGTTGTTTGCGCTAGGTGTGTCTGACTCACATCCTCCATGAGCATGTTACCTGTCATCGCCCAGGTCAGTATTTCTCCTCCGCGTCAATTACTACTCCGGGTCGAAGCCATCCGAGTCTCGCTACCGGAGTCTTATCATAACGTTAATCATTCAGACTGATAAGAAGCCAAACCCCGACCGCCGTTACAATGATCAAAGTTCGGCTGCTTAACGGGGCGAAAACGGCCCTCGGCGCACACGCCAAAAACTAGTCGGCGCCGTGCGTAACGGAGATGTCAGGGGCTTGCCCGCGTCCCACATTTACATTTAGCCCGAACTAATCCTGACAATTTGTAGAGCGGACCAGAGGCAGGACTGACACACAGCAAATAAATAAGTAAACGTGACTCGAGACTCCTGTTTCTCTGGAAGTGTAAAGAGATTGGGGTTCGATTACCAAGAAGGAGAACCCGATCCCTGTGGCCACCAAGCTGGGTAATGACAATAGAGACGCTCGCTAATTATGCAAAATTTATGACACAGTGGAGGAAATAAATAAGATAAAGTGGTCCCTTTTTTTGCCGAGAAAACAGCGCAATGAACTAATGAACAATAATGTCCAGTAACCACAGAGGCTGAGCACAAAATTCAACATTCAGAATAAAGCAGACTCACCGTTAGGACAGGGGGAAACAAAAGGCAAGGAACTATTTCACTGGAAAGCTGCTCTCCTTCTCTCCTTCTCTCACTCTCTCTCTCTCTCTCTCTCTCTCTCACACACACACACACACACAGCCTCTTCTTCAGTCTTGAGCAAGATTAACCAGCAACACATATCTTTTCCGTGATTTAACTTCTCTCCCCAGCCAACTTTTTTTTTTCTCATTGTCATAGGGCGTGTGCCTGAGAGAGGAGGAATGTGGAAAGAGGCGCAGCTCGAGCAGCGCAGCAGTTTTTCACCAAGCATTCTGTAACAAACATTTCCGTTGTTCAAGAAAACACAGCGAGTCTTTATAATGTGGTTTAATAAATGTTTTTCATTTTCTTTTTTAGCATGTCTGCTTTTGCTGCACTCATCTCGCGCGTTTTCCCTTTTCGTGGCACACTTTCTCTCAACGTGTACAGCAACAGGCGCGCGCCCATGCCTAAAGTGCGCGTGTGTTCAAAGCTTTCCCAACAGACAGATGGATTCAGGCCACACCCTGAAACTTTACTCACTTGTGTACAGAATGGAAAAGATAGCGTTCACTGGCGAGGAAACTTTAGAACAAACAAACAAACAAACAAACAAACAACTGAAGGACTCAGCAGCAAATAAACAAGTCTTTAGATTTTATTTCCAGCTTTTAACATATTAATCTTTCTCTGCCGACACACCACACCTCTGTTTGGTTGCTGGTGGGAGGTGATTTACTCCACAAGGTGTGTTTTCCAAGAATTAGGAACGCCAAGAATACATAGTGCTGCTAACACACACACACACACACACACACACACACACACACACACACATTCGCATTCCCATACTGCAACTCCCTTGTAGACCTGTAAGCACAAGCAGCTGTGTGTATGTGTTGGTGTATGAGTGTGTGTGTGTGTGTGTGTGTGTGTGTGTATGTGTCTGCTGGGAACTAGGACTGGTTCTAATATTGCTGAAACTGATCAATAGTATTCTGTGACACAACAGTCTGCCAGTTTGGCAGTTGCTGGTGAGAGGATGGGGGTGAGGAGAAATTCACACTACTGATGAAAAACACAGCATTTAGCATTCGAATCAGAGTTTAGGGTGTTTTCCATTTGGCCGTTTTCCCATTTTCTCTAAGTGTATGGCACACAGACAATTTAGTAACACACGTGGAACTGTAACAGTGCATCTGAGGACACTCTATTGGCTGAACCCCCCATGTTTGCACGCAAGATGCCCAATCAGCTGCCAGAACTCCAGGAAGTTGAGCTCTCCATCGTTGTTCTCGTCCAATGAGCTCATGAGCTGGTCCATGGCAGTGGGGTCGCCAGCATTCTGCAGGAAAACAGGAAGATGCAACATATAGTACTTAAAAACAATAGAGATAGTCAGTGTGGACCGACTGTGATGATATTTTGGTTGTGCGTGTGGGGCGATGAGACAGATGCAAGCTGACACCACTGGCACGTACACCGGTTAAATAATTCATGCAGCATCAGCAGAGGTGGTTTGGCACAAGGATCTATTGCTCTGTCACCATCTAGTGGCCAGTGGGATTATTTTAGCTGTTGCATGCAAGCAGAAACATGGAATTTTCCACACTTGGAAAAGGCAGCCTTGGATTTTTTTGTTGGGCCTCAGGAACTGCTACTTTGTGCTGTTGTGCTCTGGTTAAACATGCAGAGTTCTGACAACACAACCACAACTAAACAAGACTAAAGTGCAACTCCAAAGTCTCTAAAGGGTGGCAACTCTTTATGAAAAACATTGTTTTTGTGGAACGCAGTGTAGAGTTATATCCTGTCCCAGAATGAGATGTAACTGCTCAGTCCTGCTCGGGATCACAGGCAGGAGTGTAGAGAGTGAAATATTCTGAAATAATCTTTTTCAAGCACTGTTATTTGACTCAGAAGTTACAGCAAGACCACATGCATTGAAAACTGCCCACGTAAAAGAACATAAGTAGCTGTTTGAAGACTAACAGTCTAAGTATGACTAACAGTTAATTATATGGTCAGAGCAAAAAGGGCCAATGTGGCATCCAGATGATACCCATTTCAATATGATTACGCCCTTTGGAGAAAGCTTTTTTTTTTTTTTTGTCTGACAAACAAAGAGATTCAGAACAAACTTAGAGTATCTTCCTGATTATCCTGTATCGGTCTGACTGCAGGTTACTCTTGTCAACTGGTAGCTGAGTGCAATACTTCATACCATAAATCTCCAGCTAAGACTGGTGATATTTTGTTTTCGTTACTTGTTATTACAGCGACTAATGAAAAAAACACCTGCACACCCCGCATTGTGTAATTAAAACCAAGAAAAGACGAAAAAACAAGAAAAACCCCAACAAGGCTTTGTCCATTTGTAAATACTCTCTTAGGTCTCCTGCCTGTCTGTGCCTCTCTGCCACAAACCCATTTGTTCCTATTAAAGATGAAGATATTTAGCCCCAGATAATACCTTTAATCTTAAAAAAGATAAATAGATTGCCTAAAACCCTTCAGCACTGTAGCTTTTAACACACGTTACTCAAAAAGGAGTAAATAGTGAATTTTTGTGGGGACTTTTGTTTTCCAGCTGCAGGCACACATTTGGTGCAGTAGTGAGTATTTATGGCAGCAGGACAATGTGTGTGCGATCAACTCAAAATAAACTCCAGTGTCAGGGTTCATTGTAATGAAGGACGGACCTTGTGCAGTGGGGTGGCTTTTAATAGCTTTTAATAGTTGCTGGTGTGTTTTTAAACGTTTTTGGACAACAATGGAGCTCTACAGCACAGAGGAACAAACTACATCAGGCTTTGGATACCTAAGACACATTTAAATCTGTAATTGTTGGTTTGGGTATTTCCATGGCATTTGTTGACCCATTATTATCTTCTAAGTCAATTCATTCCCAGTTTTAGAGCAGTACACTATATGCTTGTAGTAGCTATTTCCATCTCTGAAGCATAAACCAGCATATTTATGTTACTTTTTGAATTAAAAACAGACAAACAAAAGCTAATTGCTTAAATATTTCAGTGGATGTTATAGATGTTGGAGTTAAATCCGTCCACCCACTGTTATATACCAATAAGTAGACTACACAACTACTCATCATTGCATCCTTACCTTGACAAAGCTGGGGAGCTCTAATGTGACCAGACTGCGAAACTCATCTCTGCTCAGTGTGTCAGAGGAACCGTCACTACCAGCATACGCCTTGAACTTGGACACCAGCACACCAATAGCAGACTCCATCACAAGTCAAGAGGCGCACAGGGAGGATCTTCAGCCAAAATTTCAGGAAAGATAAAAATGAGAAAAGTTGTTCATCAAAAAAAATAATTCATTTACAAAATACAGTTGATTTATGATACAGATGAAGCTCAAGCTAGGATAGAAGATAAACAACTTGATCTGATATGATCAGGTAATACAAATCATAGAGACTCACCAACTCAGGTATGATGTGGGTAAGGTTGTGAAGACACACATCTTCGTGGTCTTTTTCTAGCCAACCTCTTCTGGCACAGAAGATAAATAATTCACTAATTGCTCGCTATGCCTGTGTTTTTGTTCACCATTCATTGCAACCAGTAAAAATTTAAACCATGTTTCCCCAAAAAACCACTGACCTTTTTCCATGACGTGATTTTAATTTCAGTGTGTAACTAGTCTCTGGAAGGAGTTAAGGATTGCTGAGTGAATCACCTCATTCAGGAAAACCCCAGACTAACTCAGACTGACAATCAGAGTTAGAACGAGTTAAACAGATTACAATGTGTGTGCACAAATTGTTTGATGTTTTGCTCAGTTCATGCCAAAGCATGGACAATAGTCTCACATTTTTCCTTTGCTATGGATGAGTGTGTAACTGTGGGCAAATTGCTTTAGAGAGCCAAAAGAAAGCAGTAAATCAGATATAATTATACAGCCTGTGTTGCAAAAACTTTTGAGAATGAGGCACTTGGGTTTCACCTCAGAGAAGTCACATTATTTAAGCCAAAGGTCTGACGGGATGTGCACAATTGGCATATTAGGGAGGCAGTTAGTGCTAACAAGCACAATGGCTTTATCATCCAAACATCCACACACCTTGTTTTCTTGTCTCAGCTGCATGACACACACACACACACACACACACACACACACACACACACACACACACACACACACACACACACACACACACACACACACACAATCTACATCCCCACACACCTGAAACAGCAGTCTACAGTTCTTCTCTTTCCATTCCCTCGGCCATCATTGAGGAAGGAGAGTGCAGCTACAAACACAAAATAAATGGCTTACAGAGAGGACTGAGACTTCATATACAGTATAAAAGCATCAGGGTTTTTTCCCCCATGGGGCGATGCTGCTTGTTGTTATGATTAATGTCTTATATATTCCTTGATTGCCTGCTGTACCCACCCATCCAGCACTTGGCCTTCAGAGTGAATGCATTTTATGCATTAAAGGTTTCATGCAAAAAAATTAAATAAAAGTCAAGGTCTTTAAAGTCATAGGTGTATATAGCAATGCTTATTTACAATACGTCCTTCCCCAGGCTTTATTAGGTAGATATTTATTACAGAGAAGCTGTTAGGGAATGTATATGTGCACAAGGCGTTGCTGTTCCAGAGACAGCAGTATTAAAGTATTGTGTGCACGTATCTGCTTGTGTGAGTGTGTGACATTACCACTGCAGCTGGATGGTTGAATGGCACCTGACCTTGTTTTGAGTGGTTAAATATGAATAGTTATTTCTCTTAGATCGTATAGAGATATGCAGTATGTATGTAAATAGTTTCAATATCTAACCAGGCTGGTAACTCAGGTATCTAGGCTCAAACAGACACTATGAATGACTGACAAAACAGACTCAGTGACTGAATAATGTGAAGTCATCATCATCAATCTTCTTTTCCTCTGTTGCCATCAGCTATGTTGTTCCACCCATCCAGATACAGGGGAAAGAAAAAGAAAGGGACAGCAGGAAAATGATCCCAGAGGACGGAAAGAGGATGAAATTAACATCAGTCTGGTTGAGGCGGAAGGAGTTGATTGCTCTGCAATGGCACACTCAGTAATACATCACTCATGTTGTAGCTGTCAGCAAATAATTAACAACTTTGTGCAGATTCCACTGACTTTTAACAGACATTGGTGGCACAATTGCTCAAACACACATAAACTTATTAATATTCAATAAAACAAAGGCCTTACCTTCTTTCTAACCTTGCAGATTCATCAGGAAATCTTGACTTAAATCCAAAAAGATCAAATTCAGATGAAGCATGAAGACCACAAATCACTGTTAATAAAATGTTTGCAGGTGGCATTCTTTGAAGATACCAAAAATGTAACAAGTGAGTGAAAAGAAGACAAAATCAAGTTATTTTATTACAGGGATGCACCCAATTTATTATTCTGCTCTCATGACAGTAATAGTGGCAAACATGAACATCCTAATCATACAAAGCTCTCTTTGCTGCCGCACAGTATGTGGTTCTGCATTAAAACCTTCTAAAATACAATCTCTGTGTGGCTGAAGGCCCTTGTATCAGCAACATTTCATAAGTTAGCGTGTAAACAGGAAAGAAAGAAAACATACTGTTTTTGGAAACTATTTGCCATGACCAACCTAATCAATAAAAAGCAATTGCTACTTTCACGATAAAACAATAATTAAGGACATTTTAGTGCACAACATGAGTTCTGTACCTGAAAAGAAACACACATGCTCAACATGTCGGTATTTTATGTGCCAACTGTTTGTTTATTTATATTATGCCAACCTCTATAAAATAAGTTAATTATATATTTCTGCATTTCAGCATAGTTCTTAACACATCTGATGCAATATGTACAAACATTCAAAACAAAGTCAATGCAGTCTAATTTCACATAAAATATTCACTAAACTTTTTTTCAGCAGGTCATGTTCACTTCACCCTTTAGAAAAACTTGTTTGTTTTATCTAAAGCTATTCTGAATTTAAGAGACAGGCTGAAGCAGTTAATACATAAAGATTAAGTACTGCAGAAACAGTCCTGATCAGTGAATAGGTAGGCATCAACAGTGCACAGTGCTGTTTGCAGAGGAAGAGGTGTAGTGTGTGAATAAGACTATACAGCATCTATTCCTGGATGAGAGTCAAAGCAGAGTACCATCCAACTCAATCTAACAGGTTTAATCTCCCGTATGCAAATGGTATACTAATGTCCTAAAGTAATTTCCATGTGTGTGCATGTGCATAAGTAAAGTAGAAAATGACCCACCACAGTGAAATTAAATTATAAACTGAACTTGCAGACGGAAGGGGTAAAATAAGATCCTGTAAAAAGGATAACAGGGTGACATACTGTGTATACCTGTAAGCATTTGTGGTCCATTATAAAATGTTCTCTTTGAATAAGCCCTCATCCGTCATGACAGCTCTTAGCTACTTTGAACAGATCCATCAGTTCTATCGCTTCATCAGCCCCGTGCCCTTCCGCTCTCCTTCCTCCACTCCCCTTTGGATCTCTCCTCTTTCTCTCTGGCTCCAGGCAGTGAAAACCTTTTCATGACATCTTTTTCAAACCCTTCCATTTCTTCTTCTAAGGCGCTATCCTCCTCTTCGTCATCGCTATCTCCTTCCACCATGTCTTCCAAAACATCTCCCAAATCTTCGACGAAATCTTGAAAGCTCATCTTGTCGTGAACGAAGACTCCGTCCTTGAAGAACTCATTGGCTAGCTTTTTGAGCTCTTCTATTTTGGATGCATCCACCCCCACCTCCTCTGCCTTGGCTAGGTACGTTTGGAGGATGGCCTCGAACTCAGGGAAGGGGACAGGGAGAAGACCCTCAGTCTTGGCACAGGTCTCCAACGAGTTACAGTGTTGTGGTGGTTTGGGGTTGTGCTGGAGGCGGTCTCGCTGCTGGACCCAGTACTCAGGCTGCTCCATGGAGGGTCGGCGGTGTGCGTGAGGAGGATTCTTGTCTCCCCACAGATGCTCTTGCTTGTGTTCGTGATTACCGGTAAATTTGTCCTCGTCTTTGTGTTTTGGGGAGCTTGATCGGTCTTTGTTCCAATCGCCATTGAGTTTTTTTTCTTTCTGTCCTCCTTCTTTCTTTTCCCACTGTTTCCTCTCATCCATGTTCTTCCACTCCTTATCATCTTTACCATTTTTACTCTTCCACCCGTTCTCTTTCCCTGGTTTCCTCTCATCCTTCCCCTTCCTTTCTTTGCCATGATTTTCGCTCTCTTTCCACTGTTTCTTTTCACCCCTTCCTTTCCCTTCTTTACTATGATCTTTGCTTTTTTCACTCTTCCATTCATGGTCTTTCTTCCACTCTTTCTTTTCACCTTTCTCTTTCCAATCTTTTTTCTCCCATTTCTCTTTGCCACTTTCCTGATTGCCATCTTTTCCTTTCTTCCATTCTCTCTCTCCCTTCCATTCCCTACCCACATGCTTTTCTCCGTGGTCTTTTCCTACCTTCCAATCCTTCTTCTCCTCCTTACCCCTCCATTGTTTACCCTCATTCACTTTTTCATGCTGTGACTTTTTCCAGCCTTTCTCCTCCTTCAATTCTTTTCTTTCACTCTTTTCTATCCGATCTTTCTTCCCTTCCCTTTCCTTCCATGGCTTTCCTTCATCACCTCTGCTTGCCTTTTCTTTCTTCCACTCCTTATCCTTCCATTGTTTTGTCTCATCACTGTGCTTCTTTTGCTTACCTTCCTTATCTTTCTCCTTGTCAAACTTTCCTTGCTCATGCTTTCCCTTTTTCCATTCTGTTTTGCCTCCATCCTTGCGCTCCTTTTTCTCTCCTTCCTTCCATTCAGATGTGTCTCTCACTTTCCCCTCTTTCTTCTCTCCCATGTCCTTTTTATCCATCTTCACATCTTTCTTTTTCTCCTTCTGGTCTGGCTTCCTAGGCTGTCTCTCTGCAGATCCAGCTGTGGCCTGTGTGCTGTCCTCTGGCTGGCCACTGGGGGGCAACGTAGTGGGCTTCACAGGTGCTTGAACTGCTTCACTGGCTGCTGAAGGAAACACAAGAAGTCACTACAACTACAAAGATGAGGTGTGAACATTCAAGAGAATGACAGGAAAGAAAAAGGAAGAAACACATGGCCCTTTCCCTAGCTGTCTAATAACTATCACCCTTCTACATCCTCTACGTCCCCTCCCTACCTCCTCCCTCTCTCCCTTTGTACCTGAGGAGAGTTTTAATTCAGTCACAGTGGCCCTCAGTGTTTCTAGTTCTTTCTGTAGGGCCGGGACAGACTCCAGCTCTCTCTTCATCCTCTCGTTCTCTTTCTGAAGGACAGGGAGAGATGCCACCTCTTTCTTCAACCTACTGTTTTCCTTCTCCACCTCCTCCCACTGCAGCCGCTCCTTTGCTCCCTCTGCTGCCTGTCCCTCGGCTACTTTTAGCTCTTCTTTCTGTGCCTGTTTGAAAAAAGAAGAACGGTAGAAGAGGGTCCTGTGAGAATATTACACACTCAGTGACACGTTTATGCGCGCACACACAGATTTATGTATATATGTATACTGCAAACACACACACACACACCAACCAACACCCCCACACACAGAGGAGAGATAATGTGAGAGACAGAATGGAGTCACACCTGAAGTTGGGCTTGTAGCACAGAAATCTGCTGGTTCCCTTTGACTAACTTATTTAGAAGCTCTGTACTATCAGCATCTACTGGGGGTGGAGGAACTTCTGGATTAAGCCACTCCTGTCAACAAATTGCACACAGAGCAACACAGTGGCGAGATTTTAGATAATGTCTCAGAATTATTATTGCCAGACAGAGTAGCCGAGAAGTGAGAGAACTGAGATAAGAAAGAACAAAAGTCCAGAGTAGCAGTAACGGCAATAATGCTGCCAGTGTTGTGGGTGGTCTCCTACTGAGCATATCACACTAAAAATTCATGTGGTGGCGATAGCCAATGTACTGTAAAATGGGTACACACAAAATGCTGTTATAATGAATAAAAGTTAGACCAGAGAGAACACTGACAGAAATGAAGTAGAAAAGAAAAATAAGTGTCAAAATGACGTCAGACTGACCTGTTTTACTGGTAACTCTGCGTCTTGCACTTCCATCGTACCATAGTCACTCTCTGCAAATGTTTTATGCAAAGCTTAATGTTCATGTGAATAACACCCAAACAATAATCAAGTTTTTACAATAAAATGTGTACTTCTCAGCTATTACGCTAATTTTCAGTTTCAATTTTGACCTTATCCTCCATGCTCTGGAAATGTTTACACTGATCATGCTAAGGAGCATTTATAATAACCTAAAAAGCAAGTTTCACTAGAAAAAGCATGGTGGCCAAGCAAAAAACTACATTTACATTATGGTGATGTGGTACATTTATTTAACAACAGCAGATAAGCTTTGTTGCATAAGTCAGGAATCACTCTCTTGCTCTTGCTTACAAAAGTTTAAAAGCGTGCAGTGCTTTAAAAATGCGCTTCTACTGTCATATGCATGCACGTTCCCACATGCAAACACATGCAGTGGGCAAGCAAGCACTCATTCACTCACACACACACACACTCACACACACACACACACACACACACACACACACACACACACACACACACACACACACACACACACACACACACACACAACCTACCCTCATTTAGGTCCATGAAGACACCTGCAGGTATAATACACCTCAGTCTCAGAGCACCCTTTGTACTGTTTACTGCTAATAACTCATCACTTTCCTCTAACTAACTTCACTTTAGAATCTTAAATATAATCAAACATTAAAAGGCAAAACAAAATGGGAGGCTAACATTCTCAACGAGTCGTTTGGGGATACCTACCTGAGAAAAAGATGGTGCCGAGGCCTAACAGAATGACAGCACCCAGGATGCACTTGTTCACAGAGAACCCGCTGTCGTCCTCCCGCTGTGGCAGCTGAAACTCTTCCTCTCCTTCCTCTTCCTCATCTGTCCTTCCGATACGCTCCAGAGCGGCTAAGAGAGACCTCCTTCTCCTCACCTCTGGCTCTCCCTCCTCTCCTGTCTTCTCAGTCCTCTCTTCACCCACCTCTAAATCCACAGGGGAGTCTAGACCGGTGGAAGTATGGAGTATGAGAATCTGTTGTTAAAATATATTTGGACTATTACTTTGAAATTTACAGGTTTAATCTATTTTATGGGTACCTCCAAAGCATAAATGTTTGAAACAACTGATCATTTAACGTGAATTTATCCATTAGATAATTTTATTTTATGCCACATTATTATTTTAAAGCAAAGCTGTTGCACATTATTCAGCGCAAATTCGCTCATCACTTACACTGTTGATGTTAGATAGCACAGCAGCTATAGCGCTGTAACCGGTCTGATGCTGCAGTATGAGAAAAAACTCCTTGTGGGAGGTAAGGCTTCTTTATTGGCTCTGTTGTGCATAGCACCCTGGTTAATTTGTTCCCACTGCCATTTCTTATTTTCCTTTATAATGCATAAATAAGGCTTAAATCTTGAATAAATTATTTGGAAAATTTATGTTTTTCATTTGGCAACTTCTAGCACCTTGAAACAACAATACTTAACGTTTCCAAACTATCCACATCACATTTTATTGCTAAAAAGCAACGGTACTGTAAAAGGGAACTATAAAGAACTCACTGTACTCTAGTTGGTAAACAAAACGTGGGTGAGAAAAATGCACAACAGAGCAAAAGAAGACTCATTTTTTTAATGCTGTAGTCAGAAAAAGAGCTGCAGACCCAAAACACCACACTGCAAAAAACTTTAGAGGTCCAAGTCCCTCTGAAGCCAATTTAATTCTGCAGGGTGTCATGCAACTAAAAGTTTCTCTGTCACATCATGCTCCCTGCCTCATACCAACCACAACCTCTCCAGACAACCTCCTGGCCCAGATACAGAACAATTCCATTACCAGCTGGTCCACCAAGTACACTTCAAACACAAATAGTACATACGGCTTAAGGAAAGGCTACAGGCATACCAGGTGATGATGTTTGCCATGTATATAACAACATACAGATAATAAAAACTGAAGCTGGGGTTATTCAAATATTAATGTAATTATGATGCGACTAAAGTCTTGTTGTTCATACCTGCCTGTTTCCCTACGTCAGTTGTCCTCTGAGACAGGTCTGACTCCTCCACTTCCTGTTGTAGCTCCTCCTCATGTAGCGGATGCAGTTGTCCTTCCTGTTTGAGCCCTTCCTCTTCTTCTGTAAACTCCACCCCTCCCAGAGTCTCTGTGCTCAGCAGTGAGGCTGGGGGCTCATCAGGGGAGGGGGTTATGTGGGTGTAGGAGTCAGAAAATGAATCAGGGTCAGGGCTGGGCTGTGCCGGGCCCTCAGGTAGGCCCTGTGACTGGCTGAGTGCATCAGTGCCAGGGACAAAGCTGCTGGACACTTCCAGAGTGGTCGGAACAGGAGCATTAGTGATGGCACTGGGCACAGAGGCGTGTTGCCCTGTGCTTGTGTCTCCACTTAGCTCTGCTGTTTTTTCTTCTGAGACCTAGGCATAAGAATCAGGTAATTAACATTCTTATTATTAGTATTAGTATTTCACTGTCAGTTAAAGGTTTTAGTTCTTCCTTTAGCATTTTTGGTTTTAAACTCAAACAATGTGTCTAATTAAAAAGAGTTAAATGAGCTGTCCTTTACCAGTCTACAACAAACAACAATTTGCTATTTTATGGGGAGTTATATGCTGGACTATTTCTTGTCAAGGACCAGTTGCCAGGCAACCAGCAGTTGCGGCTAGAAAAATAGTCCACAATTGTCCAGGTAGATATTGTTACCTTTTGAACCAAGCCACAATAGCTGTTTCCAGTCTTTATACTAAGCTAAGCTAGCTAGCTGCTGGCTGTAGCCTTAATGAGACAGATATTTATTTATTTATTGTTGTTATTTAAATAGAAACTTTGTGCTGAAGATAATTTTATAACTCCATCAAGAAGCTGTAGCCTGGTAACAGTTACACTTATAATTTGAATGGTGATAAGTGGCTACACGCCCACTCAGCCAATTAAAAGTAGATTCGAGTATTCACTCAAACAATGGTATAATTCCAAAAAAAGACAGCAGAATGTGCTCATTGGCCAACCATAACTACATATTCAGCTAAGCTAAGTTATAAATATGACGTGACAGAAAATTATGTCTATAGCTGTCTTACCAGGTGGCCCTGCACAGGGAGCCCCTCTGCAGACTCTGCACCACTTGCAGGCTGGTTCTCCCCAGAACCTGGATTGTCAAACACAGACACAGGAAACAAGAAGGGAGACCTTTAGAGCAATAGTTTAACATATTTCAGTTGTGACTCTTTGAAATAGGGGTGGGCAATATGGCCAAAATCTTGCATCATGGTATATGTAATTATATATCACTTAATTGAGAAATGGTTAAAAACTATATCATCACATTTGATTATTTTCTTCTTTTATTTCTAACTTTCATACAAACAAAGACAACTGTCTCACATTCTTCTCCCTCATCTTGGGTTGGTTGGGAAGCCTCCTGCTCTGTATTTACAATTTCACTCTCCTCCTCAATGTTTTCTTGTTACTCTCTTCTTCTGTAGCGGTTGGCAAAACCAGCTTACAGGTACATTACCGGCACCAATTGTCACTGTCACATCACGTGAGAATGTGGTAAGCAGTCCTGCTGCCTGAATCACGTTAACTTGCAAAGCAGCTGGATTCACAAGATCACAAGTTAATCCACCCAATTTGCTACATAGCCTACTCCGAATATACAGTATAGCAGAGTCTCTAAGGCGATAGCTCCTGTGGTGTAAATGGTACTGCCAAATCTTCCGGTGGACACATTCCTACCGTTGCCAAGTATATATACCATCTTTTGGTCAATTACAAGAAAAGGCAAATGTGCAAAAGTAAGTAAAAATGAAAGCTAGAAATTATAACAGGTTTGTTTGTGAACCTCTCCCATTCGTAGAATGTATTGTGACAAACACCTGCTGCAGATGTAAGGGTTTCTTCATGATGCTCCTTCCCCTCTGCCAAAGGCCTCAGGGTTTCAGCGGCGGTTTCCTAAAACAAAGAAACAACAGTCAACAGAAATAGACACACAGACATTACCATTTAGATATTATAGCCAGAGCAATCTAGGCTAATCTGAAAAACACAGTCTATCTTTTGACCCTTCTGAGTAATAGTTAATTCATAAAAAAGAAATGAAACAAAGGCAGTCTTATTAGAGAAACCTACTTCATATTCAGGTGACCCAAAAGAAAATCAATTGGGACAAGGACTTTTCTTTTTTAAAAATAATGCATTTTCAATGAGGTCAAGCACAGCGACTCCCTCCACATGTTCCTATGCTCTCTACACAGTGGTGATACCTCAGGAGTGAGGATGGTCCAGCTGTTGTTAGCACTGCTGCCACCAGACATGGCCCCCTAGAGGCTTTGCCTGTCTCCTGCAACAAAAGAGGAGCACACAGAACAGATCACATGTAATCATCAGCACTGGGACGAAATCAAATGAAACGGATGAACGTATGAACCTATACTCCTTTGTGGTTTCAAACACTGTGCATCAAAGCTGGCTGTGTGATTTTCCAACAAGGTAAATCCTAAATTTATAGACAGCAGAGTGGGAAAAATAACTCTGTGGATTTTTTAACAATGCACTTACGGAAGCAACAGATAACAAGCCCCATGTTAGCAGGTGTATTGTTAAAAGGCCTTTCACTAGTCTACAATCAGGGTGACAGTGTGAGTACTGCTGCTTGAAAAAAAATGTGTTTACATCCTCTGTACCCACACACAGGATTTGAATACATGCCTTTGCTTTTCAGCCTCACCCATTCTGCCAATAAAGGAGCTACTGTAACCTGTTGTTAAAACACTGCTGTGTGTTTGTGCATGTGTGCAGGAAGTCCAGTTCCCTGGAACCATTCAGTTCTTCATTAGTAGTTTGTGTGTGCTGTGGGTCTTTTGGTCACCCTGGCTTTTGACTAGCTTGGAAATGTTTTGGCAGAGACTAGGGTAACTAAGGCCGGCACTATTCTGGAGATACAGACAGAAGAATGGGCCGTATATTTCAAAGCTACTGGTCTGGTAATATATGTCTACAAACCACCAATCATCAACTGTACATTGTATAGACCTATTCTTATGTGTACATTACTATGGGATTTTTACAGTAAGATAAATATTTGGTGCAACTGTTTTTCCTTTTCCTATACATCTGTAGTGAAGTACCTGACCAACACAACTCTTTCTGAGACACATGACACTGACATTTCACTTTCACCACCGGATCAGATATAAAGCCTTTCCTTTCAAACTGCAGAGGATGACATAACAGAGACACATATTTACTATGTGTAGTCTGGCTTTTCTTTCAGTGAAAGCAGAAACAACGAACCACTTAAGTTAACACCACATCGTCTGGGTAATGGCACACTTCACTCCCAAAATTCAATTCTCTCCCAGCTCCGCAATTTAGGTCTCCTAATCGAGTGCCTCCCAAGAGGAGTCTTCTGAATCTAGCCTAGGGCCCTAGGAGCATTGTGGAGCATATAGTGGAATGGCTTAAATAGATACCAGCTAAATATAGCTACCATGAGATTGACTGGAGACAGAGAGAGGGAGCATGCAGAAGATGGCCATGGGGAACACAACAGAGGCACAGATGTATTCTAAGGACAGTGTTAAAAGGATTATTCTAAATGCACCACAAAGCTGGTGGTTTTTAACAGAGAAAAATATATTTTTCACTGCCTTGTACTCTTATTCTCTTATGTTTATAAGTAATATCTAACTTAAACTACAAAGCTCTAGCTTTGGGAGGCTGGATCACACCATATCTTAGCTTTATATGTTCACAGCTGTCATATTAACAAATACTTTAGGTAATTCATACAGTTTCAATCAAACAATAATCTGCATTCAGTTTAGTTTATGTATGTGTAACTGAATTAGACAGAAGTGCCTACACTTGTATTTTGTCCTGACCAAAATACAGCCAAACATATGACTACAACTGTACGCCTAATCTTATTATCTTGGTCTCAGCGGGGAAAATTACCAAAAAAGGTCAAGAGAATAAACTGCAGGAGAGGCCAATAGGACAGCAACGTTAGGCTGTCAGCAAAAGCACCATAAGCAGCTTTTTTACCAGACGTTCACACACAGCATCCTCTAGTGAGCAGCCAGTTCATCTAATTATTATGCAAGTTAGTTATACAGACTGAGCGAGAAGCCTGTGACAGGAAATACCATATGGCGATGGGCTCAAAGAAAAATAAAACTTAAAACACCGAGTTAGACTCAGAAATGTCACCTTTTCAACGCGTTGAATGCCAGCGTGAGTAAGTTAAATCACTAAAGGGTTCAAACAACATATACATTGTTAACACTGGCCATAAAAACACTCTATCGAGCAACTAGGAAAAAGTAAAGTGAAGCGTTGGAACCACGCAATGGAAGAACAAACAACAACAGAACTGGCGTTGTAACGTTGTAATAAAAACACTTGCATCCTCATTTAGCTCATTCTTACCGTGGTCCGTCGCTTTAATTCGGACTCCACAGTCTGTCACAGATACAGAAGACACTTCTGAGTCTTCCCATCCAACTTGGGAACTTGAAAGAAGAAGGTGCCTCCTAAACTTGCAAGATCCACGCGCCTCTCGTCCAATCACAGGCGGTGTTCGCTCTAGACCCGCCCCTCGCCCTCCTGTTCGACCAATGGCAATGCGGCGACACCGTACCTCACTAGGAAAGCTTCCAAATTGATTGACAGAAGCAGGTGACGGTAGGTATGTAAAACATACATCTTATATATGTTGGGGTATATTTTTCAAACACCACCAGTCCCCCGGTATTTGATGCTGATAGTCCACAGGCTTGGTCTGATTCCAGGTCGATATTTTGGTCACAATATCCTCCTTCGCCATTTACAAGTTTTTGTTCAATACATGCATAAATTGGACCTCTATGCTAGTTTGCATCTCATTATATATATATATATATAATTTTTTTTTGCTGCACAGTATATGTTAACTATAAGATTGATCCAAACAAATTGAACAAAAAAGCAGACATAAAGGTAATATTTTTCTATTCATTAGTTCCTTTATTCATTGCACACCAGTTTTTGTTGTACAGGAGTGTCATTCCTCAAGATCTCAGATCAGCAGGCTGAATTCAGGACACTCTGACCCAGTCTCACAATGAACATTTGTAGCATCGGGAAATGCGCAAGTGTGTTTTCTGGAACCCAAGAAAAGCATCCTACAGATAACAACAGAACAAAGATATAAATAAAAAACATGTTAAATATGCAAATAGGCATTTTATGATTTAGCAAACCTATTCCTCATTTCAGTTGCTGCTTATTGAAAGCCTTTAAACAGTACACAACATAAACTGCTCTATATAAATAATAATGATTTTACTTCACCATTTGCTCTAGTAGTTTGTTGTCATATGAGACAAGACTCATACTTGCCAATGCTTTGCCAGCACCGCTGATCAAACACTCCATTCCTGATGAAATAAAATGTGGTTGAAATTACACTGTAGGAGCCAACGGAGAAAAGGGGAAAATCAATGTTTGACCACTTGATCTACTCTCTCTCAGTCTGTCAGTCCAGGATCTCTTTGATGCACCAGCAGCAGAGAAGGAAATACAGGCACTCCTTAACCGATTGGATGAAACCGTAGGCAATGTTTCCACCCATGAAGTTCTTGCCTCGTCCCAGACCCATGGCCATGTCCCGCAGGTGCTGTCCCAGAGAGGAGGAGGGCATGGCCTGGGGTAGAGGACGCTGGGGATGCATGGCTCCGGAGGATGAAAACGAGCGCGCGGGCTGAGGCAACAAGGAGGGCAATTGATGGGAAGAAATAGGAGGTGAGGTCTGACAAATAGGATCAGACTGGGGCCTGTGCAACAGCTGAGGTCTGCTCCGTTTTCCTGGCACAGTCAGCTCCCCTACTTATAACCTCCTATACAAACTGCAGGCTGCCTCCATTCACATCCGGCTTTTTCTCGACTGTTCCCTGCTTTCAAACATCCGCTGATTGATTAAAGGCCTTGTTTACCTTTGCTGTGCAGTGTTCCTCTCAGTTGTACGCCCCACGCACAGACTCTCCCCTAGGCTCTAATAATCCCTGAATCAGCCCCCCACTGTTACAGGCTCATCTGTTCACAAACAGGATAGTTCCAGTGGCTCCAATACACCCCCCCCCCACATCCCACTCTTTGTTCAGGACAATATGTGATTGGCAATCATACCTTCTAGCAGTGTGTGTCCTTTGTATTTTCTTTTTCCCCCCTGTACTTTGAGAAAAAAAAATGAAAGGGATCTTAAAAGGCATTTCCAACAATATGAAGAATACTCAGGCTAAACGCACGCCTATCATATCAAAAGCCAAACTCACAAAGAGAGATGAATGATATATGTATTTATATAATGCAATCTATATTTTCAGATACAGGTGTAAACCAACATGTTTCCCTAAAAACAAAAACAAAAGTATTAAAACAGAAACATAAAAAGTAAAAATCAATATCTGTGCACGCTATTTGAAAGTAACCTTTGGCTTTCAAAAACACAAATTAAAAAGTACAACAGCATCATCAACACAAGCACCACCACCAACAACACACAAGAAAATTGTTATTTTTGAAAAGGATTTTCATGCAACAAAGGCATCCGTGATGAAAGGATGATAACACGGGACCAGTTCACTAATGATGCAGAGGGTCAGGTGGGTCTGATTCAACACACACACACACAGCAGAACTTAGAGCTCTGGTTTTCCTATCTCTGACCTACAAACAGAGTGCAAGCACAGTGTGAGGGTCTGACTGACCCAGCTGACACTCTGGTATGTGTGTGTGTGCATGTTAGATTACAAGTGAGCCCTCTTCAGGGTCTGAGTACTAGTTGACAGTTAAGGTTTAGGTTGAAAGATCCCTTCTCGTATTTCTCTTTGACAAGTTCAATTGGCTTTAAGAAGAGCTACCTCAATGCTGTGGTTCCTGGCTCTGTGTTTACTTATCAAATAAGTCATTAAATATACAACTATGAAAACAATAATCCAATACTGAGCTGACCAGTCAAAAACCAATGTTATTTACAGATGGTCAAGAAATATCCCGCCAAATGGTGACATCAAGTATCTGTGACTATAAGCTGAATGCAAGAATGTGCATCAGAGGAGATTGCCATCACTGGATCTGTTTATGTGTGTTTATTGGAGTGTCATTTTTGCAGAGTCTTTGTTTAACTGAGAGGCTTGTGTGAGATTCTCCTGTAGTCGACTACATTTGAATTAAGTACATAAGGTGACTGCATTGAAGTGACGTGACTGCATTGAAGAAACAAGGCACAATTAAAAAAGACATTAAAAAAACACAACTTCATGAACTGAGGGAGGAGGAAGAGGAAAGGAGAAACAATAGTGTGAACTTCTCCCCCCCCTCCACAAAATCCTCAAAGGTTTGTGAAAACAGCACACTGAGGAGAAACATTTGGCTTAAAACATCTCATCTTTAGCAATGCTCCAAAAACATTTATGTCCTTATGTTCAGTTACCCCCAAATCACTTCATTTGATAATTTCTTTTTTCTAAAAAAGGACATTATTCCCTCAAATGATTACAAAATAAAGCAACATCACAATACACAAAAATTACCTAACCAGTTACTACAACATTTGCATCATTTTTGCAGAGAGAAATTCATTGCTCCGGCTGTTCAACATTTGTCATTGGCCAACATTTAAAGGGATCTCCTTTAACTACTCCTTTTCAGTCAGAACACTAGATAAAGATAGAACCCATAGATTGTCAATGCAAACACATACTAAGTCAATGAAAAGCAACAGGTCAAACGATCTGGTCTATACTTCTCAAAATGTACTAGTTATTGTGTTTGTGGGTGACATCAACGCACAGTTTACATTAAAGATCTCATTTTAGATTACATATTCAGGCACAGTCATCTAGATTCTTCTCCTCTCTAAAACAGGCCCATTTAATATGCATTTTCTCCTATCTACATTTGCACCCAATACTGTAAGCACACCAGACAGATAATCATGGCTTTCTCTGCCGTTAGCGACCAAGTTCATGTTCTTTGGCATGACAGGTGGTGCAGATCGTGTGTGGTGTAAAGGTGTGTGTGTGTGTGTATATCTGTGTTTACAGAGGGATTAGGGAGATACAGCTGATTCGTTTCTCCTGAACTCAGAATGTCCAATAAGTAAAGAGTCCCAAGATAACGGAGAAAAAAACAAGGAAAAAAAGAACGTATATCATGGCATAGCAGTCCCCAGTTTTGCATACAGGCTTTCCTCATTACCAGGTATCACTCTGGGGGTAGGGGGTCAAAGTTCAAACATCCATAAAAGGGGAGTGGTTGGGGGTAAGGTGGCCCTCCTGATTAGACTGGAAGCAAACTTGTTTATGCATATTCACCAGGCAGAATTAATACAAAGTCAGGTTTGCTGCTGAAGTGCTACAGGCTCAAAGCGTTTATGTTTAAGCCTGATTCAGTCTCTGAAACAAAGAACCGCTGCCATCCAGTTTGTGTTTTGCCTAATATACTCCAGCAACAGTCTGAGGGAAATCACTCCCTGAAAGAAAGAACAGGTGCTAAAAAAGGCATAAAATCTCATCCGAAGTCCCATTAATGCTCCTTTCTTCACTTTTCAGTTCCACAATTTCTTTGTACACAATTCCATGGACTAGTAGTTCTTTTTTTTTTTTTTTTTCATAATCGTACAATAAGATTCGGGTTTTTTTTCTGTAAAAAAAATTGCATTTTTTTTTTCTGCCCGTTCTTAAATTAGCAAAGGGCTCCTCCCTGGTTCACAGTAGGCTGTTGAGAAATTGCAGCAGTGCTTCTCTGTTGTGGAGGGATGCGCCTGATAGTTGGTGGGGTCAAGGACTGCAGGTCACAGTTTGGCTTTCAGAAAGGAATATGTGGCAACAGCAGCAAGTGAGTGATTTTGCAGAGAAAAATAAGTTTTTTGTCTTTTTTTGGCTTTCTTTGCTATGATGTGTGCATATTTATTATTGTGTATGTGTATCAAGTGTAGTGTTGCTGTGTGTCTTATCGCTAATGCAGGTGTGTTTGTCTTGCGTTGGGTTGCTGCAGGAGTGCGTTATATTTGGTGGAGTATTTCATTGGTGTGTGTTTAACGTCAGGCCCTGCGCTCTACTGGCTGTTGCAGACACACTTCACTACCAGCTGATACAATAGGGAGTCTGTTGTCCATGTGGTAGCTGATCAGGTGACTCACACTTTCAAACCGATGGTCTTTTGTACGGACCTAAAAGACAAAAAAACACAAATTGCTTGTTTAAATACATACACACCTATACAACCAAGGACAACACCTCTTAAAAAATTCCCCTAGCCAATTCATGCTTTTCCCTCCCGTTTGTGTACTCTCTCGCCCGAACTCACCACTCCTTCTGGGTCGACTAGTAGCAGGTGTTTGGGCTGACCACCCTGCTGTCCCGTGAGGACGTACTGTCCCGGTGTGGTCCCAGATTCTCGCACCAAGAAGTCTCCATCCCGGGTCAGCAGCCTCTCTGCTTCCCTGCGACTTAAGCTACCATGGAACCAGGCCTCACACTGCAACTGCTGCACCAGAGGGGGCGCTGCTGTCACTGAGCCTGGGACACCATGCCCAGAGACCCCCAGGGCATCATCAAATGGCTCTTGAGAAATAAATACACACACATTTCTATTATTGTATTTCTCTCAAATGCATCCTATAGAGCAAAAAATAACCTGTTATCCTTAAATATTGTCTGTTTAGTGAACCACATTTCTGACAGTTGTGTGGCATGCACTGATAGTGGGCTGTGCCTTTAATGTGAGGAGCTTTACACAGTCAACCAATCAAGTTACATAAAATGCCCCTGTAATGGACAAAAGCACTCTAATTCCCTTATCTTCTTCCAAGGCGGCCTTCTGTGGGCAGCTCCACTCTTCAATTAGTCTGTCATATAGAATGTACAGTACACACTACTCTGCTCATCTCCTCAGTCAATAATTAACCCTTATTCTCTCCACATAGTAAAACAATTGCCCTAGCAATTTTGTTTACAACCTACACATCTTGTCAGCGTAGGTTGTAAACAGCTATTTAGTTTTTAAACATTTTACCCTGATTTGTCAAGCTAGAATGATTTTCCTAAAAACAACATAGACGGACTGAATAAGGCACTTACTCATGTCAAAAGCATCTCTGTGAGCATTTCCATTGGCTGCAACTGGGGGGCGGGGTTTATCCACATTGACGTATGAAGGGTCATCGAACAGTTCCCGTCCCCCTTCTTTGGCTCCCACTGAAAAAAGACAAAACGGACATCAGTGACCTTGGCACATCTTACCATTCCTTCATTAGCCATGTGCATTAAATGGCATTTTAACCACCCATGACAAGATAAAACAACACAAGAAATATAGTAAAGAAAATGTGTGACTGAATTCTGTCCTAATTGCGCCTGGATGATTAGTCTTCCCATTTCTCCGGATTTACGGTGAATCACAGAGAGATCCAGACAGACAGGTAGAGACAGAGCTCACCTGGCAGAGGCGGCAGCGGCTGCTTGTGAATGTCATTCTGGCCTGGTTGTCCATAAGGCTGCAAACAGAGGCATATAAACAAACAGTGAGTCACAGCCACATGTGGGCATACTCTGGCATACATATTCCTATTAAAAGGGTTACAAAAGGTCAATGATGATTTGTCTTTTACAAACCGAGCAATCCCAGCTGGGTTACTGTTGCCTTTTCATTTTTTTAGGCTCAGAACTAGGCAACTCTGAATAATATGGTGTTTAGTAATTAGATTCCTTACAAGTGTATCATATCTTGACTACAGTATGAGCAGTGTTTGGATGTGTTGAAACATGTGTATGAGTATCTCCTCCTCCTGTTGTGTTTATTTGCAGTTTTCTCACCAGCGTGGCACCTGGGCGGGTCCTCATGTCAATCAGTCCACCAGGGGGAGGCTGTTTTCCAGGGAAATTATTATAGTAGGGGACATCAGGAGGCGGAACTGCCTCATCATCTTCTTCCTCCCATGCAGAGCCGTCAAACGGAGCCATTCTGGGAGAACAGGGGTGATGCAAACGCATATACAGAATCACATTATGGGTGACAAAATACAAACATAAGCTTGTGTTTTGGGGCTCATGTGAGTGAAAATGTGCACATTTACCTGTCATGAGGTGTGACCAGTTTGGGGGGGTTCTTCAGGTACTGTTTGAAACGCAGTTCAAAGGCCTGGCCAATGGTGCTGATGACTTCCTGGGCTAAACCCTCTGAACACTCCAGGATATGACATGCTGAAGGAGAGGAGGCACAAATGACTAATAAGGAATGAAATATTCACTCAGCTATCAACATGCAGGCAAAGTAGAAAACTGCTAACACATGCACATTTTCAGTACATTCATGTAAATATGGCTTTCTCAAGGATACATGGAAAGTAATTACTGACAAAGAATGGCTGCTTATCATTCACGTTACCAACATACCCACACCCCTCCAGTTGAATGAATAATAGTAAAAAGGTTATTCATTGGTGTTGAATGTTGGTAAAATCTTAATGGACATGATGTAATCCTAAATATTTGAACAGAGGTTTTTCAGTTGCTCCTGACCTCTGTGAGTGCAAAACCAAGAATTGTACTTTTGTCCTCCATTTGTCATCATTGCACGGAAAATCAAGCCACATGTCGACATATTTAGCACATAATGATGAATAAAGCAGATTCTGCCAAACAATTAAAAACAGGACTGTTACTTGCTATGCCTATTCAGTGGTAAATGTACTGTTTTCTTCGTTTGCTCCGCTCAGTTGGTCTGTACGGTCTCAGCTCCAGTGGGCGGTGTGTCAAATTCAAAGGGGAATTACAAAATGAATAGAGCCATTTCCTTGACTTAATAGGATTCATTTTTATTTTAATTAAATGTTTTGTTCGTATTTATTTACGGTATTTGCTAAAAGTGCAATCTCAAAACCTGTTTCTCCATCCAGTGAGACTGAATGTAGACTGAACATTTGCAACTCATGTAGCAAAGGATCAGGGTGAGACTTCTACTCAAACCAAGAGCAAAAAACTAAAGTAATACGAGTCTTTTAAACATTTGAGACATTAAACATCAAGGTCATTTTCCTGTTTCTGCTCACCTCTCTGGTTGACTGGGTCTTTGGCCACATATGCTACGTACTCCGCTGTATCCTGAGGGAGACAGGGTAAGACAGTTACGGTAGGAAGGGAGGGAAAAACTCATAGAAGCAAAAGGGTGAAGGGCAGGTTTAGGATTGAAAGGTTGAAAAGCAGAAGAAGAACAAAGAGATAAAGCAAAAGCGGCACTCTTTAAGTCGTGACAGAAGTTAAAAACATACATTGAACTGAAAGAGAAATGACAGGAAGTGATGAGATCAAGCTTGTAAGAGGGAGATTGCAAACCAGCGAGGCAGCAATAGAGCGAGTGGTATTCATAAGAATAGACAATGACAGAAGACAGGAAGGAAGGATATGAAGGCTGAAGAAAGATGGAAAAAGGCCAGAGCGAGATTTGAGCTGAGAAAGAGAGAGAGAGAGAGAGTGTTGGGTGACTCACTGGGTCTCCTCCAGAAGCAAAGGAGATGGACTGCATGTGATGATTGGCGATTATCTGTGGAGAAAAAGAAAGAAAGGAAGAGAGAGAGAGAGAGAGAGAGAGAGAGAGAGAGAGAGAGAGAGAGAGAGAGAGAGAGAAGAAACAGAAGGAGAGCATGTGGGTGACATGAAGTATGTGGGAAGTGAGATGAAAGCATGTGGATGGAAAGACAAATGTGGAATCATTACTGAGAAAAGTGCTTTTTCCCTCCAGTGAGCACCATCAACTGAAGCAGAGATAAAAACTAAGTAGGGACAATGGATGGAACACCTTTTTAACAGTCTGCAACAACCGCCCATGTTGGATCAATAACAACACCAACACTTGCTAATGCTCTGTGCACAATGTGTGGTCTATATCTGAGGCTTTATTTCTGAATGGATATATGTGCGCGGCACGATTATTTTGCTACGTGTTAATGTGTACGCGCCGCACTACTGTATACCATCTCCTCAAAGAAATAACCATTGATCAGCAGCTATTAACTCATTAGAGGTCTGGGAGGAGGATCACATCCTGCCCTGTGGAGATGCAGGAATGAAGACGATGGTTAAGAGGGATTTGTGCAGCATCCAGGATAAATGAGGCAAACAAAGTGCAGAAGACATTTATCTGGGAATCCCCTGAATGGCCCAAAAGGTCACGGTACACAGTCACTAAAAATAATACCTTGAGTGGTAGGTTGAGGTTTATAAAGATACTTCCTTAAAGTCAAAATCTATTGAAACATGTATATATTTACATTGCTTAGGTCCAAATTCTGTGACATTTACGCTAACTAAGATCTGTTTAAATAAATAATTTGAGCGTGAAAGCAGTGGGATTAATCTTCATGCATCTTTTAAAACATATTCTTTGAAAAGATCATAAAACTCACTATGGGCAATTAATTCAGGTTAGTAGATATAATGATAATGAACAATAACAATGCAGTTTTACAGCAAGAAGATTTTGAATAAAATAAAAATTGAAAAAAAGCATTGTATGTCTGTATCATCTTTAAAACCACATGAATCCGTCTAGCAGAGAGCTTTCTCAGGTTTTTTGTCTGCTTCAGTAAACTGCACAGGCTAAGTGCACTCTGGATACCAAACATACTTTTGGCTAAAACTGAACTCTAACAATCATCAGCAGATCAGCAATTCTGACTCACAGTCAAATCTCAGGACGAATCTAAAAAACAATATACACAACAATGGCTTCAAGAGTCGGCTGGTTTTAGTCTAACCTGTTTGCAGTCGGAGGCCAGCAGGTTGAGGCTGCTGGTCGATATGGTGAGGCTGATTGTCATGCCAGCAAACTGCAGGTTACTCTTCCCCAGGATGGAGGTCAGACAGCGAGAGGAAGGCTGTGAAAAAGAGGGATGTGGTCCATGAGTGATAAACAAACAAGGTGTGCAGACACAGAACTGGACTTTTTTTCTTACTTTTTTTTTACTTCGACAAAGCACGATGGCCCATTGAGTGCTCCCTGACTGTGCATGAGCATGTGGGTGTATGTGTGGAAATGCCTGTGTGTGTGGGAGTGAAAGAACAGCTGCGATTGTGAAAGTGATCCTGTCTCCAAGGCCAACTGTGACCAATGGGGAGTAGACAGGACAGTTCACATACTGTAGGCTGGGCCAAGAGCATCACGCAGACCACGCCAGCACGATTGTGCCAGCCCGTTTATCCAAATCCTCTGCCTGTTCTCAGGGCTTTCATCCATATCTGCTCCAGAATATTTGGCGTATGCTGTGAGAAAAACAGCATCAGGGCATGATGCACATGCTCAGCCACATTAACCTCAGTCTAGCCAAATCAGAGGGACTAGACTACTTTAATCTATTCTGGTTTGCATCCTATAACTGTGTTTTGTCTGGTGTGCTGCACTGCCAGACATTCCTTGGTCAAAACCTGCTACGGCAACAGGCCACCGGATTTAGCCACCTGTTTTATGGACTGTTTGGGTGGATGTTTTTAGTTTTACAGGAATACTTGTGCTCAGACACACAGTCTTTAAACAGCAGACTGGCGGCTGTGTTTGCTAATCTGTAGTGCTTCTACGGCCTGACACTGGCTCCACACAAGCTACTACACCACCGCTCTAGCCTCCCTTGTGACAAGAGGGAGGGAAAACAGAGACCATAGAGTGATTGGTAATTACCTGCGAGTAGTCCACTGACCACAGAAGTGTACAATCAGCCTAAATCAAGATCTGTACGTGTGTGTGTGTGTGTGTGTGTGTGTGTGTGTGTGTGTGTGTGTGTGTGTGTGTGTGTGTGTGTGTGTGTGTGTGTGTGTGGGAGAGTGTGTGACTGAATAGCCAACTGACCACAGAGTGGACAATCAAGCTAAATCTAGCTCCGATCCAGAAAACCCTTCCAACTGCCGCCCACTTAAGCCGTATAAATAAATAATGCCCTGTAAGGGTGTGTGCTAGTGTGCGTGGTGTGTACCTTTCTCCTGCGCTGGGCTCCTTTGGCTCCGGGCACTGCCTCACACACCACAGAGATGGCCTCCCTGAAACATTAACAACATGCAAGTGTTGCAATAGCATGTCGTTAACCCTCACACCTTCCCGGACTCACAATTATGCGCATTAAATGAGATATGTCAGCGGGTGATTAAATTTATCGGCCCTGGCAACTGTACTCGTCTTTGCCACGGAGACAAACATCACTACGGAAACCAGAAGGAAACCACCAGGATTCCAGAACATTCTAATTTAGGCGCTGGGAAAGCTTCAGGCGTGTATACCCGTACACACACACACACACACACACGCACACGCACATATAAGCAGACATTAACACAGAAAGAAATAAGCAAGCAAGCAAAAGAGAGGGGAAGCGGGACAGAAAAAAAGAGCAAGCAGACAAAGACATATATGAGAGGTGAGCGGTGGTGTGTGAGTGCAGGCGGCCGCCGTTTCTTTAAGTATAACCACACATTTACCATCACACCACCCACATGCACAAACGAGAAATGAGATGAGAGGAAGACAGCACGTGAGCAGTGTGTAATCTCACCTGGTGACCTGAGTTCTGGTGTTGAAGTCCAGCGCTCGCATTGACTGTAGCACCTCCACACAACCCATGTACTGCCCAGGAAACAGGAAGGCAACACATTAACATCGGACATTTCCTACATCGCAGTCCCATTGGACAGATGGAACACAACAGAGGAAGAAAAGCAATGGTGTCCTTTCCTCATTTCTGTGTCAGTTTCTAAAAATGTAAAAGAAGCGTGTACATATGCAATGCGAACCTGACTGGAGAGAGAGAGAGAGATGTGTAATTATATAGTTCAGTCAGGAGTTAGTGAGAGTGTGCCAGTCACTTACCCGTACAGTGTAAGAAACACCGGTGGTGCTGACCACACTGTCGGAGTGCAGCCAGCCACGGGTGGGTTTGTTGACAAAGGAGCCATGGCGCGTCCACTCATCTCCTCCCAGTTGCCCTCCTTCCACCCGTGCCCTCCTGGACGCCCCTCCTAGCCGGTTCATGTCCTGCAGAGGAGGTCGGGGAGGGGGAGAAGGAGCGGTTAGAGGGGGGAGTGGGTGATGAAGCGGAGGGGAGGAGCTAGAGCTGCTCCTGTCGTCCCCAGAGGACTCAACAGGCGCCTGTGCCTGCTGCGGCCTACTTGAGGCCTTGAGTCCTGGGAGAAGAGTGGCAGAGACACCCAGACGAAGGGATCCCATTCTGGGGAAGAAGGAGCAAAGGGTGGTGGGGCTGTTCTCAGCCGGGCGGGGAGAAGAGGGGGGCAAGATGGGAGTGAGAGATGAGGAGGAGAGAGAGGAAGGTAAACCAGGGGAGGGAGTGAGTGGGGTGGCAGGACTGGAAGGAGGGAACGATGATGGATTGGAGTTTGTTTCATCAGTTGAGCTCAGCGATTCACTTCGAAAGTGGGTGTACTTGGTTTTTGGGACAAGCTCCATAATGAATCTGCAGTGTCAGTTTTTATATCCGCGCAAGTCCACACAGGCTCTAGTGATTCAATCAAAGTCTCTTTGTCTCAGTATTCAAAGTTTCTCTCGAAAAGGACACACAGCCATCTGTCTGTCTCCCTCAGCGTAAGAGCTGCATCCATCTGTCTGGTTGTCTGTCCTCCACTCATTACCAGGCAGCCGAAACCAAACTGTCTTAAAAACGGCTTCACCCACAATGAAAGAAGAATGAGAAAAGGTGCAGAGGAAAAGTGGGGTGTCCCAGTTAATGGTAGAATGCAGATGAAAAAAGTTTGTTTTTAGT
Organism: Dicentrarchus labrax; assembly: GCF_905237075.1. NCBI lineage: Eukaryota > Metazoa > Chordata > Actinopteri > Moronidae > Dicentrarchus > Dicentrarchus labrax. The sequence goes on along the minus strand of NW_026136707.1, from coordinate 11,702,451 downwards.
GCACCAGTGCAGATCATGTTGTCATCAGTTCACTTCTAAATCTGCGTCAATGTTCATTGTGTTCCCAGGGACTGATGATGACATAGTTTAACTCTCCACAAAGTGTTCATCAGTGTTTTTGCCATAATGTAAAACAATATCTGTGAGTATCTTGTCCCAGCTTAATAGCCTCTCAGTGAGGGCCAGTTATCCAGCTGTCGCCAGCACCATGGAGAATCAACACAAGTGATTGTCTCTCAACGCCCCCCTCACATGTGTGTCTTACTGCACTGAGCGTTGTGCTCTTATACGTGATGTGTTTACATGTGAGTGAGACGGTATAAACCTTTCCTACCCACAATGATTCTTAGATTATGTGTGTGTTGGCGTGTGTGCACATGCGTGCATGTTGTGAAGCAACTCCCCTTGGCAGCTCTATCCTGCTTGACATGGGCCCATAAAAATCCTATTAGCAGCCAACGAGGGGATCGCAAGGGGGCTGCGCGCACCAACACAGCAGCAACACACACACAATACAGAGCTCCAATTGGTCGATACCACAGCGAGCACCTGCAGAGCTCAATGAAGCCCAGAACTGCTAAAGAAGAGAGAGGAGGCTTACTGATGTGTGGCTAGTATCCAACGCAGCACGCTTTAACACCTACTTTTCAACTGCATCGTATTCTCAAATCTTTCATCGGATTCCTCTTTTATTCCCTCTCCCTCTTCCTCCAAACGGTTTCATGTCCTCTCTGAATGGCCCTCGCTCTCTCCCTCCCTGCGTCTCCTTCTTCTTCTTCTTCTCTCCTCTTCCAGATTACTTCTGACACAGCCTCGTTCCCCTTCTCTGCACTCTTTCCTCCCCTCTCTCTGTCTCCTCTCTTCTCCTGGAAGCCCTCTCTCTTTCTCCACACGATGTACTCTGCCAACCTCTGTCTCTCCAACGCCTCCGCCCTCTCCCGCGCCACCACTTCCTCTCTCCTCTTCCAGATGATCTCTCGCTCCCCCTCACCCCCTCCCTCGTCTGCTCGCCCGTTCTCCAGGCTGTCCTGTTTAACAGTCCCTGTCTAATGTATTGATGGTGAGCCCTGTCTTTCCGCCTCTCTGACTTTAAGATTGGGGATGGCTAGAGGCTAGGCATGATCACCTATTTAGACACCAGTAGAAAACAGAAAGAAAAAAGTTAGTACTTAAGACTGGGCCGGTAGAGTTGGGCCCGTTCCTGACTGAAGTTCCTGCTATGGCTAAAACAAGTGAGGCTGTCTTGGTTCAAGTGTGTTGCCTAAAACGCCTTAGTTAGGATGTTTTTTTTCTTTTTCTGGAGCACCATTAAATATTTGTAGGTTGATTCTGAGATGTTGTCTGTGTCCGCTACAGCGATAGACAATGCAGTAGCACGGTGGTGATGTAACACCGGAGAATGTAGGTCATTGGCTGATGACGACTACCGGTGGGCTTGTTGTGATGGTAATGAGACCTGATTGGTCCAGTGTGAACTCCCAACCCAGGGTTCCCTGAATGGTGCTGGAGGCTCACTAGAGTTGAACGTGAACTCGCTCACCCTGCTGGAAATTCTCAATTAAAACCGCACTGTTGTTAATGCTGATATCTCTATGCACCTCTCATCGTACCCTGTTACTTTATTACTGCCTGGTTCAAACAACAAAGCACAGATTATAGTTACCTGAGAGAAGAGCGTTGACACAGCCCCATATGATATGAACAAGCCAAGTGTTAAAGTTCTTGGACCGCTTCCTTCCTTATCTAAGGCAGGGCTTATCGAGCAGCAGGTTAGCTCTCAGTTTTACTTCAAACTATCGTGTAGAAACCACATAACATCTCATACTCTGCATAGACCAACCTAGAAGGCAAACAACAGCCTGTTTACATTAACAGTCTCACGCAGAGTCCCAAAGTCCCAAAACAGTCTGCAGCAGTTTGATCTCAGTAGGAGGCAAGACTACACCTACAGTCCTGCAGCAAGCTTGCTGGCCTACAGCTCAGTGCTTTTGAGGCACTAGTCATATTTACAATCTGTTGAACTTTACTCCCTCAAAAGGAGAGCAAGGTTTACACACACCTTGCCTAGACCACTTACACAACGTCTTAAATCTGGCACCGATGTTTCAATAATGCCTAGTGAAAAGGTTGATTTTTCCACACTCTAACATTTCAGAACTTAACTGTGTCTGAAGTACAGCGGGCCAGCTTGTAGTGGGTGCTGGATGCATGGCAAAGGAACAGTCGCCTACACTAGTCTAGCACCACAGAGGGATTGTCTAGCAATTCTAGCTAGTCATCCATCTGGTCTTGGCTAAAAAGCACCATGGAAGATCCAGTCACACTCATGTACTGCCAGACAGGCTGGGATAATCTCCAGAAAGCTGTAAAGAAGTATGGCTGGAAAAGTCACAAAAGACACCCGGTATTTGGACAATCAAAGAGCATGCAGAACAAACAAAACAGTCCGTAACACCCCTAATAGAACCAGAAAGTAGTCTTGACAGGGAATTAGCACTTAAAAAGGCAACACTAGAGATGAAAATCCAGGTGTGTTCTCATATGCAGGGGTGCTGAAATGCTATAGTTAACCCTCACACTGCCCAAGGATGTTTTAGTGCACAGGACACAGTGTAGGTCAGGTGACTGCAGAGGAGATGACCCCTCTACATGAGGAGAGATCCTGAATCACCGACACACAGGCAGTAATAGGAACAGACTGACACAAACATTAGCACACCTAATGATCGGTGATTAGCGGCCTTGAGGCCAAGCAGCTGCACAGAGTGAGATGTACAAGTGAAACCGGTACGATAATCTCATTTATCCGGTCATTCCTGATAATGGCACATCAGCTTTACTGATGAAGATGGTGGTTGCCATTGATAAAGGTGAGATCAGGACAAACAGGACTGAGCCAACGTGCACAAGACGAAAAAAGGGAGAATGGGAAGGGGGAGACAGGTGACCTGAAACAACCCTGATTCTCGGAGACTGCCGAGCTTCGCATAGACAAAGACTGTCTAGGAAAGGAAAAAATCCTGTCTAAGAAAGAAAGTCTAAAAACTGCACACAAGCATGGACTAATCAAGTCTACTGCTTATTGTCTACTAGATATATACAATGACCTAATGGAACAGCACCAGTTTTAAGAAATAAGACAAGAAAAAAGAACTTTACATCTTGTTCTGTCTGCAGCTGCCGCCCGTTGCTATGGCAACAGACATTAAAAGAGATGCCTGCGGAGGATATATACTGAGAAGTCCCGACAACCGCAGAAATCTTCAGACAAAGAGATAACTGCTTTGTCAAATCACATGGCAGCAATTAGTTGCTGCATCAAAGGCTCCACATTAGCGCTTCTTTTCATCCAACAGGAGGAAAAACTACAGACTCCTAGAAAGATCAATAGGTTTCAGGAAATGATCAAAGTTTGACCGGCGTCGTGCCAGCCATAAAACCCAATCAATGTTGACATCCCATGTCGGCTGCATGCACTGACTCCAACTAGGGCATGTAAAACTGTATGTCTGATATTATTTCAAAAGAACAATAAACACTTTCCTAATAACGGTATAAACAACAACAACTACACTAACCATTTACTTCTAAAAGACAACACTGATGTTTAGAAAACTTGCATAAAATCAACCTGAATATTCTGTGCAGCAGCTAACAAAGACAATGATTGTATAACATCCTGCAGAGTAGATCTTAATGCTCATAGAGAATAGAAAATCAGAAGTCACAAAGAGAGTCTATATTTACAAAAAAAAAAAAAAGTAATCAAATTGTTCTGTATAAAGTGACTCTAATCAATTTCAAGAGTTCTTTTTTTTTTAATGAATGGCAAAGAATAAATAGTAGTTCCTTTTTTGGTTTAAAAAGCATACAGTTGATAATCCATGGCGATTCATCTAAAGCTGGGCACACATGAGAACCACATTAATGTTTAAACAGCCACAGACTGTCCGGTCATCCGTCCTCTCCTTCCTCTTTCTGGCTCTCTCGTCCGTCCACTCCCTGAAAAACGTGCTTCTCCTCTGATCCGCTCTTCCGCTCGATTAATTCACAAAGTCACTGCCGGCAGCTCCTCTCCATCTATCCTCTCCTCCGTTTGGCTGCCTCCTCTTCTCTTCCCTCCTCTGTCTGTCTGTCTCTCTCTCTCTCACTCTCTCTCTCTCTCTCTCTCTCTCTCTCAGCAGATGGTGAAAAGGCAGTGCTGCCAGCATGGACAATGGCACTCCGTCATTGTGCTCCTCTTCTCCCCTCACGTCTGTCTCTCATTCCCACTTTCCTTCCACCTCTGTCTGATAAGGGGACGATCACGCTGTCTGTCCTCCCCTCCTCCCAGCCTGGGTGATGCTGCCTCCCATTTTCTCTCTAACCGTCTCTCTGTGTCTCTCTCTCTCTCGCACACACACACACACACACACACACACACACACACACACACACACACACACACACACACACACACACACAGTCGCGGCTGCTGCCTCTGCCCTCCCCACCTCCCATCCTACCTCCTTCCTGTTTCCTCCCCTTCCCCCCACCTCCTCTCTGCAGACTCAGTCATTTAGCAGCGTACATGTGTATGCACAGCAAGATGCTGCGCTCCTGCACATTAATGCACACACTCCAAGGGGAGATGTGAAAGAGGGGAGGAAGAGGAGAAAGAGGGGGCAGGGGGATGTGTGTTTTGTGTGTGCATGTGTGGGGTGGGAAGGTTGTCCATGTTGGCTATTCAATGCTCCTCCCTTATTCATGTTTGGTAACCTGAGAAACAGAGTGAAAGAGGGGGGAGAGAGGACGGATGGAGACAGACAGGGGAAGAGGGTTCACCCTCCCTCTACGGGCTGTACAGAGTGTGACATGAGGTCACTATATAACCTTGATCAAAGTGGGCAAATTCAAAAAGAAACAAACAGACTGGCATTCACATAATAAATATTCCCTGTAATACTACATGACTAGAGCTCTCTAAGGGGAAAGGACAGGTTATTACCAAGCAAGCACAATAACAACTGAGTAATTCTATAGAGACAGACAGAAAGCAGAGATCCCACAGATTATACCCGACATTCAAGTGTATCTGGTGAGAAGGCAGCGTGCAGAAAGCAGAGGATACCACCCATAGAGTGACACAGGAACCCAGCAGAGTGGATAGCAAGGAGTCCTCAAATGACATCCCAACATACAGTCCCTGCAGTACTCCATTGAACCACTGCACCGTCATCATGTAGTTGAGTAGTGTACTCGGGGATCTCAAAATGAGAGAACTGCAGAGAACCAGAGTGGCATTCAAGATAATATCCATCACCCCACACCAAACAGTGATATGATTGGAAGTGATTGGTGAAGACGGCCCCCTCCACCCGTAGCCTACACCATGCCTCTAACCAGTGAAACACATGATACACTGTGGCTTAGGGTTTACAGAAAGATGATATGGCTTTCTTAATATATTTTAGAAAGTGAATTATTTTTTGGGCTATCCTGAATTTATATTAAAGATGCTCACTCATTTCACAGTTCATTAGGTACATCCAACTCAAACTAATGCAGTCAAATACAACAATCCTGCAAACACGGTGCAAAATGAACGCTTTTGTCCACCAGCCATATGACTAGTGAATGTTCAAACTGCCACTCGACTCAATAGATTACCATTGTTTTTTAGCTAGTGAATGAAGAAAATCTGCAAGTTGCACATTTTATTTGTCTCCAAAATGACTATAAAGTTTAATCAACACCTATCTAAAACAGTTTTAAAAAACGGAACATTTTAACCTTCATGAAGGTAGGATTTATTGTAGGACTGTTGTATTAGTCCATTAGTTTTAGCTAGATGTACCAAATAAACTGGCAACTGAGTCATAAACAGTCACTCCAACCACAATACATTTACGTAAACAGGTCTGCACAATTACTCATGCATGATTACATGCTGCGGCGTTAGTTTGCAGTTTCACAAGTACAGTCGTAAGTACCAACTTCGAGACTGCCGCGGGGGGAAAAACTTTTAAATGATAAAAGATACCAAATGTAGTAAAAAATAGTTTGTTTTCTCCAAGCATCAGTAGAGGTGCAACAATATAATGTATCACACTGTATTGTTTCTTATAAGACTGTGCTTTGTTCAGAATCTGTTGAATAATCCTCCTGTTTTCTGCTGCTGCTGAGAAAACCAGCTAAATGGGTCAGGCAAAGTTCCATTTTTTTATGTCAAAGTCTTAAACATCACAATTCAGTAGTTGAATTATAAAAAATTTAAAATAGAAAATTAGGGCACATCTCAAGAAGGCCTTATTTCATGATGTATTGAAAATGAATCGAGCTTAGAATTTAGGGAATTATTACACCCCTACTAAAACTGCAGTCAAACTAATTTAGAGAATTTTGCTGTAATGATGCAGCCCTAAATTTACAAAAATTCATTAAGTACAAGACCAGTATTGAACCCTCCTGAAGTGGGCCAAACAATTACTTCCAGGAGAGTATTTTAACCTATCCTTTAAACCTCTCATCAGTCTCTCTACAGAACTGATTTACATATCAGACATGAGTTTTTATTTTTTATACTTTTTATTTGCCATCACATTGTGCTGAGAAGAAGCAACCCCTTTGCCACTGTGTCAGAGTGTGTTTTTGATTAGCTGGTTGTATCATTTGAATGTCTTACCATATATTCCATTGGCCAACACAGGCTGCCTGTGGGTCTGTAACACTAAAAACACCAAAGTGCACATCAGCACACTGTACACGCACATACACACACAAAAACACAAACACACACACAAACTCAAGGAGCCAATCACAGCACGCTCCAATGCCGCCCTTGCAGCTACTCGACTCCCAGCATGCTTTGCTCCCAGGATCAGCTGTGGAGAGGGTCATGGGACCTCCTTGATATAAACAACCCAGTTGATTTAGCACACAGAGACACAACATTGACATAAGACAGAGACAGAGCGAGACTGAGTTGGAGAAAGTAAAAGAAAGTGAGAGAAAGAGAGAACAAGAGTGATAGGAGAAAGGAAATAATCCAGTGTGCATGTTGAAACACACTCTGTGGAATGAAAGGAATTAACTGAAAGGACCACATGTGTAGGATGTTTGTGTCTCGGCTTGCCCAACACAAGTTAGTGAGTGTGCGTTTTGTTTCTACGCATGAAGTAGATGGAATATCTGTCGGTCGAAGCTGCAGCCAGTCAGTATTTATTAGATGAAACAGTCAGAGACGGACGAGACGGCGATCTGGATCTAATGCAAACGCTGTCGGGCCACATCTGCTGTCTGCTCTTATACTGTGTGTGCATGTGTAATCTGATTTTGACCCGCCTCACTCCTCACCCCCTTACATACACTAGGCCAAAAAAGATGAGCGTAGATGAGTAAACTGGCCTAGTCACTGACCTTTTCCCTACTGGACTAATGCCAGCCCAAGATGCTGTCTAACATCAGTTCACATTAAGGAGACAAGAGAGACAATGATGAAGATGATGAGCGCAGAGGGAACAGTGGGAGGGGACGTAACAAACCTCTATGACTGGAAAAGACGTGCAAACACGCACGAACATACGGACGGCAAAATGGCAATCAAATTTTCAAAAATTAGGGGCGAGAGTGAACATTAGATTATCCAGGCATTCAGCAGGAGGCCTTTCTGCTGGTTTCATAGCTCACCACGCACACAGCAAACATGTGAGCTGGCTATTTTGGGTTGCACCGCCAACCCCCTCCCCTCCACCACCCCCTCTAACCACACTCCCACATCTCTATCTCCTTCCATCATTCCCTTCCTGCTGCCACTCTCTGCCTCTCTCTACTTACAACTTCCCCATTGCTATAACGGTTTATGTGTCATACACAGTGTGTCATAACTAGTGGAATTTCTTCACCAAAGTTCTCCGTCAGGCTTTGATACGTGCAGAGTGCTTAGTGTGTCCGTAGCAACCATATGCTAAAAGTTGTCAGGTCATGTTTACATATTCTCTTATCAGATATCTCTTGATTCAAGTCATAACTTGCCATTTTTAAACCACATTTTAGCAAAATTCCGCTTTCTGTATGGCTGCTTGTGTTAAAACATCACAAGCTGCTGTGTTTAAGAAACGGGGGGAATTTCACAATCCAACCACGGTAGATCAAGGAGACCCCCCTCGAGAACGCATGTCTCAAGTTTCATGATCCACCTGACAGGTACTGAATTGACACCAGTATCAAAAAGCGTCAGATGACACCCAGACATACTCTATTTATGCATGAGCTATTAACCAGGTTACCCTTTACCAGATTGAGGTGAACATTAACACAACTCAAAACATGTCCCTTTTGAATGGAAGCGGTTTCATTTAGGGACACTAATGTTATGAATGTTTGTAAAAGGTAGAAATGTTTTTAAGTCCCTGGTCTGCAAACACAGTCAATTTCATTTAAATATAGATTAAGTAGTTTTGTCACTGTGCATACTACAAACACCATTTAGATTGTGTTATCTAATTCAAGTGTCTTGCAGTATCATTGCTTTTACATTTATTTTAGCAAAACAGGTATCCAAATGCCATTTTCCCCCAGCTGCTCAAATAACAGAGTGGGTTTAAATCACTTCATTTTTATTGATTATGCTATTAAAATACATCCGGCATGTTCAAAGTGTTAGTATTTCACTAGGTATTTGCAGAGTTGCTGAATATTTCAGTGAGTGTGACGATGTATTGCTCTCTGAAATAAAGTATAAGGAACAACAATCTAAAGCAGTGATAACAGCTCTGTCAGGGACTGATGATTAAATGAGAATCTAAGCTGCTCCAGACAGGATATCAACCTAACCCTAAAGTGACTTTTATGAGTAGAGGAACAACTTCAATCTCACACCCAACACATTGAGCAAGGCCAGACATAGATGGAGGAGCCCTGATCTGCAACAAAAAGAGGTGACTTCTAAAAATGCAATCTCGATTTCTGCATAAAAACAGATCGACTACGATAAAAGAATAAGAGACATTTCTCATCTCAATGCACATGACACAACAGATTCATGCTGATATGTTGTACATGTCACAGCCAATATAACGATAGGGGCCTGTGACTACAGAATCCAAAAATACCAAGCTACTCTCACTTCTCGTTTGAAACATCACAAAGGTTAGGATTTTGATCAAATTGCGGTTCATGCGGTGTACTGAACGCTGAGCATGTTGCACTCCACCGGAGCAGTGCAGGAGGAAATACGGCTGACACTCCGTCCCATTGTGTAGGGTTAGAGACGGACAACCACATGCTACGACCTCGAAAACAAACTCCCACAGGTTGTTTCCAGAACACACTCACATGCGCACACACCAGACGCAAAAACAGACAAACATACCCCCACACCGAAAGACGGACAGATATAGAATACATATACGACAAAGACACAGACAAACACATCCTCACATGAGCAGACACCCACACATTATGTCCTGTCAACAGTCTTGACACCGTGTTTCATCAATAGCCAAGTTTCAAGTATCACAAAACTAATTCAAGGTTAATATCGGCGCTAACATTTACTGCTAACAAAAAAAATCAAAGCTTATTTCTGAAATGACTGACTGTGTGTATGTCTGTGGGTGAGTGTTCACTCTGACAGGTGTGTGCATGACCGCACACACCTGTCAGAGTGAAGCTGTAACAGCCACAAGTGTCACGCTGTGCTGTCAATCAGGACTAAAGCTTTCACTGGTGATTGATACGGTTTGAGGAGAATTGGACAGATCCAATTTTAATCAAGTGGATTTGGATTGTGGCAACGCTGCGATAGAGCGGCCGAGATGTCCGCTTCGACTGACAGATTGTGTATCCGGCTGTCCTTCCGTTTGTGTTGTTTTTGTCCTTGTATATAGTGTGTGTGTTTGTCTGGGTCCTGACATGTGTCTAAATCTACCATTTTTCGGGTGCATCAGTTCTTGATTGGACCTTCTCTTCCCCTCCATTTCATCTGCGGAGATAACTTCCACCATATAATATCGTGTCAGGGGCTGCTGGTCTGAGCTGTGTGGCTGACCCTGATAAGAGCATTGAGCCCCCCCCTTGCTCTCAGTTGCCTCAATCATCCCACATACCCTTGAGTCTGTTTCCATAATCGTCTGTCTGTCCTTCACTCGTTCATGGTGAACTTTAACTCTGTCACAGTGACCCTGTTTCAAGCATTGACAGTATATATATATATATATATATATATATATATATATATATAAGGTTTCAACACATCTGGGGTGAGCTTCGCTGACCACTCTCCATGCATACGCTCAATACAGAAGAAGAAATGGTGGTGCATGACTGTAAGTTTACTGTGTGATTGTGTACAGATTTGTTTGTGTGTGTGTGTGTGTGTGTGTGTGTGTACACTGAAACTTGTCTCACTAACTTGAAGAAACCTCAAATCTGACACTACCAGGACCCTTTCGTTTAAAGGACGTAAGGCCTGCAACTGATTATTATCTTCATGAATTAACTTGCCAAGTATTTTCTTTTTGTCTAGAAAACATCAGATAATTTGATCAAAGGTGAGATCTTACAAAGATATTCAGTTTCACTATCATATAAAACACAAAATCTTCACATTGAAGAATATGGAACCAGCAAATGTTTGTCATTTTTGCATTAAAAATGTCAGCATATCAAATTAGCTCCTTATTCATTTTCTGTCTAATGACTCATCGATCAATCACCTAATTATTTCAGCTCTGAATCTGATATCAGCGCTGTGTGTAACAGATAACCAAAAAGGCCATTTTAATGACCAATTCTCTATTTATTTACTGGAAGAGGCATAAACTCGGTTCGGGGGCCACTCAGTTCTCATCATTGCCTATTTCAAAGTAACCACAGTGCTTAACAGTGGCTGTGAAACTCCACAATGTGGCTCGACTGGCACCTCCTGAGACTTTAAGCTCAAATAACAAAAAAAAACTCGTCTGACAGCGCGAGGACGAACACAAGTTGCATTTAGCTCGCGCGTGTGTGCACAGCCCAGTCAGATCATGAGCTACTTTTTTTTTTTTTTTTTTAACAGTAAGACCCCGACAGGCTAACACGACACTGTGTTGCCTTATAAATGACACACACGACTTTACAAAGACAGAACAATGATTCCCCGTGGGCACCGCAAAGATAGCAGGCGAAATGAACCATTTCCTCAAAACTTCTCATATGTACAACTTGACGCACTAGCACGCACACACAATCCATGCCCCTGAGAGAGAGAGAGAGAGAGAGAGAGAGAGAAAAAAAAGTGTGGTCAACTTTAACGAGCAACTTACCAGCTCTCTTCCTCCCTTTCCCTCGAGTTGCCCCTCCTGCCCACCAAGCTGTTGCTGCACCAACTTGAGTTTAATTTCATCTAACAGGACAAAGGGTCGATGGTTTTGTCCGACAGGCGCCTCACAGTTTTGTTTAACTTCATAAGAGATGAGTCTAAACTTCTTCTTTCCTCTCCCTTTCCTTCCCTTCCTCCTCCCCCTGCCTCCCCCCCTCCGCAGCCACGACAGAAGCCACTTCCGTGAACAACTGGCAACGTCATCTGGCTGTGTGTGTGTGTGTGTGTGTGTGTATATATATGTGTGTGTGTGTGTGTGTGTGTGTGTTTGGCCCTGTTTTGCACCTGGCCCATTCAATGCAGATTGCGCAAAAGTAGAAATCCCAGACAGCGAGCCAAAAGCATTAACACTTGAGTCATCTTAAATAAAAACCACATGCGAACATGTTGTTATTGTTGTTTTTTTTAACTTACTTTCATGAACCTCATGTTCAGTTTTTGTTATTTGGAGAGGTGTTGGTTCAACTGTATGAACATTTTGGAGGATGTAAAGTTAGTTGAACTGTATTATACAGAGAGGTGTTTCTGTTATTAAGCAGCTCAGTCCTCACTGATATAAATGGGGAAGACAAAATGAACATAAATTCTAGCTGTTGTGTCTCTGACAGTCACTGGTACCTTTAGTCCCCTCATTTCCATTAGCACAGTATTGATGGATATAAAGACAGTGATTTTCATACAAGCTTAATATAATGGAAAGAATGAAAGCAATACCCCTAAACAATGAAAATACCATCAACAACTCATGTGGAGCTTCTCACGTGCACCCAGGGTCGGTCTATACATAGCTATAATAGACTCTTTTTCCCAGAAGCCCCATTTGACATGCTGAAAAAGCACATGTGTAAATGGCTGAATTCCGTTAAGCTGCTCCAGTTTCGGGGTATTGGTATTGTTCATGCTGACTCACTCATATGTTCTTATGTCGTTCAACACATTATAGAAGCTTATCTCAGCCAGGAAAAAAGTATGAAAAGCTGTGGAAATGACAAAATACTCCCGCTGTAAGTAAAATATATAATAGATAGAAAATACTAACTTTTAAAGTCAAGCATTATAAAATATATAATATTTTATTATCTATTATTGTCTTCTCTATATCATAATTTTGTCTCAGTTCTGACTTTATCATTTCATTATTTTGGACTTATCATGAGTATGTTTTATCATATAATAACTTTTCATGGTTTTTTTTTTACTTTTTCTGGAAAAAAAGGGCCTCCATATTTGTAGAGCCAGCTGCAATACTTTATAATAAACACCATGGGAATATTATATTACACTTAAATGCTCTGATGGCCAATTATTATATTATTGCTCGCCACTTTGGTGCTTTCTGGGTAAGAGGACATAGATGCACAAAGATTTTCTTCATTAGTCAATCAATTGATTGATGATATTCTGCACATATAACCACAAATATATTATCAAACTAATAAAATATGCAATTCCACTTTGTTTCAACACAACCCAGTTGTTCGTGCGCCACCCGTAGGCGAGGAAAACAGCAGCAGACGCGGTACTTTGGGTCAATCATGTTATTGACTCCTCCAGCCAGCAGAGGCAGACGAGCTGCAGTGATCTCAGTGTCACTTTTGATTTGGGCAAAGGGAAATAAGTCGTTGATGATTAACATTAACATCATGCTATCCGAGAGGAGATGATGCAAAGTGCCAACTCGCAGATAGGAGTTGTCGGCACTGTACGTTTAGATAATACTCATATTTACTGTGGCCAAGCGACACATTTCTCCGCAACGTCTCTGTTGATTGCGGCACAACGTGATTGTCTTCCAGATTACTTACTTCCGTGTATATAAATAGACTGACCATTAAGACCCGCCTCCGTGAACCTGATTGGCTCTCGTACCACTCTGGAATCCTGTTATTGTCTGTGATTGGACAGCTGACGAGTGACATGTAGCCACTTAACGAAGCTGGTTACACGGATACGTAACGAGGAAATATGCGGCTCAGGAGTAAGAGTAAGTTTCCTCCCGTTTGAGGTTATTAAAAAAACCCCAGTATATTATGTGTTTCTTCACAATATATGGTAGTGAAGAGAATCGGCAGTATATAGCGAACATAAGCCGCCATGTAAGTGAATCCTAGTGCTTGTTTGTTGCTAGTGCCCCCAACAAAGGCTTAGCTATGTAACCTAGCAAGGAGAACTGCCACATTTAGCTCAAATGTGTCATTGAATTACCTGACGCTTTCTTTCATATCAGTTCATACGTAGTTTGCGGTAGTTTTATGAAGGGGAACGTATGCGCACGTGGTTCATTTCACCTTGTCTTCACGTCGGCTAACTTGCGAGTGTCCAAATTGCGTAACAATTTAGAAAGTGCAGTCATGTGAGGGATATAAGTTAGTAGCATGTTTCTGTAACTCACAGCAGTCCTTTCTATAGATTATGAACAACGTGAAGGCTGGACGCGAACATACACAGAGATAGTTGACTGTAACTACCGGTGAGCGCTGCAGGCTGGACGTCCCGCACTGACAATGTACGTTAACGTTAACTCGTTTGACCGCTGGACATAGCGGGCAGCTGTCCATTAAACCTTTGATCCAGTTTCTACCTGCTCACACATTTTGACATTCAATGCACTTTCGTGGCAGAGAACTTGTCTTCACTCCTCTCAGCACGTTTGGCTTTATTTGTGGACGACAACCTAATGGACCACACTTTGCAATGTCCACAGCTTATAGCGTGGCTATCCGGTATGAAGGTGGATCAATGTCATTGACGGATATGACTCGTTGAATACACCGAATATTTTCCCCAGAGGTAAAATGAATATTAATTATCCAAGTGCAGTGTCTTCAACACAGCTCATTGTTTCTTCAACCTCTTTCAACATGCACTGTTCAACTTCAACGTCAAGCCATATCAGCTGAGTGATGTCTAAAAACAACTGACTAGGAGTCACTGTTAGTTGATGCACTGTCTGTCACCATTTCTTTTTTGCCCCTTTCTTTCTTTCTTTCTTTCTTTCTTTCTTTCTTTCTTTCTTTCTCTAATCCTTTGCTCCTTTGTGTGTTTATTCCTAGATACTACCTGGTAGGAGGCAAGTTTTGAAGGAGAAGAGGGCCTGAACTGTAATGAAACATTTTGGGATACTCCATATGGATTCTTCATGTTGATGTAAGGATCAAAATGAACTTTATAGATCCTCTAGCATAACTGGTAGTCACTGAAAAGTATACAGAGAAACACAATAAAGCAGAAAACGATGACAAACTTGATGTATGTCACGATACAGTTGCTACTGACAAGGCAGATTTGTGGCTTTGTTCATTATTGATACCTGAACATTTGCAGTTCACACATTTAATTTAATTTTCATTTACACTTGAGAACAAAACATACATGCAGACATAAGTGCAGATAGTGAATAAACAGTGTTGTAAGCGTTTGTCTCTTGTCCTCTAGCCTTGCTTTGCCCAAGCTGAGTAGAGCAGTGGTGCGTGTGAGGAGACTGGCCGCTCAACTCTGTGACGCAACCATGTCCACAAACCACCAGGGCTCCAGTCCATCCTCTGCAGCCAACGGGGATGTTCCCACTGCAGCCATTCTCATCATTGGAGATGAGATCCTCAAGGTAGTTTAGTGTTGATAGATACTTGTGGTTAGTTTCACTTTGAAGCTGTGTTTGTTTGATTAACAGTATCCCACTGAGAATCCTTGAAAGTCTGTGGAATCAAAATAAACCCCTCACTTTTTTTCTAATAGATCTGCAAACTTGAAAGTATGATTTTTTATTAATTTATACATTCTAATGCATGATACCCTACTTCATCAGTATGCTTCAGCACTCTTGACATCTTTTCAGTCCGAGATCCACACTTCATATCCTCAGAAAAACTCTATGATGTTATTTGATGTGGCACCAGTGCTAGTTTTTGACAAGTTCACCATTATTTCTTGACGTGACATGATCATGATTTAAATATGAAGCCTTTGGTTTTGTCAGTGTCATGTGTCACCCTCAAAACATGCTCACCGTGAGTCATTTAAATTTCCTCAAGCAAGACCTTGGAGTCATTGTTAAGTCCTTGAATGTAACATTCAACCGTGGGTGGAAATACGCAATTGAAAAACAAACTTCTGTCTCTTCTCGTTCTTCATCTGTCAGGGTCACACATTGGACACGAACAGTGCTTTTCTGACACGAGCACTACGGAAGCTGGGAGTGGCTGTGCAGCGCATAACGGTCATACCAGACAAACAGGAGGTCATTGCCAAAGAGGTGGCCCTTCTTTCGTCTCAGTATACACACCTCATCACCTCGGGGGGCATAGGCCCCACCCACGATGACGTCACCTTTGAGAGCATCGCTATGGCGTTCCAAGAGGAATTACATCCCCACCCTGAGCTCTCCCAGCTGGTTGAGGAATTCTTTGGGGTGGAGGACAAGCAGAGTGCTGCTATGAAGCTGGCCATGGTGCCTCGCTCAGCCAAACTCAACTACGGAACTGACCCTCAGACCGGGCAACCGCTCCGCTACCCACTGGTGAGTGAACGCAGGATGGAGGAGAATGGCTTAGTTCATTCATCAAACTGCAGTTGTTAAATGTTGTGATAAAACACTAAATTAGATCCAATTATTCCAAGCTATAAAGGATCAGGACCCTCCACCTACTCACTGACTCGCTGCAGTCTAAGTTAAAATCGGCCCAGAAATCTGCTGTGAACCACATTTTCAGTCGGCTTTTTGGGGCAAATAAAAGTTGTTTAGCTGCCAGAACTATCAGAAAGATGTTTACTCAGTCACATAATGTTCTGTCCGTTCCATCCTGTTCTGAGGTTATTTTAGAAGACAGATTGCAACGTCAACTGCTAACCAGACACAGCAGGAGTGAAAAGCAGCTCACAGTGGGCAGAATAATCACATCGAACATTTACAGGGAACAGCAGCGTAAGGAATACACACCTGAAAGTATTTGTCTTGCAGTTTGCTAGAATTCGAACATTACATGTTGATATTTTTCCTTAATGAAGATCATCGTAGTCTGCATGGTTAACATCTGTAGTGCCTTTTGATTATATTTATACTGTTAACAGTTTCAGGTAGAGATGCAACATGAGTTATTAGTGCCAGTAACGAAATGATGTATCGACATTAAATATGTGCATTAACTCCATTTATTCATACAGTAGGTTTCCTAAACATAACATTGATTGTACCATAACATGCTCAGAACGTGATTCACAAGTAATTGTGATAATAAACAATAAAGAAAACAATTGACCACTCAGGCAAAACTTAATAAAGCACTTATTTCAAGTAGAATAAAAAAAGATATTCAGCAACTCATTTCAAAATAAGAAACTGGCACAATATCAAATGAATATCAGTTCATGAGATTAGGGACATCTTAAACAGAAACTAGATTCTTTGACATGGTTAAAAACTGTATAGTAACCAGAACGACACTAAGATTAGTTTCAAGAGGTTAACTACCTTAAAATACATGTTGTTCAAATTAAAATTATTGGTCACAATAACAGAAAATACACAATAAACCTGTAGGTTTATGAGAACGCAGACTGCCGAGCCCATGTATTCTTTCAGTACATGATGTGTCCGCCTTCTTCGCCCAGGTCAGCGTGCGCAACGTGTATATCTTTCCTGGGATCCCGTCTCTGATGGAGAGGGCGTTCAGTGGGCTGGAGCACCTCTTTGCTGGTTCAGGGACTACGTTTCACTCTCGTGAGGTAATAACATGACCTTAACTCTCATTTACAAATCCATCTGAATCCTGTGTTTTGATAGCATAAGCGAGCTAACCAAAGATCTTTGCGTTAGGTGTTTGTGGATGCAGATGAGGCGGAGATCGCTCCTGTGCTGACCAAACTGCAGGCTGGTTGGGGCCAGAAAGTGGCTCTGGGCTCCTACCCTGACTGGTTGAGCAATTATCACCGAGTCAGGCTGGTCCTGGACTCTGATAGCCAAGAGGAGGTGGACAAAGCCCGGGAACAGCTGCTAGACATGCTGCCCAAGGGTAGCGTGGTGCCCTTGGTCACTGACCCGGTGTCTATCGCCCCTGTGGAGGTGTACACACTGGCCAACAGCGGTGAGAGGGGTGACAGGGGCTGGTAGAAGATGATAGTTAAACTTAATATAAAGTGAATATTACAGAGAACTTCACTTTACACAGGCTTTGGGACCTATAAAGGAAGCAAAAAGATTAAAGTAATTATCGCTATAAAATCATAGTGGTTTATAAAAAAAAGAATATACCTGGCATGAGACTGAGCAGAGGATAGAATTGAGCATGAATAAAATAAGACAAAGGACAAGCAGATATTTTTACTCTGAATTTGACATAAGAATGAGGGACCGTTTATATTATTTGACTAAATTTGCTATCATGGATTTTGTTTCCCACAGGCACACCTTTGGGTGAGAAAGTTATGTCTGCGCTGAAAACAATAGAGGCTGCACTGGATCAGTATTCGACAGAGGAAGTCTGCATCGGCTTCAACGGAGGCAAAGACTGCACGGCACTGCTGCATCTCTACTACGCAGCGCTGAAACGGTAACAGGAGGGGAGAAGACCAGATCAGACAATTAGAACATATCGTAGTCGGGATGACTTAATCAGGACAAAAACAAATGACCTGAGAGAGAAAAGATGAAAGGGAGATTCAAATTAAAAACATAATGATACCTCGTCTGCACAGCGGGGTCTCACAGTAGATAGGAAATGAAATGAATTCTCTTGGACAAGACTGACTACTGTGTGGACCTTTCTTGACCTGTATTGGACAGTGAGAGCTGGTGATGAGGAAACACAGGAACTTATTTATCTTTTTTTAATATCCCATTTCCCCTTTCTCTCTCCCTCTCCTCTCACTCTCAGGCGGTATCCAGTTGGTAAAGACAAGGTGAAAGCTTTGTATATCCGTATTGTCTCTCCGTTCACAGAAATGGAGAGATTCCTTCAGGATACGATTAAAAGGTGCGCCACCAGTTTATCCTATTGCATAATGTTAATAAACACATTTCAGCTTATAGTTATTTTATATATATATATATATATATATATATAATTTTAATACTTAACCTGTGTTACCAGTCAAAATAGTTGTGTATTAAGCTTCTCTGGTCCATGTTACAGTACGGCAACTGATTATTCGGTGACGTGTCTCCCATAGGTATGACCTGGAGCTGTTTGCTGTGGAGGGCAGTATACGGCAGGCACTGAGCGAGGTGCAGGAGAGGAGGCCAGAGCTGAAAGCCGTCCTGATGGGGACCAGGAGGAGTGACCCCTACTCACACACTCTCACACCCATGTGTCCCACTGACCCCGGCTGGCCGGATTACATGAGAGTCAACCCGTTACTAGTGAGGCACCATGCGCGCGTACACACACACACACACACACACACACACACCTTAAATAGATATACTGTTTCATTATGTTTTGGTATTTCTCTTATTGTATTTTTCCTATCCGTATTCAAATTCATAATAAGTCAAAAAGTATTTATGTAACCGAAACACAACTTAAACTTAAGTAACAGCTGGACATTGAGGTTTACCTCACACGACTTTTTTAGAGAGCACCTGCAGATATTAATTATAAAAATGAGAACCAAGCAGTCCTTCAGTTCCCCCCACATTTTAAAGTTGCAGTGTATAGAGCGCTGCAGGAGAAACTGCTTTTTGACTGGTAATACAAATCTGTTTTCACTGCACTAGCCAGGCAGTTTGCCCTTGTTACACTTCATGTTATTTGTCATCTTGACTGAAATTTCAGCGTGCAGATCTACAGGACTGTGGACAAAATATCATAACACCTGCACAGTTTAATGCACATCAATAGCCCTGCAATAATACCACTGCATCCATGAAGCTTTAAATGATGTTATGAATACTTTGTACCCAATTTCTTTTGCCCCTCTCACACAAACAAATAGTAGGTACACCTCTACGATATAATGGTTTCCAATAGAACCCCAAAACAAATTGGTGATCTGAGGCCAAACCTCTGTGACACATTCTCAACAAATGTTTCACATTAAAAGCTTCAAAAATGAAACCAGTTATTGTTGGTCTGTTATACTGGACTGAATTACATTATGCAGGTTTTCCAGACTGCATTAGTGGTCGGACTGTGACAGCCGCAATGCTACATATAGAACTTACACGGGAAACACTAGCATGCTCAGCAGTTGACCTAATTTATCACAAAGGAATCCACAGAGGATGACTTCCTCTTCAGTCACAAACTAATTAAGTTGATGTCTTCCAACACTCTACAGGACTGGACGTATCATGACATCTGGTCATTCTTGAGGACGTTATATGTGCCGTACTGTATTCTCTATGACAAAGGGTAAGAACACATTCAGTCTTTGCGCCGTTCTGTATCCTCCACTTATTCAGATTTGCACAACATCAGAGCTGAAGTGCAGAATTCTTCATCTTAATTGCTGTGTTGTCCTGCAGGTACACGTCACTGGGCAGCATGGACAACACCTGTCGAAACACAGCCCTCCAGGTGGTGGATGGTAGGGGCGTTACGCGATACAGGCCAGCCTACCTCCTGGAAAATGAAGAAGAGGAGCGGAACTCGCGCGCCTGACGTAGCGTCGCTTCTCACTGCATCACCTGTTGCTGACGGAGCCAGATTGCTTTCAGATCTTAGATCAGTTCCCTACGCACTTACACCTCTGTGGAAAACATGACATTTTTATCAAGTCTCGATATGTGAATATCTGTAGAATGAGGTTGTGAAGTGTGTGTCTGTGTGTGTGAGTGTGTGCTCTATTTGTTTATACATGTGAGTCTCAGCCTTAAGTAATGGCTCTCTGTGCTGTTGAATAAAACATCAATCTATGACATCTTTTCCCATTGTCATGTTACTATTTTAAGAAGGAGTCTTGCATACAGATGGCAGCGTGTGTAGGGCATTCAATATCACTCTTGATTTATCTTATTTGTGAATCCATTTGTCTTGTTTCTAAATCCAATAAGAACAATCTGCCCGGAAAGACAACCTCTATCAAAATGTATTAGTAAATAATGTGAAAAGGTTTTCTGTCGAGGTGAGAAAATCAGGTTTTAGAAACTGTGTGCAGCGGCAGCGGACACACTAGTGAAGGTCAACCAGCAGGCAGATTATTGATTAATCTGTGTCTCACACTGAATATCCATAATTGCAGACTGCAGTTTCTCTACTGGGAGAAACCTCCACCCCGATGCTGTAGTTCTCTCCACGCACCTCACGGGCGCGTTGTTCTCACTTTTTCCAGTTAGCAGCCGTGATTACAGAAAAAATTACCTCCTCTGTTTCCAGACAGGATTGAATCCAGGCTCATCGATCCGCTCTCTCTCTCTCTCTCATTCTCTCTCTCTCTCTGTGCCCGCGTGGAGATTAGTCAACGCCGCGCAGCGAGGATCGATACCGGCCGATCTAATAAAGCGGGTCGCTTACGAGGCCACCGCGGGGTTGCACACACTGTTACACCAGCAATTACCACCTCCAGCCCCCCCCCATACCCCCTGTCTAACTTATCTGTCCGGGCTTCACGGCTTGCTTGATTTATTAATAATAACAGTAATAAAAGAGGCAATGAACAGAGGCTTCATAATCACGGCTGAAATGTAATGGTGTGTGCTTTGGTGGTGCAACACCGGGACATTGTCTGGAATGATGATATTGGTGTTGAAGAAAATTATATTCCTATAGACTGTCTGAGGCTGACTCTTTATGTGACTTTAACCGTCTTATACTTGCAGGGTACATTTATATAATAGTTGATACATAAATAAACTGCTTATTTCTTATGAGTTTATTATAACTTTCTAGTTTCTGAATGTCTTAGTGTCTCTATAATACTGTCATAAGGTTGCCTAATAATACATGTGCTCTATGCTTGCTTACTTGTGGAAAGTAACTAATTAATAACTTTTAATAGCTACTGTGTACACATTCATACTTTCAGATACTTCTACTTCAGATATTGTCCACTGCTACTATTTGTCTGACAGCCATAGTTGTGATAGGCTTATAAAACACAATTCATTATAAATGGATTATTAAGATTAAAATTTCTTGTCCCAAAAATCTCCTCATTAAATCATGTCAAGGAAAAACCCCATCAGAAAGATTTGTATACTTACTTATCTCATTAATCAGAGCCCCATTTATCTAGTGATTCTTGCTCAACATAATCAATATAAAGTAGTTGAAACCAGCTCCACTTGGACCAGATACGACAGTAAAATTCAGAAAAAGGTCTGAATATTTCTTCAACCCCTGCCTTTAGCTGTCACTAGAGGCAGGGATGCTAAATTGATTTAGACATGTGTATGATATCTTTCTAAAGTTTATTACCTTTGTCCTTTTGTTCCACTGTCTTCCACAGTTTCATCTTCATCCTCTTTCAGTTGTCACTCCATCACTCTCACTTGCCTGTTTCATCCTTCATGTCTGTTATGGCTTCACTACTGTATCCAGCAACTATCTACTGTAGTCATCACACCACTTCCTCCCTCACTGCCTTCGCTGTGTATTAAAACTCTGGATTTTTTTGTTCAGTTCTTCTTATGAATTTCAAAATGATGTTTTGATTTTGACCCGGGAAACAGAGTCAGAAAAACGTTTTGGGTGACATAGTGGGAGGATATGGGTATTGACTAGGGGCCTAAAAGTATCTGGACTAAAATACTTTTTTTTGTGTGTGTGTGGTCCTCAACTGCATATTTATGAATATCTTATTTTTTAATTTCACACTGCTGTGCTTTTCAAACAGGGCCTGTTTGAAATCTACAAAACTGCAAACAAAACATTCTTGAAATTCGGATACAGCAACTTTTGAGTCATTTGAGACAAAGTGGAACAAGCAGGAATAAAAGAAAAAGTGGCTATTTTATTTCCTCCTGTGCCTATTTAAACTTAATTGGTTCTCCGAAGACAGATTTGAGGTCTGCTGGCGGAAGTATGATCACCGCAGCCACTTAAGGTGATGTGAGGAAAAGAAGAACCTCCTCTGCATTAGGTCCATATAACTTCTTGCTACTCTGCTGATACACTCTCCAAATCTCCCAGGTGGGACTCTAAGGTATAACAGAATCCACAGCTAACGGTGTGTGTGTGTGTGTGTGTGAAATGGACTCAGCATGACTTAAGATCACTTTGTACAAAAACATGTGACAAGCTTTGATATCAGAGTGAACTATCCATTTCAGATGCGAGCCTGCCTTGGTGACTGTGATGCTTTTCTCTAAAGGAATATGTTCCTAATCCAATTCCTCAGCAGTTCCTGCAGTGTAAAACGAGACTTGAAGCAGCATGAGACAGCAATTCAGGCGATGTCCTGGGAGGGATGCTTAACACAGAGGATGAATAGACACTCCGTTGTCAGAAAGCATCAGGAGAGAAGGGAGACCTTTGAGTCTATGCAAATTACCAACCCATCTGCATGTAAAGCCAATCGACCAGAACACGGGAAATAGGATGTTCAGTATCAAAGTGTCACACATTAAAAGTGGATGAAAGTAAGAGAGAAAGAAAGGAAGGGAGAAAGTGGGAGGGAGAACGAGGAAGGAGGGTGCTTTGCTTGTTGCCATGTGAAGTGTGACTGACTTAGCTCATTTGTGTCTGGTTTTGGTGCGTTCAAATAAAAGCCGGTCTCATAATCCTAAGTTTGTCACAGCTCGCAGTCCGGTACTACAGAACCAAGACCCCCTGCCCGTAGCCGCACACATGGGATGCGTTCAGAAATGCCTTTCACACAGCAGCCTCGCTTTAATATAAAGGGGGGCAGGGTCTGTGAAGCTTCAACCGGCATGCTGAAAACTGATGAGAAAAAAATCACCTCAGCACAACTCAACTTGAGCTCATTTGCACTCAGCAGTCATAACTTAAACATGGTGCAGGGAGATGTTTAACACTAGAAAGGCCCAGCCAATGTCAACTGATTCCTCTTTTTAAAGATTAGGACTGGATATTAAGCATTCAGATAGTCTTGCCAGGACTTTTCTGAGACCAATTTTATGTATGAATTAATGTAAAATATCCAAAATCAGGCATAGAAGTTATAATTATGTCCTTCCTCTTTCAGGTGACATCTTGTTCAGGTTTTGCTTGCAATGTCCTTTTCAGAGTGTCCTTGAGTTGCTCTCATATAGAAAATGTGAATGGTGAATGAAAACACACTGACAAAACAGACATGTCAGTCAATACACTGTAGGTTATATCTGTTGACTCGAGTTTAACACCAAAACAGTTAACACGTGTATTTATTCTCCCACGTCATAATCTGGTCCGTCCACATTCATCACAGTCCTGTGTGACGCACTTGAAGTGCCTCATTTGTGAACATATGGTAGAAATAATTACATCGTTATTGGCTCACTGACAGGTCTAAAAGATGTGAATAAGAGTACCACAGGCAGACACAGATAGTTTAGACTTTATTTAGAACAAACAAAGTGTGCTTACAGCAGAAGGAGAAATAAAAACCTCACCTGGAAATTAAATAGCACACAGATTCATCAAGGCTACAAAATGATTCAATGACAATCCTCAGAGGCTTTCACAGCCCAAAGTCTCAGACAAAAAAAACTATATTATATAAAATATATTTCTGCAGTATGCTGTGTATGTTGTGATGTGGCATCTTCAGTAATGAATGTGTAAATGCAAATGTGTTATTTCAATAGACTCATCATCTATTCCAAATTATTTTCTTCAGTGGTTTTTGGGTGACATTTTGAATCTGCAATTTGAGAAATGATTTAAACTATGTGATTTTGCTGGTAAGTTTTGGGTAGTCTAGTGTGATTATCACAGTCAAACTTGTTAACTAGCAATAATTCTCTATCATACTTAAATACTATAATTACCTTACTATGGTTTTAAAGCTTTAGGGTTTCTGTGTTTATAGAATGGCTGCCAAAGCCTCCAATATAAACACAGCTGAATTCTCTATTATACAAAGCAATATTTTCTATAATGGTTGCAGAACAACTGCTCTTTCAGTTTTGTATGTTTATGAGGTAAAGTGTGTTGTTACCATTGATCAACTGTGAGGGCCATTGGAAATACTCCTAAATGTGTCGCTGGGAAAAGAAGTGAAGGGAAACCTCCCAGAACAAATAATGGAGGATATTCTTCTTGTTCTGAAGAATATAAAGGCATTTAAGTAGCAGGTCCGCTTGTTATAACCCACTTCACAGATTTAACATATTAAGTCAGTTTTTTACTCTCCACTGCATGAGGGGTCAGATATTCACCCTGGGAAATATATACTGTATCTGATTATAAAGTGTTGAAAAAGTAGACGCAATATGTGCAAGAGATTTCACGTTTTGCTGATATGTGGAGACTTTACCATAGCCCTTGATCTTGACATTGTTGAGAGCTCTTTTGTGGGACAATGTACTACTGCACACACTGCTGAGACGTTACCTTCAGGAGTAAATAACACTCCAAGCTGTTTAAAGGCATGTGGGAGTGATGGCACACAACACAAAAACCCCTTTTTTCTATTCAGAGAGCATCTTCATGCTAAAAGATACAATGTTTTACATTTGAGTCTGAGAGGTCAGGAGATTTAAACTGTAATTCAGTCCCATTTCATGATGCGAAAAGGTTTTTGGTGGTAGACAGATGTGGGTAGTTATGGCAGAAATGAAAAATATTAGATTAGTGAGCTGGAAAGATCAGTGGAGCATAAGTTTTGGCTGCATTGAAATCTCCCACTGGCTCTGCCCATCAATAACATTTACAGCCCCATCTCAGTGAAAACAGTCAACATAAAACAGCAAAAGTAAATGATTAAAAACGCTTGTCTAGAATAATAAAAATGTAAGGCACACTTTAATTGCTTACTACACTGTGTTCTTCTCTTTACATGCGTTTTTTTACTAAGACATACCTGATGAAGGATTCGAAGGACAGACTGCCCAAAGAAAGCCAGTTTGGCCTTGTATCACTTCGCTGCCCAGCGGAGATGAAGTGCTTATTTTTTATAGATGCTGTGACTTCAATAAAATATAAAAAAAACCAACAAATGGATTCAAAGTGTTGAAACACACTTTTTCTCAAGGACCTCGTGAGCTTAATGCATTTCTTCTCCATAGTATTCAGAAGGACACTTCCTGCAGATGCCCTCTCACCTCACCTCACCTCAGTTCACCTTGGTTCTGAAATATGTGAAATATACACTGGTCAGGCAGAAGAATGCGATCAAGGTGTTGATTAAACACTGAGAAACTCTTTAACTGTGAAGAAAACCCTTCCAAAATTCAAGGAAAGTCCAAGACATCTACTCTCTGCTGAACACTAAAAGGATAAGGTGCAACTTCACCAGATTTCATTTTCTTCTATACAGCTTAGAATTTATTTCAACATTTTTTTGTTGTAAAAAGTGTCTTATTATATTTTATATAACCCTTAAAAGATTTGCGAGTCTCCCCTTTAAATATGTCTTTCTTCAAAAAGTTACAATATAACTATATAAGCATTGTTTGCTTCTATTAATAGCCAACAGTTTTGTATTTCAGAAGATGTAATCAATGCCGGCAACCCGAGTCTTAAATATTCAGCCGAGGTCCAATTAGATATAGGCCAACTTGTGGCAACAGAATCGGCTGTGTTGAAATTTGATACAGTGTAATTACAGTGTCACGGAAAAGGAGAGCTGCAACATGGATATGCAATAAGGATCCTTTTTTTCAGACAGATACTTAAAAACTAAATTTGTCGTCTCAGAAATTGTTTATGATCACAGTCTTCCCCAAGTAAGCCTCGGAGGAAGCCTGGACTTGAGGTTTTCATGATCTTCTAAATTTATATAATATGGCAACATCTGTACATAATTATGAAGTTTATTTTGGAGGGTGAGATCAGTTCCAGCTTTAGTACATCGACACAGACTTGTTCAAAACATCAACACTGTCAAGTACAAGGACATTCTGAAAATATAAATTTTTGGTTTGATTGTTCAAACATTTCCTGTCTGCAGTCAAAGATAAAACATAAAAAAAAAAAAAAAAAAACTTGATATCACACTTTTGGTTTATGCACGCTTTTGCTGGAATAAACAGCCGTACAGTTTTCACACAGCTAAAATGGAAGTGGATACAGGCTTGGTTTACTGTTGCTGCTTTTTAAGTCCTTTTCCTTTTACAACAGTCTAAAAGTATCCCCCCCCCCACACTTTCTGCTGATTTTAGTGCGCTTACTTCATCATTCACAATAGAAAAAGAATGAAAACATGGGCTTTGGACATTTCTACGTGAAGGTCAAAATCAAAGGCAGTTCATAACATGCGTCAACAGTGACAAACATGTCATCAGAAGAGATCATAAACCATGAAATAGGAGCATTAGCCCCATTATCCAGGAAATTGCCTTTCTGGCTTCACACGAGGCTCTACATTACAGTTGACATAAATGGAAATACATTTACAGCTTATTTGGATGTACATTTCTATATTTAAAGTGCAAAACAAAAACAACTCCTCTTGCTCTGTATTCAGTCTCAGTTCTGTGTTTACTGAAAATAAAGCCACTACTTTAAAGGTCGATGTATTGGCAATGATGCTTCAGGGTCTATTAATACCGGGAGTCTATTGGTTATCTGAGTCTTATCAGACTTTGGCTGCCCATAGATAAAAACTCCGCTCAATATTCCACTAGGTTACTCACATTACAGTGGCCTCTTACACCACAAGGTCATTTCAAGTCCCTGAAGTCTCCTTATCGCCGTACTCCTGTGTATTACACTGGATGTGTGTGTTCTGCAAGTAAAGTTGTGTGTGTTGTCACTGAGACCTGCGGTTACATAAAACATCGATACTTTCAAAAGTTAAATGATGATCGACTCGAAGCGTTTAAATGCAATCATATTTATTTTGTTGTTTTGCCACGTAGAAAAAAAAAGGCTCAGATTGCAGTTGGCTCTTCACAGAAGAAGCTACATTCTTCACTAAAATGTGAAAGCAGAACACGATACACACAAACACAAAAAGAAATCAAAAACCAATTTATAGTTTACATGACTGTAAAATTCTACATCACTGAAATTATTTAACAAATCTTCAAACATCATTAAGGAAATTAACATAAAAAAAACAACAACTGCATGACTGGTGTGATTTACAGCACGAGACCCAAATAGGTTGAGAGAAAAAAAATATATTAGTGCTAACAATGTAGTTTTTTTAAAGATAGAAACTAACCTATAGATTTTCTGAACTCAAGTCACTCAAATATTGTGGGGAAATAATTTATGTAATTTCATAAATACATAAACTTCATTTAAATTCAATGAAAAATACACAACTATATTATCTCTAACTTCAATTTAAAATTAGGAAAATAAATGAATTGTAAATTCATTATGATATTCTTTCTTAATTGAGGACAGTCAATTAGAGAGATTTCTTTAAAAAAATATTTGGCAATATTTTGTTTTTAAATTAAATTAATTCCACCATCATTTAACTTGTGAAACTACATTGCAGCAGAGAATAATGAAAATATACCAGTATATACATAAATATCCAGAATGTAAATCATTGTTTGTATATGCAAAAGGATATTTTTTGTCAGACCTTTGCACTCAAATACCAGAGATCAGATCTCACTAAAACATTGAATAATGTAGTCAATATATTTCATTTTGCAGAATATATTAACTATACAGTAAAACCTAAAATCAAGGGTCCTGCGTTCAAAACAACAACAAAACAACAAAAAGCTTGTGTGCATACGTGCACATCTGATTGGTCAAGAGGAGCATCAACCAACTACCTCCTTAGTGGTCCGCAGTGTGTACAGTGGAGCGAGAGGAGTTAATGCTCACCGTTTACCCATAAACCCACTCTGTTCTGTATTTTATTCGGAATCTCTGATTCTCAAACAGAGAGGACAAACTCTGCCCAAGGTCCCATTATCACCATCCAGCACCAAAATCTAGTGTCCAGTTTCTGAGTTCATGGCCAACCCAGTCCAACTCCAGTTAAACCAGTTTAATCCCAGTAGGGGGCGCAGCAGCCCTGCATGACTATTCCAGAATATTCCACATTTCCTCCTTAAACCCTTTTATTTCCAAAATCTAATTAGTTACAAAGGTTTAACACAATTATCCTACTCAGATTCAAATAAGGCAGTTTCAGCTATTCATGTGGGCCCACGTAAAGAAAAAGAAGACAGTCACCAGCTCACTGAGTGACCTCAAACCTGTACAGTAGTATGTGTTTATTTGGCCACTTTTTAAACTGGAGGCAAGTTCTCAGAAAGAACTAAATCCAACACAATATGTAGAAAATGAGAAACAGAGATGAGAAAGTGAAAAAAAAAAGTTTTTCCTGACAGACTCATTGTTCTTTTGGCTTCAGAGTGGGATATGAGTCTTATGACTAGCTCTACGTGTAATAGTCTGTGCTACTACTCGCACAACAGGTGGGAAAAAGAAAATAACAAGAAATGAATCACTGTGATTCAGCGTGTCAGTCCCTGAGTCACTGTGGCCCTGTTCTGGAGGAGACACCCGATTCTTTCTGGAATTTCACAGGTAAACAGCCACAAGGTAATATGTGTCATTTGCGATAGCTTAGCATAGATTGCATTGTGTCATTCACTGTCTGAGCGTAGATTGCATTGTGTACTTGAATGTCTGAGTAGTATCTCCTGATCCGGCGGAGGACATATATGTGAGGTCAGCCGTGAGGACGGGTGAGGAAGTCAGGTAGTCAGCAGGAGGAGGATGAGGATGAGGAGGGCTGGAAGCGAAACGGTCCTCAGTGAGCAAACACTACTTCTAGTTGCAGTTTCTGGAAGAGGGAAAGAAAGTTTATGAATGAAATGTTATGAATTTGCTTTATGGCCAAAAGTATATGGACACTCTTGCAACTTTTAGTTTGGACTATTCTTCCATGGTTTGGGCTCAGTGCCTTAATTCCAGTTTATTATATGGTGGGCCTTCTAGCTTGACAACAGCTTGTGGAAGGTTTCCGAGTTTTGGGGAGTAGCCATGGAAGACCCTGACCTCAACTCCATCGAGCACGTTTGGGATGAACTGGAACACAGATTTGCCAACCAGGCCTTGTTACCTATATCTCTAATGCTTGTGTGACTGAATGGTAGAAGAAGACTAAAGTCTGTCAAAAAAAAGCACATTAATGTTGTTTTGGATTGAGATCATGTATAGGTATAATGTTTGGGTGTCCACATACTTTTGGCCGTATAGAGGATTTTGCATTTGAGCTGGAGCAGATCTAGAGGGGTGGCATGGGCTGGCAAAATGCCTGGCAAGCCCAGCTGCCACCCTAGTTTGTTGGGAAATCCTGTCAAATTTAATAAATTAATTTAGATTCTTTAAAAATAATATGCTCAGGTTCAGTGAAAAAGAATAATAGTATTTGGATGTCTGAAGATTTTGGATTTCTAATGCCACCTTTAGATATTTCTATTCCATGCTTCACTCGTGGCACAATAATGTGATTATTTTGAGTTCTCAAATGTTCAGTTGGGGGGCTTTTCCAAGCAGATATTGACTTACGTGATTGTTTGTGATTAAATCAGCATCTATGTCTGCCAACCCTTAAAGTTTTTAGTCATTTCTATTTCTACTTTCTATTCATTTTCTATTAATCAAAATTTGGTTTCATGCATGTTCTCATTTTTCATTTCCATGCTTTCATACAGATTATGTGCCATATTCTTTTTTGCAGCAGTGGCTTTTCATGCAAATAAATCACATTTGAACATGAACTTGAGAGAGACAATATGACATATGCAACTGTAAATACTGTAAACATATTCTGTGCTAAAGAATAAATTAAAATGTTGCAACCTACTTTGTATTTGTTTTGAACCCTCTGATGCTGTAATAGGAGAGAGAGGAGAGGGAGGCAAGAGAAGATTTAGATAAAGTTGAGGCAAAGAAACAAGTTGCTGATTAGTCATTTTTTCATGCTTAACTTTCTCAATAAAGCTACTGCTTTGTGGAACAAAAGAAGCAAGAAACAGACAAATGACCAGGGGAGGGTATTTACCATTACTCAAAGCCTAACGCCATGAAAAATGAGTACTGACTGGCTGTGCAACCCTAAATATGTCCCCTATGCAAATTCTCTTAAAGGTCGGATAAAAAAAGAGCTTGAGAAGCATGGCAACAGGAAAAGATAGTGTTATGTAAATTAGGAGGAGTAAGAATGATCGAGATTATACAGAGGGGATACAGGAAATGAAAAAGAAGGGGGGAAAAAACACACGAAAATTCAAAATGACAGAGCGAAACCAAGAAGTGGACAGAAGATGAAAGGAAGAGCGGAGGAGACCCGAGTGAGAAAGTACGGTGAAGAAAAAAGAAGGTTGGAAAGATTGAAACAAGGTCAGACAGACAGAAACGGGAGGGAGAGAAAGAGACGGGATAGGGGGGTGTTTGTGTCTGGGCGTCACTTTCTCAGCAGGGGGCGGACTAAAAGGAAATAATGGAGGGAAGGATGGAGGGATGGTAAGGATGAAGGGATGGGGTGGGAGGGGTGGGTGGGAGAGCTGGTGAATAGAAGAGTAAAAGGACAAAAAATAAAAAAATAAAAATACAGGTAGTTACGGTTAAAACCGCTCTGAAAAAGGAACCGCCGTGTAACATCAGTGAGAGAGGACAGGAGGGTCAGGAAACAGGGATGAGGCTGCACAATTGAAGCTGTTATTAAATCGATCTTACGGCCTTGAACCCACCTCTGACACGGAAACCCCGAAGACTCAAACACACAAGCATGCACATACACAAACACAAACACAAACACACACACACACACACACATGAATACAAAGCGTGTATTGATGTCTCCAGGAAAACTACCACCTATCCACATCCCACAGCGATTGACTGAGATTATGAGAGAGGAAATGGGACACTCCGAGCTCATCTGTTGTAGTCACACAGAGGGAGAAAGGATTTATTAAATGAGGGCTTAGCAGCAAAACACTGTGTTTTGTCTGAAACATCCATCTTGTACCTACAGGTCTCTGCAGCAACATGTCGCTCCGACAGACATGAGCCCCTAAATTACTCCCAGGTTCTGTACAACTAACGACCATCTAGGGGTTAACGAAGCATTAAATAGCATGCTGGGTCTGGGCCTCTCACCGAGCTGGTGTGTGCGCTTCTCTGTGTCTTAGTGGCTGTTATTCGGAGTGTTTGTAGGACAAATCAAAGCAAAACGGCAAAGAATAATTTTCCGACATTTCATGCTTTAAATATTGCTGCCGTACTTGCACAAAAAGTCAGCAGCAAAAGGTCATGTTCATTTTTATTTGAAAAGTGTCGCGTTTCTGCTATAAAACTACGTTTTAATGCAATTAAATGACCAAAAAATTATTAATTATCTGTCTTTTCAAGTTTAATTTGTGTTGATAAAACAGAGGCATAAAAAGGTGAATTATGTTATCAATAAAGCATTTTAAATCAATTAACAAAATGAACAAAAACTTATATCACTGACTTTTTCTTGACATAAGTATGTTTTTTTATTGTGGATGTTTTGGATGCGGCAGACATTAATAATAATAATTAAAAAAAAAGAATTTCCTTACCACCATTATGAATATGTTTTAAATCAAACTTCTAATTTACTTGGGAAGTGGAGAAACAGTTGCACAACGGTATCAATTAGTGTGTCTGTGACACCACTCCGCACTTCGAAACTAAAATGTTAAATGCCTTGAGTTTATCCGGCTGTGTGTGATGTGTGTGTTTTGATCGGGCTTTAATCACATCATCCGTGTAAAAACTGAACACTGAGGACACTAGTTTGTGTCAACATCATAATTTTGGCCATGGTGAGCTGCGCCACAAAATGGCGTCCGTAGTGGTATGACTGCAAGAACAGAGCTGTCTCTGCACTGCAGTCAGAAACATGCAGCATGTGTAACTGTACATGCACAGCCATGGCTAAATGTGTGAGAGTGTGTGTGTGAGTGCATGCCCGTGTATGCGAGTGTGTCTCCAGTCGGCAGAACGCCCCACTGCAGAGACAGACACTGTTCCACCATCCCACCTCTCCTCTCGTGCCGCCATTTTACACACGCAGGAGCTAATGCTAACGAACCCCGACTGTTAGCATTTTGCAAAAAAATTAAAATGAAACAAAAATGGCGAAAGGAAAACAAACGGCGAACAAAAAAACGTAATTCGACGAAAGAGGTTATAGTCAAATTTTGAGTGTCGAGTTTGGGATACGAGAGAGCTCGGTTGGGCAAAGCGGTGTGTATGTGTGTGTGTGCGTGCGCCTGTCTTCGAGTTTTGTCCTTGTGTGTATCGAGTTCAGAGGGTACAAAGGTATTTGGGAGAGAGTGGAGGGGGTGCAGGAGAGCAGCGATGTAAGAAATACAAAAAAAAAAAAAAATAGCAGGAAAAAAGAGAAAGAAACTGGGGGAAATGGTGAAGCTCTGCAAACTGAAATGAATGCAATGGACTGCTCACAGCGGGAGAACGACAGAAGAAAGGGAAGAGAGACGGAGAGAGAAAGGGAATCAATTAGAGAGAGAGGGAAGTTGGTCTATAATGGTTTCTCACAGTAGGACGGCTGAAAAAGAGAAAGGCAGAGAGGCAGAGCGACAAGGAGAACAAGAGAGATAAACACAACAGGAGGAGTTTTAGGGAGAAGTTACACCTAGAAAAAAAAAAAAAGGTAAGTATGGAGTGAGTGGTGAAGCGAGTCGGTGAAAGATGCAATAGAGGACTGCAGGGCGCCGGAGATTTCACATGACACCAGTCTGCTGATGCCGATTCAGAGCCTTGTTTTCTGATGCAACCCAGGCTCAAGCACCTTTCAGCAAAGCAGTTTCTCTGGCGTGATTCGTGACAGCGTTGTGTTCAAATAAACATCACATCGCTACGCCGAAAAAAACAAAAACATAACCAAAACCAAAACATGCTTTGCAATGCTTCAAGCTACAACCAGGATGGGGAAGACACACACACACAAACACACACAGAGGATGTCATTAGGAGCTTCCTGCGTCACTGAATCTGTCCTGCTTGGTTTATTGTGTTCTTGGGTTAAATTAAGGCGATAAACACACACATTCACACACCGGAGAGGAGACCGAGGGACTGGCGAGTGGTAGCTGACCTTGGAGCAATGACAGCGTACCTGACGGACCCTCTCACTGTCAGCACTCTGTCCTTCAGACCAGTGTGAGGCAGGTGTGTGTGTGTGTGTGTGTGTGTGTGTGTGTGCGCTCACTGATAATTACTTCAAACACCCACAACAGGGCATCCCCACATGGAACTACTTTGTAAATCACATGGGCTGCTTTCCGAACAAAACAAAAAAAAGTTTGGGGAGAGAAGAAGGGAGGGTTTAAAGTTTAGATAAGAGACGAGATTTAGCTGAAGGACAAGAGGTTGCCATCACCGAGGGCCACACACACACACACACACACACACACACACACACACACACACACACACACACACACACACACACACACAGAATAAACAGGCACAGTGCGCCCTGCTGCCATGCTACCTGTCAGATAAAAGGCAACCTGAACAGGAAGGATCCAGAGAGTATGTGAGGTGTTACCACAGGGAACAACACAACAACAGCTGTGGTAAACCGCCACTAATGGACAGTCAGAGAGAGAGAGAGAGAGAGAGAGACCCTCCAACTCTCCTTCATCTCCTCTCTCATCCATCTCATTCGCTCTTCTCTCTCCGGCCTCATGCATTCTCATCCCAACGCACTCGCCGCACAGCGTGCGCTCGACAAAGATGGAGCGGAGCGAAGAGACGCGGGGAGAGGGGAGCCAGGGCGAAATATAACTGTATTGTGGATATGGAGATGCAACAAAGAGATAGAGAAGACACAAGGAAAGGTGGAGGAGGTGGGGGTGGAATGAGGAAGTGTAAGAGACTGCCATGGATGGTGCCTAGATTAGTTTTGCTCCAGTAGCGAAAGATCATAAAAAATGAGGAAGGGAGGAGAGAGCTGAGGAGACAGAGAGAAGGGGAGGATTAGTGCCACTTCAGGAATGACAGAAGACTAAAAAAGAAAGCGCGGGAGGTTGGAGTGGAGTGTGGGGGGGGAGTGAAAGACAACGAGAGGGAGATCCTGAAATTTAGTCGGGATTAGTTTTGGTTAAGGAACAGGATGAGAGGGAGAGGGGGAGAGGAAAAAAAACAAGAAAAGGAAACAGTAGATGGAAGCATGTGCATCTTTGTAGGTAGAAGTATTTCTAAAGTAAAGTCAAGTGTGTGTGTGTGTGTGTGTGTGTGTGTGTGTGTGTGTGTGTGTGTGTGTGTGTGTGTGTGTGTGTGTGTGTGTGCGTCTCCCAGCCTGCACAATCCAGGTGATTTCAAATATTTTGATTATTTCCGGCTTGGATAGGCTGATCAGGGAATACTGTCAGAAGGTCAAGACTACATTAGCATTTTCTCACTGAACAACAATCTGTGGTCTTTCTAATTAATGACAGCAGGATAATTAACATATAAAAAAAGCCATCAGCCTTCACTCTGGTAATAACGCAACAAATTACTACCCGTCTCGCGCCGGAACAGTGATGGCATTTAAGAATTCATTCGAGACGGATAGGGTTCTTTTTTATTCCGGTTTTTAATTTTTTTCTTCAAATTTAATCATGCCGGCGTGGTAGGGAGGCATTCGTTAGACGACGGTGTAGGAATTTTACTGAATGGGTCTCACACACATACAGAGACACACAACCTTTGCGACCAGTTTTCCTGTGTTAGTTCAGCCTGGGACAGCACGACAAGCCCCCCTGCAGATAGCACTGGGATGGGAACTGGGACAGACGTCTCAGACACGCATATGAGGGCACGCACACACACATGCACACACACACATATACTTGCACAAATTAAACCGCCAGAGAGCACACGCAAAGGCCCATAGACCCATGCAGGAGTGCACAAAAACACAAAGTGCACAGGCACAGAAAAATGGTCAAACACATAGAAATGCTCACACATACACACACACGCTCACACATACATACACACACACACACACACACACACACACACACACACACACATACACCAACAACTGTACAGGGATTCCCACAGTGACTGGGCAACATTCCCAACCGGAATGGGCAGCTCACTGGACTGGAAGACTAACATTACTCCAGGCGCACTCTGGATTAGATCAACGCTGGGAATTTCACACTGGTAGAGAGATGGAGAGTGGGAGAATGAGGGAGACAAGGAGGTAAAAAAAAATAAAAAAGGAGGACGAGAGAATTGAGGGGAGGGGTGGAGGAAGAGGAGAGATGTACTTTAGAGGGAACTAATGCTTAAAAAAACCCTCAATCCAATTAGGTTTAAAAGCCAACGTGGAGTGGAGAGGAGAGTGGAGGTTCATGTAGTTTAAAAAAAAAAGGAGTAAGTCTCATCTTACAAGGTTAAAGATAATGCAGGATCGCGAGGGGTAAAGACACATTTAGTTCCATTGATAAAAGTAGAGAGTTATTTAAAAAGAGAGGGGGATACAGAGGGAGTAGTACTAGTAGGGATGAGTAGCAAGTCTAAACATCATGCTATACAGCCCGATGAGAGAGGCAGAGAGAGAGGAGTCTCTTGGTGTACAAAGGAGAAGCATGAAAGGAAGAACAGATGAAAAGAGGAGTGTACTCACTGGGCTCGCAGCACACTGTGACACGCAACTTCATACATGGCAGAGGAGGCCCTTCATCTGTTGGTAGGGCTGGGAAGAACAGAGAAGACAGAAAGAGTTAAACATGCTGCTTATCTATTAAACCTGACAAACGGTTCATAAAGGGGCGCTACGCTGAATGAAATCTTTCCATCAAATCTACTTTTTGAGGACTCTCTTGGTACTTTTGAAGAATTCTTGTGACAAGAAAAAGCTAAACTGCAAGGTTGTTTTTCCTGTTTTTACCGTATCAATACCTCATACAATGCATGATATCAGCAGAAAGAATTACACCATCTCCCTGTGTCATGCTGACTAACATATTTCACACTTATCTGCTCGACTTAATAAAAAACAATAAAATATACAATTGGGAAGCGCAGCCATAAAAGAATGCAACTGCTGTGATATCAATACGGCTCACAGGGGAAAAACAGACAAACATCAGCTGTATTACCTGTCTTACCTGTGGTTTGTTTTGCTTAGCATTGCTTTGGCAAAACAAACCTGCCTGGAAACTGCAGTTAAATGGCTTTATATTTGAATTATTCACAAACAGCTGCTAACTCAACAGGGATCCACCACACAAGCTGAGTGTGTGATCGCTAACAGTCTGTCTCACTTTGTATCCATAAT
The DNA here is from genome assembly GCF_905237075.1 of Dicentrarchus labrax. Classification (NCBI taxonomy): domain Eukaryota; kingdom Metazoa; phylum Chordata; class Actinopteri; family Moronidae; genus Dicentrarchus; species Dicentrarchus labrax. The sequence goes on along the minus strand of NW_026136707.1, from coordinate 11,665,808 downwards.
TTCAACTGATAAGATACAGCACGGAATAACAGTGGTTATAAGGCAATATCTACGGTGGCTGAGCTCAAATCACTCAGAGAAAAAAACAAGGAAAACATCTTCACCGTTGTGACAACACATGTCAGATTAGGAAAAAATGCTGCAAATGAATGAAACACAAACATTCTGAGAAGCACTTTCACCAAAATAGAGAAAATACGGCTGCCAGTCGTACACGGATCAACAAATGTGAGCTCCAACACGGCAGAAGTTTCTGAGGAACTAAAAAAACTGATAACCTTGCCTCGACGTGCGGTTTGCTGAAGATCGCCACTCGTCGGTGATGTTTGAAGATGAGCTAATGGTGTTTATTTCTGGAGCTTCGACCTTTGTACCTCAACTTAAATTCCCCCTCGGTTCAAGAATGAGTTTTGCTTATTGTTTCTTGACTTGGATGTTTGAGCTGCGCTGTGCACAATGATGAATAAGCTGAGTTTGACGCTAACAGTCTGTTTTCACATTCTGCTAAAAGGGGGAAAGTTTCTCTGAGCTCGACTTCAACCCGAGTATTCGGACGTGTACACATCAAAACTACTTCCGAGGCTAATTGTGATCCAGTATGTAGGTCACTCAAGTGTGATGTGGAAACATTGAGTAAGGTAGGTAGACATCTTGTCCCCAGTAGTTAAAACTTTTAAATGAACAATATGCATATTCGTAGACACTGGGTTTAATGTTTTTGTGGAAAGACCATATTAAAATTAATAATTAGTATTTTAAATTTAAGTCTTAAAACATGTCTTGAAGGGAAGATTTTTTTGTTTTGTCAACCTGTATTTCCAAGCTCAATATTTATTTCAGTTTTAACATGATTGCACAAGTCTTATATACTCCTGGCATTTGTCTTTGACCAGTTCAGTTTTTTGTGTCCCGGATAAACCTTTGTCTTGTTTTCTATGACTTGTTAATTGCAGTATGTTTCTATATGCTGCATGTGTGTTGTCAAACTGGTAAATATGGTTGTAATTCGCTTGTGTTGAATTTATTTTGAGCATGTTCTTCTTAAAAGTGCAACACATGTTGTCAGAGTGGGTGAAGATGCTGAGGATGCAGTGACAATGTCAAGGTGTTTTCTTGTGTCTGGGGAACCGGTGGGTGTTGGTCAGCAGACCCACACATCCAGAGACAGTGGGTTGTCAGTATCATAGTCTGTGGGAGCCACAGAGAAGAGCTGAGCCCAGCTCAGACTGAGCCAACTAATGCCATTAGTGTTTCTAATACTATTGTACTGTTCTCCCGGGTTAATGCCATTATAGTGTCTCCAGTGCTGTGGGCCCATTCAGCACACAAACCCCAGAGCCAGACATTTGGACCAACTTTACGCCTTATCTTTGATGTGGACAAAACACACACAATCGCTCTGAGCCCGCTGTGGTCCAAGCGGGGGGGGGGGGCACCCATTGTTGCTTTTCTCTGAACTGGCCTGAACAACCACAATAGCCCAGTGTGTGTGCGTGTACATACATACATGTGTGTGTTAGCGTGTGTGTGGAACCACTCTCTCATGCCCTCACAATGCTCCATTGTCCTTCAGACCGCAACAGTAATTTATGTAAAGATTCTTTCTTTCCCTTCGTCTCATCCATCCCTTTTCTCCGTTGCTTTTGTTGCTCTCCCTTTTCTTCCTCAAGTGTGGATTCCTCTCATCCGGCCTCTCTCGTCCCTTTCTCCCCCCCTCTCCTCCCCTCTCTCTCCCTGTACTGTCAGACTATGTCCATCTTTTGCTCTTTCTCTCCCTCTGTCACTCTTCCACGCTTCTCTACCTCCGTCTGCTTCTCTGCCTGCCTGTTTTCCCTCTCCCTCACTGTCGTCTCGTATTGATCTCCATTTATTCCTCCTACACTTTGCGGTCCCTCTGTCTCTTTGTTGTCACCCTTCCATACCATGCATTCACTTGACTCTTTCATTCTCTGCCTTGTTTCATGTCCTCCCCCTCTTGGTTGGACTGACACCAGAAGTTGTAAAAAGTCAGAAGAAAAAAACAGTCAACTGATTTTACAGCCGCTAAGCCATCTTCTGTCTCTCTCCCTCCCTTCTCTCCCTCCAGTGGTCTGAAATAAATGAGTGAGGGGAGAGGAGCACAGGGGAGTGTAATGGGGAAAGAAGAAACCATCACTAAAATTGTGTAACAGCCTACAGGTTTAAGAAAACATCAAATTAATGTCAGTCTGCATGAATTTATGGAAAACATTAAGGCTAGAAGCTGCAGTTTGCCAACACTCACAGCCTCATAAAAAACACATCGGCTAAAGCTGTTCTCAACCTTTTCATCCCTTAAAAAGGGGGCTACCACTCTTCCTCCAGCACAGGTGTGTATGCACAGTCTGATGAACTGAAACATCAAATATTTACATCTTCTCTCATTTTGGGCTGTTTTACTTGGCTTCAAGTGTATGGAGCCTGAAGCGAATATTTGTGGGTTCCCTAAAATAGAAGTTTCTCACAAAGAAATCAGGGACAATGCACTTTACATATTAAATACACATACTTCTTAGCCATGCACTGACACACACTGTCCACCAGTACCAGAGTGTCTCTACAGTCAGCAGACAATTGATTCTTTGCTGCTTTTCTTTGCATTATGTGACGGTAAACTGAAAATATGTCTGTATTTGACCACTGGTTGGACAAAAGACACAATTTGAAAGTGCCATCTTTGGCTTTAGGAAACTGATTGACATGTTTGCCTTTGTTCTGGTATTTTATAGACAAATTAATTGGTTCCTTCAGAAAATAGTCTATAAATTAAGCAATAGTCAAAATGATTTGCAGCCCTAACCAACCAAAAAGTGTCCAACGCAAGTATCAAAAACTGTACAAAAAGCAGTTCAGTAGTAACATATTTCCTGAAACTATGAGCTTTTGTCTAGCTGCTTGTTTAAACATTTAAAAAAACTGATTAATTCAGAAGTTTAGAATATTTTGTGATATTGTGAATCGGCACGAAAACTCAAGTTTTATTTTGGTACTGGTCTCAAACAATTTCAAATAATTCCCAGCCATACTTCAGTCCCACTTGAATCTCTGCATACCCAGTCTAAATCATGCCCCTCACACAAACAGAGAAACGAATATCCTTCTACTCACAGCTGTAGTAGTAGTGGCGCCCTGGCAGAAACTCAAACCCCAGCGAGAAGGGGGTGAACCTTTGGATCTTTTCAGAGAAGCGCACTGGTCCGAAGGGAGCGTAGGGGGTGTTACACTCCCACCTCTTGATAGCCCCTCTAGTCTCCACACAGCCCTGGAAAGTAGCCTCTCCCACCAGGTAGAGGGCCAGTGACTCTGGCTGCCCGGGGTCCAGAGTCCCCTTGTTGGGGTAGTGTGGGCAGTAAATGTCCAGGTAGTCATTCAGGTTCACCTGGATGGACAGATCTCCTGCTGTTAACCTGGAAGGAAGAATGACAATGACATTAATATTTCACGTAATGATTACACAAGGGTAATACATGACTGAAGGGGATAGAGAGGTGGTGATTAAGCACAGACAGAGAGAGAAAGAAGACGGATGACAGATATTCCATAATTCCTTTGTGCCTGGAGGAATGTAGATAGTTACAGCAGATGGATAGTTCATCAATATTACACATAACGATTACAGAGGGTGATAAAACAAAGTTCTGCAGGTCTTAAAACATTGTTTTAGGATTTGATATATCACAATGATACAACTCCATTGTACTTCCATACCAGCAAGGGAGCAGTGTTGAGCGACAGATGCAATAGAGAGAACAACAATTCCTCATATGCTTATTAAGACCATTGAGGGGAACTTGGTGTAAAATAAACTTGGCTCCCTCTGCTTTCCGCTCTCTCACTACACACTACAGATATACACAGGCGTGTGCAAACTTATGTGTACACGCATGCACAACCACGACTTCAGTCAAGGTTGACTGGCTTTAGGCATAACAACAACTCTGGACAAGACAGCATCATTAGAACAGAAGAGCTGCATAATGCATGCTCCTTTAGACTGCGGATCATGACTTTCTGTCTGCTACAGAACAAAGAGTTACCCATGTACAAACTAATATGGATAAGATTGAGGGGAGTAGATGTAGGACAGAGTGAGAGAGGTAAATTTAACACGAAGAAATCATGACTTTGTATGAATCACAAGGGCATGAAAAGACAAAGCAGGAGATGCTAAATGAGGACAGAAATGTGTGACAAATGGAAGGAAGCAATGTGAGTGATGGAGTGACATGAGATGGGGCTCAGATGAAGACAGAAGGAGACTGATGAAAAGAGAGCTGTTGAGACATGTTAGAGCAGAGAGGTGGAACAAGAAAATGAATAAGAAAGCCAAAAAGTAGAGGAAACGGGATGAACAGGTGAAAAAAGTGGAGTAAAGACTAAAGAAAGTAAAGTGTTTTAATTAGCGACCCCAGAGAGTCTGAGGGCAGACACACAGTCAGGAGAACAACAGAGTGGAAGAAAGAGGAGACGGACTTTAATTGGTCTCCTCTTCGCATGGAGCGCAGGAGAAAAGAATGAGGGGCAGAATGTGGCTTGGGCAGAAGGTTCAGGTCCATCAGTGGGAGTCTTTATAGAGGGGTGACAGAGCGGAGGAGAGAGGAAGGAGTGCTGGGAGTCAGTGAAGGGGAACATGGGAGGGGGGGAAATAAAAAAAAAAAAAGAGCGTGGAATGGGGAGGGGAGGATGATGGTGGACTGGCGGAGTAGTCTCAAGTTAAGTAGGCGGACAGAGAAGACACCAAAAGAATAAATGAGAGGAAGAATGAGTGCGGAGAGAGGAAGACGAAAACTGAAATGAAAAAGACATGATGGGAAGCAGGAGACGGGATGGTTCAGCAAATCTGCAGAGGGTATCAAAAGATGGATGGAGCAATGAGAGGAGAAATGACAAGAGACCGACAGAGGGAAGAAAAAAACTGAAATAGAAATCCACGTTTTCTGTTAACTTTGAACCTGAATGTGGGCGCAATGGTGTATTTCTGAGTGAGATAATGGAGCAGAAAAGCAGGAAAGTGTGTGTGTGTGTGTGTGTGTGTGTGTGTCATGGAGATGCAGGTGAGACCCTGAAGGCAGGTCTCACCAAAGCTGCTTCCTGCTCAATAGCTAGCGTGCAGAATTGGCGATCTATCAACGGGACAGGACACCATCGATCAGGATCCCTCGCTCAGGACACACACACACTCCCCTGATCAATATCCCTTCTGTGAGTGTGTGTGTGTGGGGCCATGTACGATGGCTCTATTACCTGTGTGTGCTAATTACAGCTGAACAAAGGCACTCGATTGTCTGGTTAAGAGAACACAAAAGCACATAAGCCAGTGTAAGCATACACACTGTCTCTCACACACACACACACACACACACACACACACACACACACACACACACACACACACACACACACACACACACACACACACACACACACACACACACACACACACAGCAGCCCGTTGACTCTTCGCACTACCTGTGGTGCTTTCTGAGACTTCTCTGAGGCTGAGAATTGTTTACTTTTAGATGCACCAGCTGTGGGAGTGTGTGTGCGTGTATGTATTGTAATAATAGATGTGTGCTGTGTCAACATGCTGCACCCCCTGCTATACATGTCAGTCACCTCAAGCTTCTTCTGCACCACTCAAGCCCTGTTTACCCCCATCTCCCGATCTCCCATCCCCCAATTTGCATTCCTCCTCACCCCCTTCCTCTCCTCGATCTCCTCCCTCGTCTTCTCCCACTTTGGATGACATGCACTCATCCCCAATCTATTGCTTTAGAGGTTGCAGCTCCTCCTGCTCGCCATCCTATTTCTGACTCCTCTCTATCCTACATTACCCCCCCACCTTCCTCCCACAATTCTCCAACCTCGGCCTGCGCCATATGCACGCCAGCAATTACAGAGACGTGTGCTCTACTGATGTCAAACTGTCAGCCTTCTTTCTATCCTCTTCCCTTCCTTCCTCCCTTTCCTTCTCTCTGGCCCTGGTAGGCTTGGGTACGCCCTAATTACACTCCACATCCTCCCCTCCTGCCAGCCACCATGCAGCAGAGTGGTGACAGCACAGGGGCATCATGGGAGCACTGAAGAGCTGTGGGTGTCAAAGAACAGAGTGCTGGAGCAGCCTATCAGTGGGAGAGCCCTCAGGAAGCAGTGGAGAGGATTGGTTTGGTCCCGTGCTGGAGCAGAGGGGAGAGGGCAAAGACACAGCACACGCACACGCACGCACACACGCACACACACACACACACACACACACACACACACACACACACACACACACAGAACGAACACATGTTCACACACGGCTTACGTGCACACACACAGACATGAAAGTACTTTGGGAGAATAAAACATGCTCTATCCCCCATGCCAGAGGGTGATCAGTGACACCCTTCTGAGGACTGGTGCAAGCTCGGGGTTGATAAAGAAAAATCTCACCAAGGAGCCAAATCAAAACTAACATGCTGGGCTCTTCAGTGGCAAACTTGAAAAGGCTAACATTTATCCTTTTTTTTATAATTACAGGAAATCACATTCAAAAATTCAAAAATTGAACATAACCGATGTCCCCCCAATGTGTGTCCATGTTAATGTGTGTGTGTGTGTGTGTGTGTGTGCACACAGTTATAATGAAATGCAGGGGGTTGACTGTGGCAGAGACCTTTGATCCTTTAATATGAGAGAATAATTAAAGGAGCAACAATCCCACAACACGGCTTCAGGAATACAGAACAGATACAAGATCGCGCACAGCAGCTGCATACTATGAATACTGAATACACTTAACGCAAGTACTGCACATAAACATGGGGGGATAAAAATATTCTACTACAATGAAAATGCTAATAACATGCTTACACTGTACTATGCATCCCAAATGAATTCAGAAAATGTATACTGTAGATACGGTAGTTTTAATAAACACTTTCATGCTTGTGATGGCACACTACGCAGCCCGCAGTAAAAGTCGGTTGGCTCCTTGTAGTGACGATGGGAGACTGAAAGGCTTGGTGGAGCCTCAGTTCTTCCGTGGTCAATCACAGCAGGGTGATCTCTAAATACGGTCACTATGGTGACTGGGCACAACATGCTGTGGTCACTGTGCCTTGGCTGGGCATAGCATGACACAGCTTCAGCCTCTATGATGGGTGCTGTAGTAACAACTTCTGGTAATATGGGAGGATCTGTGGCGCTCCCTAGGAGGATGACTTTGTAATATGATATTGTTTATTTCAGGTTATTTTTTGGGTGGGGTTTACCTCATGATGACAGATGAATAGATGTCAGGTGAGTCATTAATATCAATGAATAAAATAATTTTAACTTTGATATGCAGTCATACTGATTGCCTTAGTATTGTGGGTGTATCAAGTTGTGTTTGGTAAATTATTTTCAAATTTAATATCAAAATCACTTCATTAAAATGGAATAGCTGCAATCAGTAGATTTGCTTCAGGCAAAGTAAATCTGTGCAGGGCTTTTGCATCAGAGTTTAACACTGATTAACTTTTCGCTGCTACCCTTTGAGGGGATATTGGCTTTGTTGCACCACCAAAACTCTGCACAACTTTACTTATTGGTAGCAACCAAATTAGTGGGCAATCCAACTTGCTTGTCTGGCTATAGTGGCTATAGTGGCTATCATGTCCAGTTATCTCAGCAGCCACAGTATCTCATGTCGCCAACCTTCCAACCAGCCCATTTGTTTTGTGGAGACATACTGATGATTTCTATTGTGCCACTCTCTGGTGACATCCGGTAAGCTAAATAATTCACAAAGATTTAGTGAGAACACCTCTGACTAGAGAGGAACTGAAGAAAGATTTGTTTAAATACCAATAACAGTATTGGAAATTCTTCTGATATTGCCTAAAATGCAGTATTGCATTATCAGCGAGTACGCATTTCTTTCCAGCGATCCCATACCACGTAATTTATTAGCCCCAAAACAGGACCCTGCTACCTGTCAGCACTATTTGCTTCTTTCATTTCCAACTTCTGCCATTTTATTTCCCCAGGATAGCGAAGTTTTGATCACCTACGCTTTTAATGCATATGTACCGCATTGGTACTTGGTATCGACCAATACGCAAAGTTGTTCAGTATCAGGGAGGAAAAAATAGTATCAGAACTTCTCTGAAGAAAGCAAAAAGGAAAAATTCTCATGTGCTGAGATTTTTATTCATGCGAGAGAATAAAAACTGCGATGTTGGGCAGGTGAATAAGGTGAATAAAACCAGACTGGAAGTCTTTCATGGGAAAAACAGCACTGTACTGTGGGGAATAATTGTTGGAAAGTATGAGAGAAGTTTATGACAAAAAAAGCCCAAAGACAGTCTAGGAGGAAAGAGGGAACAAGGCAGAACTGAAGACAGAGAACATTCTTTCCTTGAGGTCTCCAAGCTTCAGTGACCTCCTGCTCCACAGGCTATCCTATCTTCAGAGGAGGACAGGAAAGGAGTCATACAACTGTAGGGCTACAGCCATGAGCCAGAGATTAAGAAGGGAAGAGAGACACTTCATCTGCTCAATACTGCACCATTTCCATTTCCTCTCTCCTACTCAACCCTTCTCTGCGTTGATGTAAAACGAAGCCGAATCAGGACAACCCCCACCACCCTCCCCTCACTTCCCCTCAACTAGCTGTGCCCCCCCCCACCACGCCCACACAAAGCCATGCTGTGTCCAGAGCTCAAACACCAGTGTTGTGTCTAACCTGGTGCTTACTCCCCTCAACGCGCACAAACAAGGACTTCACCCCCCACCTCTGACCATCTGGGGCCCCCCACCACCCCGCCTGCCCAGCTGGCTGAAAAATCCCTTTACCACCCCCTCCCTCCAACCTCATACCCTTCAAGACTAGATTCTCAGTGTCATCAAACTGTGGCCAAAGACGGCGATCAACCACTCCTCACAGAGAGGAAAGAGGGACTTAAGGGGAACAAGCTGTTGCTCTTATCTACTCTTTCCTGTTTGGTATGCCTACGTGAGTGATTGTGTGTGTGTGTGTGTGTGTGCTTCCCTCAAGGTCAGCAGGAAGTATATCTCTCCTCTACACCAGACCTTTTGCTTTCTTTTCTATGGCTCCTAATCTCCAAATGTGGATGGTATGTGAACTTTCTTCCGTCGTTTTCCCTTCTTCCGTCTCCATCCGCTTAAGTCTGTGGTTTTTCTTTACATGCAAGTTCTGAGCACACACGCTGTATTAATATGCATTAGGATCTGGGTGGCTTACCACCTCTGCTAAACACTTTCCCGTGGGAAGTCCTGTGCCATCAGACAAACCTAATGCTTCTGTCCTCATAAGGGTAGAAGGATAGGAGCACAAGTGCACACACACACACACACACACACACACACATTGCAAAGCATCATTTATCAATATGAATTTGGTGCATAAGTGCTGGCGACAATGGCTGTGGGTATATGTGTATAACCTCGATGAAGTGATTGGTTGCACCTTTCTTGCCCTACCGGCTCCACGGAATGACCGGAAGGCACGGGGCATTCAAATTGTGTGGATCAGCAGGCTCTCTCGTGGACCCACATTCCCTATCAATTTACAGACACAGATAAAACACTCAGATATACGCACAAACACACACACCTGCTGCTACAGGGCCTAAAGGATTCCCAGCCTCAGATAAAGACAGACCCTATTTTCTGCCTGTTATGGCATAGGTCCTCCTCTGTGTGTGTGTATGTGTGTCCATTCTGTGGGACTCAGCAGCACAACAGGATGTATAGCTACGGCCGTCAGAGCTGAGTCAAATTGCATGATTCGGGCCCACAGGACCCATCAGTATGGAAACCAATCCATCGGAACCATTTTGATACGGCTGCAGGTCTGCAGAAACCATCATCCCCCTTTGTGGCAGGGCTCTGTCATGCATAGGCACTGCGCTCCATGTGTGGTCTAGTCTGATCCTAAAATAAGCTTTCCAGTGACTTTTCTGGGAGGTATGAAATTACTGTCCACAATATAAATGGACAAGAGTGCCGTCTTGCAGTCTATGGCTCGTTTATATTTTCGCTGTTTGACCAAAAACACTGCATGCCAAAATGTTGCCTCACTATGCCCACCAGCATGGCAGCAGCTAAAAAGTGTTGCCCGACTTGACTCTCTCACCTGCTCTGCGTAGAGGTGGCCACACTTGTAAGAGGAGTGTGAGGAGAAAAGGGCACGAGGAGAAGAAGAGTTGGAGCTATCACGCAGAGAAGAGTGACGGTGGAAAGTCTGCGGCAAAAGAGCTGTGCCTGGGCGAGAGCAGAGTGCGCGTACGGCGAGGGGTGTGTGAGGGGGTAAATAAGGTCAGACGTGCCGTTGCCAGGACAACAACCAATCCGGAGCTGGGATTGGAGCCAAGCCAACGCCCCACCCATCCATCCTTCGCTCCATCCGTCTTTTTTCCTGCATCCCTCCATCGGACAGCCTAAACCTCAGAGTAATGAGTGCTCTCCATGTTCCTGCAGTCTAAATGGAGCTGCAGTGTAAATACAGGGCTGATTTGTACAGGTGCCAGGCTCGGATACATAAACCTGAATATAGCTACAGTACCTCACCACTCAAGACACTGACAGGGCGGGTGGAGGTGGGGTGGGGGGAGAAACAGTGACAGCTATGATGGGTGGACACAAAAAGCCATGATTCAAACTATTTATGAAATCTATCAAAGTTTATTGCTACAGAGTGGCAGCTGGGCTGATCCACTGTGTCAACATCATTTGTCTCATGTTTATGTACTAACTTTGCTGTTTGGGGCCCTTCAGCTTTGCACACAGTGCAAGAGCAGATTAGTCTAACTAAAGAGAGGGTGTGACAAATTAATGTTAACTTTGAAGGAAATAACACACAAAGGTTGGCCGTGTTGGGTTCATGCCAATGAGGCAGGTGGTGTATGGCCAAGGGGGAACTGGGCAATCTTTTTTCAATTAATTCTGAAAAAATTAATAATAAAAAACATCATATACCTGTTAAAATAAACTGTTAATTAAAATGCCAAACACAGCTTCTCAAATGTGAAGATCTTGCAGCTTCTCTCAGTTTTGTATTATTAAACATCGGATATCTCTGGGATTTGGGCTGTTATTCAGATAAAACAAGCAGTTTAAAAGACGTTACCTTGGGCTTTTTTGCTATTTTCTGACATTAACACATCAGATAGGCATGTAAATTGATCATGGAAATAATCAATATTTGTAACTCTAAGTTAGTTTGTTTCAACTTGTCATCTCTGGTCCTCTTTTCAGTGTGGCTTGTCTGTTTTTGTCAATAATTTTGAGTTTTTATTTTCCTTTCAAATCACAAAACAATCTTGGGAAAAGATGATTTAACCACTTTGGAGTTGTCAGCTGCTTTAGAAACACATACTTAAGTGCTGTTTGCCAGACTTCTTTTATAGACAGCAAGTGCTGCTAATTGGCATTGAAGCAAATGTGACCCATCTTTGTAACTATGAATCGATATGAGTAAAGTGCTTTTTCCATAAGATGGTGTAATCTATCACATCACATAATAAACAACTTTTTATAACAACACTTACTAGTTTTGTTCTTCCTTTCTTAATAAAAGTTATTTTATGTTCTTTTTTTTTTCATCATAGCAGTATACGCTCTACACCCTCATCAATTATATTAACTATACTTAACTACACTTATCTGTGTCTCGGGTCTTTCAGCAAGGCCCACCTGTGTAAGTGGGTTAAGGAGGACATGCCAGCAACACCCCTTAAAACACGCACATAGACACACACACATTTACTCAGATACACTCTTCACTATAATGAAAAGGGCGCTCGCAAAGCAAATACACTCAGCCAATAAATCAGAGTTGGCTTTGAGAATCCATCATTTACTAAGTGGGTCACACTTCTGATGCCGTAGACACTCTTTCTCTCCCGTTCTTGTACTCTGTTTTTGTCTCTCTCTCTCTCTCTCTCTCCATGATGTGAAGGTCAGTGCTGGATAGGCAGCATACACTATTCATCCCAGGTGTGCATTCCCTCTCGCTTTCTTTCTATCTTTGTCTGATTATTTGGTTGGTTGTTAGCGAAAGAATGGCCAGTTGGAGGGCTAGAGCCATCCTTCAGTCAGTCAGACACACACACACACACACACACACAGTTAAGACATGTCAAGGAAATCTGCCCTAATACAGCCAACAGGCCTGAATTATTTAAACACAGGGAAGGAGAAGATGGAGAGAAAAAGATTGGAGAAGCGCAAAAGTTAAGGAGTAAATAGAGTAAGCTGGCCCCGTTCAGTCCCTCTGACTCCTGGTGAACTTATTTAAAAAACTTCTATACTTGGTTTCACTCCCATCTGCTTTCTTTCACCCCATCTTCAGCAGGTCTCATTTCCTTCCCCTGTCTGCGTGCCCACACCTTCTCGTCCTCTCTTCCCTCCATTGCTTCTTCCACCACCATTTCACCCACTTCACTCCAGCCACCCGCCCCCCTCCCCTCCCCTCCATCTTTCTCTCTGTTTATCTAAGCACTTTCACGGTCACTGCTTTGGAATCCCAGGAGTCTAAACTGGCCCCCTCTCCCTCTCCCTCTCCCTCCCCTCGCAGCCGATCCATGCCTCTCTCTCCCTCTCCATCTTTTTCCGTCACAACGGTGAAGATTCATATCGCTCTGTGCGTCGGGGGTATGGACGGTCCCCCTTATTCCCCCTCAAGGCAGCCAGCTTTGTCCTGTTCTAGTCACGCACAGCCACCCACTCGCCCCACCCTCACACACACATGAACACATATTCACACCAGGGGTAGGACATTTACACTGATGTCTAATACGACCACCTCAAAAGAGACTAGATTTAAAATTATTGAAACATTTTTACATAATCCGACCCCTTTGGCTTCAAGGCTACTAAATATCTGTTATTTATAAACTCAATACAGTATATTTGACTATCCACAGCTTTACAGCATGTGTAATAAAATTCATACTTTCAACATTTGGGCTGATATAACTAGATGCCATTCTCTGCCTCAAGCCCGGATGCCCCTGAATTTCTTAGAGGGCCAGTTGAGTTCCGCAACACCGTTGAAGGGTTTACATACAATAAGAGAGGAGGAGGGGGGGAGCATAGAGGAAGGAAGTGGTGAGGGTCAAGAGGAGAGGTGCAGACGGCAGTCTCACACAGTGCTAACAACAGCCTGACATTGGACTGGGATTAACTGATTAATTTGAGATTAAAGATGACTGGTCGCTACTTTAAGTAATGAACCACAATGACCCAAAACTACAAGATTAACACGCAGGAGGTACAGTGTGGGTGTTTTTTCTTGATAGTAAGTGACTTGACTGCAAATCGCTGCAATGTCAGCAATTACCGCAAAAAAAACCCCACTTGTTTAGGTATTCAGTATCTACCTTTGATAAGAGAAAAACACTGCTCACAACAATTTTCCGTTCTGAAAGGAAATCCATCAGGGAACTTCCTTAAATGTAAAATGTTAAAAAATGTAGTGAATAAGGGCTTTTCTGACTTTCATGACTAGGCATTTGTCACTGGGTGTATTTTTAGGAGAACACACAGATTAATTCCACAATCATAAACACGGAGCGTCTGCTCCAGTGTTTTCAGAATCGTGCTGCGTACAAGAACTCCATTTCCAGCTGAATAGGAGAGCAATGAGATTCATGAGTTCTCCTGCTACAAGGCCATAGCTATGGAGATTTGGGACAAGGCTATTTCCCCTCTTCCATTCAGCACAAAAATACCACCACTACTCTGGATGCTCTCAGACTGTGAATTACAACCATCTGATCATTTCTGATGAATACAACAAAACATACTTTTGGACAGTGACGGAGAGCAATTCATTAAAAAATACATTAAAAATATATAAAAAAATAAACTTTCTAAATGCATTCACACAATTGAATCAACTTGGCCTCAAGGTGTGTGTACAGTATGTCCTGTATTTAACTCCCTACTCTGAATACTAACGTGTCAGCAGCCTGTCAGTGTAGTAGATGGTACGAGCTACCTTAGCATCCTACAAAAGCAAGAACATATGCACCAAAACAGTGGATACATATAGTATAGGGTGCACAGATACAGTACCACTCATCTAGTATAGGGTGCAGGTTGACGCAGGTTGATCAAAGAACTAATTCTGGGGGAAAAAAAGCTCACATTCCTTCAAACTCATATATAAAAGATTTGATTGGAACAAAATGTTGAGAAACGAGGAAGAAGAAAAAGAACAAGGAAGCAGAGAGAAAAAAAATGGGAGTCAGAGTACCAGGAGACAGGGATCAAGCTGCGCATTACTGCACACCCGAAAATCATGTGGTACTGGTTATTGTTACAAAAATAACACATACAAATATGCTGACACACACACACACACACACACACACACACACACACACACACACACACACACACACACACACACACACACACACACATTGCTAAACCATATCTCATCATCTTCCTGTAAGCCTCAAAAAAATCAGAGCACAGGCTTGTTTGAATAAGCATATGATAACACATTCCATTCATATTCTGGCCCTTTGTACTCAGGTAACGACACTGCTGTAATTTCCAAAACATGCATAACCGTAACAGTATGCTTAGTCAACACACATACTGACACACACACACACACACACACACACACACGAAAGCAGTGTCAGTTGTAAATGGGGTGTGATTCCTTCTGGGGCTCTCCCCAGAGTCCGAGCAGCCATGTGCAAGTGTGTATGCAAGCAGCGCGATGGTACTATTGCTAACGTGTGCGTCTCTGTACCACACCTGTATATGAGCCTGCGTCACGGTGTGTGTGTGTGTGTGTGTGTGTGTGTGTGTGTGTGTGTGTGTGTGTGTGTGTGTGTGTGTGAGTGTGAGTGTGAGAGAGAGAGAGAGCGCCCCTGTGAGTGTGTTGGTAGGGAGGGAGGGGCGGATGGGAAAGGGAGGGGGGTTGCTGCTCACGCCTGCTTGTGACAGTGATAGTAATACCTGCTGACATCCTTTCTTCCCTCTCTCCCTCTCTCCCTCTCACCTCATCCCTCCATCCCTGGGGGCCTTCCCGAGCTGTTTTGGGAGTTGAAATCTGTTGACTCTTTCCCTACCATCCTCTCCTTAACGCATTCTCCATCCCTCGCTCCCTCCACTGCAGGTCTAATGTTTTTACAATCTCTGGGGGCTGACGAGAAAAAAAAAGGGGAAGCAGAGAGAGAGAGTGTGTATATTCATATGTGGTGTGTGTGGTATGTGTATGCCAGCCCAAAGAGAAACAGAAGAGGAATGTGTGTGTGTTTCACATCATTGGGGGCTAGAAAGTAGGCTGTGCTGCCATACTTCTGGGAGGCAATGCCAAAATAATATTAGTTTTTGTTCCAGGGTGGAAAAGTCTCCTAAAATCACACAGCAGATTCAAAATATGTACGGAACATTTGTCATGTGATCCATCTCCACCGGAAATCACAAAGCACAAAAGGATAAAAGGTGTTTTTTAGGAACTGGGAATATTGCTGACAAAAAGTGTTATGAAGTGTTTGAAGCTCTTTTTACTATGAGAAGGTAATTCTGGTAAACACAATCATTTATAATAAAAAAAAGGTGCCATACACAGTAGTATACACCCCCTAAACACAAACACACACACATTCAAACTCCTTCAAGTATTTTTATCTAAGTGTCTCTTTGTTCTGTCTAGCTAAAGGGTAGAGGAGCTGTGCTTTCTAGCAGGTTTATTAGTCCATAAAGTTTGTTGTGGTGTGAAGGCGGTTGCTCCCATCTCTCCTCTACGGCTTCTGGATACACACCATCTCACTCAAGACACAGTTGGATTTTAAACAACCAGCGGAAGGTATAATAAGTAAATTCCAATCAATGAATAAAGACTGACGAGATGGCAGATCAAAGACAAAAGCTTCAGGAATTCTTGTAGTGCGTTCTCTGTGTTTTGCTATTTAAGGATTTTTCCATTTCCTCCAGTGAGTGCAGGCCTATAATAGTAATTTGTATGATTTCATTTAAAAGTAGTAGTAGTGCTTTTCCATGGCAGAATGCCAGCTCCAATATTATTATGGAGGTATGTCACGCACATTTACAATATTTCTTCATTAAGAAATTTTTGAAAAATAAATCACAAAACTACTTCTCTATAGGTTTTACAAGACAGTTGAAACAATTGACGAGTTGAAACTACCATCAGGATTCTTTAGTTGTTTGTAAAAACCAATGGCATCATTTAAGACATCACTCACATGGACATTTTCTTTAGCACTGCATCACTAAACTGTGTGGTTTGTGACATAGAGATCACAACTATCAATATAACTACTGCACACAAGTTGTGCTACCAGGGTTAGGCACAAAAAAAAATAAGAATTCATTTATGCAAAACATACACAATAGCACCTTCCTGGCTACTAACAGGACTCATGTAGTGACCAAAACAAAGGAAATTATCGCACGCTGGGAGACCGCCCAAACAAAGTGATTCATAGACATTTACATCCGCAAGCAGAAGTTCTCTGACATAAAAGAAAATTGCAGCAACTATTGTAACGGTGAACATGATCTACGTCAACACTTAGGCAATCAAAATTTATTTTGGAGCGACTGTCCATAAGCACCTTTGAAGACTTGAGGTATGATGGCAAACATGTCTCAGTGTCCTCCTGGCAGTGAGGAACTTGTATGGTACAATAATCCAGGTTTCTGCTACAGCCTTTTGCTCAGCCTGGGTCAATACTAATTCAATTTCTGTCTCAGGGAATTCCCAGGTTGCCTCTTGGCAGGATTTCTGAGCTGAGTGGAAGAGTATTGTGCGAGGTTATATGTACTTGAGTGTGTGTGTCTGCCTGTTTCTTTGTGCATGTGTGTGCGTGTAAAATTTGAAAACGCACATATTGGCTAAACAACTAGCAGATTGTTTTATTTTAGTCAAGCTTAAGTCGATCGTGTTTCCCACATTTTTGAGTTTACATATTCTCACGCCACAATTTAATTGCTGTTTTGTATGTCAAAGGAATACACAGTTGGCTTGACACCTACAACAATGCCAGCTCATTGTGTGCCATGAATGAATGAATGCGCTCCAGCTCGGTGCTCACCAACAGCCCTTAACCACCATAACCACCCTCTTCACACACATACAGCACCAGCAGCCATTTTGTGCCAAAGCCAGGCTGTGCTGTGCCAACCGAGCGGCCGTGCAGCATTGAAACTCATTTCATTCCACAGCTGTTCCACCCCACTTGGAGACATTCACACAATACAACTTATTACAGCTTAATGCAACCTAATATTGATGTATGTGTGTACACAGAGAAACAGGGCGGCGTGGGGAGAGAAATTGGGAAAGGGATGGGTCCATATGCAGTCTGGCGATAATGCGAGAAGCCGGCGATAATATCTGAGTGTTAAATTGGTATCGATTGCTTAAATATCCTGACCAGGAGGAGAGAGCGGCCGTCCTTTCATGCTTGTACACCATGTCTGCTCCGACGGCTCCAAGCTGCACTGTGACTATCTGATCCATTTTAATACAGACGTCCTCACCGCTAGGCCTCTGCCCAAACCTCATTTTCAACACAGTGTGCCTGAGTCTTCCTGTGTATGTGTACGTATCTTTGCAAAGATTATTTTTTGTTGTGCATCTTTAATGTTGGTTTCATTCTTGGATATAATATAAACACTAAACAGTAAAATGGAGGATTACTGATTTCACACAGATAGACACATAAAAAAGGAGGCAGTGTCAGTACAGCAGGTGGTAACCTGTACCCATTTCTGTAAAGATTCCCCTGAAATACTTCACAGAAACGAGGCCATGTGACACTTTAGTGAAAAGACGTGGTTGCACAACACTCCATCTGCATGCCCCACCTTTAAAAAAACCAAGCATCCAAAGGCAATAACACGCCTTTTCCCTCCAACACTTTAGTCACACCTAAAATCAACTAACGAGTGGAAACAAAACAATGACCTATTTAGTCGAGAGGCCGGCACAGCGGTTGGTATGTTCCCACAGCCGCACACCGCTGGCCGGAACTGAGGATTTTTCTAGTCAAAGCCACTTTTACTACTTGCAGTGAGCGGAAGAGAAATCTCAGAAAACTAGTAAAGCACATAAATCATGTGCGGGATCACAAATGAATCGAAAACCCTGAGTGTTTTAATAGGGCTGGGTATCCTGGTGCATTTCTGGGATTTGTTTTTCCAGAACTGAAAATTTATCACACTACATCTCTTCTCCAGGAAACAAAGAGTTCCTTTTTACGCAAACCAGCAGGTCAGTTCCACACACACGCACGCACGCACGCACGCACGCACGCACGCACACACACACACACACACACACACACACACACACACACACACGCACCTCTAACAGAGCTATTGTTCCACTGAAATGAACTTCAGCTGACAACAATGGCACCAAATGTCAATTCACTGGCGTACAAATCAGTAAAATCACTGCCTCGCATTGTTTTCCGACAGAGATGAAGAAGCTCAAGTGTACACACAGTTAACTCATCCACAGTTTACCTCCAGATAATACACTCAGTACCACAAACAAACAGACAAAGCGCATTTACAAGGACAGATAAGGTACACAATCGCAGTCACAAACACATCTCTGGAGCTACACAGACCACAGCACAGCAGCGTGTGAGACAATAGGCATTGACACAGAAAGACACAGAAAAAGGGAGAGAGACATTGATACAGTTACATGACAGATGAGAAGACAGAGAGAGAGAGAGAGAGAAAGAGAGAGAGAGAGAGAGAGAAAGAAAGAAAGAAAGAAAGAGAGAGAGAGAGAGAGAGAGAGAGAGAGAGAGAGAGAGAGAGAGAGAGAGAGAGAGATTGCTTTGTTAGCAGGACGGGGAATAAAGTGGTAATTACCTCACTGTGGGTTTGTTGATTATAGTTCAGCCAGGTTCTCCATGTTAATCATTTACCAGGGGAAGACAGAGATTAGTACAGAGACAGACAGAGAGAGGAGAGATAGCAGACAGTGTGAGAAATATATTCATTTGTATGCACACACACACACACACACACACACACACACACACACACACACACACACACACACACACACACACACACACACACACACACACACACACACACACACACACACACACACACCAGAGGAGGAATAGACACATACAGGCCGGCTGGTGAAGTAGTAATAAAAAATAAATAAAAAAGGAAATCAGTCTTAAAGTGCAATCATCTCCCCTGACAAGACACAATTACAAACTGTGTCTGCTTTTACTTTACTGTATACTGCATACATGTCTGCACAGATCAGCTGTGTGTGTGTGTGTGTGTGTGTGTGTGTGTGTGTGTGTGTGTGTGTGTGTGAAGGTATGGTATGCAGAATGTGATTTACTTTGGTATTTAAACTAGATCATTCATGAGTGCACGCAGAGGGAAATGATGCATAAACAGAGCAGAGATTACACGGAAGACTTATGAGGGGTGCTTTCAATAAAGATACAGAAAACCAATACAAATATTCATCTCCTCACACACCGTTTAAACATGCTTCACTGGCTTGGAGCCCTAAGCCTTTGTCAGAAGAGGAGAGAGACACACAGACAGGAAGAGAGCGAGGGAGAGAGAGAGTTCAGAGGGGCCTGGACTGGTTTGGTGTCTGTGTCCAAACTTGCAGTGTGAGTTCAAGTGTGAGCAAGAGAGGGTACAGGTTAGAATATTGTGCACTGTGTCTCTATGTGAATGGTCAAATGTCCAATTAACACCCAGCTAATCCACCGCTCTGCAGTCAGGAAAAGACAAGAGCAGTCAGGAAACAAGAGTCTAAAGTCTGAACTGTGATCCAGAGGAACTGTTGCAACAAGTTTGCCTCCTGCCATGTCGGATAAGAGGAAAAGCACTAGTAGGAGGTGTGAGCCAAGAACAAGGGTAAGTCAGAGGACAAGGAAATTGAGTAGCTTATTTAAGGTTCAGGTTTGGGTGACATTTATTCTTGTTACAGATGTATGAGTAGTCCATATAGATGGTAAAAGCCATTACTTGAAAAAAAGAAGAAGGGGTAATTCGATCCTTGAAGTTTTGGTGCTCTGAGTAAACTTTCTGACACATCCTGAGTGAATTTATGAGGATGAATGTAGCACAAGAAGCCAACACTGTTGTATCAGCAAATAGGATGGTCAACTTGTTTGGTCCAACAGGTTTTAAAGCACACCATGGTACAGAAGAGGGGGCTTAATATTCCAATAAACTAGTCTGAGCTTGCTACTCGGGGGAGAGCTGAGGTATAATGTCAGCACAGGCACAAAACACACACTCAAGCTTAAAGCACTCTGGTTATATCTTACTAACCTCAAACTGCTCCAGGAAGTAAAAAATAATTTCACCTCTAATAAGGAACTATCGCTTTGAGAGAAACACTGTAATAAAATCGAGAATGATCGTAAACCCTGTTCATAAAATCATAAAAGAGGGCAATTGAACCACTTGAGCCCCACAATGAAAGAGGCCAGGGTATCTGATTCCACGATGTTGCACGCTGACCCTGCAGACAGTCTATCACTACCATTTCAGAGCTCCATTTTTCAATCTGGAGGGTGCTAAATGCGTGCCAGTTAAAGTGTTTCACTGAGCCTTTGTTACAGCCATATTAGCCAGTGAAGAGCAGAGCAACAAGGCCCTTCAGTCTCCACTTGACTGCCCCTGCTTCATTAAAACCATAAATCTAGATGTCGAAAGGAAAGGTGATGGCCAGAGAATGTCTTTTGTCATCCGTATTAAGAGGAGCCTGTTTGCTCGCCAGCTACAGTTATGTTATGTACGAGCTGAGTCCTTCATGTAATGTCTGTACCGGTGGCTAGCTCCTCTTTAGATGTTTTTCCAGTGTCAGAGATAGCAGGAATAATGAAGGTGAGAATAAAACGGGTCCACATTCAATAGTCATTTCCAACATCGCCAGCATTCAGAAAGAAGGTTGAACATTCTGTGAATGTTCTAATAAATTGAAGATAGGGTATTTAAACCTACATTCAGTGATTTTTTTGGAAACACAACCATGACATATTAGCTTTTAAAGTTTTAGCAAACTGTTTATTTACAGACCCAGCAGACACGGAGCAACATTAGCATGCAAGTTGGGTTTCTGATAACCCGGTGAATGTAAGTCCAATATTTTTTTTTCTCAACCAACTCCTGAAGGAAATATCTCGGTCTTTAGCTGCTAAATGCGCCACTACCTACATGTTAACTTTGTCCCAGTGCTGTTTGGTGTAGGTAGCCCACAGTGGGGGTTTTTAAGAGCTATTTTGCTATATAAAACACTATTGAAAGCAGGGAAATTCAGTCAAAACAGAAACATTTCTCACTGTTAAACCCAAATCCCATTTTAATATGAAAATACTGATTCTAGCAGCTTTAAGAAATGAGCCCTGAGCTTAGTGTATTCAACAGTTAAGCTTAATGTTACTGTTACTAACTATTAAACATTGTGGACAAATAAAAAAAAAGCCAAATGTGGTTATTTTGTGATCTAGAGTGCCTTCTCTACCACGAGTGTCAAGAGGAGTCCTGGACCCTGCAGTGCAGCACCACGCCAACAAAAGCATCACTCTGCT
The DNA here is from genome assembly GCF_905237075.1 of Dicentrarchus labrax. Lineage (NCBI taxonomy): Eukaryota > Metazoa > Chordata > Actinopteri > Moronidae > Dicentrarchus > Dicentrarchus labrax. Next base: position 11,644,203 of record NW_026136707.1, on the reverse strand, counting down.
GTCCCTGTGCTCCTATTCCCTTGCCAGGCTACATTTACAGGCCTCAGGACAACCTGGCTGGCTGGCTGGCAGCTAATAGAAAATATGGTATGGGAAAATGACTGAAGCTCAACTAATCACACCGCCAATATCCATCACTGGGCAGGAGGGAGTCATGAGAGATAAAGGGCGCGAAGGAGGGGGGGGGGCAGACAAAAAAATGAAAAGGAGAGCGGGATGTAACAGGGGAGGTAATGAAGAGTGAAGAGAGGAGAGGGGAGGAGAGGAGAGGAAAAAGAGGAGAGGAGAGGAGAGGAATGAAAGAGTCCTAGCCGTAAACCCTGGGGATTCTGGACCGGGTGCAGCATCACGGCTTTGCTGATAGCTTTGTGATTGGGTGGTGTTGCTGATGAGAGTGATTCTCTGCCACAGTGGGTTACCCTCCGCCGTGCTGCTGATGGCATTGTGATTGTGTGGTGTTGCAGCCGACTGTGTGGTCCTGCCACAGGCTGTGACCATTCATCCCTGAATCTCTGGGGAACAAGAAGGTGCTTCCTAATCCTCACAGTGTTCCTCCCCACCACATTTCTGTTGGATCCCAATTACAGGACTGGGTTTTACCCGCCTGGACACACTGGATACAACCATCGCCTGACTCTAGAACAGGATGAATCCTGCAGACCTGACAAAGGGGCCCCTTGGGAAAATGATCAGCCCCAGGAGTCATATTTCTGTCACATTTTTCTGTGTTGTGCATCCAGAAATGTAAAATACAATACAAAACTGTGACTGACAAAGTGGTCTCCGTGGCAAACGGCTATTAAGAAAAAAAGGTCATTCATCTGAAAGAGTGTTTGGGGAATCGGGTCTTACGGCGAGAGTCTCTAAATAAGCGGGTGAGACAATGGTGGATGTGTTATTCCGGGCAGTAGCCCTACTGGCCCTGCAGGTCCTCCACCTCAACCCTTCAATTAGCCAGACTGGAACACCTGGATCAGCAGGTGAGCCTGACTCTGCCTTGCTAATGGCCCCAATCAACCCATTACACACACTCACAAACACACACACCTTCCCATTACCTAACTATACTCGCCTGTGCACAGCAGCACTTTAGCCTTTAATATACACCTGTGTCCTCAGAATGCTATCTAGGACACTATTCAGAACAAACACTTAAGAAGAAGAAACCCTTACTTATGGCATTCTATAAGTAGCATAATCATAAACTCCAAAGAGGCAAGTGGACAGGTGAAAGCAGGGTTAGAGTGTAGTCATTGTGATAAAGATAGAATAGAAAGAGTGGCTAGAGGGTGAGATCAGGCCACTCAAATGAGCCCAGGACTCCACTGTATCCCCAGAGTTCAGGCTTCATGACTAAAATACTCGTCTGATAGCTTTTGGGTTGGTGCAGGTTTCTACACCTCTCTTTAAAAGACCATAAGGACGTGATCTGCCGCATAGCAGAGATTCTTTAAACCAACTAAATCCTGACTCATGTCGTAGGAATTATTGTGGTCGTTGTGCAATAACATTTTAGTGCAAGTTCAGACCAGCAAAGTTTTTTTTCTATGCAAAGTAGGCAGAAATTAAAGCAAATGAGCTCTTCTTACATTAAATCTCCATTTGACCCGCAGTGAGAAGGAACCTAACTCATTTCTCCCTTGAATAGGCGCATCATTATTTTTTATTTTTATTTAAAAGTGTTTCCTCACCTTGTATTTGTTGAGTTCCAGTACACGACGTGTCTTTTGGCCACAGCAGCTGCGATTATGTTAAAGAGGAAAATCGTGGCTTTCCAGGCAGGCAGAGCTCCCGGTGTCCCCACTAAGGAGCCCATCCTGACCGCCGCAAGGGGGGCCTGCGATGAGGCTCTGCACCACCGGCTGGGTGTGGCGTGCAGGAATCAGGTGAGGAGACGCCGGCAGAGCAGCTCCTGAACAAACTTTCCACCAGCAGCTTCACCCACTCATGAACAAACTCAAAACTTTTTGCGTCACCTATGGCTGCAGTTTCGCATGATGCAGAAAGGTAAAGTGATTAAAGGTGCCACACAACAACAACAACAAAAAAAAAGCTTAGATCACAGGCTGCAGAGTGGAAGGCGTGATCTTCCACAGTGAGAGTCCATGGTCCGCATGGTGGTTTTGGACTTTATACTTAAAAAAAAATAGACAACAAAGACTAAAAACCTGGTTTAAAGGTCAGAGTTTCCAGTATATTGTAATGTGTCAGACTATCAGTTCAAAGTGCCAGCTGGTTTGGCAGCAACAGGCTGCAGAGCGATGGAAGGGCGGGTCCGCTGAGCTGAGGGCGGTGCCGGGGAAACTTTTGGCCAATCAGCCGACAAGGGTGTGGTAATGTGTGATACTGTACTGTAGAGTTAAATCCTTGTGAGTTGCGCCGACTGGTGTGGGGAGACAGTCTGTCACTGTTCCAGTTTTTTTAGGATCTGACCTGGGACCCTCTGTCCTCTTTTCTCTCCCCTGATGTGATGATCTGGACCTGGAGCTTGTCTTGCAATAGGCTCCAACACACAATTTAAGTCCTGTCAGACCTTGGGCAGCTGTCCTGTGCAGCAGCTGGGTGTTTTCCTCTCCAGAAGTGAGGTGCAGCTGGTTCACAGAATTTAACAAGCAAAACTTCTTACTTCATTCCCTCCCGAACTTCCTTATAACTTATAGTTACTATATAGCTCCAAGTAGGGCAAAATTACATGGTAAAATGAGGCGTTCAGGTACCCGACACACAAGATAATCAAACAGTGGGGAGCCCCACCACAAGTCGTTCACAAGATCCACATTTAGTTCAGCTACACTTGGCTCTGTGTGTGTGTGTGTGTGTGTGTGTGTGTGTGTGTGTGTGTGTGTGTGTGTTTGTTAAGTATTAATTCTCTGGTTGTTGTCAGCCGCCCCAGGGGAGGGTGTAGTGACAGTAATCACTACGCCTCCATGGGCGAAAGCCACTGGTGGTCCTCTCTAATTATCTGATTCTCTAAAGTGTGCGTGTGCGTGTGTGTGTGTGTGTGTGTGTGTGTGTGTGTGTGTGTGTGTGTGAGATTACTAACCCTGCATTTGTTCCAGCACTATCACTCATCCAGACAAAGTTACATTGATAGCTTTGTGTTATTAGCTGCTGCAACTGCACATTTGGCTATTTCCTTTCTGCAGGACCCCCCTCCTCTCTATCTTTTATCCTGTGTATGTATGTGTGTGGTGGTTCTTAGTGTACATGTGCGTGTGGCACTAGGACTCATTAGCTCACTTCCTGGAGGTCCTGATCATTAATTTCCCATGATGCCTCTGTGCTCCTGTGTGGCTAATTTGTCCCTAGTGAGCTAGCGCTCCCTCAGCAAACGTGGAGCGGACCACAGAGGAGTAACTCACTCTGCAGGGGTCTCTTTCTCTCTCTTTGATTGATCTATAAGCCCAGACAGTTCCTTACAAATTTTGTAAGAGTGCCAGAGGTTAATAATACTTTGTGAAAATTCATTTTGCTCTCCCTCTTTTTGTCTAAAAAAACCCCTTATTCCCTTTTTCTAACTTTCAATTTGGAATTGTCTGCAGAACATAACAGTTTAAGTATTCAGTGGCCCTGCAGCTAACTCTTCTGACTCAGACTATAAATTGACCAGTTTCCCCCTTGACTCAGATTAGATTGGAGAGAAAAGTGGTCTCATTTACCCCATGGGAGTACAAATTGAAATCTACAGTTATGATGCACTAAATTAAGAGCCATGTTGATTGCAAAGCTGATGGATTTTGCACGTATTAATGGTTGTTTTAACTAAACAGGCAGAAATGGAAAACTTTGCAGTTTGTCTTCGCCCTGAAACCCTCTCTCTATCTCTTACTACTCTCTTCTTTAATATTTGTTTCAACTCCCGTGTGTCTGCTATTCATCATTATCAGCTCTCTTTCCAAAATCTTTTCCCTCTTTTTTTCTTCAATCTCTATCCATCATCCGTCCTAATCTTCCCTCTCATTGATCTTCTCATTACTGGTCAAATATGTTTTTTCCCCATCTCCTGGCACAGTTTATTTCAGCAAACATTTTCCCTTATCTCATAGAGTCTAAACCTGCATCGAGAATTACTAAATAAGGATTCCTATGAACCTAATTTATGCTTCAAGCCACATGAAAACGTGTATTGATTTTCTTTGACTAATTATGCAACAATTATAGTTCAAATTTGGGGGAAAAAAACTGTATTATTTATGAGTTTAACACAAAAACACTGTGTGGGTACCTTTTGTTCAGATTTGATTGACAGTAGCCTGGCAACATAAGCAAACAACCCTTAAACCCTGATTGGCTCTCACAAGCATGTGACATTTCATCTGAGCTCCCACCCCAGAGTAAAGCCCGGACAAAAACTTGTGAAATAACCAAAACTTTTAAAGTTTTTATGTAAGACTGCATACCTCATACTGTACTAAGAAGCAGATTTAGATAATAGGTTTTCAGGACCTTTTAAAACTAACTCTAGTCAAGCTAAAGATGATTCATGAATATGTCAACTTGAAGTCCAAGCCTCCATTGATTTTCTCCAGTTTTCTGTAACACGCTGAAAGCTAGAAATTACTTCTGTCATTGCTCCAGGTGGGAACTAGTTTTTACCATCATTATCAATGTGTATATTTTCAGGGCCTGTCTGTCTTATGGACTCTAAAGTAATAGGTTTAAGAAGTGGTCAGCAGCAAACGTGACAAAAGAACAGCCTCAAGAACATCTTCAGTGATCTTTGTTATAGATTCTGCAAGTCTGGGGCTCTATTTGAGGGAATGCACACCATTCTTGCAAAAGATATATTCCCTCATTTGCTGGAGAGCGCTGTCCAACATGTTGGTCCAAAATTTCTCATAAGTGTTCTATCAGGTTGTGATCTGGTGCTTGTGAAGGCCATAAAATATGATTCATACATTTTTTACATTCATTAAACCATTCCGTGACCCCTTGTGCCCTATATGGAAGCATGTGCTTTTGGTGGCTCATTCATTCAGATTTGTCATCCATCTGTTTAAATGATTATATCTCCATTTTTCCTTTTCCTTCCGTTTTCATTTTTTTCCTGCTGTTTCGCCTCTCCTCACTATCACTCCTTCTTCTCTCGCCATTTCTTTTGTACAGTAGTGTCAGTAGCCTCTTAATCCTGTTATCTCCACATATACAGGCTGACACCAAGCCACTCGCCAGAGCTGTAATCAACTACCCTACCATACACACACACACACTTGCTTTTTCTTAAACACACACACACAGCGTGAACACACTCTCCTTATATCACTCTGTCTCTCTTTCAGTCACACACAGAGTGGGACTGGCCCCATTCTCTGTCTTCTCTGTTATCCCGCTATTTTTGGTCTCTTACTATTTTGATTGGCCATATGCCTGCATGTTTCATGCACATCCTGGCCTGTCTATCACTCATCGTTCGAGACTACTGCTTTCCCATAAGATATCTTGTCTTCTGCTGTCACTCTTCCCTTCCCTCCCTAATACACTATTACACATCATCTTCTTCTCCTGCACCTCTGCATATCTTTCCACTGCCCCTGCAACATTAATACTTATCCCCACTTAATCCGAATATTTTTCTTATTTGACTAAATGATCAGCCAGGATTATTGTGGGTTTTTTTTTTTTAATCTTTGATGGTTCCATGAACAAATGAACTCGCTCCCCCCACACACTTACAAAAGAATTGTCGTTTCACAACTTTTCCTTTATCTTTGTCATTTTGTACTTTCTGGAACTGTGTTCATTCCCTGCCTTTCTTCCTCACGCCTACTACACTTATTTGCAACAGTGCCAATTTTATGGGGTCATCGCTTTACTTGTGTGTATTTTTTCGTTCTCACCTTTTCTTTTTGTAAAAGTACATTGTGTGCGGCTCTTGCCTTGTGTGTACCTCTGCTCTTTTCCTCCCCCTCTCTTGCTGCGTCTCAGTTCCATAATTACAGCTCTGGACTCAAGCAGTGATGGTAAATGCTTTTCTATTCCCCTCTCTCCATCACTCCCCCTGAATCTCCATCTTTCTCTTTTTCTCACCAAGCAAATTACATCTTGGTTACTATAGAGACGTGTTTATTGAATGCTTTTTGCCGCACTTTCTCACTTCCCCCTATGCCCCTTTGCCTTTCCTCCCCTCTTTTTCCTCAGCTCCACCTGTCTTTCTCTGTGTTTACTCTTTTCTTGCACTCTCATGTATTGATGATCATCTGTGTCTTTTCCCTCGTTTCATTTGTCTCTTTTGTTATCTGAGGAACCGCTTCAGCTTCTTTGGTGACTAATAGTTGCCATTTGTAAAGAAAAGATGAGAATTGAGCAAGTCGGATAGATTTTCAATGCAGTAGTCGGGGCTATTGTTGTTGCCATGTACTACATGTAAGCAGATAAAGAAGGCAAAGTCTCTCTTACAGCATCTGCTATCCATTACTATTGACTGTGTAAGTGGCCCCCACTGAATACAACACTGTGAGATGCGAGCAATCTGATTGTCTCTTCCTTCTCCTCATCACAGATACAGTGTCCAATCGGCTTTTCTTTCTTTCTTTCTTTCTGTCTTTCTTTCTTTCTTTCTTTCTCTATCTGCTCTTTTTCTGTTTGTTCATCCCTCTTTCGAGGCTACTGAACCTGTTCTCCTTATGTTCCCTTGCTATCTTTGATATGGATGGGAATCAAACTCAATACCCTTTTGGTAATAATGTATCAATAGCATTCAATATATAAAACTGGCATGTACCCAAAGCTGGTATTGAATGCTTGCACAATTTCTTTCCCTAGCTTATTGTTTGATCAGACAGCTGCCTACTTAAAGTGAAATAAAGAAGAGGTGTAAAGTTGGCAAAATGACTCAGTAATGTCAGGCACAGAGCGATATTTATCTAATGTTTGCTAAGATGAACTAAAATTAGCCACCATACCAGACCAAGTGAGACTGTAGCAGCAAAACACTGTGTATTGAACTGAGCAAAGGTGCGTTAAATTTCTTATAAACTCATCTATAATCATTTTTAATTGAAACAATTATGTGTCATACTGTGCCAGGAACAAATGTATAGATAGAAAATACAAACAGAAAAACAACTACACAAAGACATAAATCTAAAGAACTATTGCAAGTGTCAACTTAAGGCCATCACTCAACGTACACCATCTATATACAGATTCAATTGCTGACAGCCGTATACATTTTATCTAACAATTGTTTTGTAGGAGTAAATTGTTTTTCTGAGCTCATAAAACTTGACAATTTGGAGATGGTTTTCATAGTACATTACACAGTATCACAATATTACACAGGTTTGCAGTCTCTTTGGTACTGGGCCATATAACTAGCGCAAGAGTGCATGGCAGTGGAAAGAATGTAGGAATAAATACTGCCTGTTATACGTTGACTTAATTATATACAGACGGTTTATGTATTTCTACTGGAGTATGTACAGTGTATATGATAGACCGACAATAGGTGTTTTCACAGCAGACATTTTGACCTGTCAGGAAAAGCACAGGTGTTTCTAATAACAATAACGATGACCCTGTTGAATCCAAGTGTCCCCCCACGTGAGTGAGCATGAACAATACCAGGGCTCTCAAACTGAAGCAGCTAAATGTTATTCAGCCACATTAGTTTTATTAGTTACAGCTGTGCTTTTTCTACTTTGGAAAAAAAAGTTTTGTAGAAGAACATTCATATATTCCTCCATGTTAGGTATGTAAAAAGGTATAATTTTGGTATTGGTACTCAAGTATAATCTCGACAATAGCATCGCAAAATTCCCAGTCCTTAATTGTCTTGTGCATATGCCGCTCCCATCCTCACTCTATTTCCATATTGTTCCTCTTTCCTTCCTGTCACCTACTTTCTGTCTCCCCTGTCCTCCCCCCCTTCCCCTCTTGCAACATTTGTGGATGATTAGTAGAGTCAGATGGAAGCGAGAAAAGGACACGCGGGCCTCTCTGCATATTCATCTGTCCTTCTGTTCCTTCCATTCACCGAGCTGCTCGCACTCTGCTCTCTGTCCGCTTTCTCTGCGTCCTGTCTGTGTGCCAGCACTCATCCTCTCCCCAGAACACCTCCACAATTTATCCTCTTCTCTCCCTTTCTGTCCCCTACTGTACTGCCTCTCCCCCCGCTCCTCCTCTCCATCCCAGATGGACTGAGTGAACCCTCTGTAGTAAAATTAACTTTGAGATGAACGAGGCTATGGCTGTTTGCGCATGCAGTATGATATTCTGCCAAAAATGCAGTGAAGGTTATGTCTTGATCTATTTACTGCCTAGACACTCCACTTTTGTGACTTGCAGCTTCTCGATTTATGCTCTGGTGTCTATGAAGAAACAATTCTTCTCGCTGCCAAAAAGAGATTTCCATTTAAATACAGTCAAAGAGGAGGCGTCAGGGCACTCTAATGGTTGAAGTGACTGTTCCATTACAACACATCGAGGTTTGAACCCCATCAAAGTGCCTTTGAGGAGGACACAAATCCCTCACCTGCTCAGTCATGTGGCTCTGAATGAGATAAAAGAATAAATGAATATCCATCTTTTTTTTTTTGCAGCTGTGTGCTTTGACAGGAGAGGCCAACACATACAAGTGCTGAACTGTCAGTTAGTGTGTTTTCATAAATGTTTGCTTTTGATATCAATATAGAAAAGCAAAAATGGTGACAGTGACACCTTGATGTAAAGTCATAAAAGTACATATCTACAGTTAAGTGGATCCATGCTCACAGGAGGATGATCTGTTGTAGTATCTGCGGCTTTCTTCATTAAGTGTACACATCCAAGTGTCTTTGTGTCGGTAATCTCTGACTGTCACTGTGTGTTTTTTGTGGGCAGCAATCTGATGGGGATTTGGCAGACATGCTTATGTGGTAGGAACTAAAAGCAAGTTAATTGTTCCCTGAGGAAACGTTCAAACAGGCCGGACCACTTAGAATTATGGGCTGAGGATAAAAATGCAGATTTTTTATTTTTTTTCCCCTGTCAATGACTTTTTCCCCCATCAACGATTTTTCCTGTGAGTTATTACTGCGGAACCAGACACTAGTACCGTGTGTGTGTGTGTGTGTGTGTGTGTGTGTGTGTGTGTGTGTGTGTGTGTGTGTGTGTGTGTGTCATTAAAATGTTTATTTTCTGCTGTTCTTACATCACAACAGTTGACAGGTTTACAATGAATACCTACAAACATTTAATTAAAACGGGAAATGCACACATGTTTTCCAATAATCCCACTTCATGCTCTGTAATTAACTTTACATACACTTTAACTTAATTGCTCTTAGAGAGGATGCACTGTAAAAGAACAAACAAGATCCTCAGCCTATAACTAACACTATATAATTACTCTTTTCAGATTCACCTCCAATGCAGACCCAGAAAATGTAAACGAACAGGAGCGTAAAGGTTCTGTTAACAGGTTTCATTACTCCCATGTGTCGATACAGTGGCTGCTGGTTTGTGATTTGAATAATTAATTGCTAGTTATTTTGTTATTGCTCGAGGATGTGGACTCTCAGACTGTATCTGTCGTCTGTGCCGTTCTTCCCCTCCTCAGAAGATGGGTGAAAGTGATATCTCCTAATGATTGCCCTCTCATTCTCTCCTCGCCCGCCTCTCCCTTGCTGTCTTTCAGTAAATGAGGGAAAGTGATATGGTTCTCTAATGACCAGTGTGAATAATCGCCATCTAAATAAAGGCTCTTTGGTTTGGTGCTAGAAATCTCCAAGTCTGTCTGTCACTATCTTTCTCATCTTCTTTTTTTTTTTTTTAACCCTCCACTGGCCCATTAGCTGATGAACATACTTTTCTTGTCTCTCTCTGTTTTCATTTCAGTTTGATTTTTCTTATTCTCACCACTGTGTATCTCAAGGCCGGAGTGCTGTCCCTCTTTCATCATTGGTCTTCTTTTGGTTCAAGTCTCTTTTTTTTGGTCCCATGCTTTTTTCTACGTCAAAACCAGATGTTCCATTTTTTATGTACTTGTCAGTTTTCACATCCCCAGTCCATTACAGCTGTTGGTGTGTGCATGTGTGTGTATTTTTCTCTCTACAGATCAGAGAGGAGCTCAAATTGACATCCATTTCGGCTGCACGTTTAGCTTTTATATCCTCAGCCCGAGTGAACGATGAGAGGAACCGGAAGACATGAAAGAGTAGGAGAGTGCTGGGGAGATAAAAGAAAAGCACTAGAAAAACCTCGCTGTCTGTCCGCACGTTTATTTTGTGCTTACTAAAGTTCTTCTTCTCTCACATTCTCCCTCTCTTCGTTCGGGTGAGGAAGAGCTGAGTTATTAAAACGCCAACCTTTCCAACAAGAGGCAATAAATCAAACTAAATATCCAGGGGAGAGAGAGAGGGACAGAGAGAAAAGAGAGAGGGAGAGAGAAAGGAGAGACGGAAAAAGAGAGAGAGAGAGAGAGAGAGAGAGAGAGAGGGAGAGAGGGAGAGAGCATGGAAATGAAAAATAGGGAATGGATAAGTCTAGGAGGGGGATTTGATGAGCAGAAGGCTTGGGAAAGAGGGAGAGGAGACTCAATGAGAGAGCGGTATTATAAATTGATGCTGGGGATGAGAGGAGAAGAAAGTAGCGAGGAAAATAATGAGACTCTCATCCGGCCGGTCTGATGTCTGCCCTCGCCTCATCCACTTTGATTACAGACAGACAGGCCGGCCAATCAGGGTTAATTCACCATCACTGCAAATCAGTCAGTCAGTGAGCGACTGATTTTCAAGGCAACTATAAATGTTTTCTCCACTTAGTGGCAAATGTGACTTCAACTCAAAAAAACTGAGTAATGGAGACAAAAGAGTTGATGAATGAATGGATGGATGGATGATAAAAAAGCCCGTTGGGGGTGTCAGGCCTTACAGCAGGATGATGATAAACAGAGGATCATTGGGGAGCTGTAAGCTAAGCTCATACAATACTACTCAGCCTTTACATAACCTTCACATAATCTGGACCAGGAAAAATGATAGTCAAGGAAAAGTAAAACTTCATGAACTCCTGGACATCTACTCAAAAAAACTCAACACTAAAAAAAACTCTAGTGGAAGATTATTTGGACACTGTGTGAGCAGAAAAAGAGAAATAATATGGATTGAGTAACCACAGATTGAGACTTGTGGACACACTCTAAAGGTACTATATTAACCTTTCTTCTTCTTCTTCTTCTTCTTCTTCTTCTTCTTCTTCTTCTTCTTCTTCTTCTTCTTCTTCTTCTTCTTCTTCTTCTTCTTCTTCTTCTTCTTCTTCTTCTTCTTCTTCTTCTTCTTCTTCTTCTTCTTCTTCTTCTTCTTCTTCTTCTTCTTCTTCTTCTTCTTCTTCAGTTATTATACCAGAAATCAACATACTTTACCATTTTACACCAACAGTAGAATATATGCACCAATACCTCAATCATACTGTGACTTTAGAATCACACTGCCAGCCTCACAAAAAAAAGATTTTTTTTACTCTTTTGTTAATTTTTATTTATTTTTGGCTTTTATTACCTTTTAATCAATAGTGATAGCTGAAGAGTGACAGGAAAGCGGGGTGAGAGAGGGGGGATGACACGCAGCAAAGGGTCACATGTTGGAGTCGAACCCATTGCTGCTGCAGCAAGGACTCAGCCTTGGTACATCAGGCGCCAGCTCTACTAGGTGATGTTGGTTTGTTTTATAAGATCTTTTGAAGCTGTGATTAGCATCTCTAGTTCCACCGTGCATCACATTGCAGGACAATATTATCCATCAGCAACACATCCAAAAATCTGGCATTTTTCAGTGTGCATAGTTACTATTTTGAGTGTCTTAATTTAGTCACCAGTGTGAACGTACTACATACTAAATACTTGTTAAGAATTAGTATGGACTTGGGGCGTAGCTTGACTGAGTAAGGGTTCGCAAACAACAAGGCAGAGATGGAGCAACACTTCCAACTACAACACTGCCTGAATAAATACATGAGAGCCAGCTTCTTTACCAAAATAAAACTCAAATACCAAGAGTTTGACATGTTCCCAACTCAAAACAATATTCACCAGAAGTTTTCCAAAAAAAATCTGCCTTACTTTTTTGACCGTTTTCTTTGACTACCATTATATTCAATTCACAAACAGGTTTACTTCATCCTATCATAAATACTCTTTTTCTTTCAAATTTAATATTTTATTAATGATTTTCTTATCTTTCAATTTTGTATACTATGTAGTATGATTGTGTATGGATGCTGTAGACCTGAAATTATTAGGCAATTAATAGATTTAGATTGACAGTTCATTCTTGCAAACAATAGGTCTATTTAGGAGCTGTTTTGGAGCATTTGAACATATCACAGGATTTTCCTCAGCAGATGGAGTTTACTCAGTTGTTATGTAGCATTTTAAAGAGATTTATCGGCATCAAGTGGTGAAGTTGCGTCAACTGTATTCGACAACCTGTGAATGAGAATGGGCTGTGAAGCATGCCCGAGGAAACTATGGTGGCCACGAAACTCACTAAAAATGTGAAAAGCCCTATCTAATGCCAGTGTTTGGTTTGTCCGTTCTGGGCTGCTGTAGCAACATGGCGGTTCAATATGGCGGAGTCCATGGCAGTGGTGACTCCACAACACATGGAAGGCGACCTGGGGCATCTGTAGATATATAACAACTCATGAGGTAACAAAAACAGTACCTATATTTAGTTTATTATACACTAATAAAAACAACCCTATGGATATTATATTCTTTATTTGATTAGTTAGAAGAAAAATTATTTGAGAGATTTTAGAGATTTCTGCTCTCCAGTTTTATATCGCTTTAAATTTGATATCTTTGGGGTTTCTAGACTGTTGGTCACACAAAACAAGCAGTTTGAAGATCACCTTGGACCATGGGAAATTTTGCATTATCCACATTTTTGCTGACCCAATTGTAAAGAGTACGTGGAGTAGTATACAAGCCAGTACTCACTGTACATTGTAAACCTTCTCTTTCACTTACTTATGATCATAGAGGAGGCAGTTTGAGTGTGACATTGAAAGGGGTTCGAGGTTAAGTGGTTAAATGGTTTAGGTCCTCTTAAGTGGCTGTTTTTTTTTCTCCTTCATCCCGTGCTCCCTCTCTCTAACCCATTTGTCTTTAAATGCCTAATTTGAGAAGAGAGACATCAATCATAACTCAGACCCATGAATGCACACTGAGATTCATACACACACACACACACACACACACACACACACACACACACACACACACTCATTATTCCAATCCACATGCTGTATATTAAGCAGTGCTCATACATGGACACTGCACGTGTGTGTGTGTGTGTGTGTGTGTGTGTGTGTGTGTGTGTGTGTGTGTGTGTGTGTGTGTGTGTGTGTGTGTGTGTGTGTGTGTGTGTGTGTGTGTGTGTGTGTGTGTGTGTGTGTGTCTGTGTGTGTGTGTGTGTGTGTGTGTGTGTGTGTGTGTGTGTGTGTGTGCTTTTTTTAGAAATTCAGGAGATTTCCAGGGTAATAGAGAGATTCAGGGAGCGTGAAAGAGAGATGGAGCAATAAAGAGTAACACTCTTGTTCTCTCTCCTCCATCTCTTCCCCCACTGGACCATGAGATGGGCTGTATTTCACTACATGCATTTTAAAAAGAAAGCAATTACTATTTGCCAAGTCTGAGAATAATTATGTAATTTTTAACAAGCTTCGTCTAGGGACAGTGTTTTGTATTTTGAAAGTGTTGAAGTCCTTTTTGGGGGGGATCTGACTTTGTAATGTATGAAAATAGAATTTAGGAATTTCCATGCTGAGAGCTAATTTAAGGTACTGTAATAAAAAAGAAACCAGCTAATCAGTAGAGTTGGAAACAGTCATGGGTTCAGTCTGAAGACAGTCAGGAGTCACACGTTTGACAGATTGTCTCCTTTAATAACTTAGAACAAATTAGCCACGATTTGTGGCTGATATATGATTATTATGATTATTTAAGTCTCTGAAAAATTGTCTTAAATCTGACTCTAATCCAAAGGAACTTTATCCACTTGGTGACTAATCCCAGGTATCAAATTATAAAACCTGCTCTGTGAAACTGACTTTCAACTCATACTGATGTCTTTTAATTGAAGCCTAGGAATCAGTCATCACTTTTGAAAAACTAAGCTATTTAAAAAAACCTTGTGCACTTACACCTTTCTGTTAGATTATGAGTGAACGTCTCTTCCCTTTCTGTTTGTATATTTAGACTTCTGGGTCTGAGGCAAGAGTTGACCCCTAGAAACGGACTTGAAAGGCCGAAAGTGAAAGTGGCATCATCCCACTGCTGTGAGCATGGAAAACAACTGTGAGTGCAAGAAAACAAGATGATGAATAATGGAAAAGCAAACAGAGATCATTTGGAGAAAACATTAGCCCGAGACTATGGCTATTGTTTGCAGTTTATCAGGTTTTGAGGCTGTATTTTCTGTATTTTGAAATACAAAATCACATACTTTGAGTCAGCATTTTTGCCATCAGAATCTTAATTTCCTCAATAGACTTTTATTTTAATGTGTGCTTCTCTGTGCTTTTCTCTTCAGCATGTACATTTTTGCCTCTTCATGCTGGAGGATCTGAAAGAGATGTGGGAAAGCACCTTATATTAATAAATGGTTTTACATTAATGAATGGACTTAGCTCAGCTCTGTACTTAGAGTGCTTCCACACACACACACACACACATACACACATACACTACCATGTCATACACAGAAGGTAGCTGGCACTATATGCTGATACTAATTGAATCACGTATTACATTTCCTGGAGGATTAGTTTAGCCTGAGAGACTGGTGACTGCATGGGCTGTTAAGACAGTTGGTGTTTGTGTGTCTGTGTGTTCATTGGGATGGAGAACCTACATATCAATTATTCATCTTGTGTGCTGCTCAATCAGATACTCAGGAATCCATCTCTCCCTCCTTCTCACCTGCAGGGATTACAGGGGGTGCGGTGATGGGACACACTACGCTGGTTTCACGGTAAATTAGCATGCTGCTGTTGTTCTGGCCAGGAGGAATCTAAATGTGCCACAATGATTACTGATAGAAGACTAGGTGATGCTCATTGTACTGGTTTTACTGGGTGATTGACTGTTGGTGTAGAAGGAATTTCAGACTCCATGACCTGAGGGTGAACATAAATAATAAAAACTAACTCTTGAAAGGCATTACAGACTGCCAAGACAGTATTGGACAATAATGCAACCATTGTTAGTTGCTAAAATATAAGGTTTTAAGATTAGCCCTTGACAATATGGTTTTAGTTTTTCTTTTAGGATCTTTTGAAGTGGGGCCTGCAGAAAATTGATCATGCTGATCCAGATATGTTATAAGCAAATCTTTATCACTTAGGACAACCCTGCAGCCTTGCTAGCGGTTCTGTAAGGCTGTACTTAAGTACAGTGGAGCTTTGATCCCCTAGGGACCATGAATCTGTGTACTTAAATTTGACAAACCATGCAATAGTTTTGATATTTCATCAAATCCCATAATGCCGTTCGCATGGTGGCACTACAGGAAAAGTTCGGATGACTAGAGTCATTGAGATACATTATTTGAGAATCAAAATTTTGTGCCAATCTATGTTGAAATATTTCACAGAGTAGGTGGAAACTTTTACCTGCTGGTGGCTCTAGGATAGTCAAATTCCATTTTACCTATGAATATTTAAAGGAAACTTCATGGAAATCCATCCAACAGTTGCCGAGTTATTTCATTCTGAACCAAAATTGTCATCTTCATGGTGGTGCTAGAGGCAAAGTCAGGGGATCACCAAAGCCATTAAGGATTCATCATCTGGGGACCTGGAAGGTTGTTGTTGAGATATTTCAGTCTGGACCAAAGTGGTGAACCGACCGACAGACCGACAGACTCACATTGTCATCCCTAGAGCTATGCTGTTAACATCTCTGGAAATAACCGGCAAATCTCAAATGATTGTTTCTGAAACTCCTCCCCTTTTTTTCTTCGTAGCCTTTTAATCAGCATGACTTACATTTCTCCAGTGTTTTGGCAGCTTCTATTTTGTTTATATAATCAATTAAAGTGTAGATGGTGCATTACCATGCTATAGGTGTTCTGGGGTCACCTAGACGTGACGGGCAGGTAGACAGTAGCTTGTTAGTAGGCTCCAACAGTGAGCACGCTGTAAACAGATGGGAGTCCTCTGCTCTGCCTGCCTGTGACCCGACAGCAAGAAGCTCACACAAAGTACAGGCCTGGGTCAAAGGTCAGAGAGCAAGAAGAAAATGAAAAATATTCACGTAGGGAGCCCTGAAGAAGAGAAATTGAACATTTTACAATATTTATATTTGGTTGTGCTGTGTTGACTGCTATTAGCCCATCACTGCTACAGATGATGGTAGCACCTCACTCACTTAAAAAATGTATGTGTATCTTCCACTGTAATTCTGCCTCCAGAGATGATGTCCAGTGGTGTTGCAAACACTGCCTCCACTCAAAAATGTGTTGTGTGAGACAACTCGTGTCAATAGTTAAACTTTAAAATGAAAAATATTTGCACATTGTAGCATTATGGATTTTGGAAAGCATGCCTGGAGAGGATATTCAAATATGTTCCCAACCATAAAAATACAAGTATCCATATTCATTTAAAAATATGCATATTTTTTTTGACTATATCGAAATTTGGAGAAGAAAAATACATTGTCTTTAAAGAAATAAATATTGATGTGCTGCACTGGTTGGCTCACTGACCATAAACTTCATCCTTAACCTCGGTACAATCGAACCAGGGCCCTTTTTGTACCCCATCTCATCTCCTTCTTCCCCCTTTCTCTACTCCTTAATAAAACCATAATATCCCCCAAAATACTTAGCAAAATGAAACTGTGATAGCAATAGCTTTATATCAGCTTTAAAGCTTTATGTAAAGGATACCTCAGTTGAAAAATTCACTTACTTTTGTGACTACACAGTGCACATGGTATTGTTTTGCTTCATGCTGTGTGTATGTATGCAAATGCCAAAAAACCGAACTGGCATGGGGCACCCTCAGCTCCATCCAAACGTATCCCTCATTATTCCCTCCATCCCTATGGTCTCATGAGGGCAGAAGGAATCAGACGACAACAGCGACAGGCTGATATGCTGCTCGGTTAGAACAGGGAAAGAGGGATGAGCCAGAGGAGGACAGTGAGACGATAAAGAGGACAACAGTAGTGCTCAGAGCCTGTGTGTAAAAAAGAGAAGAAAGATAAGAAGAGGTAAGTGGTTTACAGTGCTGTGTATACTGTATGTAGGAGGAGTGGAGCAGGAACAGCAAGACTAGAGGAGGCATTGACTGGCTTGGAGAGACAATAAAAATAGTGCTGACATGGTACAGTTAATGTGTGTGTGTTTGTCAGCACGTAACAGGGAAGTGGGAGAGGGAGAGTGGATATGAAATCCTTCCCTGAGCAGTAATAAAAAAGAAAAAGAAGGAATAAAGTGACAACAAAGAATAGAAATCAAAGTGAAGGAAGGTGATAGCACGGGTCGCTTCGATTACGATTCCAGATGTTAAATCGCACCCATTCAGTTAACTGCTGATGGGATCGATCGAGAGAGTTGAGAAGGCAAAGGCAAGTCAGTGGGATGAAAAGTGGCAGAGGAGGGCTGGAGACGGTGGGGGCAGTGGGGAGAATTGTGAGAGGAAATATGGTTGCCATGCAAAAGCAAGAGCAGTGGAGAACAGAGGTAAAGAGGGAGGGAGAAAAGAGGGATGGAGGGTTGTGATGATGGATGTGCTGCTCTCGTTTCGTGCCCCCTAACGAAGACTCTAATTAGTGTTTGTGTAATTCCACACTGTCTCCTCCGCCTGCTCATCTTAATTAACTACATTCATCTTCCCCTCCCTCCATCCATCCCTTTCTCTCACCCTCCCTCCCTCCCTCTGCCCTCCTAAAATAACATACTGACTGTCTGAACCCCACCTGGACCAGACCTGCTTTTACTTACTCACTATCTCTCTTTCCCTCCCTTCCTCCCTGCCACTTGCTTTTATTCCCCCTTTCCTTCCATCCTTTTACTGTATGCTTTTCTTCTACCATCTGATGTCTCTCTTCCTCTATTTTCTTCTTACCTCACCTTGAAAAACTATCCATTTTCTTTTCTCTCCTTTTTTTTTTTGTTGCTCTGTCTCTCTTGCAGCTGACTGTGTTAGTGCTTGGCCGGTGTAAAAGCCTGCCCACCCTTGCGAGTCTCCAGAGCCTTGTATTGTGACGGCCCATTTAGTCATTCTGGTCATTAATTTCATCAATAGGCTCAAGAAGTAGCAGCGACATCACCAGAAATACATAGCTACTCCAAGTTAGTCATACATTAAATCCAAGTGACACCTCCCCACCACCAAAAAAAAAAACAACAAGCCAATAAATTCAGCAACAACTCTAAAACAAATTGAGGGCGACATGAGGCGAACAAAACAAGGAAACAGGAGAAAAAAAGCCACACAAATGATTTCACTGAATCTGTTTCTACTTCAGCTATATGAGGGCCAAATAGGTTTGGGGGACAGTTACACAAGTGTTTGAATGGCAGTCAGAGGAGGAGGGGAGATAGTAGGGGAGTGTGTGAAGTGCATTTACAGATGAAGATGACAGGGTTGTTGATGACTGGTCTGTATTGTGTTATTTTAGTGAGCTGCGGATGGATCAGAGTACTTGCCATCATTTAGCCCCGCAGTCTGAAATGGCTTTCCTGCTTTCAGCCTTTCAGCAGTCAGTCAGTGTGACAAAAGACTGCTGGGAGTCAGAGCCTCTGTTTCACAGCACCCCATCTCTTCACAAACACACACGTGGGCTCGCACACACGCATACACTGCAGTCGTAAATGTTCTGCACACATGGGTACCCATGCACACAAACCCAATCAGAAGAGCTGCGGAAGTGGGCCCTTAGCACTCACTGTTGCGCAAATCAGCTGCCATTCAAAGTTGTTAAAGAGAAATACATGTTTTGTATTTATGTCTTGTGTTCTATATATATGTGTGTGTGTGTGTGTGTGTGTGTGTGTGTGTGTTAACATGTCTGTGTATACGGATGCTCTGGACACAACAGTAAGCTCCAGTTTTGCTGAGAGAAGCAGAAATGGTTTTTCATCCTCTTTGGTATGGACACCAAAGACCCACTTACACCCGTAACGCACCATCACAACCCAGAATGCATTTCACCCTTTAAATTTGCCGACTGCCTGTGCTGGCCCAGATAGCCATCATACTGCCCAAATGGAGAAAACACACACATGCACACACAAATGCTCAACCTACACCCACACACATGCTACATTGATAGCAATTACAAGCCAATCGGTCCCACCTCCTGCTGAGGGTCAGAGGTTAATCTACCAGGGTTTCACCTGACAGCACTTCCTCACAGCGACCGAGCAGAGGGAAGGGAGGGAGGCCGAGAGCAACCGGCAAATAGAGATAGAGCGAGGAAGGAGGAAGCCAGGAGCAATAGGGCGACAGAGATAGCAGTGGAGACAGAAATAAGGGGACTGAGATAGAATGACAAAGAGGAAGCTACAGGCAAGAGAGAAAGAAATGGAGAGAGAGGGAAAGCAAGAAGAGAGAAAGTGAGCAACAGAGATACAGCCGTAGAGGACGCCGACTATCTACCAATCATGATGGTCCAAATGGGCAAAAATCTCCCAACTCCTTTCAACTTCCTTCACAGATATGATGTCACCATCATCTCATCTTGAGGGTGGAAGGTGCCTTCAGGCATTGCTCTCAGATCAGCTTAGCCACTGGAATATCTAACCTTTAACAATAAAAGGAAAATGCAAATCTGACCTTAGATGACAGTGTAAGTTAAACCTCTTCCCACTCGCCTAATCTCGGTGCCCACTGGGCTCGCCGTCACCTGTGCTGCTGCTGCTGCTGCCGCCGCCGCTGCTGCTGCTGTGGCTGATGAAATGTAGATGTTACAAAGAACGGGTGGCAGCTGGCTTTTTCAACCTGCACCTGTTCCTTTTCCGTGTCTGCATGTGTGTCTGTCGGTGCATCCTTAGGGAGAGGGGGTGTTCTTGTGTGTGTGTGTGTGTGTTAGTCTGTCTGTGTGTCCGTACCTGCTGTCTTCAGTGTTTCTGTGCTGTCTGCAGAAGCACACTCACGGGGGCTTATACAGTACTGAGACTTGTGATATATGAGGCATCAGGAACATTTGTCTAAATAGCCCCAAAGCCCAACCACTCTTATCCACAAGCCTGCAGCTGTGCACATACACACACTTGCTTGTAAGACACAGACACACACGTACACATTCCTAACTATCTACTTAAGTGGCCTAAACTTTTTACATTTTTGCCAGGTCTGTAATTTGTACAAAATAAAAGAAGAATAATGAATATATAAACATAAAAAAGATGCTTCAAATACAGGTGTGCTGCATAATGCAATTAACTTGTGTATAAAATGCTGAGCAAGCCCAGTTGAGACTGATTTTGGATAATTTCTATCCTGACCACGGTGATCTCTACTGGGGTGACAGTGCAGGGCATGTCGGGTCACTAATGGTTTCATGACTATAAAAAGGATGTGATTGAAATGTTAAGACAGGCCTGATGACTGAGATTTTGGACTGGCTTGGTGATGGCAGCACCGACAGCCACTTACTAAAACAATGTTCAGTTTATTTGACCTTTTCTCTCATTTAGGTTAGATTTACTTACAGTCAACGTATATATATAAAGAGCCAACATGATTTTGGATTGAGCTGATTATAATTTGACATACTGTAGATCATTTTCTTGAAGTAATGAGCACATTTATTACATTGTTTGATGTTAACACTAAGTTCAATTCATCTTTACACATTTGTTTTTGTATATTTATTTATTTTATTGTTGTTTTTCATAGTAAATATGAAGTTATTAACAAACTGTCTATCTAATTCATTGAGTTGTTTAAGTCAGCAGTCCCTTTCTTTTTGTTTTATGCCAAGTAACATTTTTACACCTCTGGCTGCTCATGGTTTCCCAACACATACCTAAGACACTTTATATTGGTGTTTTTGGTCACACATATATGTGCTGCATATGGTGTGATCTATCACATTCTCCTTTTCCAAAAGTATAAATACATGGTGGAGAGGACTCTTTTCTTCTGTGAAATAAATGTTATTAATGGTATTGTCGTGGTAAATTATATAAAAACATGAACTATAAACTATGAAACTATGTCATTTTTAGGAGGTGAACAATCACCTCAGTAAACAAATGAACTGTAGGCATTATTTAGTCATTAACTCATTTTAGAAAGTACTGTCATGTTTCATTTGTACAGTATGTTTTACTTATGTACTAAAATGTGCTGTATTGTTTTTGAAAGGAAGAGTAAACAAAATGTTCCCCCAGAATGTAAGTCGATTCTGTTCAGTGTCTTTATAGCCCAGTACACCCCCAGTTATTACTGCGGCCCTCCTTCTTCCTCATTTTCTTTCCTCTTCAGTCACTGTAAACTCATCTCTCCCTTCAATGATGCGCTCTATCTGATTTATGTCAAACTCTTTGGTTAAAAAATGCAGAGTAAGTGAATACAGGGTCTTTGTAAGAGTGTGATAGTGAGAGAGCGAGGGAAGGGGAAGAAAAGAGAGATTTGCAATTGTGCGTCAATGTCTGTGTGTGATGCTAGTCAGATATTTCTATCAATGCTATTGTTAAAGTGATCCACCTTTCAAGCTTAGCTGGAGATTTTGATTCCCTGCAGGGCTGCACAGCCAGAATTAATTACAAAATACATTTATTTATCTAAAAAGAGACATAAAACATATTTTTGACACTTTAATATCAAATGACAGAGGCAGAATGTTGACTCATCACTGTGAGTGTGGATTTGTGTGTGTATGAATGTCACAAAGTGTCTTCTTAAACCATCTAAACTTTTCCAGACTTTTTTCATTAGCTTTTCGAAACAAACTGCTTGTGTCATTTCCTCAGAAACTCTATCAGCAGAGATTCCCTGCATTAAAAATAATGTCTGGAATGGGAAACTCAGCAAATTCCATTTTTTTTGGATCAGTGCCGGCCTCCTTTCTTCGAAATTTGGGATCATCCTCTCGCAGCTATACTGACACTGACTTCTGATGTGGAAGTTAAATAAATAAAATCATTTCTCCATGGTAATTTTCATCAAACCTGCCAAATGCAGCCTAAATATTTGACATGGAAGGAGAGAAGATCAGTGAGAAGTGAGATCAAAGGAGGGGGGGGGTAGGCCTATGCGTGCGAGTGAGTGTGTGTTGGGATGGTGCAAGTAGTGATGAAACGTATTCTGCAGTGTGATATTTTCAACACCACCAAATTCCGCTCCATCTCCTCCACACATGGCAGTAATCTAAACTCAAAGCAACGCAAGTGTGTGTGTGTGTGTGTGTGTGTGTGTGTGTGTGTGTGTGTGTTAGTCTCCAGCCACTAGCAACTATTCTTCATATTCCTGTCATCTACACTTCTTCTCTCTCATCTTCCTCGGTCTCCAAAACAACACACACACACACACACACACACACACACACACACACACAAAACGATTGTATTTGTCTTTATCAGTCCCTCCATTTTCCTCACCCCTCCCTGTGTTCGGTCTCCTTCGTTCAATATTTCATGCTGTTGAGAGCGTATCTATTCTGAGCTCTCTCTCTCTTTCTCTCTCTCTCTCTACACACGCCCTCTCCTCCCTCTCTTCCTCCATCCCTGCCGTCTTCTTAAAAAAAAAAACCTCTCTCTACACATCACTCTTGCTGTCCTCTCCCTCTTTCTGTACCTCTATAAATCTCTCTCTCTCCCCTCACTCTCTATATCTCATTGCACTCCTAATGTTCTGTGCCCCATCTAACTCTTTCTCTCAACTCTGACTTACATTCTCTTCCACCCTTTCATTTCCTTTTCCTCCCCCTCCCCTCTCTACTCCTCTCCTCCGTCCCCTCCGCTGGCTCAGTTTGCGTGACTGCTCAAAAGTATCAGCTCCTCTTCTCCTTCCCTTAACCCCTCACTCCTTCTCTCTCCTCATTCCCCCTTGGATTCCTCTCCAACCAAAACACAGAGAAAGCCCTGTTCTCTCTTTTTGCACCTCTTTCGTTTTTTGCATCCCCTCACCACCTCCCACCCCCTCACCCGTTCTCCTACTCCCATCCAATCTTAGTGGCACCTCTCCTCCTCATCCTCCTCCCTCTTTCTTTCCTTCCTCTGACGCTTTGTCGTACTCAGCTTCATCTCCACCACCCCCCACCCAGTCTCCTCCTTGCTCTTAGCCTGTACCAGTGTTGTTTTAGGCACAGCAGTGAAAGGTAAACAGAGAGATTGAAAATTCGTGTCAGTCAGTCGGGTGAGAGAGAGACAGGGAGGGAGGGAGAGCAGCAGAGGTGGTGAGGGAGCGAGAGGAGGCGGAGGGAGTGTCAGTACAATTTACTAACACAACAGTGAACAGCGAAGCAGGCCAAGACATAGAGCGAGCGGGAGGCGGAGTGAGAAAGAGACTCGCAGTTCAAGAAGGCCATTGAAATGCAGCACACATACAAGTGTACAAAAAATATAAAGTGTATACCCATATGCATGTTCATATATACATGCGATGGTCCTGCTGAATTCATATGTGCTTTGTTTACTTTCTGGGGCCCCAAAGGGGGATATGAGTCCTGTAGGGGCCTAATATCCAATTATCAGTGCTATGAGAAAGCTCCGATTAGATTTCGAGGTTGCAGAAAGGAGCCCTTGACAGATGTGTTGTTGGCCAGCTCTGGGTTGGAAATGTCATAAGAGCCTCGGTGTCACCGCATGCAGTCAGCCCTGAGGTCGTTTCTCATAATAACCCCAATACAAAAGTAATCCAATAGCACTGCAACCCACGCCCGGAAAATCCAACCTGGATGATTAGAATTGACAGGGGCGTTTGCTGAAACAGAACATGTCAGCATCTGTTTCAAAGAAACCAAATGAAAAAGTGAGAAATGGAATTTTTGTTATTCAAAAAAGTACCAAGTCCCTTCTTCTGTTGGTGTTCGATTTCCAACTTTGTGTTCTTGCACCTGATTTACAGTTTACTTTAAAATGTATCCATATGGTATATTTACAGCTAAGCCCCTGTAGCCTCCATACAGTCAATAACCCATACTCTATAAGATTTAAAGTTCACCTAAATGGCTAAAACACATTTCCACACTTTATTCTAGGGGTATCTGGCCATGCAGATAATTTCAGCTTTATTTGTGTTTGAAGACAACTCAATAATGTCAATAATAATAATAAAAACATTTTCCCTGTTCCCAGCATCACCCCTGTTGGTCTGCAGAGTCGATCCTGACCTCCCTGGGCCCCTAAGCAAAATTCTGCTATGGTGCCCTCAAACCTGACCTGTGAGCCATGTAAACTATTTGCCACACAGTCATACGTGACACCCCAGTCCTCCCACTACAATCCTCCCTCCTTTACAATAGCTTCTGTCACTCTAAGAATAGAAAGAAAGTGTATTAAGTGGATTTTAACAACATAAATAAGAAATTGTAGGCAATAATAAAATATAACACTGAGCTTTGGCTCTGCTGTATGGTAATTAGGTAAATACAAAGTAAACAGAAGCCTACATGCTGTGACTATAGCTTTAAGTCTCAAAATATCTGCATCAGACCCATTTAAACTGGATTGCACAGATTTACTTTTATACATTTTAAAATTTAAAATACTATTTATACTATGGCTTGACTGAATACTTAATGGTTACTATTACTGAGAGATCAGTATGCCCAGCTAACCAACATTTTAAATTCAGTATTTAATATTAGTCAATGTCAATCCATTGCTTTACGTCTCACACTACAAAGTTGTAAAATAATGACTGAGAGAGATAATATTATATAATAATATATAATTTTAGAGATAAAATTAGGTGTGCCTCTGAGTGCCATCATCACGCCTATATATGATCTGGACCGGACCAGGTTCCCACATCTGTTGCTGCTGCTGGAGCGCGAGTTTCGTTTCCGTATGAACATGTGTTCTTTTCCCATCTGCAGTTTATAAAACCCATTTTCTGTTGGCGTCACTTTTGTCAGACACAAAGTCACAGAACAGCTCTGGAAGACACAGACAGACCAAGAGCTGCACCGTCAGCTGTTAGTGAGAGAGACAGAGTGGAGAGAGATTCACTGCAAACTGCACATCAGCTTAACGTTACTGTTATTTACTGACATCAGACTTACCACAATTCACTCTCATGGTGTTTTTTTTCTCTTTTTGTAACGGACAGTTCTGTTTATCCTCTCTAAGCAGTTTGCGTAGCGTGCATATAGGGTCTGGACAATCCATTGAAAGCATTACTGACTGTTTTTATAGGTATGATAAAATATCCTCACTTTTCTAGCCTATTCTTGACCATTTACCATGGCCTTCTTCATGTGTATGGAACTTGCTCATGTGTCTAAGTACAGATGTTTTTATGTGACAGAAAGTCGAAACAGCTAGCCTGGCCGTGTCTAATGGTAACATAATTGTCCTACTAGCAACTCTGTAGCTAATTGACATGTCATATCTAATTTGTTTAATCTAAAAAAAACAAACATGTTGTAGTTTTACAATCTTCTCACCTAACTACCAAAATGTCTAACTAATCTTTAATTTATGTTTTCAATGCTACCAGTGAAATTCCATTTATGGCACTGTAGTGGGATGGCAACAGAAATTTCAGAGGCAGATATCGCAAAACCCGAACAAAACAAACCAAAAACTATCTGCGTGGATAGCTTAATCATAAAATATTTATTTTTATAGTGTGGGTGAACCGACCCTTCAAGGGCAGAAAGAGGGAAAGTGAATGTATGTTTAAATGTACATGCATCTGGGCATGTATAATTTATTGTGCCAGGTGTTTGACTGCCGCTGTGATACTACACAATGCAGCGATAAACAGAGATACAACATGGAGAGGCTGAGGAGAAATGATAGACAGAGGAGCACAGAGAGGAGGCAAAGGAGGAGTGCTCATTAAAAAGTTGCATGCCTGCTGTAACGGAGAGAGATGGAGAGAGAGGCACAGGCAGAGGAGACAAGTAGACCACCAGAGACAAACCTAACAAAAGTCAGAGGCAAAATAGCCGAGCCAGGTTTCTAGGATCGCAGAGTGGAGAAAGTTTGCATTGGAAATGGGAGAATAAGGTGAGGAGGAAGAGGAAGAAGAAGAGAGAGAGAGAGAGAGAGAGAGAGAGAGAGAGAGAGAGAGAGAGAGAGAGGGGGGGAGACAGGCAGAGGGGGGATTAAATGGACAGCTCATGAGAGGGGTGGAAGGACTGGAGAAGACAGAGGGGATTCCCTGATGGCATCTCATCTCTCTCTCTTTCTTGCTCTCCTTCTCCCTATTTCCCTCCTTTTTTCTCCCAATAAATCATTCTGACTTCTCCTTAACCAACTCATTCCCAGCAGGCGGCAAGAAAACTGTAACAATCCTTCTCCTATCTGCTATCTCTCTCTTTTTCTCACTCCCTCCTCCTGTCTCTTCCCCTGTCTGGCCTGTTCTTCTCTCTCTCTCTCTCTCTCTCACTCACACACACACACACACACACACACACAAACACACCTTAGATGCACAGTTAGTGGCAGTGAAGGTGACGGGGGCAAACACTTTACCATGTCTCTGCAGGACAGAGCTACAGGAACACACTTAAATGAAAAGATCTGTAAATATATTGTAACTTAATTGACTTAATACACGTTGGATCTGACATTTAATAAGTCACTTAAGCCATTCTGTCTCATCCACTCTTAAAGTCATCTCACCATAACATCACTGTGAACATAATATACACAGTATAACATACAGAGGAGAGCATGCCTGTTAACGTGCTGCAGCTATAAGAGGATTGTACATGATAATAGTGCTGTATTAGACTGACTTACAGTGTCTGGGGAGGGTCCAAGCCAGGAGGGGGGGCTGGAGTGTATGTGCATGCGTGTGGGTGTTTTTTCAGCCTTTGCAATAAAAATGTATGTGCACAAGAGTGCGTGTGTATGGATGGAGAGGAAGGTGCGTAAGTGTGTGTGTGTGTGTGTGTGTGTGTGTGCGCGTGGAGGGGGGGTGAAAAATAGACTGCAGATGGTGGATGCAGACGTATCTGGCAGAGAGGGGGGGATTCACGGCTCTCTACTTTTACAGCGGCGGTGGAGGTCGAATAGTTGACACACACAAAAAAAACTTGAAGTCGCAGTGATGCCTGATGTGCTCCGACTCGGCCACAGTGTTGGAGGAATGCGCTTTTGTCGCTCGCAGGGGGTGGAGTTAGAAAGTGAACGAGCGCTGCCTACCAAACAGAGAGAGGGAGAAGGAGGAGAGAAAGAGAAAGGAGAGAGACGGGTGGGCAGGCTGCTCACCGTAAACGATGGTTGTCGGATAGAGTCTTGAAGACCTAATGAAACT
This sequence comes from Dicentrarchus labrax, assembly GCF_905237075.1. Taxonomy (NCBI): domain Eukaryota; kingdom Metazoa; phylum Chordata; class Actinopteri; family Moronidae; genus Dicentrarchus; species Dicentrarchus labrax. The sequence goes on along the minus strand of NW_026136707.1, from coordinate 11,616,828 downwards.
GGCTGGTTGAATTGTTTTGCAGCGATCACAAGAGCTCAGCAGAGCCCGGCGTGCTTTGCATCTCCCGGATCCTTTTTTGGAAGGAGGAGAAGAAATATATATTTAAAAAAAAAAAAGAAACTGCAGCAGCAGGCATATAACAAGAACAGTTTATAAAAGAAGATATCATTTTACCACCGCCTTTTTTTTTTCCCCACCACCCTTTTGTAAGCCTTTTATTAACGCCAGCAGCAGACAACTCTTTCCCAGCGGACAGGACCGTTTCATGCCCGGAGGTAGACCGACCTCCCGCTTGGACCCAATACCGGCCTCCCACACTCCTCTGACGGGCTCAGAAGCAGCAGTTCCCGGTGAGAAGAGAGGACCGGGCGCAGTCATAGAAAAGGGGGACCCGCTCATAAGGACTTCCACAGAACCCCCCCCGCCCACCACCTTTTTGCTTGAAGCCCCTGGAATTGTTGGGGAGGGGAGGGAGGGAGGGAGCAGTTTTCTGCTTTATGGGGGGAGGAGGAGAAAGAGGAGGAGGGGGCTCAGTCACTTCACACCACAATAGACTTTGAGTTTTACAACAGTTATTAACCAGAGCAAGTCTTACAGTCTTTGAACGTATCCGGTTTTGTGTGCATGCATGAAGCTTTTTGTCTCCCCCCTCTCCCGTCTGTTAGGCATTTGCTGGGATGTTTGAGTCGCGTTGTTTGGTGGGGTGAAGGGAACCGAGAGAGTGGCCGGAGAGACCGAAGGGACGGAGGCCGAGAGAGGAGCCGGGAGCATGGCTCTGGTAGCGCTGTCTCTCTGGGTGCTAACGAGTCTCACCTGGGCGGACGTGCTCCAGGTGTCAGCCAACAGGCATTCCGTTTACTGGAACAGCTCCAACATACAGTAAGACCCTCACTCCTCATGTATTTCAGTGTGTGTGTGTGTGTGTGTGTGTGTGTGTTCACTATGCCATTTCTTTTGATCTCTATATTCTCCACCTGGTATAGGCAAGGGGAATGTCCTGATTTGCACTCCATAGGTTGTCAGGTTCACACCATCACACCATGAGTCCTTCTGTGGGTTACTGCTGTTCTAAGCTTTGCTTGATTTTGTCTCTCGTGCTTTATCAGGGTTCTAGCAGCCACCTTTCCTTTTGTCCGTTGATCTGTCTTTCCCTTTTAAGAGGTAGAAATTATTTGGATCCACAAAAAGTATTTAAACAGGCCTCTCGTGTTTCTCTGTATGGTAAAGCTATTTTTGAGTCTCAAACTGCTCTGTCGGACCCCTGCAGTGAAGTCAAGGTGGCTTCAAATCATCTTTTCAACACCTTCACTTGCACAACTGGTCAGACATATTTAGTTTCTGTCCCCCAGTCCAACGTCAATCTGTGCATTTGACTATTTATTGAGTTACTTCCCTCATTTTCTCCCCCCTTCTCCTCCACCTTTGGCCACACATGGCCGAGGAGATGTGATTCTCTCGCCTTCCTCTCCTGCTCTCTCTCCGTCATGTGGCTCTCCTCTTTAAGTCTTTCAGGGCTCTTTCTCTGTCTTCTCCTCTATCTGGTTCAATTAGGAGTACTTCTTCATCCTGACCCCATTGTGTTGTAGCAGTGTCACTATTCAATCTCTCCCTCTCGCTCCCTCTCCAACTTGCTCTCTCCTTCTATCCCTCTCTAACCCCCTTTCTTGTTTACACTCAGTCCGTTGGCCTTTTTGTTATCCTCCTAATCCCTCACTCCTCGTCCCTATCTTGATTCAAGTGAAAAAGCTTCTTTTTTTTTTCTCTCTCTCGCTTTCTCTCGCTCTTTTTTGAAAGCTGCCTTTTTGATACTGTCCTCGTGAGTCCATGGCTCTGCTGCTGGATCCTTAAGAATGTAGCAACACACTGTAGGCTTATCTCTCTTCCTACAATTCACAGACAAATCTTGTAATTTTATGGCGTGTTGAAGCATTTCATTTAAATTCACAGGCACCCTTTCTCCCTCTCAAAATGTGTAGATAAAATGGGGTTAATTTGCCACTGAATGCCAGATTTCACATGAAATATTGGCTAAGTTTTTCCTTTTTTGTGAGCAATTCAGCAGGTTGTGTTATCTTGTGTATATAGATTTCCTCAGCCTTAATTTTGGGTCTCGGAGGTGCACAACAGCGCATGTCACACACTAACACACACCTTCCTTTTCACTCTCCATCTTGCAGTGGATCCTGTCTATGTGGAAGCTATATTTCAGCTACCAGGCGTCCCACAAAACCCCTTAGTTTGTCTTATTTACCTCTTCAGCAGAATCTACTGGGCTCCTAAGATGAGCAGTCAGATATACAGCGACTCACATTTTACGACTGTGCTTATTAAAGGCGTAAAACAATATGAAAACTCTGAAAATACTGTGTTGTTTTTGCAGGCGGGGATCAATGATTCTGTCTGCGGACGATAACTCTAGGCCAATGATTTTAGTGTACGGCCTGAAATAAAACCATGAGAGCCAAGTGAATTTATGCCTCACAACAGAATTAGTATACATGAAGTACTGTGTGAAGTAATAGGAGCAGAAAACATAAGGTTATTGGTTCTGGTACGATACTGTAAACAATATTAGTTTTCCTGAATGTTAGAAAATTGTTTCCGCACATTTTAGAAAAACTAATCTTGCGTGCACATTTGCTGCTAATGCATTTTAGCTGATATTTTTCTACAACTCTCAACGTGGAGGGTGCTCATTTTCAATTTCTCTACTTTTTTGCTCTGTAATAATTTCATAATAAATGCTAATAAAATTCCACCTTCAGTTTTCATATCAGAGACAGAAGTTGATTTAGATAAAACGTGGAAAAAGAGCTTGAAGGCATAAAGGGAACAGGAAGAAGTGAACCCCGGGACCTCGGTACAATCAGCTCAACTTAACATGAGCAGTTTTAACCTTGGTAAAATCAAATGTATACTTAATTAACTAATAAGCCATCTGCTTTTTGCTGTATATTCAGACTATTTGCTGTAAAGTAAAAAAAAAAAAAAAAAGGAAGCTGCGGTTGATTTTTCTTAGACAAAGCAGTGGGAGGACTAAAGCAGTCTGGAGCAGTCTAACCTTTAACCTGACTGTCCAAGACCTGAGTACTGCAGAGCCCCGCAGTCTCTCCTCTCTTTCTCCACACGTTCACTGCCAATACGGTTTTCATCCCAGTGGCAGAATATTCTTAGCCCCTGCAGTGTGAGTCTTAGAGTGTGTGTGTGTGTGTGTGTGTGTGTGTGTGTGTGTGTGTGTGTGTGTGTGTGTGTGTGTGTGTGTGTGTGTGTGTGTGTGTTCTTTATAAAAGACTGTGGTTAATTAAAGAACAGTGCATCTCAGTGGACCTGCCTCATCCCTGATCTTCCCATCTCTCTCTCTTCCTCTCTTTCTCACTGCACACATACACAATGACAATGTAGGAGCAGTGAGTGGGGATAAGTTTTTCAATTCAGCCTACTTATTGAATTAGGATACAAAGGGGGCATGGCCAGTGGGACACAAAAGACAGATAAACTCCAGGATAACCTGTCTAATCTACTTTTTGATACACTTCTGAGCCATTTTCAACGGCACAGATCCCATTTGCTGCATTTATTTTAATCTCTGCACTCAACACCACAACATCCAACATTTGTAGGGTTGGCTGGCGTGTCTCTAGCCGTTGGCAATCGGCCTCTCTGGAGTTTCTCTAACTCACAGTGCAGTGTGGAGGTTTAGAAGGCCAATAATAAGCTGTAGTATAGCTGTCAGTTTGAGTGGTAAACACATTGTAAAGCCTGAGGACCCTGCAGTTTCTCAACCAGCTTCTGACCCCGAGCCACTCATCAACCACAAGAGACAGGCTGAGACTGTTACCAAGGATTAACTCCTTCACACACACACACACACACACACACACACACACACACACACACACACACACACACACACACACACAGACGCACAAACACGTGAGTGCATGCTTATAACTGTACATTTGCACATGCTAGCACGCTCCCATATATCTATATGAGTACACACAAACACACACACGTCCCGGCTGTGTACTTTTTTCGACTTCGGGAAGATGGATCATTTCCTGCGTTTGCGTCTTGCACAAAGGCTGTTACCACTGCCTATCAGTCACTTGTCACTGATATCCCTGGGCATGAATGTGTGTATAATGGTGTGCGTTTTGTGTGTGTGGGAGAACTAGTGTATGTGTGTGTTTGCCCTGTTACAGATGTCTCTGTTCATTGATGGGTGACCGAAACAAAAACAAATCCATCAGTCCGTTAAATCACACATTATCTTCCACCACCTGGCAATTAACCACCGCTGTGAGTGTGAGTGTGTGTGCGCACAAGGGTTTGCATGAGCATACATGTGTACGTGTGTAATCTAATAATGCAGCAGTTAACTGGTTTGCATAATAGATATCTGGTGATATCTCTTAATTTATCAGTTGTATATTTCAGAAGCGATGAGGTTGCAAATAGACAAACACATGAGCGGTTTTAGACAACAGCTTTGCATGTGTGTTTGTTTGCATTTGTGTATCTGTATCAATGACACTGTCACCTCAACACATGCCACTGGAATGAAGCCAGCTATCGCAAGCAGAATTTGCTCCTTATATAAATGCACATGCATATGTGTGGTAATCGATGCCGAGGTGGAACTTGTTTTATATTCATCCAGCTCGTCTGAGTGTGCAGAGAACACGTCACGCAGGGCGGGAGAGAAATAATGCAAGAATATGAGAAGAGAGAGACAGTGAGAGAGAAATACTATGGGACTGGTTAGAGGAGAGAGGAAGTCAGGAAGAATACAGATGGATTTTGTGTTGAATAATAATGGAGCAAAAGGGGGGAGGGTCATCATAATAATGATAATAATGCTTGGCTGGTGCCCTGATCTACACACTGAGTTCTCATAGTAGACACCCTAACACAGGCCTGGTTTATGTGGGTGCATCAGTGAGTGAGAGAGGGACATAGAGAGAGAGAGAGAGAGAGAGAGAGGGAGAGGGAGAGAGAGAGAGAGACATAGAGAGAGAGAGAGAGAGAGAGAGAGAGAGAGAGAGAGAGAGAGGGAGGGAGGGAGGGAAACATAGACACAGACGAGAGGATTAAGCAGGCCAATCAACCATCCCCTTGACAGCAACACAAACCTATCTGTCTCCCAGCCCCACTTAGGACAACAACATTTACATTTATGAATATGTGCACAAAGGAGAGTATTACTCACTCACTATCACAAGGCGCATGGCCCGCTTGTGTGTGTGTGTGCGTGTGTGTACAGCCCATCTATCATGGACGTTTGGGCTGCCGCTACGTCTGTCAGCTACGTCTGGGATGTGTGTTTGCGTGCAGGCTCACACAAAATAGACCCTCACACACAGGTTCAGTGATCATCGTACCAGTTACACAGACACAGTGATCAGATCCGTTCATTAGTAACGAATAATAAGGCCACATAGTGTACAGGTGAGTGGATTTCGGTTTGCGTAGCGGTGTGTGGGTGTGAAAGCGTGTGTGTGGTGTGCAGACGCTTGCACAGAGACGTCATTAATTAAAAGCAATAGGGAACACCTGTGTGATGGATGACTACTGTTTGCATAATAAGATCCAGGGGTCTTCTCTTCCTTTGCCGTTGCACTCTCTCTGTGCGCGTGCGTAAGAGTAAATACATTTTTCTGATTGGACGGGTATTGTCTGGTAGGTGAGCCCGGAAATAAGGGATATGTAGAAAGAAAGAAAGGAAAAGGAAAAGAAATGAATTATTTTCTAGACCTCTATCTTTTTTTTTCCTCTTTGGGGATGAGCTAGATTTCAGGAGTGTGCTCACATCTCTCCGTTCCTCTCCCGTCCTCCAATTGCCTGATGGGAAAGCACTCTTGGGGTGGTGGTATTTTGGGAGCTATGTGGTTTAATGTGACTGTTGTGAGGCTCTTTCTCTGTCAAATTAACTTGGACTAAATCTTTCCAGTGCTCGAATATATGCTGCCTTTTCTTTGAGGTCTGCTTTTCCTTCACCTCACCTCAACTTGCCCACACCTTTTCTTTCCTTCTCTCCACTCCTTCCTCTTCTCCTCTTACACACATATTTTGACTAAAAGCCACCTCAAACACACCTCCTTGCATATCCCAAATTTATACACATACTCACACACACACACACACACACACACACACACACACACACACACACACACACACACACACACACATAAAACAGGCACATTGATCTTGAGAAAAAGACAAGCCTGAAATATCGAGCACACCCTGTTTTTCTACATCTCTTGATTGGCTCTTTCATTTCCTCAAACGCTGCCTCGCTTACATGATCGACTAATCGGAAGCATTGCTGTGAAAATGGAGTATTGATGTTCAGCGTTCGTGCTTGCTCAGTCTTGAATCAAACGTTAACTGGTCACTGTAATGGTTTGGATTCAAAGGAAGCAGGTTCTTTAGGGACTTTAGGGATGTAATTCTGCTAAGACCAAGCCTATACGAGAGTCAGAACTGGTTGAGCAATTCTGATCCACCCTGACACAAAGTAAGGGTCTTATATGTGTAAATGCCTGGCTAGGATTGATATTGATTTAAGTGACTGCTTATTCCATGCTGGTTGCTCAGTGGTTAGCACACACTTTGCAGGCTGTATTTATCAAGCCTTTCAGAGTCATTGCTGGAAATCACACTGTGACCAAACAACAGTGTCTCAAACTAAAAACACTCCTACCTCAGAATACGATTAAAGTGTTTTGTTAATGTAATTTTAAGCACAATTTCCAGCACAAACTTAGCAAGGGGAGAGACGTTCTCCTTTTAGAAAAAGGAACCACCATTTTACAACAATCAGAATAATAATCGTGAAGTGAAATTAATGGTGATCATTAAGTTAATCTTCGGAGAACACATTCACAGCAATGGCCAGCTGATGTAGATACAGTAAGTAAATGCAGGAAAAATAAAATGAAATACAGAAAATAGCATCACTCCCAGTGTTTCCCACAGGTTGAGAATTTATTTTTGGTAGTCAACCTCAAGGGAGGTGGAGGTGTAGCATTGTGGGCTGCAGTGGATTCAGAAACTAAGAACTGCACATGAATGCTGTGTTCTCTTCGGCTGACTTTTTCACACAAACTTTACCAGGAAGAAATATTAAATACAGAAATACCACAACATCTGTTTAAGTGTGCGGAAACCTATTGGCTGGGCCACCTAAATGTAATTTATGTATGGGAAGTGTTGACATGTATGGCAACCTACATACCAACATGTTTTTCTTGGACTGATAAACATGACACACAATAGATTCAACCATTTAACACTGCATGTTGTGTAAAATCCCTTTATTTCGGCGTATAAACAGTTGTTAAGATAATAGTGTAGGTGATGTTTTGACACTGCTGTCGGCCTGTTTTTATGGTCTGTGCACGTCTGTGTGTCATTTGGCTAAAACATCAAGGATAATGCATGCAGAACCGATATGTGTTAATATTGTGATCAGTGATTTATGTGATTCATGACGCTGACAATTCCTGGAAAGCCAGAAATGTACGCACATTTTTGCTTTGAGGTTCAGACAGTGCATTTGTAATTTCTGTATTTCTTTGTTTTCAGTAAAGCATGAATGGCATGTTTGGATGGAGCATTATATCCGTGACAATATCAGTCACAGTAAATTTGAATTTTTGAATCCATTCAGTATGTTTGAATATCCTTCAGAATGACGTCTGTTGTTTGAAATCAATTGTTCTGTATTTAATATTTCCACATCTGCCAAAATGTGCATGTATGCTGATCATATTATTTGCCACATGCTTGGAACCCCTAACAACTTTGAGCAGCTGCAGCTCAACTAAATCCTGGAGCAGACTGGATGACATTTCTCTGTTAAAAAAGGCTGATAAAATGGTTTTGTCTCAGTGCCTAAAAGGATGAGCTTTATCTCAATATATCTCTATGAGACTTTGGGCCCAGTTGGGACTGGTTTTCTAATCAGCTATGCTTGATAAATATGTTCCCAGATTTAGTTCTCTATAGAACAACATGCCATCAGATAGATTGGACAGTCCAAATTACCCAAAGGTGTGACTGAGAGTGTGAGCGATCGCTCTCCTTGCTGTTTTTTTGTGTTAAGGCCACTGTATACTCTCTCAGAAGTGCTGTTTGGACAGTCTAAAAATGATGAAAAGCTCCTCTCAGGTGTTAGGACAAGTCGCCCAATTATTGTAACTTTCTGAAACCGACAAGCTGAAAGCCACACCTGTGTTCTGGCCAGGTGTGCACAGGTGTGAAAGTGGGATAAGCTCCAAATGTGGTGCAGATCCTTTTCTCCATTGCCGCCTCTGTCCATGCTCACTTCTTTAACTGCACCAGTCAATTCCGCCACGTATTTGAGCCATGGTGACTCTACTCTGGTCCTCAACAAAAATCAGGAAAGGTGGCTACTTGTGTGCTTCCGGTAAATACATTTTTTATTTTCTGTGGCCTTTATATTAATCTATTCTTCCACTCTACAACCCCCCCTTCTCTATGTCGTCTAGCTTCTCCCCCACCCTCTCTGTACTCACAAAATGTCAAACTTGATGTTTTTGATGTGATTCATGTGGCATCACCTTTTCTGAGAGAGTACATTTTACTCTCATTTTAGCTGTTTGATGAACAGGCTACGTGTCCTCTGTCCCTGCCATTCTCTCAGTATATGAATGAGCAGGTGCAAATGAATGTAAACTAACACATGACCATGCTATACCTTTGTGGGACCGTATACAATTTTACATAGCTGTTAAGTGACTTTTGATTGCACACAGGAGTTCTCACAAACTCAACTTCTCCATTGGTGATTTCAAGATGTTTGATGGTCTGCGGTCACTCTTCTGCACAGCCTGGGGGTAATCCTGGGACAGTGTCTGTATGAGTAATGTAAAGGCATAAAAAAGGAAATGTAGTGCTCACAAATTAAATTCAGTGGTGACAGTAAAGTGATACTAAAAAGATCCTTTCTGGACAGTTTGGATCAGAATGCTAAATTCTTAGAAATCACACATTGCAATAACAAGAGGAGCTGTGTCAGAGTCACGCAGTGTTTGTGCTGATTTAAGTTAAAACTGTGCTGTCTGAGGCAGATGAATTGCTTTTTTTCTTGACAGCAAAATTATTGAATGACCGCCTTCCCTCGTTATCTGTACAACTTAGGCAAAATGTGGGGCGAAACAAGAATTTATCTTTCCCACCCGTGTGTTAAATTTGAACAAATTGTCCACAGAGAACAAATCCCACAGCGACGGGCTGGAGGCAAGACACAAAAAAAAAACCACAAACCTATATACACACTCGGAAGCACACACTCGATGTTGTTGTTGATATTAACATTATTCTCTGAGCCGATGCCTAAGCTCCAGCAGTGTAATCAGGTGCTAATAACAAGGCTGTGATGTTTACAAGCTGTTGCAAAGCGCTTTATGTATCTGCGTGTGTATGTGTGTGTGCGCGAGTATTCTCTATGTGATGTCTACTCTACTCCTCGCCAGCGCTCTTGGGGCTTTGAGGGGGTACTAATAATGTAGACTGTCAGCTCACACACACACACACACACACACACACACACACACACACACACACACCAGATGCTCATATGGTGTGTTTGTGATGTGGCTAATGGTAGCAGCGTAGTGGCAGTCTGAGGCCATATGCTGAGCCTGATGACAACAGAGCAAAGTGGTCTAGCGTTCATAAACTCTACCGACATTACAATTAGGAATCCTCCACATAAAGACAATACAGTCACACGTGAAAACGCTGTTTTCATCAAATCCACACACACACCGGGAATCAACTGTCGCTGGCCAGGAGCAGCTGGGAGGAGAGCCACTGCTTTGACAGGAAGAGTGTCTATTGTCACTGCTCGCTGGGCAGAAGTGATGCTCAGTGTTGAGCTTTGATTATGAATATTGTTATCGCTTCATCAAGACGTAAACAACCTCAGATCTGAATAGTGAGCGTACAGGAAAAAACAAGGTTTTATTTTGTTTAATTGTGGAGGAAGCTGCACTGTAACAGGTTTTCGTAAGAAACAATTATGAGGAGATGTGAGAAAGTGTTGATTATGAGGGTTTGATTTAGAAGGCAGAGAGAAAAAAAAAGGCAAGCCAGGGTCCTCAATTCAACAAACGGCAGAGGACACAGAATTATGCTTATTCCATCCACAGAGAGAGCGCAGCAGAGAGGGAGAGAGTCTTTAATTGAGGTTTTATCCATTTAAGCTGTCACTAAGAGGCCAACTCTGAAACCTTTTAACCACTCTCCTCTCAGTAATGACACAAATCAGAGAGGAAATGTGTTTGTGTCAGAGCGTCGGTGCGAATGCGTGTGGGTGCGTGTGTGTTCGCGCGTGTTAGTGTTAGTGAAGCAGGAGGGTAATTATGCGGAAATTGGGAAATGGCTAAGTGAATTATGACCTTGTTTCAGCAGAAGGCTTTAATCAGTCCCAGCCAGGCCAGAGAGGCAGGCAGAAATGTTCGCTACACAAGCACTCTGGTCCTGATGGCAGCAGCAACCAGTCAGTAAAACTGACTGTCAACCAGTGTGATGTGTCAGTGGAAACCAGTCAGTCAACCAGTAATTCATACAGTCAGACAACAGGGATATTCAAAAACCAGTGGCAGAAAGTTCATGTGTGATCATGAGAGTTATTGATCTACATGTAGGGTGTGGCTGGGCAATCATTCTAAATCATCACACAGTGAGTAGACTTTCAATATAATTGTATTGTGACAATATGAAGCCTGCAACTAATGATTATTTACATGATCAATTAATCTACATATTATTTTCTTAATTAAGCGATCAATTGTTTGGTAAATTGGCCATCACCACCGATGGTGACGTCATGAAATTGCATTTGATATATGAAGAGTTTTATTTATGTAATGCATATAATGCTTGCGCTTAACATTACTTGGATTATTTTACATATTCTGGTAAACAGTAAATGTCAGAAAAATATTTGTTTTCAGCCATATCACCCAGCTCTGTATGTGTTTGAGTTATTCAGTATGTTTGAGTTGTCCTGCAACTACAGTGCAGTTAAAACAAGATGAAACAAAAATTCTTATTTCTGTCCAAAGCTCACATTTTACTCACTTTACTCTTGCTGCAGGAAGCTTCATACCCGATGTGGAGAGAGCCTCACAAATCATTAGTTAGTTATAAGATAGGAGAAGTAACTTTTTGTCTTTATAGTCCTTGCTTTGGGATTTATGCTTGCACACATAATGGTAATAAGTGCACAAATTGTCTCTAAAACCCAGTAAGTCTAGCCTTAAACAGCAAAACTGATTCATCTTGGAATGAGCAAAAAAAAGAGGAGCATGAACGGAATGAAGTGTAAACAAAGGAAAAAAGAAAGCACGCAGCTCAATGGACAAAGGAAAAATGCTGCTTGTGTGATGTTGTTCGCTGATTGCAGGTGGTGTTGCACATAACAAAGCTGTAAGACGAATGTGAATATTTTGAGTAGTTCAGCCAAGCATGGGCATGTGGATTCATGCCAGTGCAACGAGTCATTTCGGTCTCAAACTGGCCATGCTGCCTGTGAAAACAGCCTTATTTAAATTTTAGTCTGGCACTTTCCTAACTTTAATGTCTGTGTGTGTCTCTGTGTGTGTGTGTGTGCTGGCACGCACATGACTGCTTATGTGTGGATGAAGAGTGTGTTTGCTTCATGTATGAATAGCTCTTGCTGCTCAGATGTGTGTACGGTCAGCAGCACTGCTGTGTGTCAGTGTGTCTCCGAGTGCCTCCGTTGGTTCTGGTCTAGCTGTCTATTTCTGTCAGTGTCGGATCGATGGCGTCCTACAGACACTGCACTCCTCTCCTGGATGTTTCAGCCTGTTCCTCCTCTCTTTCTTGCCGTGTACCTGCTGCTCTGCCCTCCCCTCCCTCCCTCCACCTCTCCATCTCTCCTGCTGCTGTTGGCTCGGCTTGTCGGCATCACTTCTTCTTCCTCTCCTCCTCATTGTCCTCCTCTGCATCAGCGTAGAACTCTCAAGTCTCCTTTCAGATCAGACAATGAGCTCTCAGTGTGTGTATTATTCTGTATGAGGGATTCCTGTTCTTGGCTTCACATCTTGGCCAGTTTGTGTGATGTGCTGAATGACAATATGATGCTGAAGCTCTTCGGTGTGTACAGAGAATTAATGGACAATGATTTTGATAATCAATGAATCGTTTTGAGAAAAATGTCAAATATTCATTGGTTTAAGTTTATCTAATGCCGTTTGCTGCTTTCATCAGTTTTATATTGTTGTATGTTGAGGAAAATATTCACTAGTCGCCATAATACTGTGTGTAGAAGTGTGTGTAAAATCTTCTATCATTGTATACTGTATTTAGTAGGTGGACACAATAAGTTGATTTATTGATTAGTCAAACAACAACTAATTTTATAAAGCGATATATTTAAGGAATCTATCAAGCTACAGTGCTGGAGGCTTCTCAGATGTGAGAATTTGCCAATATCTCTGTTGTTTTATGTAATTCAAAATGAAGTATCTTTGAATTTGGAGAGATGTACAAAATGCTTTATGGCATCACCCTGGGCTTTGGGAAATTGTGATATAAATTACTGAGAGATTTATTGATAATGAAAATAACATGATTTGCAGCCCTAAAATGTAATGTAAAATTCCAATATTGATATAGATATCGTCAAAGTAAATTCTGTTGGAAAATTGTGTTGAAAGAATCAAAAAACCTGCACACTGTCCATATCTTTACTGCCTTTACTGAAGACCCTTCGGTCAGCAGCCCCTTAAGAAAACATTGTAATAAAATTAGTTCAAGGGATCAAAGTGCGCAGGATTTTGTAGTTGGACATCTGTCGATACTCTTTTCCAGTGTGCAAGAACTTTGTAGTAATTGCTGCCAGCTGAAAATTCTATTGAGAAATCATAGATTAAAAAACCTAATGGGAAAGTCTGTTTTTGTCTTATCCAGTGAATTAAATACCTGACAAATCCAGGTACTTCATCACAGCTATGCAGAAATCCAATACTTCCATAAAGCAGTCCTAGTCATTGATTTGCAACTTTGCCTGCAATGGCAATTGACAAATTTCTATTGACTCGCAGTATACTTCCAACATTATCTGTGAAGTGTAGTGTGTGTGTGTGTGTGAGAGCTCCTCTGCCTGTGTGCATGGTTTCATGTATAACTCCATATTTTTTAAGTTTGATGTGCAATTTAGTTATATTTTTTATGTGCACATGCATTCACACAACGGGCTGCTGTATCTGTGTGTATACGTGTGTGTATGTCAAACAGAGCCAATGGTTGTCAATGGAGGGAGATAGAATGAGGATGGCCGAGAGCTAGCAGTGCTGGCTGGCCTCAGTGCTGACACCCACGCTGTCTGTAGGCTCCGCTCTCCCTTCCTACGCTTTGAGGCACAGGAATGTGCTAGCACTGCTGTAGTAAGACCGCATATGAATGAGTGTTTACTATCTCTCTCAGCCAACTCTCTCCTGCTCGACTATCATGTTTTTAATGAAAGCGTAAAGTCCAGGGCGGCTGCTGGAGGTGGATACGTACACAGTCTTTATTTCACTTGTTTTATAGGGAGGGAGAAAGAGTGTAGAGGATAGGCAGGGGGGTGGGGGATAGCGGGTGGATGGGGGTGTATGGAGGATGTGGGGGTTGCAGGGTTGTTGTAATGAATGTACTGCAGTTAAAAAGAATTCTGTGTCACTTCCCGGGAGAGAGAGAAATAAAGGTGGTGGAGGGGTAGAGGGAGATGTGGGAGGAGATGTTGCGAAATAGGATGTGTTGTGTTGATGGAGCAGAGTTCTTTGCAGCCAGGCAAACTCTCCTCCCATCCTAGTATGTGCATATATATCTGTGTATGCGTGTTTGTCTGTGGGGTGCAGAGAGAAAGCGAGAAAGAAGGCATGTGAATGCCCCACAGCCTACAAGCATACCACCCACACACATTACCCACATGTATTAGACCCATACATATGCATGCTCTTCATTTACCTCCTCTACCTCTATTTTAATGTTTCCCTCTGTTTTCCCACTTGCATACATGCACACATATACACACACAATCTTTCGCTATCTCACAACACACACACACACACACACACACACACACACACACACACACACACACACACAGGGAAAACTCGTTTCAGGGGGACAGTCTCTGTCATTACCTCCCACAGATTCCTCAAGGGAGTACATTGTTATTTTCTTCCAGCCCTGATCAAATAAAGTGGAGCAAAGAGAGAACAAACACACACTCCTCCGCACACAAACATATAGGAAAACACACACCATACACTCCTATGTTTGCTAAACCGTGATTGAATAAAACAGAATGATGACACCCATCCGCCCACTCGCTGTGTGTGTTGTAAATTGTTGCTCACACCACACACGCTGAGTGTTTTTCCCCCTTGAGGGTGAACAGTAAATCCCAGCATATGTATTGCATCACACCATTTGCAATTGCAATTTTCTACAGTATCAGTTCAGATAATCAAAGCCTCCATGACACCGTCCTCTGTTAGAGAGGACAGGGCTGCAGAGATGGGAGTGGATAGAGACCAGTTTAACTCTGCATCAGCCGTATCTGTTGGCTTCTGTTGTTGCTGGTTAGAAAAAAGACAGAGAGAGCACACAACAAGAAGGCTAGACAGAGAAAAAAAAATCATTGATGGAGGGCGAAGGGGAAGGAGGGGAGGGCAATGAAGAATAGAGAAAGGAGGGCCCAGCAGAACAGTACTGCCAAAACCGAGGTCAATTGTGATGAAAATGGCCGTTCACATGACTACAATAGCGGCTGAGTGACAGCACTAAAGCAGCATGGACGGGCTTATCCTGATCACTCAGGGCCTTGACTGGGGAAATCACAATGCCCTAGAGATCTGTCCTTTTTGGGCTTGGAGGATCACAGAGCGCCCACGGTCCCAAGCTTTGGCCCTGAAACGTCCCTGACATTACCATATCAATGCCGCCCCGGCTATTCCGCCAAGGAGCAGGGCGGCTAGCAATAGTGCCTCCAGGTTAGCATCGCCCTGTGCCTTCACAAGGCTATTCAGCGGGGAGTCAATGCTAACTCAATGCTAAGCGTGAATGGGAAGAAGTGTAAGCTCACTCCTGTAGTGTGAACCCATGTCTGGCGGTGCATTCAGACCCGTATTTGTGTATATATGAGTCTCTCCGTGTCTCTCTCTCTCTCTCTCTCTCTCTTTCTCTCTCTGCCCCACTTTATTTTTCACATTTTTAAGTTGTTCTTATATCTGTCCATAGGGCTTTGGTACGTTTCTTGTTCCAATCAAAATGTATCAGTAGCACAGATTATTGAACATTTTCAAATACCAGAAGTTGTCATTGAATGCTTGCTCTTCATTTATTCTTTGATCACAGTTTGTATTTTTTGTACAGTTTTGCCAATTTTGTTAAAGCCAAGTTTCTCTAAAGCTGCTTGACAACTTTTAATATTTGAGTAAGTTTGAGATTTTTGGCTTCTTTTATTAGATGAAAAAGGTTGTTTTTTGGTTGTTGGATCCTCAAAATAAATTAGTGAGAAAAGGAAAAATGGAAATTTCTTTTGTGAGACTGTGCTGGGTGAACCCTGAACCCTGAACCCTCTAGGGGAGTCCATGGGTATGCTCCCAAAGAAGAACATTCTGTACATTTTAAAATTAAATGCATCAACCTGGTGCACATTGAGAGCAAAATTAAGAGGCGGGATCTATGAGGAATTGTGGGCTCTAGTAAACAGTCATAAACACACTGGTTGTATAGATATGAATGGTGAGACTGCAAAAAGGTCCAACAAAGAAGGGGTGAATGAGTTTAATGCAGTTCACAAATGGTCAAAACAGAAAATTCAACTAGAGCATACATTTGAGCTTTCAAAGAAATGAAGCAGAAGTTGCCGGTAATAAAATTCTGTAACTTAGCTAACGTTACTTTTTAACATTAATTATGGTAAAATCTGCTGTAATGTTATCTGTTTGCTGTCGTATATAATGATAAAACTGTGTTTCGTATGTTGTGTCCTCTAAATACCTTGGTCTCTCGGATGTAGCCAGGAATGTTCCAGTTCATGTATGCATGTGTGAGTGTGGGATGGTGACTGGGAGTGAGCTTGTTTGCAGCTTGTAGTAAATCCATCACTAAGGTTTTACTACTCGCTGGTTTCAAACTAGTTATTCACATAATGGGTTGCGCTAGTAAAATATTATCAATGCCAGTTAAGACTTAACTAATGGGTAACTACGTTGGAAATGTTGTAGCTCTGTCCACTCAAAAGCAACTATAAACAGGAAGTCAGTGCATCTCAAGCTGTAACATATCTTATGAAAGTAACAGTTTTAGGAGATCAAAATATGTATTAGATCAACTGATAATTCCATGTAGAGTTTATTTTATTTATACATACATGTAGAATGTAGAATATGTACATTTTTAGTGACCCTCAATCTTTCTGTAAGAATTGGTTTGTGTGGTACATCCTGTTTTTGATTTGTGATGTATAAAGTTTGAATTTGATGTATTTTCAAAAGCTACAGAACTGGCTACTATACTACTAAGTTCTATATGCACCTTCTTTTCTCAAAAACAATGTTTTGGTATCAGTACTCGGGTATCATATCACCTCTAGTATCTGCCCTTGGAACCTTTTAAAGGTTCTCTCAAAGAGAGAACTACTGTAACAGCAGAGTTAAGGGTGTGTAAGTGAAGAGAGTATAGTGTGAGAACAGGTTACAACCTCCCTGAGTTGTGAGGATATTATATCACGTGACACCCACAGTAGATGGCCTTTGATATCATTACAATTCAATTAGAGATATTAGCCAGTAAGAGTACAAGCCACAATGCAGTGCTAACCTCATTATTACGCAGTGGGGAGGAAATGGATGATCTGGAGAAGAA
Source organism: Dicentrarchus labrax (assembly GCF_905237075.1). NCBI lineage: Eukaryota > Metazoa > Chordata > Actinopteri > Moronidae > Dicentrarchus > Dicentrarchus labrax. Next base: position 11,599,908 of record NW_026136707.1, on the reverse strand, counting down.
CAGCTATTTTTTTAAATGGTGCAGAAGGGACGGAGAATGAGATAGAGGAAGAGAGAGAGAGAGAGAGAGTGAGAGAAAGGAACGAACAAAGAAAGGAAAGAAGGAAGGAAGGAAGGAAGGAAGGAAGAAGAAAATCAATGGCTAAAAGTAAAAGATGGGAAACTAAAAGGGCAATGAAGAGAGGAAGATGAGGAAGACAGGTGAGATATTGGCCGTAGACTTCTTGCTTTGTCATTGGAAATCAGAGCCGCAGGGCAGGACACTGTTTGATTTTGTTGTTCTTGTTTTAATCTGTCAGTCAGCACGCTCACACAGGCACACACACACACACACACACACACACACACACACACACACACACACACTCACAGATAGCCTCCAGTCTGTCACTGAGTATCGGCAGAGAGCTGAGAGGTTATCATGCGTCGTCAGGTGCCAGACCGACTCTTGGTAGCAGGTTTGTCATTTGTAATTAGAGAGTAAAGGAGAGCTGGCTTGTTTTTTCTCACCTCTCTCTCCAGTTCTCTGGCTGAAGGCTGTCTCTGGGTATCGACAGACAAGTGACGGGGTGCGCACACACACTCATACACACACATACACACAAGTATATGTGCTGACACACGTTTGATGGGCCAAGTTTGATTCCATTAAGTGGAGTTTGTCAGTTAGTCAGTGAAGTGTTGTGGTGAATGTTGATGGCAAGACAGTGAATCCCACAGAGCTAAACAGGATCTGAAGCAGCCTGTTCAAACAGTGAGGGTGACTGAGCAGTGGCAGGCCTAACTATGATTATTGTATGTCAGTCACATACACACACACACACACACACACACACACACACACACACACACACACACACACACACACCCTATCTGCTGTTGTATGGCTATGTGGTCACGGTCCATGCAGCTCTGAGTTCTTGTCACGGTTAAAAAGGCTTCCTTCTGGAGAGGAGGGGGGGGGCAGATTCTTAAGACGGAGAAGGAGATGAGGAGGAGGGGGGAATAAGAGGAGCAGGAGATAATAGGAGAGGGCTAACAGTGGGGGTGGAGGGCTGGGATGGACCAAAGAGGGAGTGAAAAGGGGAAGATAGAGGCTGAAGGTGGGTTTTCGGAGTATGAAAGCCTGCGTGCCTCCATTCCTGTGCCATTGATGTATTCTAATGCTAAGTGTGTAAGGCTGGGCCTCGACTGGTCTCTGGGAGAGACGAGCCTTTGATAGGCACAACCAAGCTCTGGGACAGATCCCTCGCATTCCATTCATATGCATATCTCTCTGTGTGTGTATATGCGTGTGTGTACATACACACTTTTATTTTTTTCTTTGGCCATTTAAGTAACTGTTTTTTAGCGACTTGCACCATTGGTAGATTGGTCTAATTTCCATTTCAATGTGAGCATGTTTAAGGCTGTTTTGAGCGTCGCACACCCTAATCCTAAATTACCCCCTAGGACCATGCTGGTGGATGTTTTTATGATCTGGAATCGTGTGATTCTGTATATGTGTGTGTGTGTGTGTGTGTGTGTGTGTGTGTGTGTGTGTGTGTGAATTTTCCATGGAGGGAGCATTTGAATATGCAGTGTTTCGTGTGTGGCCGCAGTGTAACGGACCACATCTGATCATGTAATTGGCCATCTGCAGAAAGAGGGCAAAGTGCAGAATCTCAAAGAGGACTACATCTCAGCAGCCTGCTCAGGAGCTGTGTGTGTGTGCATGTGTGTGTGCGTGTGTGTGTGTGTGTGCGGCATGATGCATGTGTGCCCTGTAAACTATGTGTGCACGTCGTTGTGTGGATTGCTTTGTTTGCCGTGTGTTCCGGTCCCCAACCGATTATAGCATGAAATTCCACACACATTGTATAGCAATGGGGAGTCTCACATGTGGACAGGCACACACAAACGAGGGCACACACACAAAAACACACCAAAGCGAGAAGTCAGAGAGGCCTGTTAATGACTGTCGGGGACAGAAAGGGAGCAGGACTGCGGTGGTGTCAAGGCTTTGTGACAGATGCTGGTTGTAAAATGCCTTGCTCACAGGTTTATTGTTATGAATAAAAGTAACGATCAGATTCAGCAAGATTGATGCCATTCCTTCTTTCTTTCTGTCTTTTTCTCACACACACACACACACACACACACACACACACACACACACACACACACACACACGCACACAGGCACACACCCCCACACCCCCACACACACACTGGGTCCTAATCTCCCTCTGAGCCCTGTGAGTCTCTCCCATCAGTGACCCTCCTTCTACTCGAGCACTTTGGTTTGTTTCTCTCCCTCCCCTTTCCTACTCAGATTTGTTCTTATACTTCAACCTCCTCTCCTGCTTGTTCGTCTTACTTCACCTCCTCTCACCTGCATACTTCACGGACTGCTGTGTATTTATCTGTGTGCGCCTATATGTGTTTTTGCGAAAAAGATAGGGTTGGGGGGGTGGGGAGTGTGTCAAAGAGTGCTCGCCTTTATACTTTCATTGCCTCTCTTTCTGCTCAAGAATATGATGGATGTTTTAAAACAGAGCAAAGCCAGAATATCAGTGCCAGCCACTGATGTTGCTTTCACCTCCGAGTGTGTGTGTGTAGGTGTTTGTGTGTGTGTGTGCCTGTGCTTAGAGGCACTGGAGGTTATTTGATCTCATTGTGTTGTTGGAGAGGAGGCTGCTCTCTTGCTTTATGACCGGCGCTGTAGGGAGATATTCAGCTTCACCTGCCTCTCCTCGACAATCCATCATCCCTCTCTCAGCAGACAAACGCACTCCACTCATCTTATTACTTCCTCTCACACTCTCAGAAACATTTAAGACTTTCTCTCACCAGCTCGCACTTACACACGCCGTAATGTATGCACATATTCTCAGACACTCTCTCCACAGTTTGTCTCATAAGCCGAGAGAAACGAGCAAAACCGTCTGCGCGTTTGTGTTTCACGGTGTATAAATGAGTGACGAAGCGTGTGTGTGTGCACGTTATAATTCTGATAGTGTTTCTGCAAGTGATTATAAGCTGTTGCAGAGTGAAAGCAATGCGGCTCCTTCGTTAAGATGTTAAGTGTGTGGTAAACCGAACAGGGACGAGGACTCAGCTAATGACTGTTTCTGCACACTTCATCAGATTGCTCGCCGGCAATATTGCCTTATATCACTCTCTGGCACCATTGGCGCTTAATAGTGTGTGTATGTTTTATAGTGTTTGCGTGCGTGCGTGTGTACGTCTGATCACGATGTATATTGCTTTGTAGAGCCATTACAGTTTAATAGGCATTGTGGAATGCACGGCGCGTTAATGCTCCGGCAACATGAAGTAATGACACAATAAAACAATTAAATATGGTGGAGGAGAATTACTTTTCGAACAAGCCGCACCTAGAGGCAATTTGGACTGAGACGGAATAAACAGAAAGTACAGATCAGGCTTATTAAGAGAAGAGGGGGAGCTCTACCTCTCTCTCTCTCTCTCTCTCTCTTTCTCGTCAGTATGACTTTATATCTGCTGATTCAATGACTGACGATTCAAAGAAATTCTCCTTGAAATTAGAGAGAGGAGATTTCTAAGTGATTATGTGCACGTTTACCTGAGCGTGTTGTAATACGAGAGAATGTGTCGCTCTACCATACATAACAGTTTTCAAATTTAGGGTTATTTCCATTATTGATCAGTCTGTCGATTATTTCTTAGATTAATTGTTTCATCTATAAAGTGTGCGGAAAATTGTGAAAATGGCCATCATCATTTCTCAGAGCCCAAGGTGACGTCTTAGAATTTATTTATTTATTTTTTTAATGAAAAGTCCAAAACCCAAAGCTGATCAATTTACAGTGATATGAAGTAGGAAACAGCAAATCTTCATATTTGTGAAGCTGCAAGCAGCGAATATATGTTATTTTTGGTTGATGAATGACTTAAATGCTGAATTGATATAGTTTTCTGTACATTTCCTTGTGGTAAAAAATTCACAGTAACAGTTGAGCAGTGTTGCATTAGTCTTCGGTAAAAAATAAAACCACTTCACAATTCATTACTTATTTACAAATGCTGTCTTTTTCCTTGGATCTTTCAGTGTCTGCATGGGTTTCCTTTAGGTGCTCTGGTTTCCTCCTGTCTAAAATCACGCATGTTGGGTGAAGTGAAAACTCAATAGTTGTGAACATGGGTGTTCCGTCCAGGGTATACCCCGTCCCGAACGTCTACGAATAGGGAGAAACAGATGTCTAAATGTAAAGATGTTGAACCAAACAAATTCAATGATTCATTCACCTGTAATTCCCATTGTAATATTGCTCCTTTATGGATTTTAGTGTCCTCTGTTTGCTTGTAGGGCTGTGCCATATGCCCACAATCTCATATCCTGATGATTTCATATCCAGATTACGATATATATCACGATATAGCACATTTTCTGTAAATTTTATAAATTAATTGTTTATATAAAATGACCACATGGAAAGGCTTGTTTATTATTACATTTTTAATTATATATCCGACAAATAAAAGATGACCCCTTTTATTTAGAACCTTCAGCATGTAACAAAATATAAAATATTATTGTATGAAATATAAAAAGATAAATAGAAAACAATTACAGATGCCGTAGTGTATTGGACAGTTTTCTGGTCCGTGTCAGACCTTTGAAATAGAACCAAACTGAGCTCCTTGTTTTACCTTGGCTGACCCTTCTCCTGTTGGAATCACCCCGTTCTGTGTCACATCCACTCTGCTCCATGTTTCTTTGTGTTGCATTCAAGCAAATCTTGCCTCCATCCGTGCCGACAAATATTGCCTTAAAGAGTGCGATTTGCGACACAATTAAATAAGCAATAGAACATAATATGAAAGGATATACTTTTTTTTTCTATTATCACACAGCCCTGTTTGCTTGGTGGCAACAGAGTATTGAAATGAGTTTCACTTGAAAGGAGTAACTTTGTAATACAGCTAGTTATAATCTGGGCAAGTAATGATCTCATGGCGCACTAAGTCTTTTTTAAGGTGCGGCAGTTACCAATAAGGCAGCAGTTAGCAGTACATATTTCTCACAGCCAGTCAGTAACAAACAGTTCACTTTTGTATTGTGTAACTTCGAAAAAATGCAATAACACACTAATGAGACGCATCATTTCCAAGGTTAATCTAAATCATATCAGTGCTGTCTGGAGCTAATTTAGAAAAAAGCTACAAGAAGAGATCTTTTCCCAAAACATTGTTAAAATCTGGTCAGCATCGGGTGAACTAACAAACAGAGACCAATTAGGGTCAGACCTCCAAACATATTCAGTGTGGGCAACGGCCATATGTGTATATCTGTGTTTAAATGTTGATTTGTTTATGTGTTGATGAGTGTAGGAGTTAGTGTGACTGTAAATTCTCTGACTCACGAGCAGGCTGTGAAACCACCAGGAAATTCTGAGGCAATTTTTATGTAGGTGAAGAGTCTGCCTCTTCTTCTTCTTCTCTGTCTTTCTCTCTCTTTACTCTCTTTGTCCTCTCTCTCACATGTGTGTCTTTATGTAATCGTTTATAGGGATCTGTTGAGAATTAGAGATCGAAAACCCATTTACAGAGGTTACCTACGTAAAGTCAGCCTATTTGTCTGCTGCGAAATCGAAACCTTACCCTCTGCTTCTCTCTCCCTTCTCTCCCTCTCTTTTCTCCCTCTCTCAAACTGTCTCTCCCTTAACCTCTCTCCCTCTCTCTTTCGGGGTGGTCACAGCTCCACAATGGAGGAGCGATAAGAGGAGAGATAAGATGATTGGGAAGAAATGAGGGAATTTAGATAGATAGAGGAATGGACAGAGAGGTTCTTAGTGAGGAATAAAGAGGAGACAGAGTGATAAAGGATGAAGACCAGGGCCACATAAAGGCATATGTTTAGTTTTTTGTCATTGTTGTTCCACTCCAAGCTAGGGTAGCAGCGGTAAACCAATAATATGGTCCACAATGATATGACATACCGTGTACGTTTTCTTACCTATGGTATTGAAATCTACTGTATTAGTGTGGAACATAAAACATAATATTTTGTGAAATTATAATAAAACATTTGTTCAACCAAGAAAAAAAACTTCTGTTTAAGTCCTTTAAGGGTCGTTATAATGATAATAATAATAGAATCATTTTGTAATACTGTGAAACTGTGATCTTTTCTGAGACGGTTATTGTACCATGGAAATCTCACACCAAAGCCGAGGTTGTCCACTTTAAAAATAAAGGTTTTGAAAAGGCTCTCAAAAGTGGATGCATTTGGAAACAACACTTGGTCCTGTGCCCCTTTGCACAGACACAGTTAAGGACTGGATGATAATTCAGTCAAATTGTTTGCTGTTTTTCCGTATCGTCGTCCAAAATAATCATATTAACAGATTGCAGTTAACCGCTCTAACGTCAGCATGATAACATTTTATTAAATTAGTCAGTGTGAGATATTTATTGAACAATTTAGTGTCCAAAATCACTCACTTAATATATATAACGCAGTATATTTACTGTCCGGCATTTTATTTTAGTGTCTGAGTGGGAAATATAAACTCATCCAAAATCAAATTTTACTATTATATAGAGAGTAGTGAATGAATAATCGAGCATACAACCAATAATCTAAGTAAATCACACTATTTGGACTCTCAACACAGTTAACTTGAGTTAATGGTGTTGTATTCATCGCAATATTAACTTATATCACCCACCCTTACATCAGCCAGGCAGCAACATTAAGCAGCCAACTGTCTATTTCTTTCTCAAGCAAATGTAGCTGTGGAAGTAAAACAGGTGTTTTCAGTGACATCTTCATGTTGTCAGATGATGCACAATATGAAATAGAGTGACTTGAATGCACAGAATTTATGTCCCTTGATCAGATCATGGCTTAATATTACCTTGAAAACCTTAAGTATAAAGCCATGTTTGTCAAAATGGTGTACACTTCTTAGCAGATGATGGAGGGGAAGCACAACGTTCGAGGAGGAGGAAGGCGATATTTAGCTGTTTTTTAAAAATAGTTTCAGCTTGGATGGCAAAGCGTGGATGGAAGCCTGTTTGACACAAGAATTATGCTTTCAAATATATCTGCATTAGTGTGGTTGTGGCAAAAGTGAATGAGAGAGAGAGAGAGAGAGAGAGAGAGAGAGTAGGAAAAGATGGGTTGGAGGGGGGTTAGAGTGTGTTATTAAATGATGCGTGGCGACCGAAGGGGGGGTGCTGGTGGTGGTGGTTTGAGAATTTATGGTGAGAAATAGCTTGATGTGAGTGTGAGAAAAGAGTGGAGAGAGAGCGGAATGATGGAAAACAGGATTAGATAGACAACGCCGCAGGGGAAGTGGTTTGGGCCTGTAGCGAGGAGGACTGTGTGAGTGAGAAAAGTGACAGAGAGGGCCAGTGTACAAAAGTGAGAGAAAAAGAGAGTGCAAGGGACGTGGAAAGGGGGAGAAAAGAGGCATAAATGAGTCAAGGTATCAGAGTGAATAAGCTCGAGCGAAAGAGGACGAAGGAGATGGTGTTGGGGGAGAGGCCCGAGGAGAGGCAGACAGAAAGTCAGTGTAACTGTAACAGAGTCTGACACAAAGCTCCGACCTAAGCTAATAGCCTGTCTATTAATATCTCCTCTTAATGACTGCCACTCCCTGTCACAGAATGGCAGAGAGCGTAATCCTTATTCATCAGTTTTTAAATTTTACTTCCTGAATAATGATCCTAATAAAGTCTTTAAATATGGAGGAGAACAGAGCGACCTGCTGTGTGATAATCATTTTAAAATGACATACGAGGTGCAGTAGCCTGGGCCTAGTGAGAAGACTGGGTTTCAGGTTGCTGGTTTGAGACCCCATACTGACAGAAAACATGTAGGAGAGGTTAGTGATTGAGCAACCAGTGGTACACCGAAAACAGAGCTGCGTTAAAGGAATAGTTTGACAATTTGTGGGGTTTTTTAGAGTTAGATGAGAAGATTGATAGCACTCTCATATTTGTCTGCTATGTATGTATACTACCAACAGGGTTGCCTTAACTTAACTAAAGACTGGAAACGGGAAAACCGCATGTGTCCGAAGATAATAAAATCTTCCTACTAGCTCACTAATTAACATTTTATATCTATTTGTTTAATCTTTACAAAAAAGCTCAATATTTTCTTCCTTTTAACAGAGCCATGCGACCTTTTCCACTGTTTACAGTCTTTGTGCTAAGCTAAGCTAATCGACTTCATATTTAAGCATATTTCCCAGTACAAAATAAGATGGAGCTGTGTTGGTACGTTGTCTCAGATTCAAAGTTTTTTAAACTAGAAAACACAGCATAGCAGTTCATAACACTATGAGGAAGAATTTTACAACTCTGCAAAGTCATTCAGATGACGATCATTTTTATATTTCATCCCAATGATTGTTGTGTAAAGGATATAATTACTGTATTCATGCAAGTAATCTACCAACAATGTGCACTTGCAGATATTTGATTGCCGCATTTGTTTCCTGATGCCGTTGCATTGAGGAAAAGTAGATCCAGGTTCAGCTTCTTGCCAGACGACTCTGTGTTATTTGTCCAGAGCCTTCTGCATTCATACCCCTGCATTGTGAAAAATAGGGGGAGGAAGAGGGTTGATTTTTTTTTTTCATTCGGTGCTAATGTTGTGCAAACACAGCCTATTGCTCTTCTCTCGCTTAGTTTTTACTCATGTTTTAAATTTTTCATCCCTTCGCTTTTAATTCTATTTTAGTCCACATGGTTAGAGACATTTCTAAGTACTTCTTGCTATACCTCTCAGGCTCATTAATTCCCATTCAATTACAAACAGCACAGAAGACGTCTAATTTAGTCAGTGAAGGTAATCAGTCAGTGCGAATGAGAGGCCAATATTAAGTGTTGCGTCAGCACACGGGTCTCAGGCTACACAGCTTTGCAAACAAGTTCAGGTTTTCATAAAAATTTACACATTTTGGAGAAGAGTGAAACACAACTAGACCTAAAATTTCATTATTGGTCTGTACTCTTCTTTGTCTCTGAAGATGTGTTAGAGTCTGCCTTCTGGAAAACAACAGACAGAAAGACGTTTCAGGCAGTTAATTAAACCTAGTTAAAATAGGCTTCTCTGTGTTGTAATATTTATACAGTATTTGTTTCAGAATATTAAAGCTTTTCCAATGAAGGAAAGAGAGAATATGTTTTTAAGTATTTGGCAGATGCTTTTGTCCAAAGCAACTTTTATTTTCCCCCACAAAAACCCTACATTCCACACAAATGGGAAGCAGTGTGGAGTTCAATATATATAGTAAGGGACTGCAAAGAGAGCAGCAAACCATTCCTTTAAACTGGTGCTGATCCCATAGAGTTGCTTTTTGTCCACAACCCAACTCATAAAGGACAAAAAAACCCAGAATATTAACATTTAAGTGGCTCACAGAATTTCTTTTAAGAATCTTTTCTCAACAAAATTACTCAACATGATGAATCAATGGTTGGCAATAAATGTAGTAGTCCACAACTAACTGATTAATGCACTAATTCTAGAGATAGGCTCTGGTTTATCTTTATGAATATAGTTGTTGCCACAACTAAAGGGTGCAAGCTCAGAGAACTCTCACTGGAAAGTTAAATTTAAAAAATGAAAAACCTAATTAAATTCTCCACAGTAAATTAACCAGTACATCAAATGGATGGTTTTATTCTCAACATTAGTGCACAGAACTTTTGATTGCAAAATGTGAAATTGCACATGGTCCAGGGAAAAATTACTTCATATTCAGTGAAAGGGATGACGCTAATACACAGTAACCAATTACACTGTATGCACTAACTCACTTCCATCTCTCCCCTCCATTTATCCACATTCCCGTCATTACCCAAACCCCGCTGCTTGTCTTTCTAATTCCCACTTTATGCTTCCTCTCTCCTTTTACTTGCACCCTTTTTCTCTTCTCTCCTTAGTTTCTCTCGCTTACAAGGCCAGGAAGAGATGTAAGGCTACAAAGCGTGGAAACATGTATTTGTTAAGTGGGATGTCTTTGCTCAGCCAAGCGACATCGTATGTGACACACAGTCCAATTAAAGACTTCCTCACAGGATGCAGTTGCGTGTCCTCTCATCAGGCTTCTCTGGAAAGCTTCACACTCATGAGAACCAGTTTGAAATGTCCTTGAAAATGGAGGGTCTTGATCGATTTTCAGCGCACAAGCTGGACATTAGAGTGCGGCTGAGATGAAAAACCAAATCTCTCCTTCCTCTATCTTCTCTCGCGGTCCACACTGCCTGCCTGTCTCCCTCCATTTCTTCAGCGGTTCTCTCCGTGAAACATCTCCCCGTTGATCTGACCCTTGACACACACGCTTACACAAAAACACACACTCACACACACACACAAAAACAGGGTATGCAAAAGCCAAAACACACACACACACTAATGTTTTGCTGTCTCTCTAGCTGCCCCACTTTGCTCCTTTGCACAGTGGTTATGTAAAGACAGGACTAGTGTGTTCTTACTGCCAGCACTTACACACACACACACACACACACACACACAAATACCATACATACAGTAACACTGTTACATGGTGCATTTAGGCCTTAGAAACGGACGGGTAAGATGTATAAATGACGTCACATAGCCACAGTTGCACTGAGGAGACATGATGACATGACATCATTGTTCCCTCTGTGCCATAACGTCCGCACAGAGAGGGAGGTGTGGAGCGAGTGGGGGAGAGAGAGGGAGGCAAGAGCGAGGCAGTGAATAAGTGGAGAGCAAAGTAAACAAGTTGAGAAAGAGAGAGGCGAGAAACAAGGGAGTAATAAAGGGAAGGCAGAGGCATGAAGGCTGACACTGCACATTCGTACTCAGAGGGAGGTCCAAAGTGTTGTGTGTTTCTTACACCTCTCAAGTTTCTTTGTCTCATTTAGTCTTTCATAACACAGCGCTGATGGCTGTGCATGTGTGTGCGTGTTTGTGCATGAGACGTGTGTCTGGACCGTCTGCTGCTGCATTCACTGGCATGTAGACGACCTTTAGGGATGGAATAACACACACACACACACACACACACACACACACACACACACACACACGCCTGCTACATATAAATGAACAGCAATCTGTTCCTTGTTACAGCTAGCATGACTCATACGCACACAAACAGAGCATTTGCCAAGCTTGAAGGTTTATGCCGCTGAAAACACCAGTACAGTCGGTCTCACCCTCCCCTTCTTTTTCTCCCTGACCTCTCTGGTCTCTCGCTTCGTCTCTTTCTCCCTGCCCGACCACCCTCGCTTCCTCCATCCATCTCTTGCTCCTTTGTTTTACACGTCACTCACTTTTCTTTTTTCTTTTTTTTCACCACCAGCCCTCTTTTTTTCTCCCTGCAACACGCAGAAATTTTAGCTTAAGGTCTGTTTTTGCAATCAGCACACAAACAGATAACCTAAAACAGCGACGCCGTTGCATGTGCACACATAGACACACAAACATAAACAAGGATTTAATTTGTGTATTTATGCAAAGCCAGCATTTGCTATTCAAACCAGCCGACCACAACCAATTACAACCAATCCAATTACCTTCTACATGCAACACTTGATATCAAGAAAAGGTCTACTTAGACCTCAGCAAACAATGCTGCGATTCAAACAAGCACATGCGGATGATTGTGTGTACATGTGTGTGCGTTTGCTGACCTGTGGGTTATTCCCTGGTTGGCTCATCGTCATGTCTGATTGGCTGCCTGCCGGTTTCATCACATTGCACCAGAGACAGAAACAGACCCCGTGGCCTCTCACCCACAGGTCTCTCTCTTTCTCTTTCTCTCTCTCTCCCTCTCCTTCTCTCTGTCTCTCTCTCTCCCTCCGACTCTCCGGCTCTCCTCCGTCTCTCTCTCTCTCTCTCTCTCTCTCTCTCTGTTTGTCTCCCAGTCCGACTGAGCCGAGCTCAGAGCCCAGTGTTGGCTGACTTTGGTTTTGTCTGGCAGGCCGAGCTGTGGGGAAGCACTTTGATTGAAGAGACAGAACAAAAGCTCACACTGCCATCTTTGAAGCAGCTGTCCTGTGCATGACAGTCTCTCTCTCTCTCTCTCTCTCTCTCTCTCTCTCTCTCTCTCACACACACACACACACACACACTAGTAGCGCATACACATATGAAGACAAGCAAGCCCGCAGGAACAACTGTGACACCTGCAAAGTGTGTACGTAACCTGTCTGCTGCTCACACATAGTAGCAAACAAACGTACCTTTCTCTTTTTGTCTTACCTACCCAACGCCCAACTCGCTCACACATACACACAGCATAAACACACACGCACACCATCTGCTAATCATCTCTTTGTGAACAGCTAATGTTGTAGGTACGTTTTACAATAGCTTTCATTCATATCTGGCCAATTTTACAATGTAAGCTGCAAGTACCGATCATTTTTTATATTGATTAAGCTGAAGATTATTTGCTTGATTAATTGATGCTAAAACATCAGAAAACAGTATATGCCCATTACAAAATCCAAGAGTTTGTGGTGATCAATTGTCTTGTTTTGTCCCACCTACAGTCCAAAACCAAATATCTAGTTAGCTGCATTTGCTCACATTTAAGATCTTAGATCCATCACATTTTTGGTGTTTTTACTTGAAATAAATAAATAAATAAATAAATAATAATAATTAAAAAAATATTTTTTTCTTTCTCTATTTAAAAGCAATTATTGCATCCCTTAATAAAATAGTGGAATATAGCAGAATAGCAATACTTGTCATAATATATTATATTCTGTGGAAATTAATTTGAGAATCTGTATGTAGATTCTGTATGTACAAACTGATGGGAATTGGTAGAAGCTATCTCAAACAATATTTTTTTAAATAAAACCTTAATATTAGTATGTACAATTATGATGCAGGATCACAACACTCAAATAACCTTGAATATTATTTCACTTAACTGTAATGCATCATCATTTCCTTTGTTCTCATTGTGTCTGATTCGCTTTGCTGTTCCTCTGACTAGGAAAAAGAAAGGAATAAATAGAGGAGAAAATATGGAGGTGGCAGAGGGAGAAACATGGTGGCTGCCGTGAAGGAAGCTAACTCTAGGTGTGTTGAAGCATTTAGAGTGAGTTAACTCTGCCTCAGAGAGACAAACTAAGTTCAGAGTTCAGACAGACGACCGAGTGTTGGCTGGTTGCCGCTGCTTTAGCTCAGTGGTAATGATAAACATTACAGCAAACTAATGGATGGACGAGTCGGTGGCCGCGGCCTCTGATGTTGCTTTATCTTCTCTCTGAACACCCAACACCAGAGTGCTCACAACCTCCATGGCCTCGGCCAGGAATGTGTGCTAAGCAAATCACCGACCGCACGGACCGACAATAAAGCTAGGGTTTGAATTTCAATCAGCCCGTGACCGGGAGGAGGGATGGAAAGATGGAGGCAAGCAGCCAGAAGGAGGGCGCTGATGAGAGGAGGAGAGATAGAAGGATGGAGGGAAGGACGGGAGAGATGAAGGGGTCAGCCCAGTGAGATAAGGGAGGGCAGGGAATGAGAAATGGAGTATGAAAGTGAAAGCAGATGGAGATATTTTACATAGAGGCAGATAGATGGATGACAGGGGGTGCGATGAGGGGACAGGGCGGAGAGATAATTACCAAGATAGAGAGGGAAGTAAACGACAGGAGAGAAAGAGGGGAAGGGATTACAACTTTACACCACGGTGGATAGATTGGCAGTGGCAGACAGAAAGAGAGGGGGGACAAAGGGGTGCAGGAGACGACAGGAACAGGTGATGTCAAACAGAGGCAAAAAAGACTGGAAAAAGAAGGTGTTTGAAGGGGAGTAAGGACAGTAAGCGAGGGAGAAAGTCCTTGCCAGAGGGGACAAAAACGTCAAAAAGCCAACACAGTTGATTCATTTCTCTCATGTGTTTTTTTGTAATGTCAGCTGTGCCCGTTTGTGTTCTCTCCACACTTGCACACATCTGCGAAGGTGTACACACACGCGCCCACCAGCTCATACGACATTAATACCTTAGCCAGCTGCACATATACACACCGCCATTCATAAAGGCACAACAACAGCCTCACAAGACATAACAGCATCTTTTCATATTCCTGAAATTAGCTGAATCAAAGTGCTGTTAACGATGCAGGGAGTCGGTCTGTCAAAAGAGCTCCACAGGAGCTGAGGTGAGCAGGTGGCACATCTGGTTTCAAAAGAGATATTTTTAAATCTCCATCCAGAAGGCAGCAATATACCGATGACAGTCCCTGAGTATTCTTGCATTCATATTTTGGCAGTATCCAGTGGAGGTATACTGGAGCAAACTGGAGGTGTATTGTGTCCCCAAGGAAGAGGTTGTTAAACTCTGAGAAATAGAGTTGTGTAGTGGGAGGAGGTATTTTGGGCGTCCAGGTTTCCGGAAGTAAAAGTCCTGTTCATTTTGTGCATAGGAAATGTTACATGACGAGAAGTTGGAGCACATTGCTTAGGTGGGCTTGAAACTCTCCTGGTTGAATCATCAGTACAAAAGATGAGCAAGTAAGTTCGAAAATATCTGGTTTGATAAAAGTCAAACATACAAGTCTTTGTACATAAAAATCAACTGCGACTCCCAATATCCAGTCATCGACAAGCGGCTACCTCCGTGGCTGTGAAATGAAGCCAACATGAAGTGCGAAAAACTGTAGTTCCACAAAAGTGAATCAATCATGTTAAAATGTTCACAGTTTACCGCCTAGTTTTTTGGTATCTATAGCTAACTTCCGGGGGTGAATTTTTATATAACCCATCCATTTACATTACAGTCTAATCTTTTGCATATTAGGAGCATGGCCACTTTGAGTGACTGGTGGCAACCTGGCTTGAGCTTCATTCAGCCTGCCTCAGCTCCTCCCACACTCCTTTTTGCCCTTTTTGGATTAGCCAGGAGTCAGCGGAGTCAGGACTGCCAAGATGGCCTTGGCCAGAGTCGAGCCATGCACACTGAGCAAAAAACGTGCATGTGTGCCAGGGCTTTATGAAGCTGCTTTATTAACATATAAAGACTAAAGACTTCTGTCTAAACACAGTTTAACGCTTGCATTCAGCAGTTCAGTTTTGGATTCTGGATCAATTTTGTATGAATTTGGCGACTGTGATGCAGTATTTTGTTGCCACGTTAAAGTAGTCTGACTACTTCTTTTCCATAGCAACAGCAGTTGAAGCCCATGGGTGCTGTAGTATTTAGAGCCATTTACCGTACCAAATTGATGAGAAAAAATGTGAAACTGTTGGGGCTGATAACATCAGTCTATACTGTTGTTAAATTATCCAGGAATTGACCATGGAGAAAAATACTTCCGCAACCTCCAACTTTGCACCTCTATTCATAAAGAAGTGAATTATTACACCAGCAGGTAGAGTTTGGCAACAAAGATTGAATTTCCCCAACGTTTGCCCTCTACTGTGAAGGTGAAAACAGGGTGTATGTTGGAAAATCCCGCTAAGCACACACATACATTTTGTCCAACTCTTCAATTCTTCACTTTGCACCGACTGAAATGGGCTTTTTAGGCCACAGTGTGAACTAACAACAGAGCAGTGCCCATTAGCAGATTGATGTTGGCTTCACCTGTGCTGACAAGTTTTAGAGGAAGTGGGATGGAGGGATGAGAAAGGAAGGGCTGAAGGAGTAAAGAGATTAGAAAGATGAAGCCCGTCTTGTAGCTGTCCTGTTTGCGTGTGCTCCTGTCTCTGTCTGCATGGATGATAGAATATGACGCTGACTTAGTGTCAGACTCCTTGCTGACACATACTGTAGTTAGAAAGAGATTAGAGAGATGTGAGAGAAAGGAGGGGATGGGAGAAGGAAGAGAGAGAGAGAGAGAGAGAGATTGGGAGAAGGGGATGGAGGAGGACAGATGGATGGATTTAGTTACAGTGGTGGTCTGTGTTTTATTGTCATTTCTGTACAATGAATAAATTAGAAATCTTCATTCTTCCTCATCACCTTCCTCTTCCTTTTCATCTCTCACCTTTTTTCCATCCCTTCCTCCTTTGTTCTGCTGCTCTGTTAACAGTTTCCTTGACTTTGCTCTTTATCTGTGCATTTGCTGTCGCTCTCTGCACAACCAACTGGCCATGAGTTGTGCTTTTTTCTGATTTACTGTCACTGTGACTTTGTCTCCCTCTCCCTCTCTCTCTCTCTCTCTCTCTCTCTCTCTCTCTCTCTCTCTCTCTCTGTCTATCTATCTGTCTGTTTCTCTCTCCCCTTGTGAGTCTCATATTAAAATTTAATTCCCTGCAGTGGAGGGCCAGAGAGCCTGATAGTGACAGAGGCTGACAGAGGCGTGGTAAAGAAAATATAGACAACTTAGAGGGGTGGCACGTGTGTGTGTGTGTGTGTGTGTGTGTTTTGTTTGTGTGTGTGTGTGTGTGTGTGTGTGTGTGTGTGTGTGTGTGTGTGTGTGTGTGTCTGTGTGTGTGTGTGTGTATGTGAGATAGAGAGGAACAAAGACGCATGTTCAGGTTTCTTAATGTGCAGACTATTTTCCATTGTTGTTTTGTGACAGCTGTTTGTAATGTATTTAGATTAAGACTAGAAATTTGAAGTGAGCAAACGTACTCAAATGTTAAATCTCTTCCCTTTTCATAAGTGAATTTGTATGTGTGTCTGTTTGAGTGTGCTCATGCCTTTGCCTGTTATTGCGTGTGCACTGTCAGCAGAAAGTTGGCACTGAAACTGATAAACCATTATGCACAACGTGGGAGTGCATGTTTATGTGCCATTTTGTGTGTATGTGTGCGTGCAAGCCAGGCTGTGTGTGTTAGGTTTAATGATCTTTTTTGATGGTCTGGTGTAGCGGATATTGAGATGGATGGTCCATATGCTCTTTATGGTCCATGCATATTTCATATTCCAGCAGCAAAGCAGAGCAGAGCAGGCATTGCTTATATGGCCAGGATGTTGCACTGGGACGTGGGCTGACTTTATGAGAGCTCATATACTCATCCCACTGCTTTGTCCCCTTTGAATAAATGCCCAAGTACAAATAATACAACACATTTCATAACCCTTCCAGAAAGACACCTACATATCCATAAACCTTGAAGTCGCACATGGAATATCAGATCTTAAACGGACCCATGTGGCCACCTGTTGTATGAGTCACGGCTGTCACTCAGGACAGTAGTTGAGTTAAAGTAATAACCTGCAGGATCTTTATATGAATAAATGCTAACTTTGCTACTTTCCATTCCTATTTATGAAACACAATAGTGATTCAGCCGATATCTTTTTCATTTCCTGTTCTTTCTTGAGAAATACCCCAAGGCACACAGAAAGTGATGTCTTTTATGCTTCCGGCGGCAGTAGCAGCAGCAGTTTGTTTTGGAATAAACAGATGAAGAGCTCAATAGTTAGAATGAAAGAAAAGAGCGAAACCTACAGGAACTCGAACCTCATCAAAAGAAAGTGCAATGAAAAAGGCATCACGTTGTTTCAAATTTTCAGCAATATTTCAGTGATACATAATAATATTTCAGGCCGGGGAGTGCAGGGCAAAATCACCTACAGTAAACAATGATCAGTTAGTGCGGAAAATGTTGCCAAAATGAATAAAGAAGGCCTATGTGGATTATCACGTAAATTAAAGTAGTAAGTCACAGTGAAGCTGCAGTGTGAGCACATGCAGTACACCCACACACAAGCACAAAATATCTGTTTTTTTTTATTTTTGGTATGGTGCAATTGTTTCCAAGTCCATGAGACTCTTTGGTAGAGGTGGCTTGTCACCTTCCGCTTACTCATTTCACAAAACTTTGTAAAACAAATTAAATGAGAGATGCATTATTTCTGAGCATCTTTAAGGACAGGAACGTTGCCTTTCCCTTTGAATAATAATTTTAATGACAAACTCTAGTTTCTGGTGTTTTATTTACTACACATGTCTTAGAATGCACTTGGAGAAGCCACCACACGAGCGCACTAACACACTAACACACACACACACACACACACACACACACACACACACACACACACACACAAGGTCCACATGAATGCACATTTTGCTGACTGTCACATGATGATTGACAGGTCGCCACCACATGGAGAGGCATATTGATTTCATGAGAGAGTGAGAGAGGGCGGGGACGACAGATTGACAGGCCAGTAGAGGAAGACAGAAAAGGAGGGAGAGGTGTCGTTGGAGGAGGGGTGAGAGGACGTCAAAAAGATTGAACCTGAAATGAAAAATTGAACGAGAGACGGATGGAAGGACACTGATAAGGCTTGAGAGACAGAGGAGGAGAGTGGGGCAGAGCGAGTGATAGTGGGGGGGGGGAGAGAAAGAGGGGAGGGAAACGGGAGAGGGATGTTCCACTGATAGACTGTCGAGTCTGACAGAGTCTGCTCATGTTCAGTGGAGAGAGTCAGCCACATCATGAAATACTGACACCCTCAAACACACACACACACAAGCTTGTAATATCAACAGGGTTTAAAGTTTAATGTGCGTAATCGTATATTAACAGCTTTTCTTAAACTACTCCTCGATTTACTTACGTTTGAACTGCCACGCGAGGGTCCAGCGTGTGTTCTGCTGTAGCCTGTCCTCGAGCTGAATATGTTGCAAAATTATTCAATTTTCATCATTGTCCCGCTCCGTTTTCATGTTGCTTTATTGTTTATATTGACTCTCCCAGGCTCTGCAGAGTTGTACGTTTCTGACAGGTAATTTACTGGAGTGTGGGGGAGATATAATGCAGCTGACCGGACTTTGGTAAAATGTCTCAGGTCTGGTTAGGAGGTCTAATTGAAGATAGCATTTGCAAAACCTAATACAGCACCCCTACCCCTGCCCCTCCACACACACACACACACACACACACACACACACACACACACACACACACACACACACAGCAATTGAGTGATACACTGCACAAACTCTGCCTATTGTGTGCAGAGTTAAAATGTGGCATTGATAGGTTTTTTTGGCTCATTCATCACCCAAAAGAATCTTTTTGTTTCTGTTATCACTTTGGCCTGTGCACTGTGGAAGGTCTTAGCACTGGAACATCTGTGCTGTGCTTGTCTTTTATGTTCTGCTTTGATAAAGAATAAAAATAGAAAACTCTCGAGATGAAGTGAGCCTGAACATTGTTTTTTAGAGTGCAGGCCTTTTTCTCCTTTCATTGTTTTACTCCATTGATTCCACCCCAAAAAATAATTTTTCCTAAATGGGTAATTGAGCACTTATCGCTTAGATTAGCATTGTGTCTCAATCTGCATGCCTTAATTTCAGGCCTTTGTGACCAAGTATATGTGAATACATTTAATTAATTCTCCACGTCACAGTGCATTAATAGAACATCCATAATGCTTGAAATGTTAGAGCTCAATGTCATCTTCTATCTGACAAGAATACCCAGACGCATTTAAACACTTAAAGACTTCACTCTGGTGCCTACTTGTCCTACCAAGTCTACTATTTTTCTCTCTCCCTCCTGTGTGCGTGTGCACACGTGAGTGTGTGAATGTGTTTATCCATCTGGCGTACCCTGAGAGAAACAGAGATTCTATTTGCCCCCCAAAACCCATGGCTTTGTTGCATTGTGTTTTGTCCCTTTCTGAGCAAATTAAAAGGTTTGACAGATAAATCTTAAGTAGTAGTTAACATGTCGTTTGATTAGTTGATAGTAGAATTTTAGAATGGTGCCTCCTTTTTTGCAAATGATAAAATATTCACTTCAGTCCTTATTTCACCTTTTGGATGTATATAAATGAAGTCAAACAGCCCTGCACATCTAGCTGTTCGTAGTGTACAAATTTTGCCTGTAGCCCTTAGTAACACACCCCTACTCCCCCCTGTGCTTTTAGCCTTAATTCTTTGTTCATTTTTGCAGCCAAAATGACATGTAACAAAAAAAAAATCTCCTCCTAAAAACGGTGCGAAACAGAATTTGCCACAGTAATAGCTGATGATTTGTGATAATGTGGAATAGTAATAAGTGGTACTTAATTAGCCATTAGAGAGACGTAGGAGAGATGGTGGATAAAGAGGGGATAGATGGGTTTTTGCACAAAGCAATGAACCCCTGTAGCCCCCTTTTTTCTTTTTTTTTGCCACAATAGCTCCATAGCTAGGGCTTCTTCTGTCGTCATGGAGACTAATGTTGAAAGCCAGCTGTGGTTTTGTCTTGGAAGCCCATTAGGCTGGAGCTCAGTTGGCACTCCTCTCTGTCTTGCTTTCTTTCTGGCTTCACCCCCTTGGACTTACAATGGCGAAAATATCCTCTCCGTGTTTAACTTGTCTGTGATATCGGACATGGGTCAAATAACGGTTGCAAATCATTCTGAGCCTTTGTTTTACCCCGTTTGAAGTGCTTGATAGGGGATTTTTTCCCCCCAACATTAGCCAAGTTGGCCAGACACACGCACACCGAGTTGGCCACAGCCCAGAGCAGAGGCAAAGTGAGTTTTAAATAGTTTATTTTTGTGGTAGTAGATATCTTTTATATAGTAGACCACACCCAGCTTGCAGTTCAAGTAGGTTAAAACAAGAGCAAGCAGATAAGAATTATTTGCAAATACTATCTGACCCAGGTCTTCTTGATGAATGGCACTACTTCTCATTCTACATTGTCCTTCTGCTTGGCGAGTGCTGTTTCTTGCCCCGGATCCCTTATTAAATTTGGCTCAGGAAAGGGATCTGAGTAATGTTGTTGTTGTTGTTGTATGAAACGGCTTATCCCAGCGCTGGAGCTCTTTTTCCCCGCAGCCCTGATATTCAAGCCTCCAGACCCTGACCCAAACACATCAGTCAGCGGGACACGGGTGCCATGTGACTCGGGCCAGGAAGTGGGCTGAGGCAGGCAGGGAGAATGATTGTTATGCAGCAGATTGATCAGGTTTCACAGGACACCGCCGAACTATCAATCTGTAGGACTGTACACACAGGCGAGTGTGTGCGTGTGTGTGTTCCGATGTGGTTTTTGCGCGGGCAGGGTCAGGACTAGTGTTGTGTGTTTGGGGCGGCGAGTGCAAGAATCAATAGCTGGGTCAGAGGGTAATGTCTCACTGAGTGCTGAGTCTATACACAGCCATCAGACAGGATCACTATCAATCATGGGAGAGCTTAGGGAACATACACTCTCTTTCTCTTCTGTGTGTGTCTCTTTGCCTCTGCTGGCCCAGTGTCTGATGGGATCACTATTGCTCATGTAAGGGCTTTGGGAACAGAGACAGAGGGAGATGTAGGGAAAGAGAGGGATAGAGCAGCCCAGGAAGGATTGATGGGAGCAATGTGATAGAATAAGAGGGAGAGATTGGTTGGTATTGGCAGATACTTGGTGGATGACACTTGGGGGTTTGATAGGAGAAGGCTTAAAGTGAAGAAAACCTTTGGAGCGTAAAATAGGCTGGGTGGGATGGTTGTGAAACGGACGACAAATTAAAGTTGAAAACAAAATCAATAAACACGCAAATTAAGGTAAAGACCACAAGTTCGGTCTCATTCACGGGTTAAACAACATTTTTCTTAATCGAAGTGTTGTGTCTTTCCTCCTTACAGTTCTTGTCTTTCATCCGCCCACATCTCTGATCTCCTCTCTCTCTGTTTTTCTTTGTCTTCTCATTCTGTGTGTGTTTTCGGGCCTCGGCTTCCGCCATCTGTTGTTTCATGCAGTTGTTCATTTTAATTTCCTCACATCCATCCATCTGTGTCATGTGTGTCCGGACAAACCCACACTAAGTAAAGCATGTGTGATTGATTGCAAATAACATGCATGTGCAGGAGAACATGCTCTTCTGTATACATAATGTGTTAGGGAGCGTGTTTGGCAAATGTGGGTCTGTGTGAAAGCGAGGCAGCTCAGTTCAAAGGGTTAATAATGCCTGCCATTAGGTTTCGTACGGCTGGAACACTCTCTCTCTCACACCACATAGTCAATATCCACAAGCAGAGAGAGGAAGAGAGGGAGAGAGAGGGGCATGATGGATGGAGGAAGGAGAAGAGAGGAGGAGAGGAAAGAGAAAGAGTACTTAAGAGCCTGAGAGAAGTGAGATGAGCAGAAAAATGAAGCAAACGAGGGGGGGTGTAAGAAAGGGGCGGAAATAGAGAAAGATCTAGAGAATGCTGCTCGTGTTATGGGATCATGTCAGTGCTGCGTGTGAGGCCCGCTTGGCAAGAAACCCTGTTAGCTGTAATACTTTGATCAATTACCAATGATGAACCATCGCTCTGCAGGGCAGGACTATGTGTGTTAGAGAGATTGCGTGTGTGTGTGTGTAAGTGTGTGTAAGTGTGTGTAAGTGTGTGTAGTGGCCTTGAGAGAAGGCAGCATATTCCAGTCTGTTGGACACACTCTAGACAGGTATTGATTTCAATGGGGAGAATTTAGAACCTACTCAACCACTACACCCTATAAGACACACACACTCTCACACACACACACACACACACACACACACACAAACACACACCTACACCTATGGGCATAGACACAAACACACGTGCATGTTTCTCCAGCGGTTCAGGGAGACAGAGGAAAATAATAAAAACAGACAGAAGATGAGAAAAGAGAAAGATGGTATTCTTATTCACCAGCGGTCAGACATGTCAATATCTTCAATGTCAACCAATATTGAATTAGATGGCAGCACTAAAGGCCATGTATACACACAAGTCTGTTTTTTAACACTCTCTCAGGCAAAAGCCAAACTTAGACAGAAGCGGAGAAAGAGAGAACAAATGGAGCGAGAGAAAGAAAGGCAGAGCGGAGGGAGTGGGAAGAGGAGGATACAGTAGGAAGGACTCCTGTCTGTGTTTGATGAGGGCCTCATTGATGCTACAGATCTCTGGGAGTCTCCATTCAGCGGGGGAGCCATTCAATTATACCTACCGCTCCGCTGGCTGATTGGAGTCCTCCTGTAACAATGTTAGCATCTCTGTACCGAACTGAGATGGGATTAAGAATTCTGGCCTCAGGAGGCAGAGTGGCTTTTAAATCCTGATTGGCAATCATTTGTAACACTGCTGGACAGGTTTTAATCCAGCCCAACCTTGTGCCCATCAGCAGTGTCTCCTTTGATTTCCTTAACCTTGATTTATCTTGGTATGCATGTTTTTTTTTTTTTTTGTTGGTAGTTCGCTGATGCTCACTCACACTTACACCCTTGCAACCCAATCAGCCACCCGTGGTTTTCTACTTTTGATCGTTGAGTACTTCATAGTTAGAAAAAATAAAATAACTTAAGGGCACCTAGATTATCTAGAGTGTCCGTGTGTGTCCTGTAGTTCAAGTACTCTTATGTTCCATGCTAAACAGGTTAGCATTCACTGTGTTATGTGACTGTTTACAGCTTGGCTTTTTGTATTTTTCAAGTCTTATTATCCAGGTCAGGTAAAAGGTAAATAAATAAAGGTCAGTACTGCCAATACTCATCATGAATGGGATTCCTACCATACAATGGGCACTTAAACACCCACACATCACCTAACATCTCTATATGGAGCCGTTGTGATGTTTGTGTATTCAAATGTCATACTAAATGCGTAAACCAGTAGTAAGTGGGACAATGTGTGGGAGTTTTTCACTTTTATTCAGATTTAGCTACTCCCTGATGCACCTGTCACACATTTAGGTGTTTGTTCATTTTTTGTGACACAATTTTGATTAAACAATAGTTTTGAACACCACTGTTTTTGGTGGCTGCAGACTGTACTGTCTAAAAAAAAAAATCACTGTGTATCTGATTAACTCATGGTTTCTCATTTGGAATCACTCTAAAATAAACTTTTATTAAGTTTGTTTCTCATTAAAAAAACAAGTAATTGATTGTTTTCACAGCAGACATTTTGATTTGTCAATCACAGGTGTTACTAGTAACATTACCAGTGGTTCTGTTATATTCAAGCGTCCCAGTAAGTCATGACAGTGTGATAATGAGGCAGTATGCACAGTACCAGGACTGTGAAACTTAAGCAGCTGAAATTGAAGTCAGCTATATCATTATTTACACCTGTGCTCCTCCTACAGTGACAGTGAATATAAAAAAGCCTATAAATTAAAACATGTGAATCCACAGATTATGTGATAAAACAATTTCCAAGGCCGCTGGTTTATTTTGAAATTTGCTATAAAGGAATGTTCAGGGTTTAATAAGCCGTGTGCAAAATGGGCCTAAATAAGTAACATTTAACATTATTTGGATTGGTTTGGGAAATCACAGATTGACCACCAAATAACAGAGCGAGTAGTGGATGATTTTGGTGTCCTCATTGCGTATGTGGTATATTGAATGTGCTATTGTTGCAAACATTGGTATGGATTCAGTGTAATACCACGCTATGACTTTGTCATGGTTGAAGGGGAAAACTCCACTCCCTGGCTTCAATCTTTGAGCTCCCAGTCAGCCTCAGTGCCCCCCCTCTTCTCTCCAAAGTCTAAATCTTACCAACAGAGAACAGCAGAGTAAGCTGGTCCTCCAAGCTCTTGTTACAAAAAGGAATGATTGCTCTTACTGTCAAAGTGTTTTATTGATGTACAGTGCTCCAACAGGCCTGGCAGATAATAGGCGGGCAGGGGGTAACTATGTGGCATTATGTTGCCTACGCCTGTTTTATATAGGCAACATACTCTCTCTCCTTCTTTCCTTCTCTGCCTCTCCCTCACACTCTCTGATGTGATTTTACAGTAGTGACATTGATCCAGGCCCACTTTGATCTTGCTCTTAGCTGTTGCTCCTTCTCGCTCCCTCCCGCTATCACCCTCCGCTCCCTGGTGGCCAGACTCTGCAGCTTTTAACCCCGACTACCCCTCGTCTCATCCTATAAATCCTCCCATCTTTCTCTCCATCCTTCCATCGCCTCATCCCTCTGGTATTCTTTTTGCTCTTGGAAGCCTCTGCTCGGCTCCTTGGAGTTGTGTTGTGCTGATGAGAAACATCCCGCATCACTTATGATGGGAGGAAATTAGTGATGATCCAACACAAAGGGGAAAAGGGAGGCATCAGTAGGGAGCAGAGGAAGGCAACACATCATGACATTTCATAAGCCACTCCACCTCTTACTCTCTCTGTGTCTCGCCATCTCTCTTTATTTGGAATTTTCAGGTAGCATTACTATCCAATAAACTCCAATATCATAAAGCGGAATAAAAAAGCCTTCAAAATAGGGCTGCACATTTTAGGACAAAATGAGAATCGGGATTTTCTCAGTCAGAGTGGATTTTCGCTCAGGATTCTTAGGGAAACCAGTTTTTTAAAATTAAAATATGTATTGCATTCTCTTTTGTCTTGAAGCAGACTGGAGGAAGAATATGATCGTGACTGGTATGAGGCTGTCACATCAACTTTGCACAAAGGGCACATTCCCAACAGACAGTTTACTGCTTCACTTTAACAATGTACTTAACTTGAGTCTCAGTGCGGTCAGTTCATTGACTTTTCATTGAATTGACTAAAAAACAATCTGAAATATTCTTTTTATCATTGTGAGTGCCCTTATTTTATCGCTAGAGTAGATTAAATGAATTATGTCTGTATACATCAGCACATGAAAGCATAAGGAGTAAAACCACATAGATAACAACATGGATGTACACTACTATGTGGCCAGAAAAAACTGTTTTATAGCTTATATTACATTACTTAAAATTAATTTTTGTGGAGACTAGTATTTGGTTGTTGGCTGCAGTGCATTGTCTGGTACATTATGTGGCTCTACTTTGTGGCGTTGTTGCATTATATGTTCTATATTTTATATTTTTAGTATATGCACAGTTGTAGAAACATCTTACAGTGTAATGCCTTACCATACAGTCTAATAAAACAACAGCTCCAAAAATATCCACAGATTTGGATCAGCTTCTCTGAATTTACCGTATAATGAAGGATGTCACTTTTTCTCCCACCTCTTATAGGCGTCACTTATTCAGTATCCAATACAAAGTGCCAGTCCAATACCAGGGCTCCTTTTTCAGTTTAAAATCTGTATATATATGTGTATCTATCTACCCTTCTATATGGACGTTTAACTACACATCATTTCTAACTATAAGTCCCTCATCCTAACTGTATTGATCTTGAAGGTTCCAACATTGTGTTCGTACAAGTTTGTAACAACAGAGACTAACAAACCGCTTTTTAATTTGGATCGGTCACAACTGGCCGATGCCCAATCCACTAAAAGGTTATTATCAGCAGATCCAGTATTCCAGATGAGTGCATCCTGGATTATACTGTACGTTACACAAAGTCCAAGTCCAAGACAGGCTTTTTTTAAACTTTTCTGGTCACTCTATGTAGCGTATGCATGCGTTGTATACAAATGAGTCAGTAGTGGTATTAAAAATCATTTTAATACCTTTAATCCTTCACTCCTACCCAAAAACACGCTCTCTTCAACACAAACTCACTCTTCAATTAGCCATGTCTTTTTTTCTGATTATCCATGGCCTGAAACTAAAGCCATAATGTGGTCCTAGACGGATTATTGCAACATTCAAGGATTCGGATGCCACACTGTTATTGGATTTGCTTCTTATGGTAAATCACCCCTTTCTTGTATTTTATGTGTGCACGTGTATGTATGTCAGAGACACACCCCCCCTAAGGATGTCACTCCATCACATATAAAAGTTTTACAGAGTGAAGTGACATGCTTTGATGTCACATGCAGAAATGCTTTTTCGTACACACAAACCAAAGCAGGCGCACACACAGATGCACACAGCCTTTATCCTAGAGAAGTGATTTACTTTCAGATTACCCAAGATGCTCCAAGTTGCCCTCCCCCTCATTTTTCTCTTTCTCTCTTTTCTGCCATTATCCCTTCATCTCTGAGAAGTTGCTTTTCTTTGGTAACGTAAAACTCTCCAACCACCTCCCTTTTTTCCGTCTGCTCCGTTCTGGCTCTCTCGCTCTTTTACTCAATTTGCATTCACGCCTCCCTGGTGGAACCAAACTCATCCCTCACTGGTGTTCTTTCTCTCTTGCTCTCCATCCCTCTCTCTCTCTCTTTTTTGCATTCACTATAAATATAGTTCCCTTGAAGCATTTTACGCTTTTTTTCTGCCACTAATACCACAAGAAGTAAATCTCTTCTGCAGGCCAGTAAATGATGTAATGAGAGAGAGTGAGGAGAGGAGAGGAGGAGGAGGAGGAGGAAGAGAGCAAAGGATGAATGTTGAGCAATTAATCTTCCGTTCATGTTACTCTGAACGAAAGGGATGAGAGAAATGGAGAGCACGGGGAGAAAGACAAATTCAGGAAGGATTTGAAGAGAGCAGTAAGAAGTGATGGAGAGAGGGAGACATTGGGAACAGTGTTTCGATCTTCATTTAATAATTGAATAATAATCTCCCTGGAGACATGACCTAGAACTGGCAAAGAGGGAGAGAGGCAGCATCAGGCTGAGGATGACACACTGCTGCCCCCTTGTGATTTTATGATGTCACCACTCTGAGAGAGTGTGTGTGTGTGTGTGTGTGTGTGTGTGTGTGTGTGTGTGTGTGTGTGTGTGTGTGTGTGTGTGTGTGTGTGTGTGTGTGTGTGTGTGTGTGTGCGCGCGCACATGTTCATCGGCGTGTGTATGATTTACAACTGCAACCTGTCTCTGTCACATAGATATGGGCCTGCGTCTGTGATGGGGAGAAAAAGAGGGCTTTTGGATGTCAGGAAAGAATCTATTTCACTTTGTCACACAAACTACACGCACATACACTCTGAGACAC
Organism: Dicentrarchus labrax; assembly: GCF_905237075.1. Classification (NCBI taxonomy): domain Eukaryota; kingdom Metazoa; phylum Chordata; class Actinopteri; family Moronidae; genus Dicentrarchus; species Dicentrarchus labrax. The sequence continues at coordinate 11,572,216 of NW_026136707.1, read as the reverse complement.
AGAATCAGACCTTATCTTCCTGTCAAGCCGAGTCTTTTTTAGGGTTGACGCTGATATACGAGCTTTAGGGGGGGGGAGACGTGGCCAGGACGTTGACGGCTGACGTGAGCGCAACGTTGCGCTCAGGTTGATGTACGAGCACTGGGGTTAGGGGACAAGGCTGCGCTGACACCAGGAGAAGGAGCTGTGGCCCTGGGGCCCTTTAGTCCATACTGAAGAGCCAGCTCCGCATTCTCTGCATGCAGCAACCCTGTAGCCACAAACACACACACGCACACACACACACCTGCTTTGTGTTATTAATAACTCAATAACTCTCAAACAAAGATTTGTTTGACCCCAGGTGAACATTCAAGCTGAAAAGGGTATATCCAAAACACAACATATCATACGAAGATGTGAGATGTAATGTTCGTCTTTGCAGTGTCTTATGTGACATGTGTATGAGTGTGGTGTAAGGTCAGAAAATGTGTGTATCTAAAAATTATGCATGCATAATTCGGAATTAGAACCACTTAATGGCATTCCTGCTGAATGTGGAACAAACACAAAAGTGCATCTATCCTGTGTGTTGTACATGTTAATTTGTTTATTTAGTATGTGTGTGTGCTAGGAAGTGTCGGCTGCATTCAGTGCATTAATTGCAATATATGAATAACATTTATATTTATTAATTTACAAAGCACAAGGTTAATTAAGTTTCATTAGTTTCCATGAGCAGTTTAGACAAAAAATTTAAATCGGACGGACAGGCAAAAACAGTTTTTCCCATCGAATGCTGCCGACATTTAGTGATTTTCCACCGAGGGGAAACAATCAAGATCTAATTATTCTACTCTAGTTAGTTTGAAATTGCCTGTAAAAAATTATTCATGAAAATTTAATTATTTTGAAGGTCTACATTAAACACCTTTGATGTTACACGGGAAACCTTACAAGATATGGCATATAATAAAATATATATATTCTGCAGCTTTGTATTTGTTCTCGTTCTGACTGTTTCTGCTTTCTCTCTCTCTATTTCCAGTCTGCGCAGGGAGGGCTACACAATGCAAGTGAACGTCAACGACTACCTGGACATCTACTGCCCTCATTACAATGACAGCCAGCGCATGGTGGGCACCGGTGAACAGTACGTCCTCTACATGGTCAGTTATCGTGGTTACAGGAACTGCGACCCCCAGCTGGGCTTTAAGAGGTGGGAGTGCAACCGGCCCCATGCCCCACATGCGCCCATCAAGTTCTCAGAGAAGTTCCAGCGCTACAGCGCCTTCTCGCTGGGCTACGAGTTCCACGTTGGACAGGAGTACTACTACATCTGTGAGTGGAATCAAACCTATAACCATGTCAATACAGATAACTATTAAGTGTTTGTCCTTAAAATATAAACAAGATTATTAATTATAGTAAAAGCTTGGAGGTCAGACAGAAGGTCAGTTAGACACTCAAACACTCCCTGTAAGATTAAACATTATTTTTTATTTTTAAATAGATTTTATGATTACTCACTTCAGATTAGCCAAAGTCCATCCTCAGGTAATTTCAGGATAACAAATTGCTGTTTCACATTTAATCATATCACCCCGCAGTCAAGCAGGCTCATCCATTTTGTTGATAGCTAATCAAATTAACTCGCAACACCTTGTGCCAATATGACACTGTATAAATAATGAACTTTTAGCTTGTCATAAAACCACTGAATAACAAATATTTCAGGCCAAGGATAAATGTCTCATTCGTTAAATGGCTATATAATGAGTGCAGTGCTCATTTAAGCTACATTAATTGTTGGGAGAGGTCTCTAGAAAGTTGTTTGGTTCTACAACACCAAAATTAGAAAGCTGCTCTGTGCGTCACAACAACAAAAAAATGCTTCCTTGCCTTTTTTATTTAGTTTTTTACAGGCTGGTGTCAAAAATATCTTTAAATGATCAAATCAATTTATTGATCTAGCAATTTCATTTGGTTGGTTATACTGTTTAAATGAAACACATGTAATGAAATACAGATTGTAAACCCCACTGAGGCAATTTGTGATCTTGGGCTATATAAATAAAAATGTACTTGGCTTTAATACATTTGAACTAAAAGGGAAAGTTCAACAATTTGAATGTATGTTTTTTTATATCCTGCACAGCTTTACTAGACCTTGCTAACAGCAGACATTTTTACTTGTCACTGCAGGAAAAGCACAGGTGTAGCTAATAACATTAATTATGGCTCTAGTCTATTTATGGTGTCCCAGTAAGCCGTGACAGTGTGACAGTGAACCAGCATGAACAATACCAAGACCCCATAACAGAAACAGCTAAATGAAATTCAGCCATTAATAACTGTATTATTTCCACCTGTGCTTTTCCTACTGTGACATTTCAACATTATACTTATATATACAGCATATACTTAAAGGTCTAGTGTGTAGGATCTAGTGGCATCTAGCAGTGTAGTTGCAGATTATAGCCCCCGCACTCCCCCCCCTCCTTCCAACCACAAAGGAGACAGCGGCCCCGAAATGTGCAGAAAATCCAAACGGCCCCATCTAGAGCCAGTGTTTGGTTTGTCCGTTCTGGGCTACTGTAGAAATATGGTTCAACATGGTGGCCTCTGTGGAAGGCCACAGACGGCATCTGTAGATCATTATTTTCTTATTACACACTAATGAAAACATACCTGCGAAATATTATATTATATTTCTGCCAATAAATCCTCCTAAATGTTACACACTGGACCTTTTAAATAAAATAAGAGATGAGGACATATTTTCACATATCATACCAAACCTTGCCTCACAGCTACAAGGTCAAATGTTTGGTGTTTTTTTTTTTATGTTCATCCTGTATCTCTGTGGTTGTCCTCGTGGTCTGCTTTTTCTCCCACACTCCAATCACATACAGTTCAGGTGAATCATAGAACCCTGACACATAGATTGGTCTGCCAGTTAGTTGTTTTCAGTTAAATTTAATATGCTCGTGTCCCCTCATGTGAGTGCTAACGATGGTTTGCAGCCACAGTTTGGTTATAAGCTGAAGTGTCTAACGCATTCTATGTTAAGTTTCTAGAGTTACATTTGAGAGTTTATTTAGCTGAACTGTTCTGTGTGTGTAACAATCCCTCTAGACAACAAGTAGTTGTCACTGAACAGATAAACCTACATTAGTGTTTATTATGTTTTTCATGTAGGGGTTTGGTGAGGCACAAAGGAGGAGATAAAAATGTGTCAACAAAACATTTTCAGACCACTTCTCTTACAGTCTTGCAATCCAAATTCTGTGCTAACTCGCAATAAAAACACCTTTTATGCCACAGCCACTGTTTTTGGTAGAAGATTGCCACTAGAACTAATGGTGTTTGCCTCCTCATACACACGGTGCTCATTTCACTCTGCAGTGATATGAATAATACAGTTAGCAAATACGGTTGTAAGTCACAAACAATGGCTGTATATGTCACAGGGTTGTGCAAATTGTAGAATTTTTATTTTTTTCAAGTTTTATTTGATGTGTAAAATTGTTATTTAATGTGTTTAATGTGGAACCGTGATGTCTGGCTGATACCCAGTCTGTTTAATAAGGTCAGTATCAGCGCTGATCCAGTGGTTTGGATTAGTTCATTACTTCTGATATGTTCTCCTGGATTATTAGTGCTGTAATAAATACCATCTTATCAGCACACAGACAGACCAAACTTTTATCACATTTGAAGCAGCAAAACCCAACTTTGGTCAGTTCTTCATGTCAAGACCACATCATAGGAATGAATAAACGCACATCAACACACCATGATGTTCATCTATTGTGCGTTTAATGTTTTTACAGCCACGCCCACCCATCATCACGGCCGCAGCTGTCTGAGACTACGAGTGTACGTCTGCTGCTCCACGGGTAAGTCTTTCACTTTGTGTGTGTGTGTGTCTGTTTGTTTTTGTGTGTGTGTGTGTGTGTGTGTGTGTGTGTGTGTGTGTGTGTGTGTGTGTGTGTGTGTGTGTGTGTGTGTGTGTGTGTTTGACCTGTAATGCAATACTTGGACCTGTTTGCAGACTGTAGCTGCACCCATCTGGCCACTCTACCCATCTGGCAGGCGCCGGGCTCCCCAAGAACTCACACACACACACACACACACACACACACACACACACACACACACACACACACACACACCGGCTGCATACAGATGCATACACAATCTAAATACAGTCTAAAACAGGCAGAGCTATAAATACTCCTGCTGAGTTTCCCCTGCAGCATTTTCACTCACAGCACAGAACCCCCCCATGCTCCTCTTTTTCATTCCATCTCTCTCTTTTTCGTTCTCTTTCCCCTTTCCCTTCCTGCTCTCCCTCTACAGCAGGAGAAAGGAGCAGCTCCAGCTTTGAAGGCCCTCACCCCCCGCCTCCATGCTCTCTTCTATCTTTCCTCCTCTTTCACCCCTCCTCTCTCGCTCCCTGTCAGAATCCATTTATTGCTGTGTGCGGTCAGTGGGTGGCTATGTATATGTAGTGTTAACCTCTCTCACTCGCTCTCCTGCCTTCCTTCAATCTCGCGACCCTCTCTCTCTCTCTCTCTCTCTCTCTCTCTCTCTCTCTGTCTCACACACACACACACACACACACACACACACACTCACACATATACACACAGACTTTGATCCCTGGCCTGTCCGGTCCTTTTAACTTCCACCACCCTGTAGTATTAACCTCTCCTCCCTTTCACCCCCTCGATTCCATCACTCTCCTTCCCTTTTCACACACTGCCTCTCTTCAGTTTGATCTGCCTGCCCTCACCTTCTCTCGTCTCTCTTTCTCTCCCCCCTCCCCCTCTCTCTTTCTCTCAGGGCTGCTGGTGATGTTTTGGCTTGTCAGTGTCTGCTGCTTGCTCTGGGGGAATTTTTTTTAACCCCTACACCCTTGCCTTGCCTTGCCTTGCCGCTCTCTTGCATGTGTCTCAGAGGATGTCAAGTTGGATGTAATTAAAGTCCTTTGGGTTGGAGCAGTGGTTTAACCCCTCCACCCCCACTCTCTCCCTCCCTCTTTTTCTGTCTCACTCAATTTCTTCTCTCTCTCTCTCTCTCTCTTTCAGCCTCTGATGTGGATGATGAGCCAGAGCCTACAGAACCAGACTACACGCTTAGACCAGGCCTGAAACTTGACGATATTGGTGAGTCATACACACACTCACTTAAATGTGTACACACATGACATTGAGTAAGTGTGGAACACACCTGTCCGGACCGTCTGGATTCATAATAACAGACACAGACTTGTGTTTGTCAGTCAGATCAGTCTAAAGTCACGCAAATCCTATTATTCACGCCATATTGAAGATAGAGGAAAATGATTCTGTTCTTGTTATTGTTTCTTATTTTCAACAAAACCCATAAACTGACTTAAAACCAGCAATGTGTTCCATCTCTCAGTACTCTCTGATTTCCATAAACTGTCTGGTTTGCAAGCTCATTTGTTTTTGCTGAAGATGTGTATCTTAAAAAACAGGCAACATATTGCTTAATTTTTTTTTTTAAATGCTCCACAATTTCCTCAAACAGATGGGCACTGTAGTTTTCAGCAAACATTACTCAAACAAGAACATTATGCCTGATATTTCCTCCATTTAAGGCATTTACATCAACTTAGAAAACAACACTTGTGATGTATTTATTTATTCATTTGAAATTTTAAGTCTTGTATTAATGGTAGATGATAATGATATTTAGATTCATGGATACAGACCTGAAACATAAATATAATATATTTGCATCTTTAACCAAATATCCATTCCTATAACAAGAACACTCCTTTACTGCCTTAATTCATCTTTGATTAATGATTAATTTTGGTATCTTTTTAGATGAATATTGGTGGCATCACCTGTTAATCAGATCTTAAATAAGATTTCTTCTCAGGCTGCATTCAGCAACGACTAGTTCCACCAATCAGATGGTCAGCCTGCATCTGGGGCAGCAAAAAGTCCCTGCACATATTAATATGGTAAACTTAATGAACAAATCAACATTCTCTCATCACAGCTGGATAGTAAGAGGACACTGATTAAAGAGATTGCAGTGAGTCTCTTACTGTGAAGCTTTAAAAAGAAAATCCAAAGAAAATGGAAAAGTGTGGGGTTATGTCCCCAAACCGAATACGCACGTGTCTTTTCATGGGTTTTGTTTACAATAACAAAAAAATAGAATATCTCTAGCCTTATCCTTTAAATACCGACTGCTGATGGATCATTCATGTTTGAGGGCAGAGTGACCAGTTTATTGGCCCTGCAGCATCAAAAGTGGCCAGCGTAAGTGAAATGTGCCGTTTTCAAAAGAGACCTTCAGCGCAGTTAACTTCACAGCACCAGCTGGCTTGGCAAGCTGCTGATCCTGCTAAACAGCTACATACATATTCATTTCACATTTCACCCGGATAAGCAAAGAACACAGAGTTTCATGGTTAGTTACCAAAAAGAAGTATATATATATATATATATATATATATATATATATATATATATATATATATAAATTCATTCAGAAAAGGAATGCTAGATCTTGGCAAATGCTCGCAGTTTGCCCGTATGTTGCTCTCGTCAACATTACACAACTGGTGAAATCATGGGAATGACATGAATCATGCTAAATCTGTTAGTGCTGGAACTGTAGGAAATTTGGGTGCGATTTAAGCGATTGGCGGAGCAGTAAATCAATAAGTGACAGACTTTAGGATAATCTCTCAGGTTGATCATGTGGTTGCTTCTCAGTGTTATGGCAATAACAGCGCAACATCACAATAACAACATGTGTGGCTAACTTGGTCTCAGCTAGCTGCCACTCATTACACATTCAGACATGTGCGTATCAATCATCATCTCGTCAAACGTTCACACTCTTCTCCAAGGTAGCCTGTAAAATAGGGTCCTGTGTTGTTGTTAAAGTGTGTGCGGGCACGCACACTCGCATGCGTGTTCTTGCGTAATAAATCAGTCTGTTCTCATAACTGTCATAAGAAAACTCATCACTGGCTGCGGCGAAAGGCTGCAGGTCATATGAGTCTGTTGAGATACCGCTCCCTCACTTCTTTTTCCTCCCCCTTCATTCTTTCATCTCATTTCTCTCTCACTCCATCTCTTTTCTCCATGCCCTCCTCATCCTCCCGCCGTTTAATTCCCATCATCCATTTTTTTTCTCCCAGAGCACAAGTAGGAATGCAGTGGAGGGGAAAGCCACCAAAACTCAGTTTATTCACCTTTTGATGTGTGAAATTGAGTTTTTCCCTCTTTTAAAATTTTTTCCCCCAAAAAACGATATTAATCGTAGGGTTATAGTATGCATTATTGCTATCACAGTGATGTAAGTCATATTAGAATAGAGAAATACTTTTATTCCAAAATCATCCATGTGTTTGTTCATGTATTTTTAACCTTACAGTAAGGAGACGTTGGAGTTAGTTCACCCATACTTGTTTGCTGCTACATCACTGAGCAATTGCCTACATTGTGCGCATTTGTAAACACATAGTGAACACAAAGGATGCTCATTCCAACAACAGAAAATATGCACTTTTATACAAAATCCCACAGTATGTACCTAATTACAAGTTACACAGAAGGGTATAGAGAAAAGCAACGGTTGTTACCACAGAAGAATAGTTATATTGGCTGTACTTGAACAGAAGGAAAGTGGACTACATGAAAATACTGTTAATATTTAGCAAATGGCTGACACAATAGCAGAGCGCAAATTACTCCAGCTCCTATGGGTCATTTTCACCTGTAGTGCTGTGTTGCCAATTAAATTAATAGGATAACCCAAATGGTGCAGGAGGAAGTGAGGAAATCAGCAGGGAGCTGTGAAATGAACTGAAAACAAAGAAGCTGTACAGCTTCCTTATTCCCTTCCCTCGTTCTCACTCCTCCTGACTGCCGATTAGACTCATCACATCATAGTTTTAATTACCGTTATTCAAAGTTCACATCAGCAAATTCACACAAACACAAGGCGACACACAAACTGCTCAGTTCAAATCTGCCTGATTACCGTGTCTGAAAATGTTTAACTAAGCTGAATGTTGCAGGCTCATATCGTAAACCACCCGTCTCTCTCCCCTTCACTGCTCACAGTTTATTTCCTGGGCGCTGCCCCTTTCAATCAGTGTCTACAGCTCAACAGTGGTTCCCTCCTGAATACGGCCTCTAGTATTAGATTTCATTTAGATCTCATTTACAACACAGATGGAATGGTGCTAGCAGCTCCCCATGCAGCCATGTGATTACTGATGGCTTTCAGTGGGAGGATACTCATTTGCCCACCCTGTTGGCTCGGGTTGCTGCATCTGACGATCAGGTCCGGCCATTAGTGGGGGAAAAATCTGAAGCTTTTTCTTTAATGGGGTTTATTGTAGCAATTACCACTCCTTTAAGCGACAGTGCGTTTGGGTTACTTTGCCAGTAACATCAGGTAGAGTATCAGTATCAGTGGGCAGAACACAGCACCAACTGAATGTCACCTCTGTTTTTATAAGATTATTAAGTACAGTTCTGTTCCATCAGTTCAAAATATCCCATATTAAGGTCTGGGAATCATATGTGTTGTAAACCTTATGTATTTTATCTTGCAGAATTCATACAAATATATGATTTGTTTACGTTCATTTTGAAACCAGGGGTTCCACTAGGATTTAAACATAAGAGTTACTTAAAAAATGGGAATTGATGCAGTTTCAACTGTTTAAATTTAAAACCATCAGAAAGTGGTATCAAGAAACAGATCATTGATACCATGTGTGCCAGCTGAATACATGTATGTATGTATGTATGTTTGTATATATATAATCTATTTAAATATATATAGATATATGTATATACATATATATTTAAATAGTTTACAACGACTGTCAGATGTCAAAAAACTTTGAGATTTTCTTTAAAATGCTATCCTTTATGTCAGAAATATAAAAGCTGTTTATTTTATAATTTTTTTAGGTATAGGATTATAGGCTACCATTCTTTGTCCAACCAACTAAACATTCGCTGTTTATCTTTCACTGGCACTCCACTGATATGATTTTACATGTCAAAATATATAAAAACTGGTGTTTTCAGATGAAAGACATGGATATTATATATATCCATATATATATATATAGTCAGAGAGTGAGTCTAATGAAAGATGCTATCATATGAATTTTTATTTTATGTCTCCAAAGCCCCCCAACTATATGGAGGTACAATACTAAATCACCAGAATGGCCCTTTAATGAGGACATTCTGATATTGGCACGCCACAAATTATAACTTCAAAGATGATTAAAATTTTTGAATCAACAACTCTCTGAATTAAAGATTATTTTATTTTCATACAGTATTTGTTAAAGGAATCTTGAGTTGCATAACAATGTACAGCGGTATTAATTGCTAGGGTAATAGTTGCCATACTCAATAATATAATGTGTAAAATGTATGTGAAAGTGAAATTACATTTATAAAATAAAATGTTAGAAAAATATGACACATAAATTATATTACATGTATATTTACATATATTTTTGTATTTCAGCCAAATGGGAAACCACTACAGTTGGTGGCTACTGACAAACACACACACACACACACACACACACACACACACACACACACACACACACACACACACACACTAACATTAACATTAACATACACAAATACACATTCACCCCACACACAGATACTCTCATAAACACAATCAGAGACTAAGATATCTCCTTGTTCTTGTCAACATGACATTCAATTTCATAGACGCCTCTAGGTGTCTGAGTTTTCTAATTATCAGGCGCATGTTGCCTGCTTTTCTGTTCCAAAATGTGGCATGCACGCACACACATGCAGCTTTCTCATGTGAGCTGATGTTCAGCTCTGGAACATGTCAGAAGGTCACGATGTACGTCACATGCCCCCCTGCACAAACATCGTGCCAAAGATGCGCGCCAATTATTATGTGTTTGTGACAGTTAGTGAGAGACAGTGGGCAAGCGTGTATGTGTGTAATGAGGCGATTAGCAGAGCCACACTTTAGAACCAGTTTAGCGCAATGCTTAGCAGTCTGCTGTTTGTGTCTTCAAAACCACATTCCTCTGTCAGTCAGTGCCAAAGTAACAGCATCCTGACCCTTCAGCTGCATGCTCGGTTACAGAACGGTCAAAGCATTTAACCTGAGCTCCGCTGCTGCATAGACCTCATTAGATTGGCCAGCAGAGCATACCAGAAGAGGCCTTCTCTAAAACCAGGTGTCAGCCAGTCATTACTCTGCTGTCTGACCCACGGAGCAGCTGGAAATATTCTAGAGGTAGATATGGCGCAGAGTGGAAACACTGAGAATATCCCCACTTCACTCGGATGCCATCAGACCGTAAACACAATAGTTCCTAATAAGCGTCAGCCGTCCTGTGTACAGACAGAAAATTGTGCTTCTGTCTGGTCTCCAGTCTCATTAATCAAGTGACTACAGAGGGTGTGTCTGGCCCCACGTGTGTCTCATAAGTGTAGGCATGCAGCAAACTGTCTAGTGGCTTGTTTTTTTTGTACTATCAACTAGACATCAATGCTTGGCATGTAGCCTGCAACAAAAGAAGCTATTTTTAGGACATCGCCAGGTGCATGGGGATTTTTTTTGGGGGGGTTACTGTATATACAGTGTGTGTCTGTGTATGTAAAAGTTCCTGACTGGGAATGTGTCACTTTATTAGAACAATAAGAGCTGATAACAGCTGCAGCAGTCAGCCATGGCAATGCTGTTGTGTTGTCTTTGTAGCAGACTTATCATGTTTAGAGTGTGACTTTGTGCTGTAAGATGCCTTTTTTTTCAGTCAGTGTGTCTCATTAAAAAATTTGGTTGTGTTTCAGTAAAAGCCGTGCTGTGTAAGCAGATTATGGCACAATTAGAAGCACAGATAAACTTTCCCTTATTTACCTTTCAAGTTTAGAAAAGTGTAGGGAAAGACACTGCTATCATTGTAATGAATTGACACAAAGGCATCCCTCTCCCTCATCTGTTCCCTCTTTCTCTCTCTCTGTTTCTGTTTTTACAGATGAATTTAACCCCTTTGTTCCCAAGCTGGAGAAGAGCGTTAGCGGAAGCAGCCCATCCAGGGATCGCCTTCTCCTTACCGTGACGATGCTCCTTCTGGCCGCTCTCTTCATCTCCTAGCAACGGCCATCCCATCAGCGTCACCATGCCAACTAGCCTGGGGAGGGTGTACAGTATCAGCGGGTGGGAAAGTGTCTGTATGTGGGGAGGGGAGTGGGGGTACAGGGTGAGTCAGGAAGAGGAGGAGAAGAGAATTAAGGTACCACAAATAGAGCAAGAGGAGCAAGAAATTAGAGTTTTCAAGTGTGTGTGTGTGTGTGTGTGTGTGTGTGTGTGTGTGTGTGTGTGTGTGTGTGTGTGTGTTTGTATAGCTGCGTGTTTGAGGGAGTGTGGTTTTGGTGGAGTTGAAAGACCTTAAGGCACTGGATGACACAGACTGAACCGTATGTTCATGTGCATTAAAGTCAGCCTCTGCACACAGATGCAGGTGTGGTAGACTGTGTGTGTGTGTGTGTGTGTGTGTGTGTGTGTGTGTGTGTGTGTGTGTGTGTGTGTGTGTGTGTGTGTGTGTGTGTGTGTGTGTGTGTGTGTGTGTGTGTGTGTGTGTGTCTCTGAACAAGGCCACAGGTTGAGCTTGTTGAATCATGCACACCACACAAAGCATTTATACAACAGGAGAGGCGGGGCTGAAATCCTACTAAAAAGAAGAAAAAGCATCCAATCCACCCACCCAATTGAAAACCATTTGAAGACTTTCCCCTGGATCTGATTGGCTGAAACACTACCTTAGGGCTAGTTGCCATAGTTTCTTGCAACAAGACTTAAACTGAACTCATATGAACTGAATCAAATAGATTTCAACAGAACTGAACTGAAATTGCCTTTTTTTTGTTGTTGTTGTTGTTGTTGTTGATCTTGATGCTGGGAACTTGTCCCAGTCCACGGAGGAAAAAAAAAAAAGGAACCAGCTGACAAACTGCTGCAGGTCCTGTGTAGGAGACTAGTCAAAGTAGCTGATAGTTCATAAACACACCCTGGGACTCCAGACGCCAGTGTTTTAGTTGTCATCTCCACTCTGCTGTGTCATTCTGTGTTCACCATCAGTCTCCAGCACATCTCTAATGAACGTGACAGGACAGGACGGGGTCAGGGGGAAACACAGAGCATCTGAACGATAAATCATTCACTTAAGCATCAATTAAGGGGGGGAAAAGACGAGAAAAGGAATCTACTGTAGATGTGCCATTGACACAGAATCCACAAGGGTTTGTTGATGTTATAAGTTGCTGTGTTACTTTTCTGTCCCGTCTTTGAAGTACTAGGTTAGTCCTCTGTCATCTCTGAGGTTAACGAAGCACACGATGGCTACGGAGCAGCCATGGATACACTCAGCAATACTGCCCTCCTCTTAACCGGCTGCAGGCTGTTTGGACAAGAGCGAGAGGAGGAGGGGGGAGGAGGTACGAATGGAGGAAGGACAGTCACTCACACAAGCATCTATGAACACATCCAAGCTCAAGCTCTCCACTCATCAGTGTTGGTGTAGCAGCCTACTCCACCAATCTCATCTCTGTAAACCCATTTGTCAGATGCCACATGTAAACAGTTTTCTGTTACTGTACGAGTGTTTGTGTGTGCTTGAGTGACAAAAACATATGTCTGAATGGTGCCACGTGTGCATGTATGAGAGCGAGAGAGACTATTTTAAATGGTACTAACAGCCTGAAAATACATCTACATACTGTACATCTTATAAGTATGAAAATGCAAAATAATAAAAAAAAAAATCAAAACACAACTAAAGCAACAAGTAATACATACAAACCAAGTGCTTTGGTGGGGAGGTACGGCAATTCAAAACTCAAACAACTGTACCAGTCAGTTGCTGCAGAATAGCGTTTCCATAGCAACTAGCACCTTATTCACCATGGTTACCCCACCCTGCCAACAATGGACTCTAGTAGGGCATGGTTTACCATAGTAGCTGATAACAATGATGAAGGTGATGACGATTATAATGAAGATGAAGATGATGGACTGTGAGCTGACCGTTGGCCGACCAGGCCTACACAGCGGCTCACCCACCGGCGTGTGAGACATTCAAGTACTCGTGTAAATGTCACAACGGACAAAGAATGGAATTCCAATGTCTTGAAATTTGCCAAGGTGGAATGTGATGTAAGCATTTTTACAAACTTGAAGCTCAGTTTCTTTGTGGTTGTTTTTCTTTCCTGTTTCTATTATTATTTTGTTGAGTTTGCTGTGGTGTATTTTTTGGTCATCTTGAGGGGGGAGACAGGGGCTTAAAAGTTGGAAATTTGGGTGGGTTGAGCCATATGTAAACTTGGGCTGCATTCTGTGAGTCTCTTTCTGTTTCTATTAATATCAATTTTGAACAAATCATGTATAGTTGTGGTTCCCAACCCTTTTAGCTGGTGACCCCATTATGTGACACTCCACCAATTAATTATATACATTAGGTTCACTGGGCATGAGCAGTTATTATTCAGCTGTGAACAGTTATAAAATGTCTCCTGTGTCTCTGAAGTGAGCCTTTTAAAGTTTGAGAAAATAACCCTAATGGTGTCACTTTAGTTTGGATGGGCTGAGCCTTGAAATTTTCAACAGAAAACTGTGTTGCGGACGAGTGTCATAAAGTTTCAAATCATGACCATTTAGGGACGTACTAACAGAAACAAATTTCAGAGTTGCTTCTAGGTTGTGTTGGATCCAGTGTTTTTGGAGTTTAGGACTGAATGTCAGCATATGTCAACCTCTCCTTTACCAGTTTAATTTTCGACCAGGGGATGATTTTACTTCATCCCCTGGAAAGAAAAAGGACGGATTAGAAGAAAATATTAAATAATAAAGCAGATTTTTTTTTTCTGCATAACAATCTCATGACCCATCATATTTGTGTTGCACCTGTCCACCAGGTAGGGAACCACTGATATATAGGATTGTATTCTTTTTTGTGTGTGCACGTAGTTCTGTGGCTTTATACCTATAGAAAGGAATGAAGATCATGTAGTTTTGGAGCATCACTGAGTGCGTTACCTTACAGTGTGTGAACTAACCCAAGTATATATATGGCTCTTGGTGGGAGGGCGAGGTAGGAAGGGTTTTGGGTTCCTGGTGTGGAGTGAGAGGGTAAATCACTCTTCAAGAAGTTGCACTTAAGAACTTAGACACGAGAGCAAGAAAGTGTGCGTGTGTGTGTCTGCCTATCTGTGTGCCCATCTGAATATCTGTGTGTGTGTGTGCTTGTGTATCAGGGAGTGTAAGAATCAGAGGTCATATCTGTTAATCACTTCATGTCTGCGTGCAGGAGCTTTAGCATGAGATGTTGTCTGTCTTTGTGTGTGTACTGGTGTCAGTGTGTACGTGAGCGAGTGAGTGGGTGAGTGAGTGAGCAACAGTCTCTTTGTTTCTGCTCTTTCTGTGTGCGTGTGATCGAGAGAGTGTGACCGATTATTGTCTGGCAAAACAAAAAAAAGCATTTAATAGTGTTGGAAACAACAATTACAATCATGTTTACCTTCGACTGGAATGACTTTAAATGAACTTGAAAATAAACTGTAAACTGAACAAACCATAACAGAGGTTATAACAATGATCATGATAACAAAATAATAAGCTTACAAATCTTACTTTTAACAAGATGTGTGTTCGGCTCTTTATTTGCCTCCCTTTTGGAATCCCCCCCTCCCCTCCCCTCCCTGCTCTCTCTGTGTCTTTGAGGATTTGGGGAAAAAAGAAGGGAACAAGCATGGAGCTAATCCAAGACAACAGATGGAGGGGTCGCAGGAAAGGTTTTACCTGGTATATTCAGTTCTCTGGAGATAATGTTGTTTGGGAGCTCACAGATGTGATTTTCCATATCAAAGTTGGTGTGGCGACGCTCTCCCTCAGCAGTAATACCTTTACACGCTCCGATTAGGAGAGATAAGCGCTTCAATCACCAGCCCAACATTTGAATGACAATGGGACAGGCCAGCAGTGTGTACCTGTATGTCTGGGCTGGCTGATGGAGGGATAAAGCCGCCGCTGAGCGCAGGCAGGCTCACTGTCTGTGATCTTATGCAACAGGTGTTTGTCATACAGGAGGTATTCTCGACTGACAGGACAGCACGAAGAAGAAGATGGACAGATAGAGGTCAGCACTTGGGTAGGTACTGTAGTAAGAAGAAGTAGATAATCAAAGACAAGGGTTGGTTGATGAAAGATAAGTAGTGATGTCCACATGCACTGTCTTCTGGCAGAAAAGTCATGCATGTTGAGGTTTGGAAGGAAAGTATTTAACAAAAACAAAAAAAATCTACTTTTTAAATATTCTACACTCAACCCCTAAAGGCTTGAAAGGTAGCCATAAAAAGTTTCCACTTCTTCGTGGAGTATGCAAGTTTCAACAAACTAGTGATCACATTGGAAGACAATTATCAAAGTATCCAAAGTATCTCAAACCATTTCCGCAGCACAAGCCATTTCTCTATCCCATCTGTATGGTTAATATGTCCCAGTCAGTCTGTTGACCAACTGAAAGTTAGTAACTCTTCTTTAATTTTCTCTTTTAAGTTTCTAAAATGAAATTCTAAGCCCCACAACGGCTTTTCATCGGGTACAGAGGTACTCGGTGCAGTTTTACTTACACGGCAATAAATTCATATACAACAAAGAGGTGTCCTTATCATCCGCTGTGTTTAAAAAAAAACATCATTATCATTTCCATTTGGAAACAGACACCTCATCATCCCAGTGGAAGATCCAGCCAGTGAATCAGACACTAATTTGGAAAGTGAACTTGAGGGATGACTGTCTGGTAATACCCAACAAACCATATTCTGGCAACATTAAGTCTGCTTTTCTGAGAATCACTGACTCACTTGAGGATGACACCAAGCTTCCAGACATTTTTGTTGAATATTTAAAATAGTCAAAAAACTCAGGCCATTATTTTTCACCAGGTTTGCTATTGTCTTTTGTCTTTTTGTTTGCTATTGGCTGAAATCCAACCCATCAGACTCTAATACATTAACAGGAGTAGTGATTAGTAACAGGGTCTGAATAATTGATAAAGCTTAATTTCGCAGGTTAAAGGTTTTTTGTGCATGTATCTTCTTCTTGAAGCCACATCACAGTTTTACACAAAAATGTGATTGACCCAAGCCAAAAAAACTGTGTAAAAGGGCCAAAGTTTGCAGCATATAATTGAAATCACTTATTTCATGCGAGTCTCACAAATGTCCACGTCCATGCTACAGTAACCAAACATGACCACTTGGTGCCGCTGTTCAGTCACAGCCTGGAGAGTAGAGGTGCTGCTCCCTAATGCCCCTGCCATGTAATCCTTTATCTGAATACAAATCCATTAAACCCACAATAGCCATTGTGTAACTGAAGTCATTGGGATTAAACATGCAGATTTATTTTACGGGGTAATGATATAACCGTTTATTTGCAGCATGTTAAAGTAGGTGAGTTTATGGAGAGGCTGCAGCTCCCTAAAGGTGGGAATGTGGTTGTGGAGGGCAAGGACGTGTACTCTCACATACCAACCGGTGACAAATTATACAACAACCAGCCATCCGAGGCTTCAACAAATGACTGTTCAGACTCAGGGTCTTCCAGTCACGGACGTCAAGGCAGCGTTTCCGTCTGCATTCATTTATCACAATGAGTCAGGCTGAAGAGGAAAAAAAAAATTCTGCCTTCTCTGATTGTGTTTGTTTTACCGAGAAACCAATGTTATGCATGGGCAGGCTTGTAAATATGAAGCTGTTTACAATAGGCTTGTTCTACCAGTATCTAAAACACAAACATGCACAATGTTTTATTCTTTTGTGAGGACATCTGACATTACAATTAACTGTCTAACCTTTAGTCTAAGTAAAGTGTTATGCAGCAATAAATATAACACCAATACAAAAGTCAGGCTCTCACCCTAGAATACCTTAAAACAAAATGCCCTGCCTTCCCAAAAACACTTTAATAATCTAAAATCTAAATCATAAACACAAGTGTTGTAGCCCAAAACCATCCCTAAAAGAGGCGAAGAACACTTAAATCTTCATTTATCGATTCATCTTTCATCGATTCAGCTTGGTTTTCGCCTTCAAACACATTCGACTAACACTATTAGACCATTAAACCACCATATGCGTTGCCACATTCTGACATCCCAACAATTACTTTGACGAGTAATGTGTTATCAGAACCAATGACCTGAACTACAAAAATAAAACAAATTAATTAATTTAATATAATATAAACTTTAGTTTTCCCTTAACATACGGTCTTGATCAATTTTGAAAACATCAGCTGCCCCACACCCATCCATCTGCAACACCCAAAGATGCATAAGCAGAAAGACCACAACACATACGAAACAGATGATCCCCATGTGTTGACACACGCCCTGCTCCCCATGCTCTTTTAGTCACTTATGTGCTGTGATGAACCCTGAGACTGGCACATCAACGATGCAAGGGAAACCCTCCTTCTCTGCCTTATGGCCTGGGTCAGCATAAAAACATGCTCTTTGCCACGTGAACACGCCTTTCTGTTTGCATGTTAATACAGTCAATAAGCCTCGAATAACATGTGCTATTCAGTTCAAGGCTGAACATAAGGGGTGACTGCGTCAACATGTTCGGGGCTCATGTGGTGTGCATGTAACATTTGTGTGTGTGCTAGCTGAGTCACTGATGTCACGTTGTGGCACCTGGGGCCAAATTCAGAAAACTGTCTCACCCTCCTGCGTAATCATTGTGTCTGTGTAGTGATTAAACTTGTGGCGTGGTTGATCAGGCCTTTGATGGAAGAAAACCCTCCCCCATATCACCAAGGTAACTCTGGTACAACAGGGGTTCCTCCAACACTTCTCAAGTCTTCTAAATAAAAGTTTGGCTTTTCAGGGTGCCATGATAGCTCCACAGGTACAGTTGGCCCCCCATGCACCAAGGCTGAGTCAGCTGCCATGGGTTCGAATATGACCCGTGCCCCTTTGATGCATGTCATCCTCTCTCTCTCCCCCTTTCCTATCTACCTTGAGCTGTCCTATACAGTAAAGCCCCAAAAATATACTTTAAAAAAAGTTGAACTTTCCCACGTTTTTCTTTAGATTCAAGTCAAAAACAAAGATCTAAAACTTGTTCCTGTTTTCTCTCTTCAAGAACCTCACATGAGTTTAAGTTCTTAGAAGAATCCCCACTTGTACACAGGGCCCATAACTCTGGTTACAGCCCTGTCTGGCTGACGCCAATTGAGTTTTAACGATGCAATTTCATCACTGATCACTGATGCCGATCATTCCATTTCTCAAACCTCATGGAAAAGCCTTAAGGTTTAAGTAATAATCGCTGTAATTTTCATATAAATACATTTCTGCCTTCCATTCCATATTAAATCATCTCATAGCCTGTTTTACATTTCATTTAACCTTGGACCTTTCGTGGGAAAAGGAAGTGATTTCTTTTTGTTTTTGGAATGGGGCAGGGGCAAATTGGTAAAGTATTGAATAGAAAAATCTAAAGTGGTGGTGTTAGAAATCCATAAATTGTTTTATTTCGAAATATTCCGACATATTCCCAAATACATTACATGTCTTTTTCATTGAACTTAAGCCTGTCAGTCTAAAATGGCAATAACAGATCGTCATTTTAACATTAGTGTAATTAATAGTAATTAATATGTCAAATTTGACAGGATTTGACACCAAACTGGGGCACCAGGTGGCAAGATATTGGCAGCTGCCACCCCATGCCACAAGTAGCAAAAGATGCAACACCAAAATAATGACAGTGCTACATACAATGCAATACAATTTTTTTCTTAAACCCTGCAAACACAACTTTCGTGAAGTTCCTCGATTTGTTTATAATTTCACACAATATTTTAACTATTACAATCATCTTCACTCGTTCACATTCACACTGTAAGTAGCACGGCAGTGGGGAACTCGGGCGAACAGCCCACAAGTTTCTCCACTGAGAGTTTGGACACAGCTGAACTTTTCAGTGCCATCAGCCATGAAAAGGCAATCAGACTTTTGTACCTCTTGCATCCCTACCAATGTAATGTGGTGTCTCTGCTTGATAAGTGCAACACAGATGAGATTTTGATCACAGCCTCTCAAAGCTTTCCCAGTTCACTACATATCTAAAGAGCATCACGCTAAATAAATGAATAAAGATGGTGCCTTGTGGATTGGCACTTTAAGTTCTGTGCTGACATGACAACCTTTCCATTGTTTGTCATGAGGCTTAAATTATTTTGTTCTCTGAAAAACCCCAGCAGATCTGTTGTGAGTAGTGACTGATCCTGTCTCTGGAGACAAACACTGACACATACAGTAAAAGTGATTTTATTTGCATAGTCTCCGTCAGATATGAATACAGTTTCTCCCTACAGACCAGCAGCCACATTACCCTGACTTTATTGCAAAGTGGGTATTTTTAACCGACCATGTTGGCTTTGATTAAATGTTATGACAGTGCTGAATGTTACAAATTTCTCTCTTTACATCTTCTGTCTGTGTTGCCCCATCTTCCTTATTTGTACATTTTCCTCCTCCCCGATTCTTCAAACCTCACATGGATGCAACGTGCTTGGCCCCATCACAACTTCGCACTGCCTGCTTTGCCGTCTCTCCATTTTCTCATCCTCCCTCCGAACGGCTGCTCTGACGCTGTCAGTCGCCCCCAGATTTATGCTTTTGGTGTTAGTCACTGCCTGGCTTTCCCCTCGTCCTCTCATCACATGTCCCCCTCTTCTCTAAGTTTAGCACTAATCCTCTATTTCTGAGACAGCATCTGTACAGCCCTAACAGATGGGAGGGTTATATTTACTCGGCCTCTCGGTCTGACACATACATGCATACAATACACATGTACTTTACCACTGCACAAACATTTAAATACATACTGGGCATGAAAGACTCATTAATAAAACTCTTGAGACTGCAAAGTAAATATGTAAATTGAAAGCGTGATTTGATCCTTCAGCGTGGTTTCTGTTTCAGTCTGTGTATGATGTACCATCACACATGTGACAGTGTTTTCATATGCTCATGTATAATTGAAGTGTGTGTTGGCCCAGGGGTAACATGTTATTATACCGTTATCAGAGATGCGCGTGTTGTGTGTGTGACTGTGCATATTTTGAGCATTTTGATTTAAATGTGTGCATTAACGTGTTTGTAGTAGTGTGTGTGTCAATCTTAGCTTGGAGCTGGTCTTAAGGTCAGACAAGGTATCAGATAGACTTAATGGATTTAGATCTAATTGATTAATCAGAGTGGAGGAGCTGTGTGGTTTAACTATACCTTTTACCAGCCATGTCGTCTTTTCTTATCCTGTAATCACCAGATTATCTGATGGATTTCCGGACCAATGGCCTGTAGTCTTTTTTCAGGAGTTTTCTTCGTCTTTCTGACGACAATGACAACAACAAGAACTTGTTCTGCCTGTTTACATGGCATGTGTACTAGAGCCCACACAATACTGCCCTATCTGTGACATATGATGTTTGTATCTTTCCTTTCATGTTTTTCCTGATATTGATAGTTGCCGCTTTTACCGAAGAATAGAAAATATCTCTCATCTTTTTAAAGGTGCAGTCTGTGACCTAGATATAAACAAAAGAATCAATCAACACCAAAATTCACTCACTCCCAAATTAACTGAAAGGTATTTTAATACAAAAACTAACTCTGGAGCAGAATGCAGCTCTTGAGCCGCTCTCCAGTGGCTCCCTGCAGCTTTGACGAAAAAATATATGGAAATGAACAACTGTTTGTTTTCATCATTGCTGTCGGCCTTACATTCTGCAATTGTAAAAATATATAGCCATTAAACACCAAATGAAACAATGTTTAAACATTTCATCAACTAAAATTTGCATCATACATTATTTCCTGACCTGGTGCCTTTTCCTCTATATTCTGCCAAATCACAATGGTGGTGGCTACTACTGTAGTCTTGAGTCTCCGAAACTAGGCTAGCTATGGATTCCAAATCCAAAAATAGAAAAGTCTTGGAGGAAAACAGAAACTGTACATAAGGCTCAAGTATGTTTTTTTGGGGGGGGAAGCCTGAAAATGGCTCTTTTGATATTAAGCACTAGACAAAATCTAAAGCTAAATATAAGTTATTATTTTTCACCAAGAGAGAGAGGTTTCAGCTGTATTACATGGTCTTCATCAGTGGATAGAGGAAATAAGAACAGCTGCTGAACTTACTGTTTTGTCAAATTACAATTTCTAAGGTCAAGAATAAACTTTCATGCTGACATTATTATTGTTCTCTGCGGCTGTTTAAGGTTTGCTTATCAGTACTGTTTGTGAAGACAAGAGTAAAACAGGCCTAAAGCTTCAATTAGGATCAGTTAACAAATGATCTTCAATCATACACACAGTAGTGTAATTAAGTGTTATTAATAAATGAAAAACTACTAATTAGAGCGCTAACTAAAACAAATATGTATATAAACACAGGTACCAAGGAAATAACAACATTTCTAAATACCTGAGGTGCACAGAAAACTTTTTAAAGTTCTACTGATAAGACACTGATTATATTTAAATAATCCACTCATGAGCTGGCACCTTTAAGTGACATGTGTTGTGAGCAAGACATATGTGATGAGCTCGTCTGAATCACCTCTGTCGTCAGAAACATGACACGTGTGAACATCCACACACTAGTTCACATATGCACACACAAACAGTGATAATGCCAAACACACGCATGCAAGGGGGTTGGGGGTGGGGGGGAGCTGCCATCAGGTTGGACATATTGTGTTATTTGTTCTCATGTGATGGATTTCTTCACACATAAAGGCCAAGTGCACACATACAGTACAACCACCTGCAGCACCCAGTATGACTGCCGTTCTATAATTCATGCATATATTCATTTATTCATGCCGAACATGAAAAAAAAAAAGTTTACTTCACGACTTAAAGGTCAGGTCAGGATGATAGAAATTATTCTCAGATACATAACTAGGTGCAGATGCTCATCAGCATGGCAATGTGTCAAATCTGTGCTTGTTTGGTTAAATGTGGCAATTTCCATGCAGATTTTTTTTTTTTTAGCGTGTTAAATTAAAATACTTTTTAATTTACATTCTGCAGCACTGCAGTGTCACAGATGAATAGTTAGAGTGATTCTAAACCATCTTGTAACTGTCAAATACTGTCCACCCCTTTTGTAGACTTTAAAGGCGGCTTTAATAAGTTTTTTTCTTTACTTGCAGAGAACTGCTGTGGTCAGCTTCGAGTCTGTCTGTGTGACCAGTGATCATGGTGGAAAAAAGTATCCAAAATGTTCATAAACATTTCTTTAACCACTCCTGCAGCACACTTTACTCATTGTTTTACCAAAAGTTGGTAACGTATGTGAATTTGGCCAGAAAAGTTTCTAAGGACATTTCCATCCTTTTTTACCACCATGAAAACATGTTACCATTGGGCCGAAGCTGACCATAGCCTCTCTTTACCACCAATGAGTAAACTACAAACTTAAAGGAATAGTTGGACATTTCGGAAAATGCACTTTCTTTCTAAGAGATAGATGAAAAATCCATATAATTTTCATGTCTGTGCATTGACAATCGAAGCACCGGGACACAATTATCTCAGCCTAAATACAGGAAACAGGAGGAAACAGCTAGCTTTGCAGTCCAGAAAGATGACAACCAGTACCTCTATAGCTCACTAAGTGAGACTTTATGTCTCACTTGTTTGTTTAATCCACAAGTTGTCATTTTTTACATTTTGGTTGGTGTATGGATTAAAGAAGTTAATTAGTAAGCTTTAGAGGTGCTGCAAGGCGAGCCAGACTAGCAATTTTTGTCCCTGCTTCCACTCTGCTTTATGCTAAACTAAGCTAATCCACTCCCATCCCTTTCAGTGTATTTCCCAAAATGTCAAACAGTTCCTTTAAATCTCTTACCTTTTAAGCCTTGAGGTCTGTGTTTAACACTCAAAAGTCACATTTTGGGTGGAGTATCACTTTAAGCCAGTATATTTTTTTCTCAATGAATTTCTGTCAATCCTCATGTACTTCTGAAAGAATGACATTGTTCATGTCCCATTAATTCATCCTGAAACAAGAAGCAAAATAAAAGTCTTAATGCTCTACTTTACATGTTGTTTTGCTAAGTTGAGCCTTGAAAATCCATGGGGAGCACACAAGTGCAAGATAGACTGGAGGAGTGGATAATGGGCCATGGGGCATATGGTGTATCGTCTAGCTACTGCTTTGTCCCTAGATTTCCTCTTAATCTCTCGTGTCTCATTTTGACTCGTCCTCTACTTTTCTGTCCTGCATAAAAAGCATGCGTCCTTTTTTTTTTTTTTACTCTAAGAGTCCCATTTCCACTTATCCACACAAGTCCCTCAAATGCCCAACAACTTTGAAACAAACAGCTGAGCCGTCTGGCCAACACACACGCGCGAGCTGATGAGCACGACTGAAGCTGTGAGCACGTTGCAACTGAGTACTGCTTTGGCCAAATAGAGGAATTAATGAGGAAAAAAAGAACCGGCTGTCCTAGTGGGACACTGTGACAATGTGATCTCAAATGGCTGTTATACACTAACCAATGTGGGTTGTGGCCTGACATATAATACATCTCGACAGCTCGTATTTTGCACTGCACTGGACTTTTTTATCTGATGTTAATTACTGTTAAACAAATCCATGCTCAGGTTGTTAAAGCTCCTGTCCTACATTGGTCTTTTTCTTAAGTAATTAAGTCACCTGAAATTCTGACCTTTGGATTCACAGTCTGGTTGGAATTATGCTTATCTGACTGGGAATGACAACATACTGTATGACTAATTGGAAAATACATGTATAAAGGCATGCTAACTATGAGACTGAATTGAAAATCAGTCATTTAACATTCATGTTTTAGAATATTTTATACTGTTAAATTGCCATTGTAATTTGATATTAAATGAACCCCAGGTCTTCGGAGTTAATTAAAAATCTTATCAGTTTCTGCTGCAAGGAGTGATTTTAGTGCACACGCTCTGTTTCTCTCTATCACCCTATTTCATTCATTCTCAATTCGGTCCAGCACATTTAAAATTCAATGAGAAAGCTTGCTTGTTTGTCAGTTCAGTCTTGAGGAGACAACGCTGACTATGCTGTCATTTTGCCAATCATTTGTCATTTTCTCCTCAGCTTCCTCTTTGTCTGTTTGTCACTTAGCGTCTCTTTAAAATCTATATTTTGCTGCATCCTTTCTTGATGTTATAAATGTCTCAGCTGCAGTAATATTGAAAAATCTGATCTAAACTCAAAGCCTCTGGCCTTCTGGTTGACTCAGCTGCTAGTGCCGCTCTCTGTTTCACACACTAACACACACTCAGACACTGATTACTAAACATCTCCGGGGCTATAACCTAGATCATGACAATGTAGGTTATTGTGCATTTAAGGTGACTGTGAATTGATTAGCAAAAATAATATGTCAGTGTGTCATTACACGTGTACATGTACGTGCTTCTGTGTGTTTGTTTGTGTGCTTAATTACACGTGCATTTCTTAGCACATGGAAGCACAGAGAGACAGGGGGAAACATCCTCCCTTGGCCCTGATGCTCTGACGGCGCAGTGGCCTAAGCTTGTAAAATGAGTGTATCATCCCGTGCCCCCTGGAACACAAATAACCTCTCTCATTTAGTCAAGACATGCACTAAACCTCCATTCATCTTCTTATCTTGTGTAATTACAAATCAACATTGGCTTAATGTTGCGAGAGCTTCACTGAGTTTCTCAAAGCTGTTCTTCTTGTGTCCCAGACCGCCCTTTCATTTTATGGGGGTAAGTTACCTCAAATCAACCCTTGAGTTGTAATTTTAAAAGCTCCTAAGGATTTGGGGTTTATCTTTAGCTGTATCACACATAATCTGTGCCCTTTGTACATTCTGAAATAAAGTTGCGTTATCAGGGTCAAGATTTTGGCATGTGAGGATGAATGCCAGATGTTAGAAACCTAAAATTTACAAAATGTGTTATTTCTAAAAGTTACAGACATTTAAATGCATTTTTTTTAATGATCTGCATAAATCCGCTGATTTGTTTATGCAAGTTGCTTCTTCATAATGGGATTTCATTGAAGCCTATGGCTCATTAAATTCCAGTGGTTTCATAACTCAGCCTGTGGGCTTTTTTGCCACTCTGCTCTACCCTGAACCTTGACCTTCACATCAGTCAGATGCCAGAAATACACCAACTATTTGATAATGACAATGAGAAGAGAGTATTATGACCATTGTATAACAAATGTATCGCCATTATAATGATGAATCTCTGTCGGTAAAGTAAATGTAACCTCTATAGTCACAGCATGCTTTCAGGTCACAGCATTATATAACACAGATTGAGCTAATCCATATCTTGTCAGTCATTAAAACAATGTGCTGCAATGTAGTCCCACTAACCCAGAGGTCAAATGTATTAGAGACATTATTTTCTTCAAAAATGTGTTAGTAATGAACTGCATACTCATGCATTATCTAATTTATGGATATGTTATCTAATGTTCTTCCCCTTCACAATCTTTCAACCGTAACCCTGTTTTGGATCTTTTGTTTCCAGGCAAGCCCTCAGGTCCCTCAATGCTCAACCTGCTGTACATTTTAGCCTAATGGTTGCTCATTAAATCTAAGTGAAAGGTTCTCCTGATACATCACTTTAAATGTGATTTTTTTGACAGCGACACCAATTGTAACTCTTTATTTTTCCAAGCGATCTGCTCGCAAAATATTTTGGTTTCCCTACAAGCTGCTTTTTTAAAGATACTCATAACTCACAACACTCACTTAAGCACCCCATTCCTTTTCTGTCTGTAATTGTGGTTGTCATATTTTCTCTGCTATCATGTCATTTGCCGTGTATCAAAAGATGCACTTCTGCTGATGCTTTGTTTCTACTCTGGGCTTTAGGGTGCTGTTTTTATGCTAGTCCCAAATACAACAGTCTTTATACATCAACTATGTGTATTTTTCTGCTGCCATGTTTCAAGGCTTGTTATGATTGTACAACTGTTCCAATCTAACAATCAAATACCATAAACAATGCTTGCATCACGTCCTTGAAGGATGACACATATAGACCCTTTAAAATCATGCAAATTCACATGCACCATCACAGAAATACTTCACCAGCAGATACATTGACTTTGCTAGAATATGAGGCAATTCTTACTAATATTTCTTATCTGCAACTGCTGAGAGGATATGTAAAGACATCCCCTTTCATAGCCATCCAAAAGGCAGCAGTTGAAGGACAGTTATTCACTTCTTATCTGCAACCTCGGATTTGTAATGCATAGTTATGTTTTCCTCTTCCAGTGTTAGTCAGTCTTGTAAAAACAACATCTGGCTCTTGCAAAAAAGCTCTTGGTATTCTGCTTTAAACAGTTCCCCTTGCCTAAAGCATAGTCCTTTCAAATGTATTACACAGTAGCCCATGGCTGCTATATGGTCGTAGTCCAGAATTTCCTCTGTTCTGTCTAGAAATAAACAAATAAGTACTAAAGTCATGCAGAATGATTTTGTTGAATTTCTAGTTTATGTAATAAATGGTGGTTAATCAGCTTATTACCTCTGTTTTGTAAGTAGTGATATTATTGTGCATATTCATATAAACAAAGCCATTAACCAAATGCAGCCTTTTTAATCGGGTATGTTACATAAACCACAGACAGTCTGCAAAATAATGGAATCTCATTTTATGGTGCTGCCACATCTGGTTACTGTGTCAGGCATCGTCTTTGACTAAAAGCCTGATGATGTGCATCATTACACTCAGAAAATAGTAATAAATATTTCAGTGTTTCCAGAAATGTGATTTCAGCTTACAGAAGGGTATGATCTGCCCTCAGGGATGTAGTCTGAGAGGATGTATATTTATGTTTTGGGCTCTGTATATTCACATTTTTAAGTGTTGTGCTGCGTACTGACTTGTCAATTTATTAGGTACATTCACCCAGTCAAATATAATCCAATATCCAGTACAACAGCCCTGCAATTAATCATATGTTTGTGAGGCATATAATGGTTTTGTTGATGCCGTATCAGTGGTGTTGATTCTCTCTGGGGATGGCAACGGTGGTCTGTTGTTCGGTAAGGACCTCTTTAGTCCTGACAGAAATGTTTCAGCATTTATCTGATGGATTGCATTAAAATTAGGTAGTATTTTCAAACCATAGAGTACCCTACCATAAAGTGTCCTGAGATAACTTCTGTTATAATTTGGCACCATATAAATTAAAAACAAACTAAATAAAATCCTAACACATCATTCGTTCCTTCTAGTTTTGTCCCTCTGCGTACTGTACTGTACTGCACTGCATACAGATGGATGAGAGTAAACTCTTTCTTATCTTAATGACTTTTAGTGATCTTTTCCTCTAGCAGCACCTTGAGGATGACATTTTGGGCTTTTAGTTAAATGTTGACTGGATTGCCATAAAATTTCCAACACATGTACCCCCTCAGGATGAATTCTAACAGCCTTAACTCCTCATCGAGCACCATCAGCATTTCAATTTGTTCAAAACTTTGGTTTATGAATAAATACCTGAAACAGTGTTAATTATAAATGCTAGCATGATAATACTTCAGCATGTTACCATTGTCATTGTTTAGCATGTTAGCCTTATGGCAGTAGCATTTATATCAAAGCACGCTGAGCCTATACCTTTTAAGAATCGCTAACATGACTGTACACAGTCTTGTTTGTGTTGACGTATTGGACAGTGTGTGAGAAGTTATCTTTAATATTCTGGCCCTTGTGTATCTAAATGAGAAAAACTTTAGACACATTTAGCCCATTGCAACACTGCTATAAAGCACCGGCTCAAACTCTACCAGAGTTGAATCAATATCTCTCTGACAGTGTTAATATAAACTTTATAAGCTACCCAAATGTAGAATTTATTGTTGGGCTGTTGTATTTGATTGCATTGAGCACAGGGGTATATCTAATAAACTGTAAACGGAGTATGATACCTGATCCCACCTTAAATGAATGTGGACTACAGTAAGTGGGCTATATAACAGAACACGTACTGCTTTTAAAAGGAGGCTGATTTGATTTGCCATGACTGATGCCTGCTTCCACTGCATCTATCGATAATGATTTCCTCCCCATCAATCCATTTTACAAGTAAACCGGTGCAAGAACTTTGGTCATTTAATTACCAAAACTAGAATTACCACCTCCCCCAACCAGTCAATTTGGAGTTTACAACCATGTCTGTCCAGACTCATATAATATAGGCAGGGACAGACGGACAGATGGTCAGACAACCCAAAAACATAATGCCATGGCTGTCACCATCATGGAAGCATAAAGTAAACTCACACAGGGACATTGTGCCTTCTTCTTGCGATGCGTGCGATTGGTTAATGAAATTAGGTCCTTAAACTTCTTAGTTTCTTCTGGCACACATGATAGTCATTTCAAAACATCTATTTTGGGTTGTGCGTACAGAACAGGTTAATTATACAGAAATTCTTGATGTGATTTGGTGCACTAGGGGAGATTTGATACCATGTTTTCCCTCAGGTCTTCACTAAGGACGAACATATTACCCCCATAGATTACATACTCTCATAGACAGACACAGCTAAACGTGTATGTCAAGACATACACGTGCACATACAGTGACACAAATAGTACAGTGCATTAGAATGAATCCAAACACCTCATTAACACACATCCTGCAGGCTGTCCTTGATTCATTATGGCATCAACAGCATATTAACACACATGTCTATTGGGGGGTTATACCATTCTAGTTTACAGGCTAAAAATACACTCACGCCCTCCACAGAAGAGTTATACAAGTCCAAATATATCACTTGTTTCAGAGAAAAGATTAAATGGTAAGAATGATGGACAGACAAATACATAATGAAGACATGGTTCGGGGATGGAGAGAGAGAGAGAGAGAGAGAGAGAGAGAGAGAGAGAGAGAGAGAAAGGAGATAAAAGGTGGGGATTACATATATCAACAGCAGTAAGTCAGTGGGGCAGGACAGAAGGGCGAAGGATGATGGATGATAGAGAAATGAAGGGATGGAGAGAGAAAAGTAATAATCTGGGAACATCTGGACATGCCGGCACAGAGGTGGTGTCTTACACTGACAAACATGTACTCATACAGTACACACACACCAACACACTATTGCGTTTTCTGTCTTCCTACAGGGAACAAATTACTTTTATTACATGATCTAAAGAATGTATCTGGTTTTAAACGGCCTTTCTCCTCCTCG
The DNA here is from genome assembly GCF_905237075.1 of Dicentrarchus labrax. Lineage (NCBI taxonomy): Eukaryota > Metazoa > Chordata > Actinopteri > Moronidae > Dicentrarchus > Dicentrarchus labrax. Next base: position 11,542,870 of record NW_026136707.1, on the reverse strand, counting down.
CAGCACTCTGTGGATATTGTTCCCACTGTTGTTTTGTGTGTACGTGCTTTTCAGTATCCTCAAACTGCTGATCTAACTCATCTTCAGTAAGTGATTTCCTACATTTCCCAGAACCACTTTCACCATGCTTCAGCAAACATGCCTGGACTTATCCAGCAACTGTTTATATGTAATGTAGGTGAAGACCGCAATAGTGATAGTGGAGGTGATAATGATAGTAACAGCAAGGTTCCCCGGTGGGATCTGGTGTGTCCATTACTCAAAACACAACATGTATTTTGGCTGTATTACGTCATGGTCTTCTGAGGCTGCTGTCGGTGAGGAATTAGATAGTTTTGCTTCTCCACACAGTACTTCTTCCTGTTTGGCAGCAGTGAAAGTCAGTGCAAAGTGGTAAGTGGCCTCGATCTTTAGTTCTGAGATAGAAACATTAACAACTGTTTTTCCGTGATGGGAGAACTACTCAGATTTTTTACTTAAGTAGAAGTAGAAAAACCACTGTGTAGAAATACTTGTTACAAGTAAAAACCGTGCGTTCAAAACTTTTCTTAAGTAAAACGTATTTTATCATTATGCAGACTGGCCTATTTCTGTTGTTATATTATTGTATTATATTATTAATGTAATTTACTTTAATGTTGCAGCTAAGGTGGATCTGATTTATTACAATATACATATAGCCTATATATGTATATATTTCACAAGGGGATCAATTATCTTTTTTCCATAATAATACATTAAAATGTTTCTGCTGATTATATTTTGTATTTTTAATGTGAAAAATCAGATAAAGTACAAATAATGAGTAGTATCTTACAATATCTGTAAATAAAGACCTATTTGTTAAAACCAAACTACTAGAGAAATGCAACCTTTAACTTCTAATTAAATATCATAGCATTGTAATCCAAAACATTGACATCGACATTATAATCAGTGATCAGTTGAATTAAAAAGACAAGTGTGCAGAGATATTCATAAAACAACAAATTCTAAATATTGGAAGGGGTTTGCATGGAATTGATGTACAAGATTCTTTATTACTCCAAATGTACTTTATAAATTTAACACATCAGTGACATCGAACTACTGGAAAATGGGTGAGTCAAAGGCAAACCATTCGCAAATTTTCTTTTTCTGCCCTTTTTTAAAATCATTCTGGCATGCAGTCCTAATGGATATTATTTTTAATTTGAAAACCTAAACCTAAACCTAAATATATTATTCCTGGAAAATCACTGCTAAAGGAAATGGACCAGAATCTATATAGAATACTCAGATGAGTTATGAGGCCATGAATTATTTTATGAAATTACTGACACTTACACTAACATTAACAAAATAATTCCCAAACGCACAGAAGCAGGACTCCAAAAAACAATCAAACATTTAGATTTTTTCATAGTAGAACAAGCTCTTACTAATTAATGATGGCAATGCTCTTAAGATGGATAGAGCAGCCAGGATAGCAGCAGAGTGGTAGACAATACTAGGGGTGTAAAGGTACACAGAAGTCACGGTTCGGTTCATGGCACGGTTAAGGACTCACAGTATGGTGCAAGTTTGGTATGGGGAAAAAAACCCAAATGCATATGTTGCTTTTCATCTGCGTAATTCTGTCAAATGCGTTCGATGTGTTTTCATTCACATACCCTACAGTGGTGGAGCAATGCCTGTCCTTTTCATATCCACAACTCTCTCTCAATTCACAAACAACTGATTTAAAGCCAGAACACACATTCACAGTGTGAGTTGTCTTACCTTAAAACAAGTGTTCCTTCCTCTGTGCTAAACTATCCACCACCTTCCAGTACTTTCATAATGGTCTTCTCATAACCTGTGAGTTATTCTGGTTTGTTTTCAATACCAGGGCCCTGAAACTGAAGCAGCTAAATGAAACTTAACTATCTTTCATTTAGTTTGTTTCCACCTGTCCTTTTTCTTTTGTCTTCCAAGTAGATATAAAAACACATGAAAAACACATAGTCGTTAATTTTATTAGTCACAGCAAATATCTGCTGTAGAAAAGATCTTCACCACTTGAATAGGATAGTGATGGAAGGTTGTAGAGGAATTAAACATCTCATTAACCTGCTTTTATAGTATTTTTTATTGTTTATATGCTTACAATCTCATATTATAATATTTTTTTTCCAAACATATTTTAAGAATGTTGAATATGATATCAACTTTATGACGACAGGTGAATTTCATCTAATACTCATATTGTGTTTACCTCATTAGCTTGGCATAAGCTAACTAGCACACAGGTCTGAATGCTGGCCCAATAGCCTCTGTTAAGCTACTTTTAACTTGAGAATTACACCAACAAGTCATGGAGTTAGAAATAGATTAACAAATTACCTCTTTAAAGTTTACACTAACTGGTGCTAGAGGCTATTTAAATGTTCTATTAGGGGAATAGACAGCCAACGTATATTATGTGAAAAATATTTATGTACCCCAAACTTTCTGGGGACTTAAATATTTAGTGAGGTTTTTTTTTTTTTTATCGCTGATCTTAAGCTTGTTTTACCACCAAAAACAAAGTAAAATTGCACTTAAAAGCACTGATGGCAGTTAGTTGTTACAGTTCATTTGACAATAACATGGTGTGAAAGGATCAGAGAAACCAGAGTCTATCCTGTGTAACATCACATGAATATAATGTGTAATAATAGCCGATATTCTGTCATATGCCTGTTTAAGTGTGTGTGCATGTGTGTGTGTTTGCTTCCACTGCAATTGCTGACTGCAAAGACGAGGATTTTCAAACTGACCGTATCAGCAATTGTTACATAATCATTAAGCACAAACATACTTTCTCTTTCTGATTTGAATTCCCTACTCATTTCTCCCAGATTAATCTCAAATCTCTCTGTTCTCCTTTTTTTTCTCTTTACATTTTGTGTGGTCCCGTCTCGGCTCTAACAAATGGTTGGTTAATGAGTTTGTTCAATGACGGCCTTGAACGCCTGCTCTTCTCACATAGGTACACACACCCATCAACCCAAGCACACAAACACACATACACTGAACTAATTGTTTCCCTTTGGACACAAACAGAATTCTGTTCAGATCTATCACTGAACAGAAACAAACAGAGTTTTGACAGACACAGAGAGCTCTGTGGTACGAGGAAATGACAAAGAAGTCAAACAGAGATTGGGTGATTGATGGAAGCGTGAAATGATGGGGAGAGACGAGTAGCGCCTTTGATCTTTTCTGACCTAGAATCAAGAGCTGGGCCACACTGGTTCCTGCAGTGTCTTACAGACTTACGGTGTAGGTATGGTACATCTCTTTATTCCTACTCAAAAAGAGTATCAAAACAACAGAACAGAACTTGTGTAATTTGAGCCCTGTTTCCCCGTCTTATTGAGACAAACAATATTATTATAAAGAGTCAGATCATTTACTTAAGTATAAGTAGCAATACCACACTGTGAAAATACTCCACTGCAAGTAGAAATCTGAAAACCTTACTTAAATAAGTGTTATGTAAGTATGTACGTATTATCAGCAAAATCTACTTTGTATCAAAAGTAAGATGATTACTATATGATGATTTTATTGCGGTTGCATTAATGTGTATGGTGCATTTTACTGCTGTAGTTGTTTAAGGTTGACCGAATTTTAACTGTTAAGTGTGGTGGCTATTTGTTAAATAAAGCATACAAAGTATGATCTTGTCTTTCTGTAAGGTTTTATTCAAGTCATCCATGAATAGACTCAACGCAACCGTCACACACTCTTGTATGTGAAAGTCCGAAAGCGTGAAGATTCGAAGAAGCAGTATGGTTTTATCCCTGTTGGAGTACAACAGTTACACATCCCTGAGTTCTGGGGCAGTAAACAGACAGATAACGTGGTGCGATGATAATGTCCTTGGCTTCTTAGTGAAGTCTCAACTTCCTGCTGTTTACTTGGACATAGAGTGTAGTTAGAAACAGGACTAAAGGTTATATGTATATAGTATCCTCGTTAATAGTTGTGTATGGTTTTACAATGACCAGGTCAAAGGGTTATATAGGTTCGTAAAAATTGCCATTACATTAGAAATAAATGGTTTTGCATGGCACTGGACAGGAAGGGCATGAAAAATTAGAATCAAATAGTCTGACTATAGCTGTCAGACAGATGTAGTGGAGGAAAATGTTAAATATGTATGTTGCCTCTGAGACGTAGTGAAGTATATATATATATATATATATATATATATATATATATACAGAGTTAGAAATACATGTAAATGTAAGTACCTCGAATTTGCACCACCGCTGTTGATAGTACTGTCATGTCCGTACACTAAATATGAAACCACCAGCTGCTGATTAGCTCAGCTAATGACTGGAAACAGCAGAAAACTGCCTGGCTGCTATTAGTTTCAGAGATGCTGGAAGGTGGATTCTTGTTACTTTTGGACAGAATAAGGCTAGCTGTCTCTCCCTGTTGCCAGTGTTTCTGCTAAGCTAAGACATGGCTGTTGGCAGCAACTTCATATTTAGCATACAGACATGAGAGTGGTATCAATCCTCTTCTATCAAACTCTCAGCAAGAAAGTCAATAAGCATATTTCCTTAACTGTTTTTTTTTTCTAAATGTTTACTCAGAGTTCAGTATGCAGTATGTACTTTACTCAAGGCAAAGTTGTCATGAATATGAAACCATAGTTTTCAATGTGAAATATAGTGAATAATTTCAAAATGATAATAACAGTTTGATGAGTATTTCTGTGCTGCAAAGTAACAAGGAGCAAAGGGTTATTCACTGTGGTGTTACAGCAAAAATAAATTCTCACTTCTCAGTAAGATTTCTCAACAGCTACTGCTTGCACAGATATACTGCTTTTCACTGTTTACTCAGTTCGGTCTGCTTGACTCCTAAAACCAAATCAAACCTCCAGTAACAAAATCTAAGCCAACAAAAACAGACAAAGCTACAATTTGCAGGTATAGTGGTAATACTAAATGGGTATCATAGGCTGTAAGCAGAAGGTTTCGAGTTTCAGTGCCTGGAACAATGCTGACCGCATGCCATGGCATCACACAGGAGTGGACACTCCAGCCCGATAATGGTTGAGTCAGGTGAAGGAACACACAGAGCAGGTGGTGAGGTAAACAGGAGTAGTGTTTCTGGATGAGGTAAATAGTGTAGTATCAGTGACCCGCCTTACCAGCAGGCATGATGTCACCTTGTTTAATGGGTGATAAGACAAAAGGCCTCTGGGATAGTTTGTTCTTTCCTTTTTGTTTCTGACTTTCTTCCTTCTTTGGTATTGTAGGAATAATATTTACATAGACTGCACTGTTCAAATTCTGATTGCACTGTTTTTACATGAATTTTTTACATTTTTTGCAAGCGATATCAACATCTATTCAATGTGAATTCTTTTCTCTTTTTTCTTCTGATTTCACTCTCTTTCCTGTATTTCTCTGGCTTTTCACTCTCTTCGTCTCACATTTTCACATCAATGCATGTGTTTATCTTTGGGTCTACCAACCCCAAAGTCCATGAGCTCCCTCTCCGAAGACATACTGGCATGCCATCATGCATGCATACATAAACTCACATGCTTACACTAACAGATAGCTTCCACACTCTGCTGCACAAGGCAATAACTATGCACATGCATGCACACACAGAGACAATGGTGGTTTGATGAAGGGACAATAGTGCCTGTGTAAGCCTTGTGAGCTTTGCTGTGCCTGTCTCTGTGGGAGTTTAATGGATTCCACTTCAGCCAGACGCACAGAAAGAAAGGTTTCAGAGCTGGGTTTACAATTTACATCGTCTGTTCGTCCAAAACAACTAAACTTACAAAGTCTGTTCTTGAGAAACAGAGGTGAACTTTGCACATACACTTGTAAGATAAAAGTTTTATTGAGTTATGATAACGATTACAACCCTCCCTCTCTTGTTTTATATCTTTCTCTCTGACTTTCTTATCTGTTCTGGAACAAGGTGCACACACACACCTGGTAATAGCTCCCACAAATGCACAGCACGCCATGACCTAGCGCACGTACACTTACACGTGTTACACTATGTGGGAATAGCACATAGATACGTCATTCTAACGTGAGTATGAAGCGAGTGGTTATGCACGTACATGCTCCATTCTATAAATCAACCAGTCATACAATGTTACACATATTTAGTAGCATATTTCTTCTTTTATCCTCATGAGTGTTGGGGTTCTGTGTGGTGGTACGATGTAAGGAAATTACCAGTTCTACATCCTATACATCCCATAATATCACCCAGCTGTGTCTGTTGTTGTCAAGGTAACCCAGGCTGACTGGCCAGTCGGAAGCAGAACCTAATTACAATCTGCCACCCTCCAAGCTCTCTCCTCTTTCCATCCCAACATCCGTCCTTTTCTCTCTGCATAAACCTCTCCTATCCTTTCATCTCTCCACATCCTAGGCTTGACAGAAACAGGAGAATGTGGCTTTTTGATAGATGTGTGAGACAGAGTGCTTACTGTCTGCTCTCTCTGTCTCTCAGTCAATTAAGTTGAGTCTGTCTAAATCTGTCTGATCCTCCTGACCAGCAGAGACCAAGCAGTCCGATCCAGGGTTGACTGTAACAACCAGTCCTTCTTCGAACTGGATTGTGCATTCAGGACAGAGGAATCAAGGCTGAATGTCTGTGAAAACTGCCCTAAATACAGTTTGTCCTGACCATCTTTCTGCTTAATTCACACAAATAAATGCGCAGCCTTCATTTTCTCCGACAGCTGTATTAACACTGTACTAATGGCAACGACCCAGTATCCTTTAAGCTTTAGTAGGTGTCCGTAATGTTGTGCATAAGCATGGCTTAGCCTACTGTTAACTGTCTGAAACTATGAACAGTAAGATGTAGGTCAGGGCAGTCCCTTTGGGTGGACACTGCCAAGTTGGACATATGTGTACACACACCCTTGTTTTTGTTTTTTTCGCCTAGTGTTTTTTTTTATGTGATGCTGGTCTCATTTAGACTGCCGTATGTCCACACATTAAGTCACTGTCTGCAGGAAAGTCAACACCAATCCTAATAAAACCTTGACAGGGCCAGCAAGTGCACAGATGTAGATCAACAAGAGTCAGACACCTCATGGCTCAACCCCAAAGCAAATGCACCCCACCCAAACACTTAGAAATAAACCACCCAGAGGCCGCAGAGACCAGTAACGTCGATGCAAGTGAATTCATTGGCTTGACATTTTGAACTGACATCATCAATTTCTCCATGTCAACATGATTTCTGTTTTTGTTAGCTGCCGTGTTATTTATGTTTTCAGTTTTCTGAACAACAGCTGCCCGTGTCCTTCCCATTTTCTGTTGCTGCCAATCCTTTTGGTTCATGTAAGAGAACAATAATTGGTTCTGTGTTTGACTTCTCCTAAATTCTTCAGACAACCCAGCAGGCCACCATAGTCTTTCATTAATTCTCTCCCAGCTTTCTTCCTTCCTCTTTTTCAGTAGTGTAATATCTTGACACTTATTTCACTTTTCTAATCTTGCATTTTCTTTTCCCTCATTTACTCTCTCCAAAAGTTTCAGACTCAGATCTTTCTCTCCTCCTCAGCCCCTGTAGATCTGCGTAGTGACACAGAGCTGTTTCTGTTACCCTCCAAAATAAATTCGGCTTTATCAGGACAGAGATCAGGTTACCCCTCTTCAACCTCAGCCAATCCCTCTTCCCTGCTCTCTTCTCTCCTCCCTCTCTCTTTCTGTTTCTGCCCCTCTCTTTTTTAAGTCTCCCCACTCCCTTGTATCGTTAGAAACATTTCCTCTCTTACCTTTTTCCACCATTTTATTTCTTCTTTAAAATTCCCCCTCACACTCATTTCCTGCATTCTCTGTTACCCTTGTGGACTGGTGCGCAGTAAAATGAATGGCACAATTAGAATCACACACTCTTAATTGGCTCTTTTCCAGCTCCATTCATAACAGCTCTATTTAAAATCACACCCCTCTCAGGGTAGGGGCATCTGTGTGTCACTGGAGGCAAAAGTGTGAAATTAAGCTCGCTAGAATGCAGTAAAAGCACAGTGAACCCTGGACACGATGTGTGTGTGTTTGTGTGTGTTCCCACTGTATGTGTGTGGAGTGCACTCATTAGCCCATGTCCTCTAATGAGAGCCACGGGTGGTTTAACACCTCGGCCCTATAGACGGGTCCTGGCTATGCCAGCCTGATTGTAATTATGGCAGTCAGTCTGAACAGACCACAGTGTATTAACAGCCCTCTCTCTGCTACGTCCTGTTCTTTAATTAGAAATGTCACCGCTAACCCAAAGTGTATCTTTGGACATTTCTCTGCCCTGCTTTAACAGAGACATACAAGACAAACAGCTGGAGAGGGAGTTGAACTGGCAACCCTGTTGGCAGCCATTTGTAGACAGGGAATAATTTCCAGTGTGGTCATGATGGAGTGGAGGCTAGCAAAGAGGTGATGCAAAACTACAGGGATTGGCCCTTGACCGTGTGTGTGTGTGTGTGTGTGTGTGTGTGTGTGTGTGTGTGTGTGTGTGTGTGTGTGTGTGTGTGTGTAAAAAAGAAAGTAGTGTGAGCACAGGAGTATTGCCCTGAACCACAGTGAGCTAACCACAATGAAGGACTGCAATTAAGATTTTTCCGAGAATAGTGAGAAAACAGCAGAGAAAACAGTCAACTTATATACTGACCATACAGATTATACAAACACACATCGCAGTGTGTGCTGGACATACACGCTCCCTCTCTCTATTAACAAAATCCACTCTGCAAAATCTGCAAATGCAAAGGCAGTTTACTGTTGACTTGCTTATCAGCAAACATACACACCTCACAGAATATGACAACCTTAAGAGAGGTTGGCTTGAGAGCTTTTCCAAGCCGTCAGGGTTCACTGATTAATTTGGCATTCATATCATCCACCAGCCTTACTTTAATGAAATTTCAAGTTTGCTACATTTTATTTCTCCCATTTTTTCAGCTCCCGAAATACACAGTGCAGAGTGGACGGTAGCAGGACAAATCAATTTCAAAAGCTGACATTTTATTGAAATCCATATCTGTGTTACCTAGTGGATCACATGAATGCTAAATACACATGTGGCTCCCAGTGATTTGGAAACCCTCTTGTGTCAAGCAGTCAAACATTAAACATTAATATTTTGCTTTGAAGAATAATAATTTCCTTCTACACAAAGAGAGGCAGAATGGCACATTGCAAAGATAAAATACTGAGGAGACATTTGCACACAATCCAGAGAATTACACACATCTAACATACAATAGATTGTATGACGATGTTGTAAGTGCCAACATACTTGCACACACTTGGAACACACCATCTGTCTGATGTAATGTTGATAAGGGCATAAGCTAGTTTGTTTGTTTGCAGTAATCATTTCCAAATCTGACATCTATGTTTGACTGATTTAGGCCAATCCACTAACATACCCTTTAGTGTTTCCGTACTAGAACACACTGTAGAGTGGGCTGAATGTACACACAGAGGAACACATACACATCCCTATGATAGGCGTAGTCACTGCTGTTAACTCACTTAAGTATAAGATCCAATAATGGGATTTGATGCTTTATTCTATTGACGCAGAAGAGAAGAGTAAAGAGAACAGGGGTCCCATATGTACTGAGACAACCATAAAATGAATCCTCTGCGATGCTATAGTATTCTAATACTCAATTTCTTCTTCTATCCTCTCCAGTTGCAGTTAAACCAATAACAGATGTGAGACCTTAGAAGTAAGGTGCTGTACAGATAAGATGACAAATATTGAGAGTTCGGAGAAATGATGCATAGTACTTTGAAGCTTCTTAACCGTAAGCCTGTTATAACCAGACTCACTGCGCCTCGTCTTCATACCTTATCTCTCCTCATGGACGTGGGCACAGTAAAGGGATTAGTTTTAATCGTGTAAGAGTAACAATAGAGACTTTGAGGAGCTAGTAATCCCGTCCAGTTCTTTGACTGTTCTTTTTGACCTGCCCTTTAAGTGTATCCCAGCTACCTCCAGTTCGACGGCTGTATTAGATTACATGCTACTACTGTATAGACATTGTTGACCAGAAGGATGAGGAGTGGGTAGTCTTTAACTGGAGGCTTCACAAAGCCTCAAAATGTTGTAAGGATGTGGGAATTCTACCAGTGGATTATCATTCAATATCTCAAGTCTTAGGTCAGTGTTACACCCAAATCTGGGACCAGTCAGATTCTGTGATTTCATGCGTGAAAACTATGCAGAGGTTTTGACAGGTTTGGCCAGCGATCTTATGCAGATGGCAGTGATCATGGCCAAATGTAATCACAAAGTCTTCATCTTGCCTGCACGTACCCATCCAGTTTTGATTTTGTTTGGAGTTAACTTCCAGTCTTACTATCTTTGTCAAAATCAAGTATGATCAAGGGATTCTGCAAAATGTATTACAATGCATCACATTCATTTTTGAGGCTGCACTGATTGTGCACTGTGCATCCTGCCATAGTGACTAAGACGTCTTGGTTGTGAGCATATTCCCTGTCTGACAGTCCATAAAAGCCCACATCAGAAAAGAACATTTTATTTGAATGAGTACAGTCCCTGAAGGAAAGGCTTCTCCAAAAGAACCTCCCATTCCTTGCAACTGAATGATCTCAAAAACATCCTTCAGATCCTCATGAGCCTCTTTCCTTGTAGGATCAATCTGTGTTTGTGCGTACGTCTAACTGAATCAGGGTATTTTATTCCATTAGTCCATTATGGTAGAGGACACCATCTGTTAGTTGTTAAGAGCTTGGGAGGAGACCATCGCCCCAACTGAACTGTCGCTCACTGCCTGTTTTAACTCTCCCAATAACCTCCAAAATCTGACCTGACCTCCTCTCAACCCATCACCTGCTGTCATCAGAATACTGGACACACAGCCTGTACACGCTTAACTTGGATTTGGATAATTTCAGTGTCTGCATCTCCATAAATCACTCAAGTGAAGCATGCCTATCTATGTGTGTGGATGACCCTGTGTTGACCAGGTTTGGCATCTTCACTGTGGAAGATTGTGTTCATGTATAAACCATCCAAACCTCCTAGCAGGTGTGTTTGTGTGTGGTCTGGTTTTGCTTCTGTACGCTTGTGCATACTGACTAGACAACTCTCTGAGATGAGGGCTATGGATTGTGGCCAGATTCTGGTGGTTAGCACATAGCTGTAAAGGCATGGTTAAAGGCAGATTCCTTTCTTTGTTTTATGCTAATATTTTACTTACTTAACTTATTTCTGAGATCTGAGGCCACAGCAACCTCCCTTGAAGAAAACCCTAAATTAACCAAAAATAATTGAAAAAGAAAGCAAATGCAATCATTTAAATGTTTACCCATCTGTGCATTGTAATTGGCCATCTTATTAACTTTGCCCTTACATTCCAAGTAAGTTGTGCTTAAAGATTGTTTTCCGTGCATTTAGGAATAGTGACTAAGCTTTGGAATGTGTTAACTTTCACCCCAGTAGAATAGCCTGAGATAGCTTTGACCAGCCACCAACCAAACTCTATAAATTAGTCAGAGTACTAAAGAGCAATCACAAAAGTGTACTTTTTATTTATTCATTTAGCTGTTGACTTAGATTTTTGTGAATTTCATCTTCATACCTTATGGTGATAATATTGATTCAAAGCTTTCTCTACACTCAACACAATCAGGGTGTTAAAGTTGGATGTAAAGTCCTCTTTGTGTCATTACAAGGAAATTACCCTTGTGTCATCATGTACCTTGCCCAGCTGGACTGTTGAAGTGCTGTTGCAACATACTCAGATCTATACAACTAACTTGATGTGTAATATCAAAACCAAGAGGATCAGTTTTTTAAAGATAAAAGCCATGCTATAAGATTTCCAGTTAACTTAATATTCTACTGTAATACACAAAAATCACGCTCTCTATTACTGTAGAAAAACCATTATGTGCATACATGTGTATTTGCCTGTGTGTGGTAGTGGGATAGCTGGACTAGACATTGCTGCCGCCCACCCCTGTCATTTAGGAGACCCTGATTCAGGAGATCACCATGGTGACCACACTGCCAAGAGGTGCACACACAAACACAAACAAATACACATCCCCTGTTTGACTAGAGAGTGCATCAATTATTATTGGACTGTGCTCACTAAATTCATTTCCAGTCTCTCATCAGGCATCTCATTCTGAGTGATTCCTCTTTGTGCTCTTCCCATTATCAGCATTTGCACAATGTCATCTTTGGGATCCTTTGCAGAGGATGTTAAATGCCAAAAGCCTGCAACAAAAAACTGCTTATAAAATCTAGCACACCGAAAAGCATAATAAGTCGAGGTGTGTGGCTGAGTGGCTGAGTGTGGGTGGTTCTGGCTGTGTTATATTGGAAGTTGCTTTCTGTAATTGCATCTACAGGTGTATTTCTAGTGGCACATTAGCTTTATGCCACAATGCTGCTCAACAGGAGAAAACAAGAGATGCAGAGATAATGGTTTAGATAAAGACAGTAACTGATTTTGTGTGCATGTGTGTGCGTGAGCTCCTGGTCGAGGGTGTAGAAGGGAACAGGGACAGCCCCCTGACATGGCAAGTGCTAGACTGAGCGTTCTTGATAATTAAGCAACTGTGCGATTATGCAATGAATGTGACCATGCCAATGATAGACAAAGAAAGAACAGAGAGACGGAACAGGAGGCAAAGAGAACAGCGTGACAGGATTGGATGAATTACTGAGAAAAGAAAAGAAACACCACTGAAAGAAAAAACAGGTATATAGATAAAGTTGAGTTGTTTGGTTTGTTTTGCTGTTTGGCTGAAGGTGGATGGAAACTTGGTTTAATGGTGTATAGGCTGGAAGTGAACATGCAGTACACTATATTTGGAGGGGTCAGGCAATGTGTGTATGCATTTAGAGAATGCTAACGTATCCATGACACACATACATGCACTTTGCCCTTGCACCTGTAACATTGTAACCTTAGCAGTCTGTGTGTGTTTGTGTGTGAGTGTGCACCACAGGACCTAAACTTGGTTAGCAGCAGGGTTTTAACTTCTTGCCAGCCCTAACTTGTTGATCCTTTGAGCCTTCAACACATTCAGCATAGTTTGCATGTTATGAGTCTAAGGGTCACTTCACCACCAAAAAATCATGTGGCTTATTGCGGATATATTGATGTGTAACTCTAAAAATGTATAACATAAGCTAAAAGTGTGCGGCTTAAAAAAATGTTCTAAAAAACTTTAGAACAAGAGATTTGTTTCCATTCAGCTTCAGGAAACATTAGCACTGATGTCGACCTTCCAGTTCATCTTAGAGGAGTTTGAGGTCAAGAGTCAACCCAGTCAGGTTCTTACACACTAACTCACACCTTTTCTTTGCGGCCTGAGGGTCTTCTCCCAAAATCTTGCCACAAAGTTGGAAACACACTCTAAAATCCTACAGCAGCCTTTTCTCAGTTGAATTCCTCAGGTGTCCCCAATGTAACAGCAATAACGAGACACTGGTCCCAAAGGTGTAAAATATAACTATTACCAATAAGCAGTATGTATGAATATGACTCAGACCTGCACGATAAATCTATTGTCTTCTATTAATGGGATGAATTGCTAAGTTGTTCTTTCAGACCTGCTTATTTTGAGTTCAGTTTGTCAAAATGACTAAATATAGCCTACTTTCATTTGACTTTATGGTTAAGTACAGGAGGATCACAACTCTTCACTACCTTTATATTCAAAGGCAGAGGAAATTGCTCACAAACCTATATTTTCCCTCAGCTGCAGTCTGAGCAACTCTATTGCTGGCTTTCTGAAAGAAGGGCGTACGAGATGCATATCATCATAACAGAGCAATCTACCGCAGGGAGAGAGACAAGCGATCTCTTTCTTAATCAAATGTTGATGAACACATGTATCCACACACATGCACACATGTAGACACAATTATGCACACATGTACCCAACAGCCGTGCATGCACACGTACACACACATAACCACCCACACACACCCTTGGAAGAAGACACTCACACTTCGCCCCCATAGAGTACATGTCAGTCCATCTGGGATCATTAACACTATGTTAATGAATATAGGGCTGGGGCATGTGAGGAGAGAGAGAATGAGATAGATACAGAAAGAAATGAGGAGAGAGAGAGAGAGATAAAGAGGACAGAAGGTGGGAGGATGGAGGAGGATAATGGATTCTCTCCCAGCAAATGCACTGCCTGAGGTACTTTTTTTTTGGGGGGGGGGCATGGATAAGAAAAGACTGAAAGGGGGGTGGGTAGCGAGAAGGAAACCGGACCACGATGGTGGGTAGTACGAACTGAAAGGGAGCAATTGAGCATACAACAGAGTAAGGGGAGGATGCTCAAGAGCTTGTCAATGTAAAGTAATCAGGGTGATATGTACCCAGTATGTTGTGGCCAGGGGCTGATGAGGGCTCTGTAGAAATAACTGAACAGATGAACAGACGCATGGGAAGAAAGGAAAGACAGCAGAGACAACAGATGAGCCGAGAGAACAGGCAGGGGGACAGACAAGGAGATACAGTATAACAAATGATGGCAGAGGCAATGCAAGCTGACTAGCGTGGTTAAATATTTCACTGGGACTTGCTTGTGCTTTTGTGTGCTGGTGTGTGTGCGTGTGTGTGTGCGTGCGTGTGTGTGTGAGTGTGTGTGTGTGCGTGGGCGTCAGAGTGAGAGTCCATGGGAGAAAGAAAGGAGGACAGAGCGGCAGGGACGAGTAAAGTGTGCCTATTGACTGGGCGAGTTAATGAATCCTGTGGTCTGAATAGTGAGACAGTGTCCAGGAGGGAGGGAGGAGGCTCATTTACCCCCCACAGACATACACATGCGACATTGTTTTAGTTTGTTCGCATGCGTGTCCGTGACTTGCTTTGATACACTGTTAGCTTACGTGTTGCACGTTTACTAACAGCTCAGCCTCATTGGTGACTTTCCAGAAGATGCTCAGAGCAGAAATACCATGTCATTATGAGTTTGTCTTTGCAAGAATCACTATACTGCCCCCCTGCCGGGCTAAATCTATACACATGGAGCGCTATTAAGCAGAAGTGTGCCTCCCTGTGTTTGAATTGGGGACCACCTGTATGCAGATGAATGAGTGTGAATAGGGGCTGGGAGACATGCCTTTGTGGTGTCAGAGAAGGAGCAGCTTGTCGGAGTGTGTCGCTATGAGCCAGAGGGCCAAGGGCCCGCAGGAGGCCGGGGAAAAAGGGACAGAGGGCAGCAGGGTGACAAGCTGTCCATGTGTAGATGAAACAATGCCAAGTGTTAACAAGCCTAAGCTAGCGGTAATGACAGAGGTTGGGTGAACAAAAGGCAACTGTTTGAAATGCAATCTGTGATCAACAGTCAATATGGAGCATATTACAGTAATTTATCCCCTCTAAGCCCCTTTATACCCTTGTCATTGTATAATAATGTTGATCATCCATATGACCTTTTTTTTCTAGTGTCAACTAAGGTGATTCTCTGTGGGAGAGGACAGGGAGGGGAGGAACAAATGGCACATCAGTATCTGAGGCTTGAGGGCACAAAGAGTGATGACGTGATAAAACCAGGACAAAAAAACAGGCAGAAATGTGATCAACAGGATAACATCTCGCGTTGTCTAATAGAGACAGCAGCAGGGATTGAAGCACTCCTACACATCTTTAAACTCCAATAAAAACCTGTGCAAGCACCTGCCTATGTTTGGACAGATGTGTACAGTCATCTGAACAGCTACGAAGCAGTTTGTCTACCATCCCAGTTTTGTCCTTGTTATGTTTCTGTGTGGCTGACGCCCAGTGTTTCCAGTGTCTTTCATCTGTAACACTCTGCTTCACAAAGTTTCACTCCACCTCGTTTTGATTTATTCTCTACTCTCTATTAAACACCACAGCTTCATATTCCTCTGTGTGTCAGGAAACCCCTCCAAATCTAGAGACAGAGATCCCTGACCAGCTCTGATCCCTGCCTGAGGCCGGCAGGATGAGTGTGGAAGTGAAAGAGAAAAGCAAGACTGAAAATTTAATAGGCTGAGGGGACTTTCTCCCACATATCTTAACTCTTCTTATCAAAACATTTATTCTAGCTGGGCTGGTACTATTCTTCTTGCTTCTGACACCATCTGTTTTTGTTTTATAGATCTCTCCACTCCCCAAAACTCTACACGTTCCTCTACAATAAAAATTGCATTTGCTACGGTTGAGAGAGTAGAGAAGAGAAAATCAGGCATTACCAGTTCCAGTTAGCTCTGCACACTCTCTATGTTTTCTTTAACTTAATTGCGCAAGTTATGTAATTGTGGAATTTCCATAGCATGTTGAACAACTTGTGGCAGATACTGTGACGCCTGGAGACAAGTCCCTAGGAAATAAACAAGCCTATTTCCATTTGCTGAAAGGTTTGTATGGCTGTCAGGTCTTCCCCCGACTTCCTTTAATCCACTTTTAGAACTGTTGAGCTTTCCATCGTCTCTAACGCTTTTTCTGTGAATTTCTTTTTTAAGCCATCACGTTTTCTCTGCTTTACTGTCATTCGCAGAAGCCATGGTCTTCCCTCACTGAGTGTATCTGTGTGAGCCTGTATGGGCTGTGGGAGGATTAAGTCTCACTCTGGGAGTCATCCACAGTTTCAACTAGCTACAACACTATCATAAGAGCCTGCAGAGAAGACTTAAATGTTAGCTTGCACACATATTTCTCTGTGTGTTTGTGTAGGCATACATGTATGTGATGGTTGAGCCCAGCCATCGGACTCTTGGCTGCAGCAGCAGAGAAAAAGTGTATTTGTGAGTTGTGAATTTCTAAATTTGTGTTTCTGTCTTGCTACACGGTTGGTATGTTAGATGAACGCATCATGAGGAGATCCCATGTTTGAGCAGCGGAAGTTTGCTGGCAAGGAGGGACACTGACAGTCACTCACTTGTGATGTGTATGAGCAGGAGGATCCTGTTGCTGGTAGTCTGAAGCCTGTGAATCACTGGCTAGTTTTGCTGCAACAGTATTTGCATTTCAGTCATTCCTTAGAGGAAATCAATACATGCGTTTAAAGCTGTTTCTAATGTCAATAGAGCTAAGTGAAAGACGTGGGGTATTACAGGAATAGACACTGGTGTATGTGAAATTATCCAGAGGTTTTTGCACAAGGAGAATTTGTCATGAGCTGGAATTTTTAATTGCATTGTCAGAAATTGTTAAATAGACCACTTGTAGCCATCACACATTACCGTTACCTCTCTTCCTCCTCATTTTCCCGTCATTTTTGGGGGGGAGACATTATACAATGGAAAAGCACCCTCAGCCGTGATTAGTCCCCCAATGCCTACTGGATCTACAGACAGTGTGTGTGTGTGTGTGTGTGTGTGTGTGTGTGTGTGTGTGTGTGTGTGTGATCCTCTCAGAGTGCCAGAACGTGTGTGTGCTTGCCCAGCCAAGCCTAGGGACAGTCAGACACTCAGCTTGTCTGCACATATAAACACACACACACACACACACACACACACACACACACACACACACACACACACACACACACACACACACACACACACACACACACACAACATGCACACACAATGCCCCCTCCTCTTTCCCTGCAGCTATCAGCTATGGAGCTCTGAACCAGCTAACCCAGGCTGGGCTCCATCTCTGCCCAAGGGAAGCCCTCTCCTGCTGGGGCCACAATCCCACTGACACCCTATGGTCTGGACTTTATCCACTCCATCTGTGAGGTTGTTTTGTGAAGTCACCTGTCTGGGGAAGTGGTTAAGCGGAGACCACAAGATTAGACTGACTGATAAGGCAGTAATAATTCTTTATTATCTGACAGAGCATAATCAGCACTCCAACGTGCCTAGACAACAACAGGCTGCAAGAACATACACACCTCCTATACACAGGGGTCTCAGATGATTGAAACACAACCAGTGGGGCAACCAGAGCCAACATCTCCTTAGTAAACTAACCAGTCTTGGCAGCATTAGTGCAGCAACATACTTACAGCTCAGTTTCAACAACAACAAACGCTGTAAACAATGCAATTTAGCACAATACATAATGTACAAGTTGACAAAGAGCATAAGAACGCATAATAACAACCCAACAACTCAAAGCAATGCAAAGAGTTGCAACATACAGTACGTCACAAAGCAATGCAACACAGACCAACAGCAACATATTACAGTGTTACAACACAACAACATAAAAAAACAACAGATACAAATATAACAGAATGGATGTAGGAGTTCACCTAAATTATTCATTTAAATGATCAATTTCCCCTTTAAATAATAATACTGAATACTTCCATTGCCACTGCTATTTTTATATTCAGATTATGTTATGTTATTATGGTATGGTAGATATTAGCTTATATTCTTTTTATTTATTTTATTTATGTTGAGCTGATTTCACTAGATTCTAATTAAGTCCCTCTTGAATCTTAAAATAACCAATTGCCCTGTCGAGAGCGAATGTTTGAGTGTTTCAGCCCTGTTTTTGTCTTTTTGTTGTTCATAATTTTTCTTATCTTATCACCCTAATTCAAATTTAACTTATATTTGTTTATTATACCTCTAAGGTGATATAATAGTCCTAGTAAAGTTGTTTTTGCGTTCGGTGTAGTGGGAGCAGCTGGAGGGAGCGTCTCCAGTGACTGTGCGGGTCTTTGCTCCTATTGGTTGGCGGTGCAGCGAGGGGTGGGGCCACTCCCAGACAAAACAGACAAGTTGCGCCCTCGGAGAACCAGTCAGGAGTTGAAACAGTGTTTGGTGAACTGCATCCCTTTAAACTGTCTTCAGTAGTACACCAGACGCGTAAAAGCCACGATTGGTTTCCGTGCGCGTATTTACGCATTTAAATCTTCAACAACAGAAGCATCTTTTTAATTACCGTTGACTAACAGAACTTGGTCAGCTTCCTGTGGAGAAGAAGAGCTATGGATTTTGTGCATCTGGTTTGTTTGGCGCTGAGCATCGGTGCTTGGTTCGCCTCTGCGGAGAGACACAGCGTCTACTGGAACAGCTCAAACCCACAGTAAGTGCTGATCTGTTGTGCAGTACATGTTGTGTGTGTATAAGTGTGTGTGTATTTTTACCTGCAGTGCGGGGAGTTGTCTAATGTGTGAGTATGTGTAAAGGTTAAAATCACTCACTGCTTTATCCATGTGACTGTTTGTATGTCCTGCTGTCTCTAGTGGCGAGTGGATGTGATTTCCTACTTTGTTAAAATCTCACACTCTCTCTGCCTGCGCTCTTTAACCCGGCTACAACTAAGCCTGTTGTTTTCATTCATGTGACAGTTAAAGGCTCATGTGACGTTCAAAGTCGGGCATGTGTAGTCCACCTTTTTAAACTCACCTAACAGGATAGTGATCAGGTTGTTAGACTACACGGCTCGCAGCGGGGTTGTAGAGAATCAGGAGATTGCGAGCGGGTGCCCAGACAGATGGACAGATTCCCCACTATATTTAACCGCAACACACAGACACAGACATACTCTAATAGTAGAAAATAGACTGACAAGTATGAACTTGGCCAGTGGAGCTGTCTGTAGGGTCTGCACCTGTGTGTGTGTGTGTGTGTGTGTGTGTGTGTGTGTGTGTGTAATGGAAAGTCTATAAATGTGAATGAATCAGTGGGTTAATTTAATGAGTTTTATACAGATACCATATCAGTGTGTGTGTGTGTGTGTGTGTGTGTGTGTGTGTGTGTGTGCACAGAGAGAGGCGCATATTGCTGATTATTTTGTTTTGAGGTCAGAAATGTAATGCTACCCGGCCACTCAGTTGAATCGATGGAGCTTGACAGACGCGCAATATCGCAGCGCGATTTATTGAGCTTTTAGCGTGGAGCGAGTGATCCCGATGCATGAAAGACAGTATTATTTTATAAACGAGCTGAAACAGAAGGACAGGTCCCCCCGCTTCTCTGCTGCCGAGATGGGTCGATTAAAATCCCCCAACAAGGGCAAAAGCCATTATAGCCTTTTAGTCTTGTCTTGATTACATTATTGGCTCTCTAATTGCCCTTTAAGAATGACAATAGACGCAGGGGCTAAAAAAGAGCACTGCAACAATGAAAACAATTGTCCTGATAATTGGATAAGGTGTCTAATGGAAAGTCCTGTCCTCATGAGCAGTGCTTGTGTCATGGGTTAGTCCATGTGTGACTCAACGCCTGGGTTTGACCCACCTGAGTTTTACACCTGAGTCACCACAGACAAGAGGTGAGGAACTCTGGTTCAGGTTGAGACAGAAAAGAAACTATCCAGAGGGAAATGTGTCCTTTTTTTGGTGTGGATAAAGCAGGAAACTGGAGCTCCAAGTTTTAGTTCAAATAGGAAGGCTGGTAGAGACAAAAAGAAGGAAAAAAAAAAAAAAGAGAGAGAGAGAGAGAGATGGGGGTGGTCTAATAGTCAGATTTTATGTCTGCTGTCTCTAATCCAGCCCTGGACTATTTTCTGCTGTCAAATGGGAGTTGTATAACCAGAAGAAAAACCATAATATAACACTAATCCCTTTTTGCTACATGGCTAAACATAGACCCCGACACAGACAGACATAAACTTCACTCTACACAACAACACATCACAAAAATGTGGCTATTCTGCTTGTTTTATATCTGTAAAACTTCCGGTTTCTCTCACACACACATGCACACACTCACACACTCAAGAGGTACAGGCAAAGTTTCTCTGAATGACAGCTACAGAAATTTGTATCAGGAGGATAATGGCAGCTAAAAGCCTAAATGAAACCATAATCGGCTGACCTCTACATGCCACTTGAACAATATTCTTTGCCACATTTTACACTCTGATCTCCATTACTCCTCTATAATCCCTCACCCCCTCTATAATGCCTCTCTCTCTCTCACTTGTTTGTCTCATCCTCTCTTTTCTATCATCTCTATTGTGTCTTCTGGTTTTCCAGCGTTGACTAAAAGCCCACCTGCCCCCCGAACCAACCCCGGTGATCAATCAGTCACCTGTTTTGGGGATTACATTGATCCATCAGCGGGCTTTGACAGCAGCATGCTGTGTATAATTGATGCTAATTGATTCTTGGTCTGATTATGAGCAGCAGTGATTTGTCTTATAGGTGGAGGACAGTGACCAGATGGCAGCAGTCTGCCCATTCATGTTGGGGAGTAGATAAATGTGAAGCAGCTTAAGAGTGTGTGTGTGTGTGTGTGTGTGTGTGTGTGTGTGTGTGTGTGTGTGTGTGTGTGTGTGTGTGTGTGTGTGTGTGTGTGTGTGTGTGTGTGTGTGTGTGTGTGTGTGTGTGTGTTTTCTCTAAACACAGTGTATGTGTTTGATTTTCACCAACTTCTCAGTGTGACTTAATGATTAGAGCTTTATCCCACACATCAAGTCCTTGTAGGGATTTGAGTGTGTTTGTGTGTGTTTGTACAGTTTTCCTCCATGACAGGTGGAGAGGCATGTTTTTCCCCGTCTGGTCCAGTCTTGTTTTCACAGTTCGTGTCTCTGCCTGTGTCAGTTATATGAGCCTGTGTGTGTGTGTGTGTGTGTGTGTGTGAGAGAGAGAGAGAGAGAGAGAGAGAGAGAGAGATTGAACTTGTGCTGCCCTTTACCAGCTCTTAACGGGAAGTGATTTTGTTTTTGTTGTGGACTGAAAGTACGTGATTGTCAGTGTGTGTGTGTGTGTGTGTGTGTGTGTGTGTGTGTGTGTGTGTGTGTGTGTGTGTGTGTGTGTGTGTGTGTGTGCCCCAACGTCAGAGTAAAGTAAGGAGTGGCCATTACCGTAGGCAGACTTACCGAGACTTGATAAATGTGTGACTCACGCTTACACACACTGGGGGGCGAGAGGGAGGACTTGGATGTTAATATTAGCTACAGCCAGCATTCCACCCCGCTGTTACTATACTCAACTCTGTCAGCTGTGTGTGTGTGTGTGTGTATGTATGTATGTATGTATGTATGAGATTCTCTCACTGTACCTGTCTGCTCCTCTCCCCATCTTCACTCCTTTCACTCTCTTTAACAGCTGGGTCTCCTCCCAGACTGGCCGCTGGCCCTGAGCCCTCCATCTCTCTTTTTCGCTCTCCTTACTGATTCAAGATCTCTTTTCTGCACAGATGTGGATACTATTAACACAGCACTCCACAGCCTCCTTTATATCCGCTATCTCTCTATATCCGCTGTTATTTGGCTGCTTTCATCCGTCAAGACTAGACTGGGTTTATTTGCCATGCTCCCAGTATCTGTGCAAATATCTCTATCATAAGTTTAGTGTAAGGTAATATTCTGTTTATCTCCGTTTGTGTCTGGCTCCGTCTGCCGTTTGCTGTTATTGAAGCCGTCCGGGCCTGCCTCAACACGTACATGTGGCCTAGAGGATGAGTTTGGGGTGACGGGGGTTGATGTCTCAACCGCTCCCCTGTCCTTTAACCCACACATTTTATACATTGTATTTCCTCTATCTGTCTCTCTTTCCACTCATTATTTACCCCTCCCCAGCCCATGTCCCGTCTGGTTGTTGGCCTCTAATCTCACAAGAATGAGAACACTCACACACAGGCACACGCACACGCACACGCACACGCACGCACACACACACACACACACACACACACACACACACAGACACACAGACACACAGACACACAGACTAACATAGATTACAGACGGCTTGTAATCTGACCATCTGACCCATAGACACAAAACCATCAACCTCCTGGCTTCATTCTATATTTATGCCTATGTCATCCTGTGATGTAACTTGTGTCTGTTTTATTATGTTATGGCCTCTATAGTCTGAATGTGTGTGTATCTGGGTAGGTGGGTTATTGTGTAACTGTTACGATATATATACGTTGCTTAATAAACCTATAGTTGTCACAGTGGATAATTCCTGCCATAATCTCCCAGATGGGATCCATACTACATCATCAGTACAATCAATTACAAGCACCACAGGACATCTCTATTTATCTCGCTATGCAACATTTAATATCAGAAGGCTTTGTGTGTATTCCCTGCTGATATAACTGTCCTCTTACCTAACACACTTGTGTACACACATACTTTCACGCACCATAGCACACAGGAGTAGCTGAGAATTTCATAAACTGCCGTATATGTTATATCTGTGGTTCAGCCCCCCCCCCCATTACAGTATCCATGTACCTCTGTTTTCTCTCGGCTCTTCCTCTCTCTTCCTTATCTATGGTCCAGACTTCCTCCCCCTCCCTCCATCAGTCCCCCTCTTTTCTCACAGACCTTCCTCTGTTTTTGCCCCAGTAGTTTTCCACCGGAGGAGGACAGAGCACCTCTCAGCCCTGGCTGTGCTAACATTAGAGAGGCCTGCTTTTGCCGAGCGTTATCGTAGTATGTGTGGCCAAGCATACGTGTGTGTGTATGTGTACACTGCTCATTCATAGCATTTCAGGCATAGTTTTGCATTGCTGTCCACTCATAGCCCACCATCGCCCTCTAAAGGGCAGAATTAGCAATATATTGGACGGACGGACTTCTGAGGATGGTTTTTGTTATGCGTCACTTAATTCAAAACTTTTTATAAATTAGAAAAGATGAATATCTTGTGTAAAGTCGTTTAAGTTACTCAGCTTGTTCCCTCTCTCTCGCTCAGCTAGACAGACAGACACAGGCTCACAGATTAACTCTCCATGACCCCCCAACATATTAAACCAAGCATGATACCATTTGGCCTTCTTCTATTCATCATAGACAGAATGGGAGGCTACAATAAGGGGAGACCGGGTGAAAAGATTTTGGGGGCAGAGAGGAGGAGGAGCAGGGTGCAGGGTGAGACAAGGGTGAACTGGAGAAAGAGGTTTGTGTTGAGAAATTAGCCTGGATGAAGAGCGCTGGTATATTATGTCAGCGTTAAGAGACAGGACAAAATAGAGGATAGGGTGAGGGGGGATGGGCTGATTTTGGAAGAATAAAGGAGAGGCAGACGGAGGGTGGAGAGAGTGGACAGTGATGGATGAAGGGAGGGGAGAAGTTTTGAATTGAATGAAGTGAGAAACGGCAGTGTTGACAATTTAAAAGCTCTCATCGTGCAATGGGATTCTCAGTGTCTTAACTATGTCATGCATAAGCACACAGGGATTTGCAATAAGTGGATACAGAGTTGAGTGTTGGATTTATAGTCCAAGTTGAGGCAGAAGATTGTATTGGTGCAGAGTACAGAAAGAATTCCCACTGGGTTTCTTATTGCAAGACAATGAGATAGAGGAAGAATGAAGGTAGATTACATTGTAAGCTAATATAGAATGACCTTTTGGTGTATATTAGATTGGCTATAATGGAGTATCCCACTAGTGAGCAGCTAAACCCATTAGACCCACTGACAGCTCCTTGGCCCGTGTAGAAGAGGTGTGAATCTGCCATACCACAGCAAATTAATAGGGTATTAGGTGTACACCTCAAAGTAAAAGTGTGTGAGAGTGCAACTGGAAATTTGATGAGTGCACATAGTAAACCATCCAAACCGCAGCCCCCCGTTGTGACATTCCAGCGCGTGCACACTTACTACTGATTACCTGCAGAGCAAATGGTGGGGGGGTGCATCTGTTTAGTGTTTCAGTGGTGCTGACTCGCTCTTTGAATGTGTTGTGTGTGTGAAACAAACATCTTCAGTGCTGACTCAGATGGTAGTGTGTGTGAGAAATTGCGACCCTGAACTTTAATCCCTTGACCTGGGCTGCCAGTTTGAAACACTCCCCAGAGGGGGACAGTGAGAGACAGAGTTCCTGCGTCAGTTGTTTGACCGTAACCAGGGAGAGCCCAGGGGACAAATGGGAGGGACAGCAGCGAGGTTGTCGGGGGGGAGGAAAGAGGGATGACAGGAAAAGAGAAAAGGGAAAAGGTGGTAGACAAGGACAATGGCAAGACTTCAAAGCCAAAGTGAGGAGGCCAAGTGTTGAATAACTCACCTACTGTCATAACTACCAGTATATGGCTATTTTACTATTTTATACCCTTATAAAAAACACATATGCATGCACACACACACACACACACACACACACACACACAGACACACAGAGGCCACTGACGCAAAAGCTGGAGTAGCTCTGTAGTGAGAAATGACCTTTTTGCGGCAGAGAGAAAGATCCACTACAGGCACCTTCAAACCTCGCTGTTTACCCACACCTCAGTCACATGCAAAAAAAAAAAAAAAAACACGCACACTCAAACACACAAGAGGCTTCAATAGGCCTTAATAAACAGATGTGCTCATGAGCCCGGGGCATGAGACGCCCTGAATAAGGGTCTTCAGAGAATCCCTCTCCCATGAATGCACACACACACACACACACACACACACACACACACACACACACACACACACACACACACACACACACACACACACACAAACGAACAAACACACGGGGAGATGAAGCTGTTTGGAAAGTAGGTCTGCAACAACTCACACACCTGGTTCTCACTCTCACATACGACATAGCTATCGCGTTAATGCGACTCTCACTCTCCCGAGAACTGTCAGTCAGAGGCGATGGCAGATACGAGAGTCTCCAGGAGCAGACAGCTTTTGATGGGTGACGCGTACAGTAGAGAGCACAGGGAGGATGGAGGGACAGGACCAGAGAAAGACACAGATTTTGTGCTGCGGAACTCAACAGGAATTTTCAGGCTAGAGTTTTCTCTGTTCTTTGACTTGTGGTCGCATAAAGATACCACAAATTCACAGCAAAAAAAAGGCTAATTCAAGCTTAAATGACTGGACAACTCAAACACAACTGTGAAACCACTAAAGACACACTCACAGTCACATGAGCACACATATAACGCACATCCACACTAGTCAGGGTAGTGAAAGCTCCACAGGGGTTAAGGTACAGGGGTTGAAGGGGCCCTGTAGCCTTCAGGCACTCTGTCTTTGGGGAGGGAAAGGGTATAATTACACCCCATTCATTCCCCCTCCCCTCCTTTTCTAGGGAACACATTGGCCCAGACCCCTAACAGCTTTTAATTAGCCAGACCAATGGAGGCGGGGGGGGGGATGAGGAGGTGAAGAGAAGGATAAAAGGAGAGTTTTCTTAAAAGAATGAATCGTGAATGACATTAGCAACAGAATCTGTTTTGTTGGCTTTTGACAAGCCTCTGTTTTCATGCGGAGGTCGGCCAGGCCACTAACAAGGGCACAGTGTGGGAAAAAGGTGAATTTAAACTATTCTTTACTTCAGAGGCAGTAGCTAGAGATCTCCAAGCCCCTTGTTTTCTCCAACCATGTTATTACTGATCTGACTCAAAGAAAACAGAGCAGAGAGGAACAAGATGAGAGTAGAGATTATTTAGCCAATTAGACGCCTACAGGCTGTGTCTCCTTTCCTTTTCGCTGAAACACTTCCCCTTGAAAACACACACAAACAAAGGCGTGCACACCTGCACAGGAGTGTACACACTTACAAAGGACCTTTTCTGAGAGAGCAGTGATTGCAAGTGGAGGGAGGTGATCAGCCTGTTAGCCCTGGATAACAAGTGTAGAGCTGTGCTCAGCTAACAAAGCATGTTTTGACAGGTAGGTTAGCCCTAACCGACACACACACACACACACACACACACACACACACACACACACACACAGGCAGGAAGGAGGGGTTAGAGGCCCACATTTGGAGCCACTATGTCTGTGACTTGGCCAGGGGATCCTAACAGGAGCCACAACAACAGAAGTGGGGGGTCAGCGTCACCACGTCCCGTGCTTTGATGTGGGGGGCACACACACGTACAGAACACATAAACAATGGCAGACACACAGGAGCTGTTTTCATGTCACTTTCACTCTCTACAACACGTCAAACATAAACAGTCTTCAGTTTAAGCACAGACTAAATTTGAAGATTAGAGGCTGTCACGCCTCAGGATGTAATGGGAGTAAGACGCGAATATCAGTCTTTCTTCACCTCCTGGCTTTTGGCTGATCTCACATCACTCGCAATATGCCAGCCAGCCGCACATCACATGTTGTGACAGAGCACGGCCTCACCTCCTGCATCATGTTTGCTTTAAAGGAAAGACCTATTACTTACGCGAAACTGAAATTGAAGACACTAGGTTAGAGTTCATGAAATTACTCACTGAATAGTAGCTACTTATTAACCATAAGCAAAAGTTTGACTAAGGTGAAGATTTAACTGCTTTTCTACTGAACATCATCACAGCACAGATTTTTCACTATTTCGCTGTACTTCATTAGGACACGTGGATAGGAAGGGAGCCAAGAGGAGATGGGAAGAAGGCTCAAAAAGAGCCATAAAACTAAATGAAGGGTAAAGATGAAAAGAGAGAAAGAGAGCGACAGTCTGACTGTCTCCACCCACTCTGTCTCTGTCTTTGATGAAATCAGACAGAAATTGAGAGACGGGTAGAGGCGGCAAATTAGCGTGAGGAGCTTCAACACAGATAGACAAACAACCAGAAACTGGAAAACAGTTTTAAAAAATACTAAAACAGAAAGAGTCACTGAGTTGTGCACATGTAAAAGTTGACTAGCAGTAAAGGTGAAAAGAGAGATTGTGGGGCTGTTTCTTGTAAGCAGGTGATGGTGAATTTCTGCTCAAGGCAAAACAAGGGCAGAAAGCAGGAAGGAAGGTGTGTGTGTGAGTGGGTTGGTGTTAGGGCTTTATGAGATTCTAGGTGTGTTTTCTCCTCCATAAACAAAGTGAACAAGCCCAGCCTGATCAGGCTCTTTCTAATTCTGTCACAGTGACTGGTTTGCACAAGTACACCGTAACACGTCAACACAAACATCCTCACATGGTACCTGAATTCCACCAAAGTAGCTGAACCTGTGTGTTAACATGCATTATTGTGTGAGTAAGTCTGTTTTCTGTTGCTGTGCGTGTCTGTGTGTGATTAGCCCTCATTAGTATTCTTAACACGAATGTTGAATGGGCCGAGCTGTCAGGGTGTGAGTTGAACGGACTGTCTGTTATTCGTTGTTCCCTATTGAGAGGAAAAAAATGCTGAAAATGAAGACATTTGTCAGTAACCTCCTCTCTTCCTGTCTCTTTGCAGCTTCCTGTGGGATGAGTACACAGTGGAAGTGCGCATCAACGACTATCTGGACATCATCTGCCCCCACTACACCCACGGCGAGGTGTCATCGCATGCAGCTGAGCGCTATGTGCTGTACATGGTGGAGAAGGAGGACTACGACGTGTGTAAACCTCACTCCTTTGACCAGCTCCGTTGGGAGTGCTCGCGGCCGTTCGCTCCCCACGCTCCCGAGAAATTCTCTGAGAAATTCCAGCGTTTTACTCCCTTCACCCTGGGCAAGGAGTTCAAACAGGGAGAGAGCTATTATTATATCTGTAAGTATCAATAATAACGCTGGCATTTTTTATCAACATGTTGTGATCCTGAGAAGTTTTCCTGTATTAAACTTTTCTCTATTCTCTTTTCACAGCCAAGCCAATGCATCACCATGGCCAGGACTGTCTTAGGCTGAGAGTGGATGTTGTCGGGCATAAAGGCTCTGAAAAGACCCAGCCCAAGGTGTCACCCAAGGCAGATGATACCAGAAAAAGCATTGATGGAGGAAAAGGATTTTTTCCTGCTGTTGGAGGAGTTCACAACCCATCTAACCGGCTCCCAGCAGGTGAGGATTCAAGTTAATGACAGCAGCTCCATGTCTGAGAGGAGCTCAGCTGGGTGTGTTTACCATGAAGGAATGGTAAGAACCAATACTAATTCTCCCTCCCTTTCCTTTCCTCAGATGACCCTGCTGTGATGGAGCCAAAGGTTCAGAGGAGTATCGGAAGTTCAGGAGCACAGCTGGTCTCCTTTCCGCTCTTCTTTACAATGATCCCAGTCTTAATAGCCCTGATGCTCCACTAAGGATGACGGAGATGCCATTAGCAGAGACAATTCTAATCCAATGCTGGTCATTGGGACCATGAACACTCAGAGACTTTTTTTATATCAATTTTTTTTTTTATACGAGCATGGACAGCGTTGTTGGTGTGTGTTTGTGTGTTTGTTTGCGTGAATGTGGAGCGTGGATCGTTCCAAAGAAGAGGACCTCAAAGATTCTTTTTTTAATTACTTTATTGTGAGGATGGGCATTCCTATTTTGACCATTTAAGATGCATACTTTTTCCAGTCATAATGAACAAAACTGCAAACGAATTGGTCAAAATATTGAATTGAAAATGACAAGGGGATTACATTGTCTTTCAAATTGTCATACCATTGGTACAGATTTGCATTGTACTCCTCATCTCCAACTGTTAATGTAATTTATCTTCTTCTACGTGTGGAGAAATTATTAATTCTGTGTCTTGAAAACTGTTTTCAGCTACTGCCAAATTGGTATACATTATGTAGGATTTTTGTCTTTTTTTTTTGTTGTTGTGTAGCACTCAGCTCCCTGTTATATCTCTTTAGTCTCTGTAAAAGCACCACTGTCACATTAACACCGATACAAAAGCAGACACTTTGATTCAGGTGCTGCAGTTTAAATTAACATCACTAGAAGTTTCACACAAGACAACAAATGGTCTAATCCAGACCTGCGGTTCTCAACCTTCTTTTCTCCTTTTTTGGCTCATGAGCCTTTTAAAGTAATGCCTACTGCTGCTCATGCAGATTAAACAGTAATTTATATATTTTATATTTGGTAATGTAATTCAGAAGAAATGCACCCAAATTAATTTGGATCCTAGAAATATATATTCATTTTTGTGTGTGTGTACGTGTGTGAATGTTCACTCCTCTTTTATATTATATATACATACATCCATATTCTCATAAGGTTGAGAGCCACTGATCAAAAGAACAAAACAGATACACTAACAGGGGTTTTAGGGAGCTGAGCTTCATCCGTACTTATGGTTGTTCTCATTTCTACTGTCTCAACAGTATCATGGTACACTGGCTCATGTGCAGATGTGATCCCACTCATACACTGTCAAACCTCAAACTGAAGGGACTTCCCAGAATACAATTGTTTTCTTGTTAAACATGCTTGTGTCATTTTGTAAGTGTTTATATGTAAATTTGTATATAGAGAAAACTATAAAACTGTTTTAAGATGTGAAAAAACTGCAGAGAAATAAAAAAAATTTGATGTTATAACATTTTCTGTCTGGTTTTTATCAGCTCTAGTAGAATTTATTTTTGCACTAAACTACATTGGATCTTGAAATCCCACTGACGTCACTGAGATTTTGATGGATGACTCAATATTTTGGCAAAGCTATCCATCTCCTGTCCGATGAAATCTCTCCAGCACCCTCAACATTTCCAACTCCATGTCTTTCCCAGCCTCTATTTCTCATCCCCTCTTCTCTGCCTTCTCCGTCTTTCATCCCTGGTGACATCGCTTGCTCTGGCTTAGATTTCACAGCCTAAAAACCAAACACGAGAGCCGAGAGGGGCACGATGAAGGAGTGAAAAGACGGGATAGTGCAGCGAGAGAGGCCCACAAGCAAACTGACAACTGGGTGTGAAGGTGTCACTCTCGCCTCCTCGCTTACACTCTTTCACTCTTTTTTTGCCCTTTCTTTTACTGCTCTGTACATCCTCTTTGGAGGGAAAGCTGAACATCCGTCCACACAGTAGTATGTTGGAATGAAGAGGAGCACAGGGCACAAACCTCAGAGCTGACTGAAAACTGTCAAAAGTCACTATCCCCTGCAAAAACCACGCAACATATACGTTCAAAACCAGAACATAAAACTCAGTTGTTTGTTTTTCCATAATCACGTCATAGTTTAAATTCACTGCAGATGATCATGCAGTCTCAGAAATCTTGTTGCAATGTAGCACCCATGTATCTGTAGAGTTCTGTACAGTAGGTTAATGCAGGACAGCCTTTCACTGTGTCCGATGGAAGAGACCAAACATGGCAGTATTCATGGTAATTTTTCAGCTTAAGATGATGTCATGCAGCAATGTGCAAAGAGTGATGAAATGCAGTCAGATTGCAACTGTAACATGTACATTTAATAACCTATAAAATCTGCTATTGCCAGGTGATAAAGAAGTATTCAAACCAGTTACCTGGGTACATTAATGTGTATGTTTCATTTACATGCATAACAAATAAATATACACCAATTATATATAATGAAACAACAAGATCTAAAACCTAAAAATGAAATAATTCCCAAACCTGGGGATCCAGAATCGATCCTATCTCAAATCAATGAGGGTTGCCATGCGTTTTTAAGATAATTTGGATGATTTCATGTTCTCAGACCGGATGAGGAAAAATTCTCTAAACTCTGCAATACTTTATTTTATGTTAATGTTGTATTTAAAATCCTAATTTTCAGAAAGATGCAAAGTAAACTGCATAATGTTTCCCTCTGTAATGCAGTGGAGCAAAAGTACAAAACACACAAAAAAATTTTGATTGTTCCAACACTGACAATTGAAAACTACACTGACTGAAAATGAAATAAATGTACTTTGGAAATATATTTGAATTTTAAACGTCAAGCAACAGCAAAAATAGATAATAATAATAATAATAATACATTTTATTTATAAGCGCTTTTCTAAATACTCAAAGACACTTTACATAAAAAAAAATAAAAAATAAAAAAAAAAGATGATGCATGATTGGATTACATTAAAATATGTTAGAAACTACCAAAGGCAGCATATCATTTAAAGGACCTAGAGGAGTTTTACTTTAAAAACAATGTCATACAAAGAAAAAGGAATTTCAATTTCATAACAGAATGTCAAACATTAACCAGAAATAGAAAAATGTTCAGCATCTTTATAGAAATGACATTAAAAATGATGACATAAAAAATGAAGTGAAAGAAATGAAATGTCAAACAGATGCAAACTTTAAAAAAAAGGCTTGAAAATGAAGAAGAAGGAGGGAGAAAATTACTTATCAAACACCGTTGTTAAAGGTCAAGTTTGAGAGATCTTTTGGAAAGTGTAGCGTGAAAAAGGGTTTGTGGAAAGAGCTTCAGAGCAACGAGGCTACACTGCTGAAGGCTCCTCCGCCCCTCTGATGCTCCGTCCTGACAGCTGGACGCAGGAGGGAGGAGTCGGATGATCAGAGGGTCCATGATTGTGGGGGAGGTAAGAGAGGTTAGAAGGGGCAAAGAAAGTTAATAAGGACATTTGAGGTGATTAGCATTTAACTCAACTGAACTGTGTTAAATGGGCAGGCAGCAATAGTTTAAGGTTTTAATTCACAACTTGAAATATGACTCCTCATCTTAAAAGCTGGATATAATATCCATTAAATAACACTCTGTAGTCCGAATACTGTCTAGTTGAAAAATGATGCATGTGGAATTAAATAAATCAAATTACACTGCTGCATCCCAATGGAGTACAGTAAACCATTGCTTTGTGAATTTTAAAAAACCCACCTTAGCTATAGGCCTGTAACATTAGCCAACTAACTAATAATGGTGACATAAAGAAGATTCTTCCAGTAAGTCAGCTAGTGTTGCCAAGTTGTTTTTATCTTCACTTCATTATACACCTATTTGGGCACTTGAACTGGTGCAATATCGACAGCACACTCCTCCTTACAAGTTGTGATGATGTAAATCAGTGGTTCCCAGCACCCCTTAAAACAAAGCTTTGTTTGCTTGTGGACCCACATCACAGGCCGCATGTGGTGGCCTATTGAACCAAAGACTGTACTTTTTAGGCTCCTGACGATATATATAAGCATCCAGTAATTTACAAGAAAAAAAAACAAAGACTGAAGACTGAAAAAGGAAATATGCTTCTGTGCAGCAGAAATCTGTTTATTCTGCTTTCCTATTCTTTTAAAGCAATATTACAGTAATGTAGTATTGCACTTCCATAATTTTGGGGATCTCACAAAAGAAATATTAAAACAAGAGTGAACTTCTTGTTTAAAATCCCAGGAGTGCCTCGATTTGAACCCCAGATTGGAAGCTATGATATGATATGAAAGTAAGTTAGACAGTAAGTAACACATACATATTAAATGTTAAGATGTGCATAATACTATAAAGTATAAACTGAAATCTACATCTACACCTATTTTGACACCAGCTCCTTTTGAGATCTGTTCATCTTCTGTTTTTGTTATATGGTGTATCCAGTATGTGAGACCCCTGAATATTGGGATGAATAAAGTTTAATTGAACTGATTTTAACTCCCATTACACAAGCTACCCCAGTAAAGTGCCCCTCTGACAGCCCTCCATCCATCACACTGAGGTTAAACTCAAACAGCCAGCTCACTGGACCTACAAACTTCTTGCAACGTGATGACGTAACGCGCGACGTCCGCCATAGTTTCAGCACCTGATTGGAGCAAATCCACCCCACCTGTTTTATCACACAGCCAATCAGAGTGCAGAAACACTGAGCACACTGACTGCAAACACGGAAGTAAAGTGCGAGAAACAGGCGTCAGCGTACTTTTTATCGATCTCTACTTCAATGCAACTGAAGCATCTGTGATTAAAAGCAGACTTTGCACGTTTAATAGCTGCACACGTTTATTATTATTATTTTTTTTCCCGTTCTATGGATTTCTTGCAGCTTCTGTCATGGGCCTGCATCGTGTTTACAGTCGGGATGTTCTCGACTGGACTGTAAGTTTTATTGCTCTTTAATGTCATGCTGCATGGCAGTGTGTCACTCCTCATTTGCTTAAGATTGGTAGAAAACAGGAAGCAGGTTTTCTGATCTAATTCCACTTGCTGGTCTGAACTCAAGTAAGCCAGAACTTGTGACAGTGAAGGGATGCGACAGTATATGGACCCAGACAGATCAAGTTTATTTGATTTAGAAGTATCTGTATGTGTGTGTGTGTTGACCTTTTGGCTGTCTCTCTCTCTTTTTGTATTGTGTGTGTGTGTGTGTGTGTGTGTGTGTGTGTGTGTGTGTGTGTGTGTGTCTAGGACCGACCTGAAGAAGATGTGGGAATCCAAAAGTGCTGACAATATCCAATTTCTCCCTTTCCTCACCACGTGTCTTAAGTAAGTTAGTGTGTGTGTGTGTGTGTGTGTGTGTGTGTGTGTGTGTGTGTGTACACAATCCTTGATCTTGCCCTGGTCTGAACATCTATGCTCCTCTCGTTTCCATAGTAACCTGGGCTGGCTGTATTATGGGATTCTGAAGAGAGATCAGACGATCGTCCTGGTCAACATTATTGGAGCTCTACTCCAGATCCTCTACATCTTCGTTTACTTCCACTATACAAAACAAAAGGTCAGCTGGGCATCAACTATATAACTTTATTTGAGTTTGTTGTGTGCACAGCTTTCTCTCAGCATCTGTGTGGGTGTGTTTGTTTCAGAGACTGGTGACGTCCCAGACCCTCGCAGCAGGGACGGTGCTGACCGTCGGTTGGTTCTACTTC
Source organism: Dicentrarchus labrax (assembly GCF_905237075.1). Classification (NCBI taxonomy): domain Eukaryota; kingdom Metazoa; phylum Chordata; class Actinopteri; family Moronidae; genus Dicentrarchus; species Dicentrarchus labrax. Next base: position 11,508,533 of record NW_026136707.1, on the reverse strand, counting down.
ACCACGTTTCTTCCTGAGGGAGAAGCGCGGCTCAGCCAGCTAGGCCTCACCTGCAGCGTGGTCACCGTCAGCATGTACCTGTCCCCGCTCACCGACCTGGTACAGCTCACATTCATTACAGACAAACGCAAACTAGACACAGCGTGTACATCTAACTTACCATCATCTCACGGGGTTCATAGATAATGTAGAGACAGTATGTTTTTATAATTGTAATATCTGTTCTGGAATAGAGGTATAGTTAGCTTGTTTATTGTAAATAAATATGTTCTATCTAATAATCTGCTAAAATCTGCACATTATCAAATTGGCATACATAAGTGATTCAACTATTAGAACAAGGGTCTCAAACATACTGGCCCTCCATCCCATCGCTCCAGCATGTGACGTAATAAAAAGATAATATAATCTGTCCGGAAAGAGATTTTATATATTTATTTATTTATTTATTTATTTACAGTTTATTGTTTCGTATCAATTTAAAGTAACTCTTGATATAAAATTCAAATAAAAGCAATTCTGTTTAAAAAAAAAAAAAAAAAGTATGTTCCAAAATAATGGTAAAGGTCAAAGGGGCTGTTTTCTTCACAGCTTAACTTAATCACTCGGACTACACTCAGTACGTACAACTGTAAACAGCACATTTAGTCTTTTCCGACCGTATCCCTCACTGAACATCTGTATAGACAGCAGGCAGCATCTGTTCTGCTAACTCAGTCAACTCTGCACGTGCAGCTATTTACTAATGAAGGAATAAATCCCCTGTTCTCTCTCTTTCCTTTTCTCTCTTTGTGTCATCTTGTCTTGTTCTCCGTCTCCTATCCTGTTTATCTCCTTCCCTCCATCTGTATCATAGCTCTGAATGACCCGCAGTCAGTTTCCTGCCTTTCTTTCCCTCATCTGTCTCTTCCTGTTATTCTCAGTCTCTGTCCCCTTGGTTACATTCTGTTTTCTGCTTACCGCTTACATGATTTTATGTTTGCACTTATCAACATTATTCTACAAACATTCCAGATGTACTTGTACTGACAGGCGTTCTTAGTATTGCACTTGTTTGGACACAACAAATCTGACTGAAATAGTTGTGTAAAGAATAAAAAAAGAAAGCTTGAGAGAGAAGTTCAAACTCTGCTTGCTTTGTCACATCCACATACCTGACCAGTTGCTACATGAAGTGGGTATGGATCCCGGATTTGGGGTTTTGGAGGAAGAGAATATCTGAAGTTTGATGACCATATAACAAGCAGTTCTCATGGAGTATGCTGGCACCTTAATTCAGCTTGCTGATTTTTTTTTTGCGTGACTTGGAGGCAGCAGAACAAAACATAAACATAAAGATTGACATATTATCACCTTATAAAATTGTTATGGCAAACACATTTGCAAGCGATTGCCTATTTACACAACCAGCAGATCTGGAACAACATAATCATTCATTTGGAGTCATGTTTCTGGCCACCCGACATAATGGAAACTGTCGGCCCCAGGGGCCATTTCCAGCCCTCATCCTCCTCCTGCTAGCCTGCAACATAATGTCAAACATATAATCTGCCTCCTAAGATTTTTTTTCTGGATGATTCAGTCAGATATTGATATACAATTAAAATACACAATTATATTTTAAAAAATAACAATAATGACAAAAGGTCAAAGGTGCCCAGCAAAGGGTTGATAAAAGCGAGCAGATTTTGGGGGTTTCTCTGCTAGCAACAAAGATTATATAAAATGATGATATATAAATGTATAGTAACTGCTGTTTGCATTCATGTTAGTAACAGAAATACTTTCAGAATGTTGCGCTATCGCAGTACTGGAACATTGAAGTGGCCCTCCTGTGTGTTAACAGTACCAACTGTGGCCCCCAAGCCAATTTGAGACCCCTGAGCATACATTTGGTTTATCAGTGGGGTTTTTTTTCCTGGAAACAGCTGCCTGCTGCTGCTAGAAGCAAGCATGACAAGAGCAATGAGAATTAACCAAAACGATAAAAATTGCCAGCTGTTAAACCAAAGCAGTGACCTGAAAGATGCTAAGATGCTCCACAGAGCAGGAGGGGAACTGCACAGCTTTCACATTACACATAGTGCTTTGATCCATTGTATATAATATAAAAACTCTAATCATTTATTATTAAAGCAGTTTTTTTTTTGTTAACTAATTGTTGCTATCCTCTTCCTTTTTAGGTAGAAATAGTGCGTAGTGGTAATGTGAAGTGCTTGTCCTTCCCTCTGACTGTAGCCACCTTATTCACTTCAACTTCCTGGGTCCTCTACGGTCTTCAGTTGAAGGACAACTATATTGTGGTAAGACAGACGGAGAGAACATGCACATGAATCACACCTGTAAACACAGTTTCTTCATTAAAATCAAATGAAAGCTATAATCTTCTTCTTGTTTCCGTTCATTCAAGGTTCCAAACACGCCGGGAATCTTCACCAGCCTCATTAGATTTTATCTGTTTTGGAGGTTTGCATCTGTCAATCAAAGCTCACCTTCCTATAAGCCTATGCATATATGAGATTATATATATATATATATATATACACACACACACACACTCAGTTAAGAAAATTTAAAGAGATGGCTGATCTGTTGAATCCATGGAGGACCGCAGCAAAGCTCTCCCGTCACTCGTCTTTTTTTTATCATACGGAGAGACGGAGTTACATGGAGGGAGCTGTCATTGGATGACGGTGTGGACGTAATGTCTGTTGATTTTATCGTTTCGGGGAAGTGTATCAGTTACTCAGTTGGGCAGGAAAATCTATGATGTCATAATTTTCTTGTTTTTCGGGGCGTTTTCTGCAGCTAGCTGTGTCTCTTCTCCGTGTCCTTCAAGTGCTTTCTGTTAGATCGTGTTTGCCTTTAAAGATTAACGGCGTTTTCTGATCTACCAACATGTCTTGCACTCTGTTCACAACCCAGTGAATTGGACTGAATCTCCCTCACCTCATACTAGCCAAAGATTTTGTGGAGTTGTCACTTGCTGGCTGCTATTTTCATGTTACATATAGAGGCTTTGGTCTCTGGTACTCATGTATGGAATAAGGTAGTATATAGTTTGATATTTTCTCCACAGTCTGCTGAGGCAATGATGATTTCATATCTCTTTAGAGGTAGTACTCATGCCTCTATAACCATGCTGACAGAATATTGAGTCATATCAGTGGCAGTAAATTATATTTGTTCAGAATTGTTTTCTACATATTTTACGTCTTTTTGATACAGAATGTGTATGTTTGCTTATGTCCAAGATCATATATTGTCTACTTATATTGTTAATGCTATTTTTCTAAGCTCTTGTATATGGGATTAAATAAAATTAGAAAATAAATTAACACCATAGGGTTTGTTTACATGAATGAATGATGTTTGTTTTTCTGGTGGCTGGTTTTTATGAGTAATAGAGTTTTGTTTAGTCTCCTCATTATTATCTGTAATAAGGACATATGTTATGCAAATTAAACAGCCGAGTGTCAATGCTGATTCACTACACTTCTAAAGGATGTAAGATCTTTAAAGGTGCCATGTAAATAAATTTTTACTTTAACCATCAATGACTTTTATTTTCTGATTGCTTGTTAAGTTGTGACCATGGTGGACATGAAAGATTTTGTTGTGAGAAAGCTGCACTTGACGCTTTGAAGTAGATTTGTGCTGTAGTTTGGAGGTTCTGTTTTGGACGCAGTAATGAGCTTACATGCAGATGGAGATAAGTGTGTGTGTGTGTGTGTGTGTGTGTGTGTGTGTGTGTGTGTGTGTGTGTGTGGAGAGAGAGAGAGAGAGAGAGAGAGAGAGAGAGAGAGAGAGAGAGAGAGAGAGAGAGAGAGAGAGAGAGAGAGAGAGAGAGAGAGAGAGAGAGAGAGAGAGAGAGAGAGAGAGAGAGAGAGAGAGAGAGAGAGATTGGGGTGGTTGTGCAAGAAGAGACAAAAGCTTGTTTGATGGTCCAGCAGTGTGAACAAGCTTGTTTGTGTGAGTGTGTTGATACAGAGAGGGCAGTGGTGGGAAAGGCCACGCCAGAGGTTCTCATCCCGTGTGTGTGTGTTACATTGGCCTCTCTTCCTGAGCTCAAAGAGCCTGCGCCTGACAGAACACACAGACACAACACTGTATTGTGCTGGAATGGAGTGTTATGTAGAAAAGCTAAGCTGAGAGGACTGGAGGTGGGAGATAAATGAGCTACAGTTGAAAGAAGGAACAAGAAAGAAAAGGGGACATTTTTGAGCAGAGAAGAGAAGAATGTATAAATGAGGTGGGAAACAGAAAAATTTGGAACAAGAATAAAACAATTCAAAGGAGAAATTTAGGTTAGCTTGTTCTCTAGTTCTGTTGTAACACGGTGTTTAATAAAGCAACACTAAGAATCTACAGCCATGCTACCAGCAATGTCAGCATGCTAATATGCTCACAATGCCAAATTATTATATATATTATATTTTTAGTATATGTATAAAGTTTTAAGATTCACCATTTTCACTGTCTTAATTTAGCATGTTAGAATCCAAAGTACAGCTTAGGTTGATGGGAATGTCATTAGTCTCTTGATTATTTGGTCATAAAAAGTATTGGACAAATTCAAATTTTACTGATGATGGTAGATAAAAGATCATGGCATCACCAAAATTTATCCTGAGGGTGACATGAGTTTTCCATTCAACGCTGATGGAGACATTTCATTTCGAATGTGAACCTCATCAAAGTCAGTCAGTGAACTGTACACATTTTATTTGTCAATCCAAACCGTAGATGTTGAGATATTTCATAGGATAAAGAAAGACTGTGATCTGCTGGTGGCACGAAAGAAAAAAGAGGATTCATCCTCTGCGGACCATGAGTGTGTACAGAATTTTATGACATGCTATCCAATGGTTGTTATGATTATGAGGTTGTGATATTTAAGTTTGGACCTTTGTGGTATACCAGAGCCAGCGCTAATGGCTAAGAATATGAAAACGATAAAGCAGAAGGAAAGGATGTATAGAAAAGAAAAGGGTAAATTCTAGGGACAATAAGGGAATTCTATGGATTTCTCTTGTTATTGTGTAATTAAGTTATAACAAAAGTTCAGTTTCAACAAGTGTATTATAAAAAAAAAACCAATAGAGACAGGATAGTGCAGACGAGTGAGTCAGATTCAGGTCTGCTCTTGACCAGAAATATGTTATGATAAACAACCCTGATAAGAGATAAAGTGGGGGGCCTTGTGAGAAGAAATTAGTCATTTAGGAGGAACAGGAAGGTAGGGGAAGAAAAATTAGTAAACGATGAGTCCAGGAGAAGATAAGGGAGTATTGGGTGTTGTCCATTCTTCTAGTGAATAGAGACACAACTTAATGAGGTTGAAGAGACAATGTATGGAGTCAGATAGGCTGGCCGGACACTCACCTCATTATAAACTGGGGCTTTATTGTAAAGAGACAACATGTTAAGTGTTAGGCAGGAAATCAAAACATGGTCCTTACCCTGATGTGTACACGTCTTTGGTCGACAGCCAAATAGAGACAGAGGTCCTATGTTTTGTATACGTGTGTGTGTGTGTGTGTGTGTGTGTGTGTGAAGGAGTAAGGGTATTGAGGGGGCGTAATCAGCTGAACAATGAGTACAACTCACAAACAGGATCCCTGTGTTTCCTGTAGTAGAGTCTCTTTAAACAACACACAGATACACACACACACACACAATTTGACTTTAATGTTTGCACACATCCTTTTAATCATAGGTATATACACATTATATGTACAGTATGCTGTCTCTTACACAGACTCCCACAATCTCTTCCCCACAAACACCATGTGTGCATTCAGATGTCTATTTTTGTCATTGTCATTTTGAATTCGGATCTATGGGTTTTGTTTCCCCCGTAATTACACACAACAAAGTCTCTGCTAACATGCAGTCTGCAGCCAGACAGTGTGCATACTCAGCATATAAACACACACACACACGGCATACACACTGGGGGGCAGTCAGCAGCTTGTGCACTTTCTACCATCAGTAAAACCACACCTGTCCCAGCTGCTGTTTTGAAGAGAAGAAGAGGGGAAGAAGGAATGTGCTTCTATCAGTTTTCCTGTCCGCCCCTCACCCGTCCCAGCCTTCTCTGTCGCCCTCGTCCCTCGACTTGTTTATCTAATTATTCCCATGGCCAGCTATTGTTCCTCCTCTACTCTCTCTCTCTCACACACACACACACAAAACATACTGTCATCTGATTTCGTTCTTTCTCCTGATTGTGTTTTTCTTTACCTCTTCCCAAATCCCATCTCTTTCTCATATCTTCTTACACCCTCTCTTCTCAATGTATCACTCTCCTTCCTTCACCTTGCATTCCTCTAAAATACTTGGTGGTCCCGCAGTCCTGCTCCTACACTTTATGATATAATCACACACGGATGGCAGCCATGTTTTGTACACTCAGATCATCTGCAGTGATAATCAGGTCTGTCTCATGAAACTGTCAGGCAGTCTAAGATTTATATAGATTTTATAAGCAGAGGAGAGAGGAGCACACAAGCTTTCTCAGCTCAGAAAACCACTTCAAGCTCTCGTTATATGCAGCAGATTTACACATAAAAGTCCCCAATTAACACTGAAGCTTTCTATCACAGCTTTTTATTAGTGTGCATGTATATGCATGCACTGCCCTGTTTGTAGATGCAGTTGGTGCTGTAGGTATTTATGGGGAACCATGTGCAGAGAGCAGCAAGTGGCTTTCTATTCCCAGTTTTACCAGCTTCGCCACCTTTGTTTTGATTTTATAATCAGCATTTTTCTCCTCAGAGCCTGTTAGTTGCACAGCTGAGGGGCTCACACAAGAACTTGGGTGCATCGTACATAACACACAAAGACCACCTTCCTGTTTTTCATACACACACGCAAAAATGTGACTGTTCAGCTCTTACACTGTTACCAGTTGGTGCTGAAAGACCTTTGCTCGGTTCTTCTGCCACGGAAATAGATTTACAGGCAGCCCTCCGGTGTGTCCTGAGGGTTATAGTGCGGTTCAGTATGTCCTGTCTCAGTCAGTCCAGATTGTTTTTTGCTCACTCCTCCTTCCTCTTCTTCCTCCTCCTCCGCTTCTGCCGCCATTCAGAATGGGAACAGTGAGTAAAATGATATGTGGACAGCTAGTCATTAAGCTGTCAGAGGACAACCTGTGAACCAAAACAAGCACATATGAACACATACACACGTACATACCTTTGATATAATTTTTCAGGTATCCTACTGTTTTACCAGCAGAACATATCAGGGATTCAATAACTGGCCCCAACAACAGCTTTACAAGCAAGTAAGTTTAATTTAACATGTTTTGCTGGTTTCCAAAATAAATACATTTGCATTAAACTCACAAAATTCAGTTCTATAAATCACTTCTACTTGTATAGTGAAGACAAGCCAGGTTATAGTTGTGAAGAATACAATTAAAAACCGAGCCAAACAGGTGGTACAGTACAGTTAAGGACTTTATAGAGAGTTAATGTTTTCCTGTCTAAAAATGACACACATAATACTCACAGAGCCTGAGGGGCTGTGGTCCTGTCTGAGCATGCTCTCCGACTTTGGCATCCGTCCAGAGCACACACACACGTAGCAGATTTGTGTGTGTACATGTGTAAGTGAGGATTTGGGAGTGTTTTTGAATGGCAACCATGTAAAGTGGATTTGGATTTGATTGCAGGGGTGCATGTGGATTTCAGTGCAGTGGCACACAGTGTATGTGCAGGACATAAACGTCCACTGTGATGTGCAGAGGTGCTGAGGAAAGACAGGAGACACGGCTGTTTAGGGGACTTGGAGTCTGTGCTTGCATTAGCAAACATTTCTGTAGCTTCCTGCACTGTTTGCACATTTGAAAGTTTATTACATCTCGTTGCGTGTGGAACTTTTGCAAGTCTGCATGGCACTCAGCAACTTTGCTTCGGTTGACTCAAACAAACGAAAGAAAGCTTTACTGCCTGTCTAAATACAGTAGTTTCATCTCAGGTCATGATAATAGATCAAGATCTAATAAAACTTAGTCAGTGACGGTAGCAAATATCTGAAAAGCAACAACATGGTTAAAATTTATTTTTTTACTTCCACTGTAATCTGTATTCATTGGAAATTCCTTACTTATCCCCATTATTTGTACATACTGTAGTTTAGTTCCTTATTTGTCTTATCTTGTGACTATAGTATTCATCATAAGACCATCTGCCAACTCTTCTATAACAAATAATAAAGTTTCACAACCAAATTCAACTGGAAATTCAGGTGAATTTCACACTAACACATTTGCGTGCAAACAGACACACACTGGCTTAACCTTTGTGGGGAGGAGCTCTGTCTGGTAAACGTGTAAACTAAACGGAGCTGTAACTAAGACACAATGCAACCACACTGGGACAGAGCCCCATGGAGGTTGAATTAGGTCTAGAGAGAAAAAAAGCACTTTAGTGAAATGCTTTTTCAACAGCACATCTTGCACTGAGGTTTGACTGTGTTTAAAGTTAACAGTGGGGCCAATGTGGTGTTAATGTAGAATTTACTTTTTTGTTTTGTCGGAGGTTTTATTTCTTTATTTTTTGTTTCTCCCCCTCCAGGCTGGTGAAGGCCATAGAAAACCTCCAGTGTTTCTCCCTCTCTGCTGATCCCTCCTTTTATATTTATTTCTAATTACGTCTGTATGTGTGGTGCAAATGCAAACTAATATGTGACACTCTCCAGAACTTTGCAGATCTGTACTCTCAGGAACTACACAAAAAAAGGAATCAGTCTTGACTAATTGTAGCATATGTGCATTTGAATTAATGTTGATTTATATGTCGTGTCACGAACAAATAAACAGGTACAAGAAATGGGAAAAAGAGAAAGAGAAAGAAGGAGAGGGAGAGAAACATTCTTTCAGGTGTAACACAATGAATAACACAAAGATGGAGCCAAACAGAAGCTGAAAGCTCTTAACTTGTAATATCGGACCTGTCATCACAGATTTGTGGCCAGACAAGTCAGTGTTGACATTTAGTGCACCTGTTGCTGAGTAGCCTTTTTTTACACAATACATAGGATAATCAGACAAAGCACAAACAATGTCGCCCCCTAATGGTGAAGTTTTATTATTGCAAACTCCTCCAGCCAAATTCAGAGAGCTCCAACAGTAGTATGATTGCAACAGCATCTGTTAATGTAAAAAACAATGACTAACGCACAACCACTCTGGTCTTACGCAGTATCCATGAACTCTTTTACCTTTGTGGAACATTCCTATTTGTTGCTGTCTGGGTGTTAAAACAATGTTCCAACTACCAGTCCAACTGGCTCCCCTTCTCTTGCTATGTCTTCTGTTCACATATAATACAGCTGTTGAGCTCTTAGCCTCCCTCTTTCTGTTGCTGTTGTTCTGTATCAGGTGTCCCATAAGGTGTGTCCTGGCTTTGTACAAAATAGGATGATTATATTTAAACCCTGTGGCACAATAGATCCACTTAACGTGTTCATGCAGCTCTGGCACACTCGAGTGATTAAGGGGCACACTTGCCCTTACATGCAGGCGGGCACCACACACTCATAGAGACATCAGTTTTTTCCATGACATTTAAACAAGGAGAGTCTCTTTTCATAATCCCTTCTGGAGTGCTGCTCTGCTGTTTACAGTCAATCAAAACGTGACAACTTTATAGCATGTGATAGCTATATTTGACCAAAAACATGTTTATCTTTTGGTTGTAGAGCGGGAAATGACAGGCAATGAGGAAAGTAAAAGCATAACCAAGAGGGTCCAAAATATACAGAGACAAAAGGTGTCTGTGTTAACTGTATTATGGAAAACAAATTTTGTTTTTGAAAAGTGCAAGGAAAAGACATCAGAGCATTTAATGATAATATAGCGCGGTTGTTATTTGACACAAAGTGACTCCATGTTACAGTTATCAGTCATTTATTGTTGTTTTCTCATGACATGATAGAAACATTCTGCCAGCAAAGATAAATCTAAATTAAGAGATTCTGATTTCTCTGATGCTACAGTCTAAAGTCATTCAAGTGCTATGCTGTAACGCAAGTAGAGACACACACATACATACAACAGAAAGCATGAAAGTCACAGCCAGAGCTCACATACACACCAGAAAAATCATATTATATATCAAAATACAGTCGGAGCCAGTCTATATGAAAATATTACAATATAGACAATCTCTTGCATTGAAATGATGTATAACTGGGCTTATACATTCCCCAAACATAACTGCGAATCCGCTTAGTCAATAAGTAAATGAGCTACTGCCACTTGCAGTAGGGAAAAAAAATGAAAGTCACCCAGATCTCATAAAATAGACCTTTTCTCACTAGCCTACTTCAGCTGGTTATCTTGTCATCCATCCACTTCCATTGACGTCACATCTCATCATTAATATTTATGTGCAAATGACTCAAACACCACAGTTTAATACCGGACAAGTAGGCCATCGTCATTTTTAACTTTCGTCAAAATGTAAAACACTGAAATGTAAAACAGTATAATGAGAACAATATTCCTCAGAACCTTTTTTTAATCTGAAAACACTGAGGCAACTGTGAGCATATTTACCCAGCCGAAAGTCCTTTTTGAAATGCAAAACAGCGACTATATAAAATACCAACTGGGACTGTTTAGACACAGAGACACGTGATCCTGACATGAGCCAGCTATGCCACCTCCTCACTATTCAACAACCGAGAAATATTCACATTCTCTAATTCTGAATTATATACACATCGTTAACACTTCTTGAGGCTACATAAAAAAATTAAGATATAAAATTAGACATACAGTACATCTGAGGTGCTTTACAAGGTGACAGTTATCTGCATATATGTAAGTTATGAGTCCTAGTTACACTTGCATGCAACGTTTGTTGTCCGATCATTCTGGGACAAATTAAGACAAGTGTAGAAGGAGAGCAGATTTTTCTTACATTGCAAACAGATTTTTTTTTTAACCTGTTATAAAGGTGTTTAACTCACCCTGTCAACAGAATTCTGCATAGTCTAAAATCACTTCAGCCACAATGTCCATAGGAGCATTGCAAAACTGAGGAGAAAGAAAGCAGGAAAGAATATAAAATAATTAAAGCCAAAAGGCAGAGTTAATATTTCCAGGCCAAGTGCAAATGCAAATGAACGTCCGATATTTATAGTCAGATCTCAAAAACCACACTGAAAGGAAAAATGTAACCATATTTAGCAGTTACAGTTCAATCAAGTATCGAAGATCAAGGCAATTAATTATCAACCCTCACATTAAGTGGTGAATGTAAACCACCATTAACTCTACATACATTAGAAAAACTGAGTGAACTGTGCCCATTAACTGACCTCTCACCACAACTTATTTGCTGAGATTTGTTGCACGCGTTTGGATAGTTACCCTCCGTGGCGGCGGTTCCTCAATGCTCCGATTGGCCACAAGGTCCTGCAGCTGCAGGGCCCCCCCGCCAATAAAGCAGAAGGCCGGACACACTGGAGCTGAACAATCCACGTGTCCCTCACACAGGATGCGCAATGAGTGGGCATCATAGAAGGTGACACGTCCTTTGTCACAGTCCAGACACACTCCTAGTCGGGGTGGCAGAGGAGCAGTATGAGGATGAGGCAGGTTGCTATGGCTGCTATTGTGGGAGTGCACTCCTCCCTGGCTGTGGCTGTCCCCCTGGCTCTGACTGTGACCATGTCCTTGAGGAAGCAGGATCTTGCCCATGCCCATTGTGAGGAAGCAGAAAGGAGGAGAGTCCTGGCCGTCTTCCGCCCCGCTGTCATGGCCACTGTCTGGGTCGCAGCTGGGGGGAGGCAGAGGGGATGAGAAAAGCAAAGGAGGAAACTGTAACTTGTGTTAAAACCATTACAATTCAATAGTATACTTAAATACAGTAAGACCTTAAGATATGAAATATGACACTTGCAATGCTAGCTTGAATATAACATTTATATTTTAAATCTTTGGATTTTTGCAACAGCACAGAAAAAACATTGAAAACACAGTAATATAATGATATTATCAGAGAATATTATGAGTCTGTCCCCTGAAAAACATGAGTACTGTGACCTTATTCAGTGTTGTGGAGTTGTTATAAAATGTTATTGTGTGAAGACTATGAGTGTGCATAATTTTTTAGACACTCAAATTGCTCCTAAAAGGAACAACAGCAGTGAAAGTGTGTGTAAGATAAATACATACATATATCCAGTCCTGGATCTAGTCAGGCCAATCACAGTCATTTATCTAATATGGGGCAGGTTTTATACAGTGACTGTGCAGAGGAGCACAACCTTAGTGGCTTTTAAGACATTTTCATTTACAACCACGATGGCTGCCACTGTGTGGAACTGTTTCTGTTGAATCTGCTATCACGTCTATATATTACACATATTAAACAAAGTGGACAGTATATTTTCTCTAAAAGAAGAACAAACAACTGCACCTAAAGCAAAGATGTGCGTGCTGTACGTCCGACAGGACTTGGTAAGTTTAATTGACCAACTACGCTACATCGCATGTTTCATTGCTCTGATTGGTTGAAGGTCTATCCAATTGCTTTCAGAGAAATTTTTGTCTGTGGCCATTGATAACACCTCTGAAAAATCAAAATGAACTGAGAGGTTCCATGCTCATTTGCAGATTACAAATTAGTCTGCAAATTAGTGTGCAAATTAGTCTGGCGATGTCATGCTACAGATAAATCCCAATCATGTCTGCATTTGTGGTTCAATGCATTCTAATTGTTGTTATAGGAAATGCAAATTAGTTTCTGAAACAGAATTGTGGGAGACAAATAATCTAAAGTCTATATTTAAGAGAGTAAGATTTAGTTACCGAGGGCTGGCCATGTCCTGAGGGAGATGAAACCACTCTTGTAGCTTAGTCTCCTGGCCTACTCCCACCTGTAAGAGAGGGAATCAGGAATCACAAGGCTCACATCCATTTTGAGTCAGCATGTAAAGCTGATTCCATACATACAACACATTATTATACCGAACCAACTGACCAAGAAGCATCCCTCTCACCTTTACCAGGTAGGAACCAGGTTCCACAGAGCAGGCCCAATAGTGTCTGCCCTGAGTTACAGCCAAGTCGGCCACCAGCAGGTCAGAAGTCAAGTGGCAAGAAGTAAGTGTGCGGTCAGCAGCCTGCAGGAGGGAGAGGCCTGGCACACTGCGGGCATAAGTCTGGCCTTTACCCAATGCCAGCCTGTCAGCATGCAGCCCCCAGCGTGAGTCCAAGGAGAAACTCAAAACTGAGAGGACAGGAAAAGGAGGCATACCAGGAGGGAAAGGAGGGGTTAAAGGGGAGAGAGATGGCGAGAAAGGTAACAGAAAAGAGTCAGGAGGGAGGAGGGGTTAGATCTTGAAGCTGGGACAGTCAGGCTACAGCAATGCTGAACACATAATGGAAGAAGAGCTAAAGAAGAAAAGTAGGAATAAGTGGCTTTACCAGGAGGAGGAGACGTGAGAAACAGAGTAAAGGTAACATTCACTTCATCTACATATTGTTTTAGCTGATCAGGTCATTTTGATTAAATGCTTTTTTGTGAAGGAATGACAGCAAGAAAAACGGACATTGACAATTGCATAAGGACAGACCTGTAGCAAGAAAGACAGAAGTGGAAAGATTCTGACTGGGATGAAACTGGAATGCAGAACAGCAAAAGGAAGGTTTGGTGCAGAAGATAAAATAAAGTGGGAATGGAGGAAGTGAAGGAATGGAGAAAAAAGAAAAATCAAGATTAGTCAATCAATCGAAAAATGACAATACCAGAAAAAATATCCAACTTAAAATACTGAATGTGCCAACACTTTTTTCTTTGTTACCAATGCAAACAAACTTGTTTTACACATTTTAAAACAAAAAAAAAATCCAGTCTTGTGCCATATTACTTTTACTATTCTACAAGCTATTTACAATACACTTCTTTCTTATAAATTGATGAATTCAGTGAAACTGCATTGGAAACAAGGAACGGCCTTTTAAGAATAATGGAAAAATGAAGAGTTTTTTGTAGTGAATGAAATGTAAAACTTTTAAAATCGATGTAATATAATACATGTACATATCTTACCAGGTGCTGGTGGAGTGTGGAGATAAACCTCTTCACTGTACTCTCCAAACCCGGCCTTGTTGCAGCCCCTCACCCTGAGCACATACACACTGTCCATCTGCAGTCGATCAACCACAGCACTGGTCCCTCTCACTTCATCCAGACGCTGCCATGCCGTTGCAGCATTAGGGGACCTGATGCCGCCCCATGTGGCTGCAGCTCCTCCTGCTCGTCGCTGGAATTCAACAGAGAAATGCCAAGCTGGAGCCGAGTCCTGAGGGAGGCGCCAGCATAAAAACAGCTCGTCATAAGCAAGTGTCTTCTGAGTGTCAATGACTGGAGCCAGTGGGGCTGTGGGGGAGACAAAGCGACAGAGAAATGCAGATTACATTCAGTTACTTTCACTTTTAAATAGCTCATATCATAAAAACAAAGCAGCCTACCACGTATGAACTCCAAGCTGTGGATGAGCTTGACCTCTTTGGATGCATCTAGGTGAAAGTGTCTGAAGGAGGGATCAGCAGAGAGGGAGAAACACTGGAGGTTTTCTATGGCCTTCACCAGCCTGGAGGGGGAGAAACAAACATATAGAAAAAGAGATAAATAAAACAGAAAGAAAAAAGTATCCAAAATGCCAGATAGAAAAAACAAGAAATATATAGTGTCAGAAAGTCTAATCTAACTAATTCATTCCACCTGAGCTTAGGATTCAGCTGAATAAGTGCACGTTACCTGTTATGAGTGACTCTGGCAGCCTGTACAAAGCAGGGTGCATCGGTCTCCTTGAGCAGCTCCTGTGTGTAGGCCATCAGGCCTGCGTGCTCCAGTAGGCCTCGCCTCTCTGAGACCTGGGCAGACAGGGCCTCCTCCCTCCTGCTGCGGGATCCCTCCAGGGCCAGAGCCAGAGCCCCCTGGCGCTCAGCAACAGCCGCTTCCAGCTCTCGGATACAGTGGGTCAGCTGATGCAGAGCCACTGTGCTGTTTGCCTGGAGAGAGTGACAGAGGGGACCCCAAAGAGTGGGCAGATAAGGGATGATATAAACACATAGACAATGTCTTAGCTATTTGCCAGCACAGACGTTTGCCATTGCAGTAAAACCACAGGCCTCTAGAGGGCCCACTAATACTACCTGCCCCTTCAGTTGCAGCTGTAGTTAAAGTAAATTCCCATTGTATTAAAGCATAAAAAAAGAGTAGTTTCATCTAAACTACAGCATGTTGTCAATTAGTGTCAAAACTGTTGCTCTCTGCAAAGAAACATGGATTCAATTCCAAGCCAACTTACTGCTTTGTTGTTCAAAAGAAAAGTAATGTGCAGCACAGTGTTGATATCTGAATTCCTGCTAGCCACATGGGATGGTCAATTCCCTTGAATTTGAACAAATATTGCAGGAGAGCCTCTTACAAATACTGTTGCACCTGTACAAAGATACAGTATGAGGAAACTTACAGGTACTATGACAAAGCAGAGGAAGCACAAAACAGAAGCAGAAAAAATAGTTCACCTCCATCTGTTTGATGGCAGCTTCCAGTTGTGTGATCTGACTCTGTATTGTCTCCTGGTTGGCCAGGATGAAGTTGATTTCCTTGGTGACCTTGTCCTGTAAGACGGAGGCAAAAGTAGACATTTAAGGCTGCTAACATCGGGATCTTAACACTGTCAAAGCAGACTAGACAGAAACTCACCTTGAGGGCCTGGTAGGCCTGTGCAATAGGCAACACTTTGTGTCCATGGTGGACACGACGGAGCTTACAAAGTGGGCACAGTAACCTCTGGCAGTTACGGCAGTACCACTGCAGCCTCTCCTGCTCATGCTCTGTGCACGTTAGGACCTAGAGCACAAAAGAGGATTAAGGCACAATGACAATAGAAGAAGAGCTACTGTTTATGATGCACAAAACACAAAAAGAGACAAACTTTTGGCCGAAAGTTGTTTGTGGGTAGAATGTGTTCGTGCTGAGCTCGAGGGGTTCCCCAGGGGTGGTAGAGTTTGAAACACTCGTTGCAGAAGTTGGACTTGCAGTCAGCGCAGCCTTTTGTGGCCTCCAGAGACTGAGGAGGCTTACAGAAGCCACACATGATGGCGACGTTGCCCAGACTTACTGTGTGCCTATACCTAAAGGGCAGACAGGGGTACAGGGAGATAAGGGCAAGGCTAAAGCAGTTCTGCAGCAGAAAAGAAAACAAGAAGGAAGATTGAGCTCATCTCAGTTTGCCCTGCTCTCTTTTCAGTAGTTAGGATTCCAACTCTTTAACTGCCTGACCTGGATACATCACCAGCAGCTGCCTTGTTAGTGCATCCTGCGCAGTAAAACATGCACCGTCACACTTTTCTGACCAACACAACCACTGTCTGGGGAGAGAGCAGCTGCACTCATCAAACTGCTGCGTGTGAAACTGGGAAACTGCCTATCCCCATAACTCTCTCTCCCCATCTCAGAACAGTTTTTCAAAAGCAGCTGCTCTCACTTTGATCTTTACTATTTGAACTGATAAGAAGAGAAGAGGATGATTAACATTAAAGGAGGATGTGAAGTATTTCACTCCAAACTTCCTCCACAAAACTTTGGCAGAACTGTTTTACCACAGTCATTGTCGTACAGTACACTGCAGTTTTTGAGCTGTCCCTGCAATCTGCTCTCAGGTTTAGCCTTGGATCAGGAGTAAAAGAAAGATTCATTATTGAAACTCTTTCCAGCAAATGATTTCCTGTCTCATTTATAAAGCAGTATTGACTAAGCCCTTCATTTGCTGCCTTTCTTCATTGCATGCAGGATTGGTTAAAGGCATTTTTTTCCAAACCCATGATTAATTTGTTTCTGACTTCGGTTAATGAGCTGATGATGAGACATTATCATAAGTAATAAACAACATATGTCATGTTTGAGACAGTGAATTCAGCTCTGTCTACACCTGACTGTGCTTGTGACTCCGCCTGCTACAGTATATACTACATCTACAATGTTTGTACATATGCATACCTCTCCACAATGCGCTCCAGTGTGAGGTTGCGGAGGCAGTCTGTCAGGCCTTTCTCTCCGAGCTCCACGTCCTGCTGACAGGAAGGACATGGGAACAGCATGGGGGGGTGGGCCGCATCCTTCCGCCTCCGCCCAGGGTATGTCCCGCACACTGGGAGAAGGACGCAGGTGTGTAGAGGAGAGGAGATGAAGGAGAAAGAGGCATGGATAGAGAGATAGGGGAGGAAAAAGTGAGGGTTTATAGAAAGGAAGATTTATATGGGGTCATAGAGATAGTTAATGAGGGAATTAGGAGAGACTGCTGAGAAAAAGTAACAAGTAGAACTCTTGGCTGTCCCTCCTATATATATGTATATATATAGAGAGAGAGCACAGTGATAAATAAAGGTTAGTTCTCTGTGGAGGAAACACTATTTGCTTACACACACGCACACCTGCTTGACAGATCCTTACCACCTTGACTCTCTCTGCCCCCGTGGCCCTTGCTCTACATGCGCTTAAATAAGTCATGACGTGAATGCACAAAGCTGTATGTACAGCGGGATAATGATGTGTCAGCTACATCATCTGTGAAACTAACAGGGCAGTGGCGTCATATAGCATCATCATCTTTTCATTTTCAAAAGATGATGTCACTCTAAGGTGGCTTAATGCTGAGCTCATTCAGTTTTTTCTCTCACATATGAGCAAAGCGCTTGCTAGGCTGCTTAAAATTCCCATCAGATGCACACACACACACACACACACACACAATCTCAACACCGTTCCTCCACCTGTTCTGAGGACTCGTTCCAGGCGGTCAGGGGTCCTCGGTGTGGGTCTTCGTGCCTGTCGAGGGGAGCGGGTACTGGGTGTGGAGGCCGGCGAGTTGGGCTCTGGAGGGAGGTCTGGAGGAGGATAACCCCTTTGTACCAACACCTCAGCCGCACACAGCAGACAGACACTGTGCTGGCACGGCAGAAGGATGGGCTGCTTCACCATCTCATCACAAACCGGGCAATGCAGCTCCTGTTCCATGCTCTTCATGTTGGACTAGAGAGGAGAGGAGAGGAGAGGAGAGGAGAGGAGGAACTGAATGAGGAGTCAGATTCGGTAACTCTTAGTCACTAGACTAAATAGAGAACCCAGTGCTCTTTACATTCTGCACCTCCTCTGACCTGAAAAGAAACGTATATGATATGTGTGGGAGTAAAAAGCGAGAAGGGGAGCTGCAGCAGACACGAATAACGTAGGCTGATGTTGGACATACAGAGCACAGGGAGGGCAAATCTGGAGGAAAAAATAGCTTTGCCCTGACTTCAGTTGTTAGCCAGTCTCTAGCATGAAAAATGCAGATAGAACTAGTGAACTCTGGCACAGGATACCATGGTTTGGTAACTTAGTAGGAGATATTTATCCAAGAGGGAGAGAAACATTTTCAAATCAATAAAATAAATATAGCTCTCGGTTTTTTCTGCTCAGATTGTAGCTGCGGGCCTCGGTTTAACACAAGTGTTACTGATTGAGAGGCCCAGTTCCAGTGTTGCAGGTAGCTACTAAACGCAGCATCCCGTTTCTATGACAACGCGCATCATCTCTGCCTTCTCATCTTGTGCGGCCCGTAAGGAAGCTTTTCGCTACTGCTAGCCGACATATTTTGGCAATCACACGTCAAACACACACTGCTTCATCTGCTACAACGTTTGGGATTTGGTGTATATGCTATTTGTGGCTCTGATTTTATGTTTCCACCAACAGATGCTATAGCTTTGCTGAAAACCTCTCTTTAATCCTAAAGATGCCCCCCCCCCCCAAAAAAACCCCAAATGTTCAAAAGCAGAGAAATGCCTCAAATTCCTTCAGCACATCCGCAACCTGTGCACTCAGATGGGTCGAGAGGAAATTAAAATTGTGATTAAATATGAAGGCGGAGGACAAAAGATAATCGGTGATAGCCTATCTCGTTAAATATTCACACGTGGTTGAAATAAATAGCGTAATAAAAAAAGCGTCATACTTACACTAATGCGAACCAACGCGTCCATGATAGAGGTAAAGGTTTGTAACTCCGCTTCTGCCATGCCTCCACGATGCAAGCGACACAACGACTAAACCCTTCTTTCTTTTTTTTATTATTCTTCTGGGGGAAGCCAGGGACAGGCTGTCTGTCGTACTGAGGGAAAACAACCGTGGGCCTGGACTGGTGGAACCGCTACAACAGATTTTCTGTCGGATGGTTTCTGTGCTTGGTGCGTGCTGTTGCGCACACACCGATCCTGTGCTCTGTCTGAAGCACAGAGTCGAGTCGTTGTAGAAATGTGATGGGAGGGGAGAAGGAGAGGAGGGGGGGGATCTGAAGGGTCTGGTTTAGGATATATCACAGCCGCATTGCCCAAGGAATGATTTACATGTTACATTGTTATGTTAAAATGGCTACTATTTTACAGCAAAAGATATTTTAATATATTGCATATGTATATTGCACATTTGACGATGTAAAACCACCCTGCCTGGTGTCAACACGATAGTCCTATAATAACGGTTATAATAAGCAGTGTACTTATGTGTAAATATGTGTGAAGTGCATATTTCCTTACGAGCCTGAATAAGCAGCAGCTCAGTCTCTCAAAATAAACCTCTTGGTTGTTATCCAGTAGCCTAAAATCCTAATCATAATATCCCAAATTGTTTATTTATGGCCTAGTTTTAGTGTTGCCGTTAGATGGCAGTGCTGTGTAAGAAAAAAATAAATAAACACGAACGGTCCTCTCTCAATTGTCTTCCGTGTCCGGAACCTTTGGTCCGTTGGTCGTTGGTGAAACCGGACTGTGATTAAGAAAGCACCGAGTGGAAGTTGCTGTTGTCGGTTGTTGTAGCTTAGCAACCGTCTTACGGCGCGACGTAGTAATAGTAAATATTAATAATTGAAGTCGCAATATCGTCCATAAAATCAGTTCCTCTAACGTTTAACGTCGAGCGGTGCTGTTTGTGTCCGCCGGAGATAAAGACTGCAGCTCCATGCTAACCGAACATTGTGTTTAAGTTTACTGTCGGATAAAGTAAATAGTTACTGTTAGCTTAGCATGTCGGCTGTGAGCAGCCTTGTTCCTGCGCGGTTCTTGACCATCATAGCTCACCTTGTCATCGTTATCACCATATTTTGGTCGCGGGTAAGTAAAGACAGATTCAAGCCGTTGTGATAAGTTAAGATTAAGTTCGTTTTAAGATACAACAGCACGGTTCCTCAAGTCTTTTAATGCTGTTTGTTTCACAGGAAAACAACGTGAAGGCGTGCTTGCCTTTGGATTTCACACAAGAGCAGTATGACAGTGAAGACAGAAAGTAAGAAATCATTTGACACACACACACACACACACACACACACAGAGAGAGAGAGAGAGAGAGAGAGAGAGAGAGAGAGAGAGTATGAAAACGTCTGACAAATGCATACCCACCCATACACTGATATAAGTTATCTCTCTCTGTCTCAGGTTGGTGGTGGCGTTGGCGGTCACCCTCGGTCTGTTTGCTATAGAGTTGGCCGGGTTCTTCTCAGGAGTGTCCATGTTCAACTGCAGCCAGGGTCTCCTGTGTATCCTTTACACTCACACTGTGGTCTCTCGTTGATGATGATTGATTTATGTACTGACAAACAGACACTAATATCTAGTGGAGGTCAACAGTACATATATATATATATTAATCTTTGAAATTATATTCCATTGAGTGCCCTGGTAGTGTATGCCCCAAGACCACAACGTCCCCAGTTCAATTCCAGCCGAGGCCCTCTGAAGCCTGTTATATCCGTCTCTTCCCCTTTGTTTCCTGTCTGACACTTCACTACCAACTGTTCGATAAAGGCAAATGTACCAAAAGTATAATCTTCTTGAAAAAAAAGTCCCACAAAGAAAAAAATAAGACAGAAAGTGCAATGGCATCTGCCTCCTGGGCAAAAAATGGATCGGTGGACATTTGATTTGATTTGATTTTGGTCAACACAAGCCAGGAAATTTTTGATTACCCATCTAAATATAAAGATGTGATATTAAAAAGTAATTCTAGTCTTCAGTTACAATTCCATGACTCCAAACTCCTGCTTACTCGCCTCTTCGCCTACTATATAGCGACTGGAGTCCATGCCAGTGCCTCAGTGGCTCTGCTTTTCTTTCTGTTTGAGCAGTGGGAATGTGACATCTACTGGTGGATCCTTGCCATTTGCAGGTTAGTGTATGTGCTTAAAGGACCAGTGTGTAGGATTTAGTGACATCTAGCGGTGTGGTGCAATACCCTCGCCTCACCCTCCCATTCCAAGCAGGTAGGAATAACTAAAAAAAAAAAAAAACCTGTGACCCTAAATAATGCGTAAATAGAGTTAGTGTGGTGGTCCAACATCAGGGCCTCTATGGAAGTGGACCTGCTCCCTCTGTAGATTTAAAAAACAGCTCCTTCTAAGTTAACAAACACAACAATTCTTATTTTCAGGTGATTATACACTAATGGAAACATACCAATTAATATTATATTCCATTTCTGCCAATAGTTGCCCCTAAATGTTACACACTGGACCTTTTAATATTGTGTGTTTATTCTTCCAAAAGTGTTTTTTTCCTGACTGATATTGCACCCAGCACTGGCTGTACACTGCAGCGCATCTGTATCCTTGTCTTTCTTTGTGTTTGAGAAGTGGGAGTGCTGGACATATTGGGTTATGTTTGCCATCTGCAGGTTGGTGTGTTTGTGTGTGTGCATTCAAACAATGAATTATCAGTTAGTGTGAAGTGTGAATACATGTAATAATGTACTGCACTCTGTTTTCAATACTTCTCCCAACATTTTCTTTTTTCTTTCTGTCTCTCCCGCTAGTGTGCTACCTGCTTTTGTGGAGATCCTTCTGTTCATAGCTGTTTTTGGACTGAAGAAGAAGCCATTATGAAAAACAGTCCTGATGTGACACCAACTCTAATTTGTAATTTGATGTGAAATCCTACAGCTTCGTCTCAATGTATCAGCAGATACTGTGGCCACAGAAGGTCGGTGAGTCATTAATGATGTAAGGCGAAATCAACTGAAAAGCAGTGCTTGACTGACTTTTGTGCATACACTGCAACAACAAACCTCAAGAAAACAACAAGCGAATATAGAAGTCTGTCCGCAATGTGTTTTATATATTTGTATATATTTTGAATGAATAGTTTAGAAAGGCAGTGTTCGAGAATGTGTAACTTTCTTTAACTTTGTCAAGAAATAATTTGTCAGTAAACAAGTTTTTGTGTTCTCTCAATCAGTCTGTCAAATTTCAGTGGAAAATCTTCAAATAAATACATTTTGTACAACTTCTTTCTTAAGCTTTTGGTGGTTGTCTATTCTATTTGCTCTGAACCTTTTTTGTCACTTGAGTCTATTTTTGCCTCCCAGGTTCATCTTTTTCACAGTACATGCCGTATATAGACTCCACCTTCTTCACCCAGATTAACAGACTCTTCCATACACATCCATGGTCCTAATCCCAAGTCCATTCAAGCATTTGAGTGGTGGATCTTGTGGGATAATACAGAGCCTTTTTTGAGTGGCAGGGGCAAAGAAAGTGAGCAGAACAGTATGTTACATTTGAATAAGGAATTATTGGTGTAAACAAAGACACAAAAACAGCAAAGAAAACATTAAATGAAGACGATAATGCCAATAAACTTAGTTACTGTACAGGCTTTTTTATTACTACTGATTTAATGGTTTAATATACAGTTCAGGTTTGTCATAAAAAACCATCTCTAGATGAAAATACTTTATGATATAAAAAGAAGGCTTCACTTAATTCTAAATTGTCAGAGTAGAAACAGTTTTGACGGAGTAACTTCTAACATTAGGTAAGGTGATGACCTCCTTTTGGGAAAATAAACAGAATAATCTATATTTCTTATAATGTGTAAATCCACAAAAGCATAATATATATTTCCCATTAGGGTAGCTGTAACAGGAAAACTGAAATAAGAGACAAAGTTACCACAAGATTATAGTTTATTCAGATTACACATAATAACATCTTCATCTAACCAACACCAAAGGTCCTCTGCTTCCTGTATTTATGGCCCCGCCCACTGGTCCCACCTGTCATTTGGACCGGGTGGTGAGGTTTTTAGTTCCTAGAGCCGGAGACAATTAGCTGTCTCAACGAAGTTAAAGCTAATTCACCTCTGTTTAACTCCAAGGACTCTTATTTAACATTGAATCATGGGTATGTTTTGCACGATTAATTTCTCATTCAAGTAATCTTACTAAGCACGTCTGTATTTGCATAGATATTGTAAGACACTAGCGTCTATGGTCGAGCTAGCTAGCTAGCTAAGGCAAACGTTCAGATTTCTCTTGACGACAGAAACCAGCACAGCAGTCATTTTTAAAAATTTGTTTAAAACAGCAAAGAAATACACTGTGGTGTAGTTTCATTACACTATGCATGTAGACGGTAACATTAACTGGATATTTTTGTCGCTGGTTAAAGGGTTGTTTAGCTTAAAGCTAGCAGCAATGTGTCGGAAACGTTTATGAACGAACACTGACGTGGCGTTACGTTATAAAGAGACTACATGTTTGAACTGGACCTTTTTAAGCAGATATATCCCTAAATTGACGATATTGTAACTTAAATAATGATGCTGGGCAGCAGAAAGTCTTTCCAACACTTGGCTCTCACTATCTGTAGAAACCCCTGAAATGAAGCTTTAGCTGAAATGAAGTAGATTAAGAGTTATTGTTGTACTGTACTGCAGTCTACGTCTTATGTCGCACCTAAAGTGGTGTTTATATTAAATACCTTTTTTATTTCTGATCAAGTCAAGCAGATGAGATGTGTTTGAAAGGCTTTATACAATAAATCTGACTTCCTTTGCCTTGCAGCGGTGAACACGGGCACCTCTCTAGTGCTATCCAGTCTGCTGTCAGTGCTGGTATTTGCTGGGATGCAGATGTTCAGTAAGCAGCTGGGATCTACTGAGTGGCTCACCATCCTGGGAGGTTTCCTGGGCTCAGTCCTCTTCATCTGCTCCCTCACTGTATCCTGTTTGTGACAGCATGGATTGAACTGCCTCAATCCACGTTGCTCATCATTAATCTACAGTATTATTTAGTGTAACATGTGTTATTCAATGTAGCTTTTGGTTAGTGTATATGCTATGCTGCTGATGTCTTTTGTGTACAGATCCTCCAGAAAAATGCAAAAAATGTTCTGCTTAGCTTACTTGTGTGCATGTAAATGTACAGACCACACTGAAGAGGGTTCCACCTTAACCTTTATTTCCAGGCATTTAATAATCTGGAAAATCTGATTTTTGGGAAGGGATTCCAAGCCAAGATATTCCCAGAGAGTAAGTGGTCACAGCACTGACAGCAAACTCATGCAATCTGTGTCTGTTTTGTTTGCTTACAAGCCCACATTGTCAGCGTTTTGATATATATTCCAGCTCTGTCCTCACTCGTATTTATCATCCTCTCAATTTCCAGTTCTGTTGTGCCTGTGCCTGTCACTGTTTGCCTCTGGTCTGGTACACCGAGTCTGTGTCACCACATGGTATGTTACCTCTGCATACTACAGATCCCTACTTCAACACAGTTAAAAGTAGTCTCTGAACATATTTTATTAAGAAAGTTTTCTTTCTTGTTTCATGTTCCAGCCTGATATTCTCCCTCTTCGCGCTGTACTACATCAACAAAGTATCTGCCGCTCTCTACCAAGCAGCTGTTCCCGCAGTAACACCAGCCAAGGCTGCCAGCAAGGGCAAGAGGAAGAACTGATAAATCTTTTGGATCCCACTTGCATCCAGTTAATCAGTCAATATTATCCAGGTGTCGATGGCCAGTGCAACACAGCAGTTGCATATTTTGTCACAATAATTTCTAACTCGAAGTCATGATCCTTGGTGTATTTCCTCAGGCTTTTAATAAAATGGTTTGGGAATATTACTCAGAAAGTAATAATCAGTTCAGTGACTACAAGTTTGTAACCTTTATAATGACATTGTTATTTCTTTACAGTGATCTTGAATTTGAATCATGGAGAAATGTCCCCGCTATATGTAAGGCCATAAAAAAAAGCTAAACAGTTATGTACATTCCACTGATAACCTTTTCCTAAGCACTCTTTTTTTACACTGGTTGCAACGAGATTCATACATCCCATCATGTTATTTGTGTATTCATCGGCACATCAAGTTGCTTTTTTGTTTAATTCATTTTGTAATTAAACACTATAAAAGACTTGTGTTGGTGTTTTTTTTATTTTTTATTTGGTGAAACAAATTTTATCCAGTTGGCACACATCATCATGTTTGTTCAGAAAGGTCTGGTAGTATCCTAAAAGTGTGACTGTTTAGGAAAAGGCAGGGGAGGGTTGCTAACCATAGCTTATTTCCCTTTGTGTTCCACCAACTGGTCGAAATGCCTGTGACGTAACTAAATCGTGGCTGCCTCATGGTTGTCAGAAGTAGAGTGGTTGATGACTAACCCAGGTGTGTGAATGTGTGCTGGGATGTAAGTTACATGAACGTCTTACGAGGATAAATAGATTTAGACCAAATGTATAATTTTAAATGCACACAGATTTTAAGTCTTTAAATGTTTTTTTTGAGATTGTTGACAGGTATTGTTAAAAGATGATAATTGTGTGAGAGTTTAAGACCACCTCTGAGGATGGGAACATGGAAGTAGACAGACCGCTTCAAAGAGGGGTGTGTGATGGTTATAATCTTGTCAAGGTGACACACTTAAATGTGGATGAGGAAGGTAAAATCACTGAGTTGCCCATGAGCAAGGTTTTAACTCCCAACAGTTTTCGAGAGGAGCTGCTGAGTGGCCAACAGATCAGGTTGCTGTATTGGGCAGCTTCCAGGTGTGACTGTGTCCGCATGAACAGGGCGTTTCTCACAGAAAGGGAAACGTCCTTAGATAAATAAAGGCTTGGGAAATGATGTTTAACTGTCTACCTCTATCAAACTGTTAATGGGGCCTGGGAAAGTATGAAATTAGACAGATTAGAATGTAAAATTATTTCCTTTTTATGTCAAATATATCCAGGAGAGACAGATGTAAAGAAGAAGCCACCAGAGCCTAAAAGACAAAATATGTTACCAAAAGATCTTGACTCAGGTCCAGGCTTGTCCATAGACAGCATGTCCCAGTGTTACTCAACGGCTTTGTGTCACTTTTCTGGGCTGTTGCCACTATGATGATGTGATAATGATTCATATTAGAACAACACCTTTGCAAGACATGGAGGTTGGAACTGGGCATTTCTTCCTAGAGATGACATCATGTTAAAACTTTAGAGGACAAAGCTTTTGAACAGCTATGAAAATGAAAGTTTCAAATTTAAAGCTATGACTTCATCATCTCTGTATCTTGCAGCGTCAGTTTCGTGGGAAAACATGGGCAGGGAGTGTGTTGGTGCATTATTTTATCCCCTATGTTATTTGCTCTCCTCCCTCTCTCTCTCTCCATGCTACTGTCTTCCTATCCCCCCCTCTCCCACCCATCCTTTTGGGCGTTGCCTAGCAGACTATAAATTCTTGAATAAACTTTCAGTGAGCCCATGCCCTCTTCACCGATCATCTCAATCTAAAGTTTTTGCCTCCTTTGTGTCCTGGTAAGTTCATTACAATTATTTTAACACTCTTTAACACTCACAACTCTGTTTCCGCTTCTGTCACGCACTCTTTTTTTTTTTTTTTTAAGTTGCGCGAGTTCAGATTGGAGACGGATCTTTTATTATGAAGACTGATGATTATTCGCCTCAGCTGCTATATGTAGTTAGAGGCATGTGGGCTAGATGCATAAGCTGCCCTTTTCCAGAGTTAAGGTTTTTTCTGTATTCAACATTTTTTCTTGACAGCAAGCGCTTTCTCTTCCTTGGGTGGGCTTGGGTGTTGTTTGCGCATTACGCAGCAGGAATGTCCACCACCGACAAGTAGCGGCTGGTCTTCCGTTATCTTTCCCTTACATTCTTCTTTGTCTTTAGTCTCTGAACATCTGTTTCTTTTTTTAAAGTCATCATAATACCGAATATGGTAAATAGAAGGGGAAAGCAGAGGGAGCATCGAGATAAGGAGTTTAGTTCATGTGCCAGAAAATAGTGTCTAATAGCCAAAGAATTTGCTTTGAGTGCCAGTAAACCAACACCCACTTCCTCATTTAACAATATGTTAGTTTTGGATGAAGAAGTCTCAGTGGTGGAGGTACTCAGATCTTTAACTTAGGTGAAAGTAACAATAGGCTAACACAGTGCAGAAATACTAAAAAAGTGTTATATATTTTTTATTAATTAGTTTGTTTTAATAATTTATTTGCAAAGTCAAAATATATACTTAAAGTACCAAAAGTACGATGCTCTATTTCAGAGCAATACGCATATATATTATTACATTATAATAACTGATGCATTAATATATATGACTGTATATTACAGTACATTCATGTATCTGTATGTAAAAATATGATTCTGCACAATAACTTACAACAGCTGTGAGATAAGTGAAGACTTGTGTGTCCTTCTTTCAGCACCTGCTTCTGCAACCATGACTGAGTTGGAGAAATGCATGGAGTCCATGATTCAAATTTTCCATCACTATGCCGTTGAAGACGGTGATGGGAAGACCTTAAGCAAGAAGGAGCTGAAAAAACTAGTTGAGACTGAGTTACCCACCTTCCTGAAAGTAAGCATTGTCTGACTTCTATTAAATCTAATCTCTATCCTGAGTGTATATGATGTACCATCAATAAAATGAATGAATACATAAATACATTTCAGAAAAATACACATATATAGAATAATACATATTAATAATACTTATTTTGCACCCTGAACTTGACGCTCTCTGATGCTCTTTTAGGCTCAGAAGAACCCCAAAATTGTGGACTGCATTTTGAAAGATTTGGACCAAAACAAAGATGATAAGTTGGACTTTGAAGAGTTTATTCCCCTTGTTACTGGTCTCTCAATGGCCTGCGAGAAGTGTTACTGCCTCTATCAAAAGAAGGGCAAGAAGTGAAAATGAACCTATGAAAGTAATGATGTTTTTTTTTTGAGAATTCTGTAGCACAGATGTGTGCCATATTGATAAGTAAAAGCCACCTTTGACAAGATTTCACATTCTGTTTGTCTGTTTACTGTGCAAAATGTATTTTCTTGTTCTTGGGGAAGCTTTCCACTGGTTACCTTTGGTTTTATACGCTCTTTCTTGTACAAGTGTTGGGAAGAGTTCTGCCTATGCTAGAAAAATACCTCAGAAAGTGCGGAGAATATTGATCTGCACATCTGAAACACATAATTTCACCCAAAAATACTCCTTGAATTGAGGCAGCAGTTTTTAAACAGTATCTAAATGATTCAATATGGGAATGTGCTGATATCAGATGAGACCTGAACTTGGGTGGAGCACACATGCCTGCATGTCAAGAGTTCAGGAGTTAGAGATTCAGCTTATGCCAAATAAACATGCTCATAAGTGCATACAAGATTTGGTGTGGTTTAAAAAGCTTATGGTTTTTGGAGATGATGTTTCTCTCATGGCCATCTTCCAGTTTATAACAAATTACGCATGTGTTTTCAACTTATACTGCACATTCTTCTGTTATCTCACAAATGTGGCATTGGCAGGCTTTTTATTCCAAGCCTGAACATCCCTGAAAGGAGGACATGCACCAAGTAACCAACATGGAATTACACAGATGTTAGCAGGGTAAAAGTAAAAGAAGGATAAAGTTCTGTCAAAATTAGGTGATGGACCAATAATCGACAAATAAGTAAATTTTTGGGAGATATTGAAATACAGCAAGTAACCCTTGGTTTTTAATGTTTAAGGAAATATTTTTTCAGAGCCCTTTTTTAGGGCAACATTTTGACTTTTAATAGTAAAAGAAGCATTGGTGTTAACTAATAACATTCATGACAGTGTGAAAAATGGAAGAGTATTAAATCCAAGCAACTAAATGGAATTCAGCCATCATTAGTATCATTCATATTTACTGTGACAAACATGCAGTCCATCAGTGAAATTATTGAAATTATTGAAATTATTATCAATTAGGACCAGTGTGTAGGATGTAGTGGAATCTAGCAGTGTAGTTACAGATTGCAACTCCTTCGCTTGAAGAGTTACTTAAAAAAAAAACCTAATGATTCCTATTATTATATTCCATTTCTGCCAATAGAGCCTCCTACATGTTATACACTGGACCTTTAAACACTTGCAGCAAGTAAATAAATATGAGCGCACCACAGGTCAGCTGGTGAGTTAATTCAATTGCCAGTGACAACAGAGCATTGCCTTCTTGACAAATAAGAGGCAAACATCAACGGCAATCCCAGTTATAGGCTGCCAATTCACCTTCACTAAAAGAAAACAGTGCCAAATATTACTCAAGTCAACATTATTTTTAAAATGATAAGTTGTTCTCGCCATACGTTTAGCAAGTA
The DNA here is from genome assembly GCF_905237075.1 of Dicentrarchus labrax. Classification (NCBI taxonomy): domain Eukaryota; kingdom Metazoa; phylum Chordata; class Actinopteri; family Moronidae; genus Dicentrarchus; species Dicentrarchus labrax. The sequence continues at coordinate 11,479,055 of NW_026136707.1, read as the reverse complement.
ATTGCTTTGAGATTTTGAAAATGAATGGTGGTCACAATATGCCACAATAAGGCTTTATTGAATAAGACTTTCAATATCAAAAAGTAACACCTAAATAAAAAAAACGTTCTTGTAAAGGCGGTAGTTGCCGCTGTCAGCCTTTAACAAGTACTGAAGATAGCAAGGGTGCCCGTTTTGTTTCAGCAGTGGGTGGGTCAGGGCATCCTTCCCCAGGAATTCTGAGCATCAAATGTGTAATTTTCTGCATTCTGGTGATTTTTACACCGATTTGTTCAAGATTCAAGATTCAAGAGGTTTATTATCATATGTACAGTAAGAAACACAAGGTTTGTATGTACAATGAAAATCTTACTTTGCCCGACTCCCTGAGGCAACACACAAGTAGAAGAGTAAGAATATAAAAATTAAAAAATATATTTTTTTTTAATATAAAATATAACTAAAATAGACATATAATATAAAAACTTACAGCTTAAAGTGCAGAACATTGTACAGTAAACAAAGAAAGAAACCTGAGTTGAATAAGGTGCTCTGTGCCTCACAGTTACACTTCAGGTGCCCTTTTTTGCATCAATGTGTGATACAGCAAGATTTCTGCTGATTTGGTCATGTAAGCAGGAGGACATGTACTGTCTTCAATTCACCACTGGATGTCATGAAACTCTTGAAAACCATTTAGACAGTCTAGCGGTTTACACAGGGCTCGCCCTCTTTCATCTCTCCAGTTTCCATCACTGAGTGCGGAAAAACACTGTTATAAAAGTGAAAGTTGGTTTCAGTGAGGGTGTGTTAGGTCATGTTTTAACATAGAAACACAAAATGTACAGTGTTGAACAGAATGGAGGTTACACATGAAACGTGTTACAGAATGTACACCGATCAGCCATAACATTAATAACACTGATTATCTGGTTATCATGGCTCCTGTCAGTGGGTGGGATATGTTAGGCAGCAAGTGAACATTTTGTCCTTAAAGTTGATGTATTAGAAGCAGGAAAAATGGGCAGCATGAGGATTTGAGCAACTTTGATAAGGGCCACATTGTGATGGCTAGACGACTGGGTCAGAGCATCTCCAAAAACTGCAGCTCTTGTGGGGTGTTCCCGGTCTGCAGAGGTCAGTACCTATCAAAAGTGCTCCAAGGAAGGAAAAGCAGTGAACCGGAGACAGGGTCATGGGCTCGCCTGTGTGGTCCGATCCAACAGACGAGCTACTGTAGCTCAAACTGCTGAAAAAGTGAATGCTGGTTCTATTCTTTTGTATTGGTTGGATAGAAAAGTGTCAGAACATGCAGTGCATCACAGTTTGTTTTAATATATATTTTTATAGAGCATTTCACTGAAGATTTGTAATGTTTGTTATAATAACTTGCAAAATACAGATTACACTGAACATGAACATAAGAAGTTTGCCTGTTAACTCCTTCCTACTTTGGTTTGTGCATACAAAAATACAGAGAAACCTGTACCCCACAACCAGAAGTTGTTTTTTTATTTGGACAGGTGGCTCAATATTTTGCTTTTCTATTATTTAATAGATGTATAATGTAATGTGTATATATCTATCTAACATGTACTTCCAAAACTGAAGAATGGAGTTCAAAGCTATTTCTATTTAATAAGTAACTTTTTCTAATACAGTGTTCGTGTTCATGGTGCAAACTTACCACTGCCAAGGTACACAACCTCTCCAGCAGTGAAACTGTAACTTATACCTCAGGAAAGATGAACTTTTTTTGTAATTAACACCACACAATCTTTCGTCTCTATTTTCTTTTCCTCCCCTGCGAGGAGAATCTGATAGTATTCAGTAGGTGAAAGTAATATGGCCAAAGTGAAGAGATGCTGGCACTGAACTGTTTGAACTGACCTATTAAAGGGACTTGGCAGGGGGCAAGAGAGGGGAAGAGAAGAAGAAAATGCTGCCTTTCTGCTGCCTTGGAACAGACGAGTGGAAAATGGAGGCTGAGTTACATAACAGTTGGGAGTAACTTGCATTGGAATCTAACATGTTGAAACACAAAGTCAAGGCACTCACACTGGCGCACTTTGAGACTCATATCCAGCAGGCTTGTAACTGCTGCTGATTTTATGTAGTTCAGTTGAACTAAGATGGGATTTGCAAAGATACACTAGGGCAATAAAGTACAGAACTTGTTTACACTGTGATCCTTGTTGATGGCATAAAACTGGCACTCCTGTCCAGACCCTTTTTTTATTTCTTAGTTCTTTATAAAATAAGATAAACATAACTTTAAAGCCCTATACTAATAGAGCATTGATAAAACTCCAAGGCAAACAGGATATAACAGGCTGTCATGCAGACATAGAGACTAACCGTATTATAAACCTACTTGCTGTAATTTTCCATTTAGTCTGACATAATTTCTCCAGATGGCTGCACAGAGCAGAGGATTACCTCGCCTTAGACGGTCTACTGTATCTGTTCACCAACATGCACACACACACACACACACACACACACACACATACACAATGTCAACAAATGCAACCATTTGCACACTGACAGCTCACAGACATAAACATTGTTAGTTAATATTCTATTCAACGTGGTACAGTTGTTAGACAGAACTGGTGAAGCTGGTAGTGTGGGACACACCCCCAGTGCATGAATCACTGCTGGTATGTGTATGTGTATGTGGTTGTGGGTGTGTGTGTGTGTGTGTGTGTGTGTGTGTGTGTGTCAAATAGTATGTGTCTACTCTTTAAGAGGAGGTTTCCCCTCAGTCTGACAACAGTCTGACCTGGGACGGCTGCTGACACTGGACGTGATCTCTCTTCACTTGGTGAACCTAAACTCTAAGGTGAGTATCGATGAAAAGCAAGCTGTTGGAGAAGGGAGTTCTGTTGAAGGAAAAAAAATAGCAGCATTATATACAGATTCTGAGCATGAAAGATGCAATGGAAATGCCACAGTATTGTCTGTAAACTGGCATTATTATTATTTATTCAAACTCGAGAGTTGTTTATTAAAGCTTTATTCTGTGCTGCTGTGAACACAAGTAGCTCTGAGCATCTGTCAACCACCTTATAGTGTTGATGTTGACTCTTATGCTAATGTCTATAAGCACTAGTCTCATAAGATATGTCTCTACCAGAGTATTTAGACCACAGAGTATTTTCTGTGCATCCGGTATGTTTTGAATGTATTTCTTCCTGACTCTTTTATTCACAATCAATAACAATCTTTTTCTCCAGCTACAGCCATGGCTCGTCTGGAACAGGTCATTACAAACATTGTGGATATATTTCTGGATTATGCTGAAGATGAAGGCAAGAAACACAAGTTGAACAAAGATGAGTTGAAGAAGGTGCTGGAGCAAGAAATACAAAGCCCTGAGTTAAAAGTAAAGGACTCAATACACTCACACATTATATGCACATCCATTCATGAACAAATAAATGACATCATCCCACTTCTCATTCAACCATTCAACTGTGCTTTGTGGATTGCATGCTGTTGTTTAACTGTAAGGTTGTATTCTTCAGGATAAAATAAATGCAGGTGACATCGAAGAAGCCATGGAGATGCTGGACAAAAACCACGACGGCGAGGTCAACTTCCGAGAGTTTTGCCGTTGTGTGTCTGTCCTGGCCAAATCCTACTACCAGAAGAAGACAGGCAGGGGTGGCAAGAAAGGCAAAGGGAAAGAACAAGGAGATGAACCAGAAGACTGAAGAAGGTTAACAACAAACTCTTAAAATGTTTGTAGCACCATAATGCATTTAAAAACATTTTATACAGTATGTATATGTTATATATGACACTGCTGATCTTGAAAAACATAAGCTACTGGTGTTAGGCCATTTGCTGATCTATCATAAAGTCTGTTGTTTGTGTTTTAAACATGACTGCAAAATGTGATATACATTGTCTTTGTAGATCTCTGGTTTTCAAAGATCTTTCCATCAATACTTCCTGAAAATAAAAAAAACTATGAAAATTGATTTGTTGTGGTCCTCCTTGTCTGTTTATGGCAATCACTGGATGTGTGGGTGTTGGGTATCTGATGCCACTGCTGTGAAAGGAAACAAACATGGGCTCATCAAACATTCAACAGACATCACTTGCTGTGTCCTCCAGTGCACATATCACTGTCAGCGCTTCATCAATGGAAATGTCTGGTCTATTCTTTCCAATACTATTGACTGAAGTCCCCCACAGGTTTAAACTTGACTGATATCAGATCTTTTTCATGTCATGAAAGTCACTGAAAATAAACACGGTATCTCTGTTCTGTCTGTTTTTCAGTCTATTGGTAATAGAGGACACACAATTTTGAGTAGTTACCAGGAAACAAATGAGAAAGTAACTGCTAGTGAACAATTTGTTAATGAGCAACTCCTAATCTTATTTTATAGAGTAGCTAATGATTAATTATTGATTACTTAATTAAGAAATGAGTGAGGAATGAACCAGAAACAACTTGATTTATGAGTTATTAATAAGTACTTCTTTAATAATCCTTAATGGAGGACTATGTAGTAGATAATGATGAGATACTAGAGAACAGACATTAGTTAGGCTAAGTAGTCCCTCATTACTTCACCACTATCTTACCTCTTCTTTTTGTGGCCCCTAAAGTAAAGTGATATATCATACTCAGTGGCTACTGAGTACTGAATCATAACTTCATCAGGCCCTTGCAGAGGATTCAAATTGCCACTTCGGAAATACTTCTATAAATTCCATTCCAACTCGAAAAACTGTAAATAAATTATAAAAACAAATTTTTGTCATATAGAGATTTGCACTGATGATTGCCGGATAATACAGAATGTATGTAGATGTTAATGTTGTCACAAAAAGAGTAAGTAATCATTAGAGAGGCTAATGGTGAAGTAATTAGGGACTATAGCCTAACTGCCTCTCTATAACTCATCATTATTCTAATAGTCCTCCATAAGGAAAAATTAAAGAAGAAGTTATTAACGACTCATCAGTTATCAAGTCCTTCTTGATTTTCTTCCTCGCTTGTTTCTTAATTTAGTAATCATTAACTAATCATTCAACTAATTGTTCACTAGCAATTAGTTCCTCATTAGTTCCCTGGTAAATACTCAAAATATTGTTGTTCCTTATTGTGAGGTGTTACTGATATTTTAAGATCACATGCATTAAACCCTACGTTTATATCTTTGTCTCTCAGAAAAATCTCTTTTAAACAAATAAAGAAGTTCTCAACAAAAGGATGGATGTCTGCAGGGCTGACAACACAGTGTGACCTACCACATGTTCATTCATTTTCTGATATAATTTTTCACTTAAAGTGGCAAAACTAACTGTGTTTATATGTAAAGGATCTAACTGATCAACCTAAGATCATGACAAATGTTTCTGTTATACAGTTCAGAGGTAATGTATTTGTGCACAGTACTAACAATAGATTCTAAACCTGCGTACAAAAGTTTGTGTTTTGAAGCTGTGAATAGTCAAATTCAACACTTAAATTCAGTGATTCACTGATGTTAAACTTCAATCACTTCCACTTTGTACAGTTGCCAGATTAGAGTCACACTGCTCACCCATATATTAATGTACTGTATACTGCATTCTCTCTGCTGCCCAGCAGGTAGAGCCATTGTATCAAAATACTGTAAATCTTTCAAAATTGCCAGCACACTGTTGGCCTTACAAACGTGTCATGTTCTCACTGTAAGTTAGTTTAAATGTACCTATTATTGTACTTGTCCCCTTCAGATACAGAATACGTATTTTGACATATTTTTGGCTGTGGAATCAAAGCCATTCCTAGTGTGTAGTGTAGACACAAATGAGTGGAGTGTTTCCATATAGTGTATTCTTAAACAGTATTTCTCTTGTTAAACCAAATACTTTTGAAGTATTCTTTATTAAAATCCATTTCTGCCAGTAACAGGAAAAAAAGATTAAAAGTTAATCATAAATGCTCAACTGAATTGAAAACAACAATTACAAACAAAATAATAACACAAAACTAGTGAAAGATACACCTCTGACAGAGGTTTGTGTTGTCTCTAGAGAAAAGTCTTTTATCTGTTGACATTGATTGCATGTGTATGAGTGTGTAACATTGATGCGTGAAGTGTTTTGTTTGGTGTAGCAGGTAATATCAGGCAGGTAAATCCTTATTTCCATTGAGGAGTGTTCATTTTGAATTCATCATCTATATTTCAAAGGCATGTCATTTCCGTATAATACTACAGCAAGAAGACAGGCAAGGGCCAAGAATGTGAAACTAAACCAGAAGACAGACTACAACATATCTGAAGCATTACCTTCATAATAAGTACTAATGTCACATGTGACACTGCCTACACTGAGGAAACAGCTGTGCAGCCAGAACAGGTCACACAGGTTTACCATTAGTGTTGCATAAGAAAGAATAGAAGAATCACCTGTTGCTTTATGTATCTAGTCAACAAAAGGATGGATGTCCAAAGTGTTAACTAATGCATGTTCATTTATTTTCTGATATAATTTCTGGAAGCGTCTTTTTTACATATTGTGGCAAAAATAAATCAAAATGTGTTCATAGCCTATATCAAGGATCTAATTTATTAACCTAAGATCATGACAAATTTTTCAGTTATATATATATATATATATATATATATATGTATTGTATGTAGTAGTGCCCACAGATAGTCTGCTTTAATGATATTGTGCTGCCCGCTTCAGTGGTGATGGCAAGAATAGCATCTTTATTGAAGTGAATTAGTGATGAATCACCCTCATGCAACAATCCATTATCTTGTTTTTGTTTGATTGTTTTCTACTCTTAGTTTTGTAACATCATAATGTATGAAAAGAAATGTTCTAATGGCAAATGTGACACTGCCTACACTGACAACAGTGCCTAAGAAACTGCTGTGCAGCCAGAACAGGTCGCACAGGTTTACCATTAATGTTGCATAAGAAAGGACAGCTGCCAAAAGCAGTAAAGGTGACAATGGGATTCAAATTTTTATATCTATTTTGTTCCAAGATTGACTTCATACCACCTGTTTCTTTATGTGGTTAGCCGATAAAAGGATGGTTGTTTGCATGTTCATTTATTTTCTGACTTGCCAGAAGCTTCTTTTTTACGTACTGCGGCAAAATGTTTCAGTTATACAGTTCAGAGGTAGTGTATAGGTGCACAGTGACTTAGTGATGAATCACCCTCATGCAACACTCATACATTAACAGTAGCACAAGTTTGCGCATAATGCACGACGATGAAGATAGAGAAAAATAGAAATGTATAACAAAAATAGAATATTTGTTTATATAGAATTATATGATCACTTGAATCGTCAAAATTAAAGGAGGAAATTCAGGGATCGACTGATGTTGAACTTCAATCACTTCCTCTTTGTATCCATTGCTCGCCCATGTGTTATGTATTTTACTGCACTTTCTCTACTGCCTGCTAGGTGGAGCAAGTATATCAAAATACTGTAAATCTTTGAGAGAGGTGAACCTCCACCAGCACACTGTTGTTCACACAAGCATGTAATGTTCTCACTGTAAGTGAGTTTAAATGTACTTAAATATAGACGGTTGCTATGAACCCCTTTTGATATAGAATACTTTGCATATTTTGACATATTTTGAGCTGTGGAATTAAATCTATCCATTCTTTGCGAACATATAAACTTTTTAGTTATGGTCAGAATTGTTTTCTCCTCAATGGTGTGTGTGTGCGTGTGTGTGTGTGTGTGTGTGTGTGTGCGTGCGTGCGTGCGTGCGTGCGTGCGTGCGTGCGTGCGTGTGTGTGTGTGTGTGTGTGTGTGTGGACTCCTCCCACTCTCCCTGATAACCTCAGTTCCAATAATCATAATCATAATAATCCTCTCACCACTGCTGGCAGGAGCTTCACATAACCAGCCTGTCTTTGGAAATCGTAACCAACTGAGTTTGTGTTCTGCTTGTGGGTTCCTCTGTTTAACACGACAATTTTATAGTTATGTGGATTATGATTATTTTCTGATCAAAGAAGATTATTGTAGGTGTAAACCCTTCAGTTTATAGTAAGAGATTGTACAGTTTGTCTCCCCAACTTTGTTCTTCCTTTTTATTCTCTACTGTGTGTTGTGTGCATGAAAAGACAAAGAGGCCCACATCAAATTAAACTTAATAGTTTTTATTTTTATGTCAGCCAGTATTGAATAAACACTTATTTGAATACCAATTTTCAACTCAACTCTGATGTCAGTGTAGGCAGTGTCACATGTGCCATTAATAAATATCAAGTTTTTTACACATTTTGATGGTAATTATTTAAAGGTATTCTGTTTAGTCATTCACTCATTCATCGTCACAATCTTGGCCCTTGCCCGTCTTCTTTTTGTAGCAGCATTTGGAGATGAAACCCACACAGCAACAAAACTCTTTGAAGTTGTAATCTCCATCACGGTTCCTGTCCATCCTCTTCATGACCTTGTCAAAGTTACCTGTACAGAGTTTAGCCTGGAAAACAGATGACAGCATTAATCCATCTCAGTGGTGAATAAGAAGCACTAAACAAGTGAATGTGTAGATGTGCATGTGTATTTTATGTCTGCCATGTAAAGTGAGTGTGTTGAGTTTCTCACTTTAACGTCAGGGTCTTCAATTTCTTTCTCAAACAGTTTCTTCAAGGCCTCCTTTGAGAGGTTTCCATCATCATCAGCATACTCCACAAACATATCCACAATGTTTTTGATGGCCTGTTCCATACGAGCCATAGCTGTAGCTGGACAAAAAGGTTGAGATGAATTTTGAATTAAAAGAATACATTAGTTCATGCCTTTAAATGAACAAAAAAAAAATATATATATTTGCCAAGAAATATTGTTGTCAAGTCTGATAAAATATCTTGATATTGGTAAATGTGATGCTGTTAAACTACAGTTTACAGGTAAAAACTAACAATGTAAAAGTTAGAAGTTGAAAGAAAGAGGATGACAGCTGCAGTGCTACTGTGCAGTGTTTGCAATAGTACAGAATAAAGCTTCACTAAATGCAAGAAATAACACTTACTTATAGACTAATAATAATGCTGCCAGTTTACAGACAATACTTGATCATTTCTGTTGCATTTGTCAAGCTTTTTTAAACTCTTTCATGCTCAGTATCGTAGTATATTGCAGCTTTCTTTCCTTCCACAAAACTCTCTCACTCCACATCTTCCTTTCCATAAGGACTCACCTTTGAGTTCACGGTCACCAAGAGAAGAGAGATCACGTCTGCGTCACTAACTTTGTCCCAGATGAGACTGATGTCAGACTGAGGGGATAGTCTCCTTTTATAAGACAAAACATACAATGCCTGACACCTGTACATACAAAATGTACAAAGGAACTACCCATGACTGCAGTAAATAATATCAGGCAGGGAAATCCTTACAGGTGATGTTTACTGTGAAGAAAATATGTGTAAATGAATGCCTTAAAATATTGGGTATAGGTCATGAGCATGTGTGTGTGTGTGTGTGTGTGTGTGTGTGTGTGTGCGTGTTGTGTGTGCGTGTGTTACAATTTGTTTGTATGCATGTTCACCATTCCTGTTTCCCCTAGTTTCACAAATATGATATAATATTGTATTGTATTATTTGTTAGTAGTACAATAGTTATGTCTACTGATTATAGTACTTTTTGTATGTATGTATTTTTTAATATGTTTTGAATATTATGTGGTTGGTTTCTGCCCTGTCATCCGTACTTTTGCCACCAATGCTGCTTAATAAATGTGAAATCCCATCTTAGAAACAATTTTATTTTCTATTGAGCCTCTATATTTCAAAGGTATATCGTGTCTAATGATTGGTCACGATATGGACACGAGGGCCAAGAAGCAGAAGATTACAAGCCCAATAATAATAATAATAATAATAATAATAATAATAATAAATATTAATGGCATGTATGACACTTTCTACACTGACAACAGAAGCTACAGAATGTGACTTTCATTGTCTCTTTGTAAATACGTTTTTAGTAGTGTTTCTTAAATTCTGGTTATAGTCCACAATTATTTGCTGCCGCAGGCAGTGATAGAGAGAATTAAGACACAATGTCTGACAGTTGTACATATAAACATATGCAGCACTGTTCATTCAGGTAGGGTACTAGAAATCTGACCTACAAACCAGTTTCTCCAGTCCTTTTGTCATAGATGGATTAATGTGTGAAGTGTTTTGTTAAGAGGTGCAGTCGATCATGTCAGGCAGGGAAATCCTTGCTTTCATTGAGCTGTTGCAGGTGGAGCTTATTGTGGAGAAAATAAATAGAACGCTAAACCAAACAATAGAGTAGAATTCATCACTGCCTTAACCCTTACTGGGTATAGATCATACCTGTGTGTGTGTGTGTGTGTGTGTGTGTGTGTGTGTGTGTGTGTGTGTGTGTGTGTGTGTGTAACTTATCTCTGTTATGTACTATCAAATATATTATGATGGAATTTTTTTGTTTCCATCTATCAATATCAGCTGATCTTCTGCAGAGTCACAGGAGACTAGAGCCTGACCCAGCTCATAAAGGGAAAGACCATGAATAACCTTTTAATTGTATTTAGTTTGTATTCTTGCTGCCAATGCTGCTTAATCATAAATGCCCACATATTTTAAAGTCAAATACTAAATACGCATGTAAACAATGTCATCAAATACAAAACTTATAAACAACACAAACATTAATCCACCTCCTGAGACCTTCTGTGTGTTCCTTTGTACATGTTTGTATTGAGACAATGGAAATTACATAATATAATAATTTTGTCTGTAAATTGGTAATGGTTTTATTTTCTGTTTTGCCTTTATATTCCAAAGGCATGCCATGTCCAAATGCTACTACCATAAGAAGACCGGTGAGGTAAAAAAAAATGTGAAGACTAAGCAGAAGATTGACTAAATTTCTTTGTTTTAAATGTTCTAATGGTATGTGACCCTACATACACTGACTTCTGGTGTACAACCAGAACAGGTTGTACAAGTTTACTCTTTCAATCAGGAGATGAATGAACAAATATATTTTTATAATTATTAAATAACAAATAAAATATTGATTTTTGATATGTAAATGGTCCTGTACTTGTACAGTGCCTTTCTAGTCTTCTGACCACTCAAAGCGCTTTTACACTACAGCCACATTCACCCTTTCACACACATTCACACAGCAATGGCAAAGTCCATCGAACAGAAACTATGGCATTCATGCACATTCACACACCAATACACAACATCGGGAGCAATTTGGGGCGTTCAGTATCTTGCTCAGGAGGTGAATGGGGTGAAGGAAGGTAGCAAACAGTTTTGCACTGAAATGAAAGTTGAAAGTAACAGAGAGGAGAACAGATTAAAAGTTTGACAGCATCAACATGATGGATGGCTGGTTAGCCAATAATAGGATAGTTGTTTGCAATGTTATTTATTTAGTGCCAAAGAAAACTGAGCCTGAGCAGGTTGCACAGGTTTACCATTAGTGTTGCGTGAGAAAGACCAACTGCCAAAAGCAGCAAGAGGACAGTAGGATTTAAGTTTTTATATTTATCTATTGTGGCAAAAGTAAATCAAAATCAGTTAATATGTCTAGAATATAATTCCTCAACCTAAGATCATGACAAATGTTTCGGTTATACAGTTCAGAGATAGTGTATTTGTGCACAGGGCTAAAAATAGATTCTAAACCTGTGTACAAAAGTTTGTGTTTAGAAGCTTTGAAAAGTCAAATTCAACACTGGAGGAAATTCAGCGATTTACTGATGTTAAACTTGAATATTGTCCACTTTGTACCCTCACCACTCGCCAAATCAGAGCCACACTTATTGCTCACCCATGTGTTATATACATTACTGCATTTTACCTGCCAGGTATATCAAAATATTATCAGTCTTTAAAAGAGGTGAGCATCTGCAACACTGTTGGCCTGACAAGCATGTCATATTTTCACTGTAAGTGTGTTAAAACGTATTTAAATGTAGAAGGTTTCTAAGAACCCCTTTCAGAAACAGAATACTTTTTAGCATATTTTGACATATTTTCGGGTGTGGATGTGAATCTTTTCCTTATGTGTAGCTGTAAACTGTGTGAGCATGAATTAACCTTAAACCTTCTTCTTTGAGGGACATAAAGGGGGTCCTAAAAAGTGTAGACACAAATATATGTTTATGCATGTTTCAATACTTCTTTACAGAAGCCCAAAAGATAGATTGAATATATCCGTGGAGATACAGAGATTTAAAAGACAAAATTACAAATTAGAGTGAATTAAATGAAAATAAAATGGTAAATCAACATTATGAGATAAAAAGTAAATGTGGTTTTTGTTTTGTTTTTCTGGTAGAAATGGATCTCCATAATGCTTAATTATACCTTACAGGGACGTTCTAGCATTTTGGAATATGTTCTATTTAGCTTGTCTCCCCAACTTTGTTTCTCTGCTGTGTGTTCTGTGCATAAAAAGTCAAAGAAGTCCACGTCAAACCAGTGTTGTCAGTGTAGACAGTGTCACATCTGCCATTTATAAATATTTAGGTTTTTTTAAAAAACAGTTTGATGGTAATTATTCAAAGGTACTCAATATTCTGTTTAGTCATTCATTTATTCATCGTCACAATCTTGGCCCTTGCCCATTCTCTTTTTGAAGCAGCATTGGGAGATGAAACCCACGCAGAAACAAAAGCTTTTGAAGTTGTAATCTCCATCACGGTTCACAGAGTTTAGCCTGCAAATACATACTGTACACATGTAATGTGTAAAACAAGGTCAACAAATAAACCTTTTTCTCTATAGACAACATAAACGTCAGTCCACCTTCTGGACAATAAGTACTGTATGGCACAAAGGGACTGGTAAAGCTGGTGTTTCCAGAACATGAATGGCCATTTTCTTTGCACATGTATAAAGCTCTGTGAGTCAGACTCTAAAATAAACAGTGCAAACATAAGCAGTACTGAAGCGTTGTCACCCTTTCGACGTTTACATTCTTTTCATCCTTTAAATTTAACAGCATTATATGTATCTAATTTACCAATATCAAGAGAGTTTATAAGACTTATAATAATAATAATAATATAATATTATAAAAGGTACAAGATAATGTCTGACAAAATCTTGGTAACAATTATATTTTCTAGTCATCTTCTATGTTTCAAGGCATGTCGTGTCCAAATGCTACTAACAAAAGAAGACTGGCAAGGGCTAAGAATGTGAAGACAATTCATAATAAAAGAATTACCAGCATAATAACAGAACCTACCGAATGTGACTTTCATTGTTTCTCTGTACTTAAATACTAGCTGAGAATATATACAAATACTGGCTAAAACCCTATGTCATTAGTGTGGATGAAAACAAACATGGATTTTTATTGAAAGTGCCTCACAGGTTAAATCTTGAATCCTGATATCAGAAACCTTTTGCATAATGTAACTCCCTCTCACCCTGTTTCCATCTCTTTGTGTGAAAACTCTTATCTTTGCCTATTTGCATCTATTTGTTTGAAATCACTACCTTTTTTGTGTCCGGCTAGTTCAAGCAGAATAGACAGAATCTATCTGTACTGACACGTCAGCTCTCTCCAGCCAGGATTTGGTTTTATGTAAATAGTTCAACCATCATGTATGTAAATGTATGTAAAAACACAGGTATGAAGTAAAGACCGTCTTTTCTTTCTTTTCTCCTTTTCAGTCAGAAAGAATCTTCTTTAAAACAGAATTAAATCTGCATCTAAAGCTGCATAGAACAAGTGGTGAAGGTTTATGTAAATACTTTGTACCAGGTTGGGCAACAAAGGTGAACATCTGCCCACACACTATTCAATTCAATTCAATTCAATTCAATTCAATTCAATTCAATTCAATTCAATTTTATTTGTATAGCGTCAATTCATAACAGAAGTTATCTCAGGACACTTTTCAAATAGAGCAGGTCTAGACCGAACTCCTTATAACATTATTTACAGAGACCCAGAGAGGGACAGAGAGAGACAGAGAGAGAACAGAGATAAAGGTGCACAGCAACAACAGTAGCAACAACTACACTAATAGTAGTGACTGATGATGATGAACATGAAGAAGATGATGACGACGACGACAACGACGACAACGACAACAACGATGGGGGACAATGAGCAGCGATTACAGCAATAATAGTATCTGTAATAATAATAATAGTAATAATAATAATATTAATATCAGTGATATTAGCAATGGGAGTCAATGTGTGCAGAAAGAGAGGGAGAGGATGGGAGGAGCTCAGTGCATCATGGGAAATCCCCCGGTAGTCTAGGCCTATAGCAGCATAACTAAGGGGTGGTTCAGGACTCACCTGAGCCAGCCCTAACTATAAGCTTTATCAAGAGGAATGTGTTAAGCCTACTCCCAAATGTGGAGAGGGTGTCTGCCTCCCGAACAAAAAACACTAGTCTACAAAAGTATCTTATTGTAAGTGAAGTCTAAATGTATTCTTGAAATGTATTGTCTTAATGAATGTGTATTTTCTTATCTATTGTGTTGTATCTGGAGTTGCTGTAGCGAGGAAATTTCCCCAGTGTGGGATCAATAAAGTCTATCTAGTCTTATCTTATCCTGTCTTATGAAACCTCCAGATATAGATAATTCATATATTTCTGTGTAAATCAGTTGTAGCAAGTTCATATGTGGTCTGCAAGGAATCCAAATTATTGGCTGCAATACCAAAAGTGTAAGCATAAATTAACCATAATACTTACTCTACTGTACAAAGACACGTAATGGCTCATTCTAAGAACATAATGATGAATTTTAATTTTGGCATATTTTATTCCATTTCTGCCAAATAACTGGAGCTTTAATGACATACTGAAAGGAGTCAAATGTATAGTATAGTAGAGTATAATGTCTTCAGCATGAGCAGTAATAATAAAAAACTGACAAAGCACAGAAACAATGGAAACCAGAGCCACTAAAGAACAAACAAAAAGAAAGAAAAGGAGAGAGTCAAACGCTGAACAAACTTGGATTTCATTGTGTTGCACTCTCTGTGTCTCATATTTCCTGGTGTCCAATGGTAACTCACTGTAACCCAAGCTGCGTGGAGGCAGCACCATTATTTTTTCTAAAAGCACACAACTGCCAAGAGAACTAATCTCTGGTTTTCACTTTAGCCAAGCCATAGCTCATAAAATATAATGAACTCAAACAGGTTATGACATGCTCTTGCACAAATGTAGCTGCATAAGGTTCTAGGCTTTTTTTGATCACGCTACATTAATTGATTGCATATACTGTTTGTTGATTTACAGAAATCCGGACGTAACTGATTTGTTCACATCATCATGTGTACATCACATAACTTTGCAGTTTCTTTGTATATTTAAGCAAAAAAAAATAAAAATATTTTTCATCCTCCTTTATTTACTGCAGCTGAAACCCATGCTTTATGATAAAATTATAGCTAATTTCTCTGTAAAAAATCATCTGCTAGAGTTAAACAAACATACACACACAATCAACCACTGGGTTGTAGTGGAAAGATACAGAGTGCAGAGCAAACAACACCCTGTTTAGGCAAAAATAGAGAGCCTTGCTCTAAACACTAACAGGAATGTATTACACCACTCCCTATTTTTGTGGAATCTCCAGTCTTAACAAGTTGTTTCACTCAAAACCACAAATGTCAATCTCTGGGAGGTTCCCTGGGAGTCTTAACTGTCCAATGCTTCATCTGAACCAGTTCTACAAACATCCAATACTGACAGACTAGACAAGCATATAGACATTAGCGTGGCTAAAAACATCAAATCAGTATCAAACCATCAAATCAGGATATTCTTTACAAAAGAATGATGGTGGTGCAAACATGCAAACATTCTGTGCCAGTGAGTCATGGTGTCTCTTGACCACACCTCGTCTGTGCTTTTTCCTTCTTTGTACTGTACTAGAATCTGTCTTTCACTCTGACTGTCAAATGTTTCAGCACACAGCCACCAGTTTATGATAACCCACATTTGCAACACATTGCCTGTGCAGGCAGAGACAAGTAATTGAAATTGGGCTGAATAAATAATCACAACAATCAAGGAGTACATCAAATTCAATAGATCTAAATCAAATAGGAAAAAATAGATAATAGACTACGGTCTTAAATTAATAACTCAGTCATGGTTATTGCATGCAGTAGTTTGTTATACAGCCTTTAAGTTGTGTTTGTTTGACTGATCAGTATTTGCCCTGCAATAAATAAATGGTTGCGTGACTAAAAAAAAAAAACATTAGAAGAAAAAAAAAAAAATCAGAAAGAGGGGTGGAGGCATGGAAATAGGGTGTGTCAACCTCTATTTAAAAAGATTTGTGTCCGTGCTCTCTTCTCATATCCCTTTTATTCACCCTGTCGCTGTCTTTTTTTGGACAATTTTGGTAAGTGCAAATAAGTTATAAAATCCTTTTTTAAATGTAACATGAGATGTATGAATGAATTTCCTTCTGGGTGTGGTTTGTGTATTGCTGCGTCTGACAAGGATTAACATGTCCATCTAATATTACAACAATTCAATTTGGTGGGAATTCAGTACGTTAATATAATAAATAGATAAACACTGGACTACACAGTTAACAATATTTTCATGTTCCAGCCACGATGTCAAACCTTATGGATGCGATCGGAATGATCTACGCTATCTTCCATGAGCATGCTGGACCAGATAAAAAACTGAACAAGGCAGAAGTTGTTAAACTGGTCCGCAAAGAGCTTGGGAAAGGAGTAAGTAGAAAAGCTACAGTACTTTTACAACAGTGAGCTGCCTCTGTTTTAATGTTTTACAATCTACTTACAACTCTGTTTCTCTTTATGAAGGACTCTGGCAAAGCAGCGGAAAGTTTCTTCAAAACAATGGATGACGACAAGGATGGTTTTGTCGATTTCAATGAGTTTACTACTTTTGTTGCAGCCTCATGCATCCTCCTGAACGAATCACTGCGGTCAAGCCAGCCGTAACTTCGATCTCCGTGGTCAAACCAGCCGCACGTAAATTTCAAGTGTGCGATTATTCTCAGCATTACGGTAAATGCGAAGAAACAGTGCATTCTCTTCGGGTTTTCAAAATAAAGGTATTATGAATATTAAGGTGTAATTCGAACCTACATTTAAAATAAAATATGTTGCATTAAAGTTTTCCATGCGCCCATGATGAATAAAAAACACCTCGTATCGAGTATCTTTACTCTGCCAGTGTGGATAAATGTAAAAATAAAAATCCCATATTTATGCCTCCAGAGATTGCATATTTGACCATATTTGAGGTACTGTAAAAACATATTGCTCTATAATTCATAACTATGTATGATATATTTGACTTCCACACGTCTAAGACTACACACACACTCAATATCAAGCATTTTTACTGTAGCAATTTGGAGAAATTCAACAATAAAAGTCCTTATTTTTACCTCCAAGTGGCACACTTTACCATATTTGAGCTACTGTAAAATAATATTGCTCAATATTTCATGGCTATGGATGATGTACTTGACTTCTACACATCTAAGACTACACACACACTCAATATCAAGCATTTTTACTGTAGCAATTTGGAGAAATTCAACAATAAAAGTCCTTATTTTTACCTCCAAGTGGCACACTTTACCATATTTGAGCTACTGTAAAAACATATTGCTCAATATTTCATGGCTAAGGATGGTATATCTGACTTCTGCACATCTACGACTACACACACACTCAATATCAAGCACTTTTACTGCAGCAATTTGGAGAAATTCAACAATAAATGTCCTTATTTGTACCTCCAAGTGGCACATTTCACCCTATTTGAACTACTGTAAAATAATATTGCTCAATATTTCATGGCTATGGATGGTATATCTGACTTCTACACATCTAACACTACACATATACTCAATATCAAGCACTTTTACTGCAGCAATTTGGAGAAATTCAACAATAAAAGTCCATATGTTTACCTCCAAGTGGCATATTTGACCACATTTGAGCTAGTGTAAAATAATATTGCTCAATATTTCATGGCTATGGATGGTATATCTGACTTCTACACATCTAACACTACACACATACTCAATATCAAGCATTTTTACTGTAGCAATTTGGAGAAATTCAACTATAAAAGTCCTTATTTTTACCTCCAAGTGGCACACTTTACCATATTTGAGCTACTGTAAAATGATATTGCTCAATATTTCATGGCTATGGATGGTATATCTGACTTCTACACATCTAACACTACACATATACTCAATATCAAGCACTTTTACTGCAGCAATTTGGAGAAATGTAAGAACAAAAGTTCATATTTGTACCTCCAAGTGGCATATTTCACCATATTTGAGCTACTGTAAAATAATATTGCTCAATATTTCATGGCTAAGGATGGTATATCTGACTTCTACACATCTAAGACTACACATATACTCAATATCAAGCACTTTTACTGCAGCAATTTGGAGAAATTCAACAATAAAAGTCCATATGTGTACCTCCAAGTGGCATATTTGACCACATTTGAGCTACTGTAAAATAATATTGCTCAATATTTCATGGCTATCGATGATGTACTTGCCTTCTACACATCGAAGACTACACACACACTCAATATCAAGCATTTTTACTGTAGCAATTTGGAGAAATTCAACTATAAAAGTCCTTATTTTTACCTCCAAGTGGCACACTTTACCATATTTGAGCTACTGTAAAATGATATTGCTCAATATTTCATGGCTATGGATGGTATATCTGACTTCTACACATCTAACACTACACATATACTCAATATCAAGCACTTTTACTGCAGCAATTTGGAGAAATGTAAGAACAAAAGTTCATATTTGTACCTCCAAGTGGCATATTTCACCATATTTGAGCTACTGTAAAATAATATTGCTCAATATTTCATGGCTATGGATGGTATATCTGACTTCTACACATCTAAGACTAAACATATACTCAATATCAAGCACTTTTACTGTACCAATTTGGAGAAATCTAAGAACAAATGTCCATATTTGTACGTCCAAGTGGCATATTTCACAATACTTGAGCTACTGTAAAATAATATTGCTCAATATTTCATGGCTATGGATGGTGTACTTGACTTCTACACATCTGACACTGCACATATACTCAATATCAAACACTTTTACTGCAGCAATTTGGAGAAATTCAACAATAAAGGTACTTATTTTTACCTCCAAGTGGCACATTTCACCATATTTGAGCTACTGTAAAATAATATTGCTCAATATTTCATGGCTATGGATGGTGTACTTGACTTCTACACATCTAAGACTACACACACACTCAATATCAAGCACTTTTACTGTACCAATTTGGAGAAATCTAAGAACAAAAGTCCATATGTGTACCTCCAAATGGCATATTTGAGCTACTGTAAAATAATATTGCTCAATATTTCATGGCTATAGATGGTGTACTTGACTTCTACACATCTAAGACTACATTTGGAAATGTATATAGTCACACTTGTTTTAAGGAAATTCATAGAGTATTTTTAATTTTTCAGAAAAACATATATCATCTGAATGTCAACAAACTGTTTTTACTGTTGAGGTTCACAATGGGCCATTTTTTAAAGCAAAGTTATACTTTAAAAACATTGAAAAATAACATTAATTGGCCTAAATGAATTAAATACTATACGGGCCCTAACTTCATCACAGTTATGCCCCGTAGTATGTAACGCTAATTCAATGCTGTAAAATGCATTTAATTAGTGTGAAATGGTCATATCAACAAAGATGAGAGTGGTGGATAGCCACAGAACCAATTTGTTATTTTAAGGTAAGAAGTCAAAGGACCTTTGACAATGGCCATGCATGTTTGTTCATCATTAAAATGTGGCATCATTTCCCAAAGTTATGTAGCGTCTACCGACAAGTAAGCATTACATTCTTGATCCTAGTGGTTGCCTTATGTCTTATATTTCAATATTATATCATTACATTATAAACTACGCTTCGGCCTCATAAAGAAAACAATGTCTGACAAGGACGTCGATGACCTTGCAGAGTTTAAGCAATTTAAAAGCTAAGTAAAAAGTTCAAATTCAGAGTTTCTTCATAAAATAAAATAAAATAATTAGTAAAGCAATACTTACCCGCTCTTTCCAGGCATTTTCATGTAATAAACGTGTAATACACAAGCAGGTCAGTAAATTATCCGTTAGGACGTATCACTCTGTTTGTGTGATGTCTT
The DNA here is from genome assembly GCF_905237075.1 of Dicentrarchus labrax. NCBI lineage: Eukaryota > Metazoa > Chordata > Actinopteri > Moronidae > Dicentrarchus > Dicentrarchus labrax. Next base: position 11,458,870 of record NW_026136707.1, on the reverse strand, counting down.
CTCCAACAACAACCTGTCTCAAGGTATTATGGGGGATTTCTCGTGTAGGTGTGAAAAAACACCAAGATCTGTCGCTCCACTTGAAGTTAAAAATCATTACAGGTCTATCCAAACCTTTTATAATTAGCCCATCTTTGATAGGATGGCTTAAAAATAAATGTAATTTATTAACGATATCTGCAAGACATACTCAACTATATAAATAAAAGTTACTTTCTAAAGTTATGTATTTATCGAAAAACATTTTACTCTTGAAAGTATAAAATACAGATACAGTATACAGTATATCGGCCAGGAAATATTGAGCAATGTGTTTTTACAGTAGTTCAAACATGGGAAAATATGCTCTATATATCTAGATCTGTAGATAGAACTATGGGACTTTTATTGTTGAATTTCTCCAAATTGCTGCAGTAAAAGTGCTTGATATTGAGTATGTGTGTAGTCTTACATGTGCAGAAGTCAAATATACCATTCATAGCCATGAAATATTGAGCAATATTATTTTACAGTAGCTCAAATGTGGTCAAATGTGCCACTTGGAGGTATACATATGGACTTTTATTGTTGAATTTCTCCAAATTGCTGCAGTAAAAGTGCTTGATATTGAGTGTGTGTGTAGTCTAAGATGTGTAGAAGTCAAATACACCATCCATAGCCATGAAATATTGAGCAATATTATTTTACAGTAGCTCAAATGTGGTGAAATGTGCCACTTGGAAGTAAAAATAAATACATTTATTGTTGAATTTCTCCAAATTGCTGCAGTAAAAGTGCTTGATATTGAGTATGTGTGTAGTGTTAGATGTGTAGAAGTCAGATATACCATCCATAGCCATGAAATATTGAGCAATATTATTTTACAGTAGCTCAAATGTGGTCAAATATGCCACTTGGAGGTACACATATGGACTTTTATTGTTGAATTTCTCCAAATTGCTGCAGTAAAAGTGCTTGATATTGAGTATATGTGTAGTGTTAGATGTGTAGAAGTCAGATATACCATCCATAGCCATGAAATATTGAGCAATATTATTTTACAGTAGTTCAAATAGGGTGAAATGTGCCACTTGGAGGTACAAATATGGACATTTGTTCTTAGATTTCTCCAAATTGCTACAGTAAAAATGCTTGATATTGAGTGTGTGTGTAGTCTTAGATGTGTAGAAGTCAAGTACACCATCCATAGCCATGAAATATTGAGCAATATTATTTTACAGTAGCTCAAATATGGTGAAATGTGCCACTTGGAGGTAAAAATAAGTACCTTTATTGTTGAATTTCTCCAAATTGCTGCAGTAAAAGTGCTTGATATTGAGTGTGTGTGTAGTCTTAGATGTGTAGAAGTCAAGTACACCATCCATAGCCATGAAATATTGAGCAATATTATTTTACAGTAGCTCAAATATGGTGAAATGTGCCACTTGGAGGTAAAAATAAGGACTTTTATAATTGAATTTCTCCAAATTGCTGCAGTAAAAGTGCTTGATATTGAGTGTGTGTGTAGTCTTAGATGTGCAGAAGTCAGATATACCATCCTTAGCCATGAAATATTGAGCAATATTATTTTACAGTAGCTCAAATATGGTGAAATGTGCCACTTGGAGGTAAAAATAAGGACTTTTATTGTTGAATTTCTCCAAATTGCTGCAGTAAAAGTGCTTGATATTGAGTGTGTGTGTAGTCTTAGACGTGTGGAAGTCAAATATATCATACATAGTTATGAATTATAGAGCAATATGTTTTTACAGTACCTCAAATATGGTCAAATATGCAATCTCTGGAGGCATAAATATGGGATTTTTATTTTTACATTTATCCACACTGGCGCAGTAAAGATACTCGATACGAGGTGTTTTTTATTCATCATGGGCGCATGGAAAACTTTAATGCAACATATTTTATTTTAAATGTAGGTTCGAATTATACCTTAATATTCATAATACCTTTATTTTGAAAACCCGAAGTGAATGCACTGTTTCTTCGCATTTACCGTAATGCTGAGAATAATCGCACACTTGAAATTTACGTGCGGCTGGTTTGACCACGGAGATCGAAGTTACGGCTGGCTTGACCGCAGTAACGATTCGGCACAACAACAATAAAATTTTACAGTAACTTCTTGTTCTGTCATTTTACAAAGTATAACTGTACACCGCAATGCATCATGGGTCCAAAATAATTACAGTAGCTGACAGCATTTTCCCACAGTAACATCAGAGCCCGTCTACAGATCCTCTGGTAACATATTGTAAAATGACTGTAGATGATGCGTATTACAGTTAAATACTGTTGATATCTGTTCAAACACCGGCCACAAAGTCAGCTCTGTGGTGAGAACAATGTTTTATTTGTGTTATTGACTGTAATTACCCATTATTTTAGCGAAGCCGTGTTTTGAATCCGACGTTGACTGTCAGAAAGATTCAGTCTGTACCGTTTTGTTTTAGCAAATATTAACGTTAGCTAATTCAGCTGAAGCTAAAGCTAGCTAGCGTAACATGCATTAGTTACAACTAAAGTTACAATACAGTAGTTTAAAAAATGTCCTCATGGACCGAAAGCACTTTGTCCTATGTGCCGTTATCCACTGCTCCAAAGGTCCGTTGCTCCGAAAATACACACTCGGAGTTCAGTGACTGCCGGCTACTTTCCAGACTCCGCTAACATAATGCTCAATTTAACAGATAACTTATAAATCAAAACGTAAATCATAACGTCTGACTTTGTATGACTCATAAAGAAAGAGTTTTAATTTCGGCTGGATTTTAACTTTACCAGCTCTTCTGTCAACTAATGTTAAGTTAAATAAACTTCAGTGTAACTTAACATAGCGTTAATGTTTGAGGTTTGTGAAACATGGTGCCGAATTTATCATAAGAACTGTGTAAATTGTGAGAAGTCTGTTAAGTTAATTTTAATTTTTAATGACTGATGAAGAGGCAAATAAAGTATTAAACTGTTTCCCACTGTCGGAGGAAAAACCTCCGTTAACGTTGACACATTTTGCATCATTTAGCTAACGTTACAGGTGCAGAGGAAAGCACCACCGCTGAGGACTTCGATCTCCGTGGTCAAATCAGCCGCACGTAAATTTCAACTGTGCGAGTATTCTCAGCATTACGGTAAATGCGGAGAAACAGCGTATTCACTTCCGGGTTTCAAAATAAAGGTATTATGAACATTGAGCTATAATTCGAACCTACATTTAAAATAAAATATGTTGCATTAAAGTTTTCCATGCGCCCATGATGAATAAAAAACACCTAATATCGAGTATCTTTACTGCGCCAGTGTGGAGAAATGCCAAAATAAAAGTTCCATATTCATGCCCCCAGAGATTGCATATTTGACCATATTTGAGTTACTGTAAAAACATATTGCTCAATATTTCCTGGCTAAGGATGGTATATCTGACTTCTACACATCGAAGACTACAAGTATACTTAATATCAAGCATTTTTACTGCAGCAATTTGGAGAAATTTATGAACAAAAGTCCATATTTGTACCTCAAAGTGGTATATTTTCATATATTTGAGCTACTTTAAAAATATATTCCTCATTATTTCCTGGCTATGGATGATATATTTGACTTCTACACATCTAAGACTACAAGTATACTTAATATCAAGCATTTTTACTGCAGCAATGTGGAGAAATTTAAGAACAAAAGTCCATATTTGTTCCTCCAAGTGGCATATTTTCTCATATTTAAGCTACTGTAAAAACATATTACTCAATATTTCCTGGCTATGGATGATATATTTGACTTCTGCACATCTAAGACTACAAGTATACTTAATATCAAGCATTTTTACTGTACCAATTTGGAGAAATTAAAGAACAGAAGTCCCATATACCTCCAGATTCCATATTTTCTGATATTTGAGCTACTGTAAAATAATATTGCTCAATATTTCCTGGCTAAGGATGGTATATTTGACTTCTGCACATCTAAGACTACAAGTATACTTCATATCAAGCATTTTTACTCTACTAATTTGGAGAAATTTAAGAACAAAATTCCATATTTGTACCTCCAAGTGACATATTTTCATATATTTGAGCTACTGTAAAAAATATATTGCTTAATATTTCCTGGCTATGGATGGTATATTTGACTTTTACACATTTGAGACTACAAGCTGACTTGTTTCCTATAGCTTTCCTTAATCACATGTCTTCCTTGTGTCCCCTCTCAGCAAGTATTTGAGAGACAAATATGAGGAAGAGACAGTAGGTACAATGCACTCAGTAAGCATGTGTGAATAAAGAATAATTGAAAGGCTTTCAATGTAGCATACGTCATGCTTCTTGATAATAGACGTCCTCATTGGACATACTTGTGTTCTCTCACTATAAGCTCCTCCAGAAGAATCCTCTGTCCTCGTCTCAGTTACTGGAATATCTTCTGTGATGGCTAAGGTTGCCAGGTGACCAGGTGAAGAGGAGAGAGGAGGCAAACAAGTGCAAGTCAGCATGTATAAAAACACCCACAGACACACAGACACATCAAAGAGACAAACAGGAAGAGACTGACACACAGGGGAAGGGTAAAGACAGGAGAACATTGAGAAATGCATCCTTATGGTCATGGCTGCAACACATGACAATGGCAATACAGAATTTTATTTTAAGGAATAATAAAACTTTGATAATTTGGTTGAATCCTGCTTAAGGGATGATTTCTGAATTTGGTGTTTCGCAGTTAAAGGTAATTATTTCCCTTTTTACAGATTCACTGTGACAGCTGTTGCAGGTGGTTCCACGTACAATGCCTGCGAATGGACACAGAAGAGCTGCAAAATACCAAGAATATGGACTGGAATTTCATTTTGTGACAAAAGTAAACAAATTAGGATTGTGTAGAATTTTGAGTTTAGTGTTTAATTTTGGATGACTTTATCATCACTTTCTTATAACATGTTATTAAACATTTGTGTGAAATTTTGTCATGATTACTGCATCATTCTTGAAGTATAATGAAAAAGCATCACCCATAGCCAGGAATTATTGAGCGTTTTTACAGTCGCTCAAATATAGTCAAATATGCAATCTGCAGGTATAAATATGGGACTTTTATTATTGAATTACTTCACATTGGTGCAGTACAAATGCTTGATATTAAGTATGCTTGTAGTCTCATATGTGTCAAAGTCAAATATACCATCTATAGCCAGGAAATATTGAGCAAAGTGTTTCTACAGTAGCTCAAACATAAGAAAATATGCCACTTGGAGGTATACATATGGAATTTCATTGTTGAATTTCTCCACATTGGTATAGTAGAAATGCTTGATATTAAGCATACTTGTAGTCTCATATGTGTAGAAGTCAAATATACCATCCTTAGCCAGGAAATATTGAGCAATATTATTTTACAGTAGCTCAAATATATGAAAATATGTCTCTAGGAGGTACAAATATGGACTTTTGTCTTCAAATTTCTCTGAATTTCTGCTATACAAATGCTTGATATTGAGTGTGTGTGTAGTCTTACATGTGTAGAAGTCAAATATACCATCCTTAGCCAGGAAATAATGAGCAATAATATTTTATAGTAGCTCAAATATGAGAAAATATGCCACTTGGAGGTACACATATGGAATTTTGTTCTTAAATTTCTCCAAATTGCTGCAGTAAAAGTGCTTGATATTGAGTATACGTGTATTCTTAGATGTGTAGAAGTCAGATATACCATCCTTAGCCAGGAAATATTGAGCAATATTATTTTACAGTAGCTCAAATATGGTCAAATATGCCTCTTGGAGGTACACATATGGAAGTTTGTTCTTAAATTTCTCCAAATTGGTACAGTAAAAATGCTTGATATTAAGTATACTTGTAGTCTTAGACGTGTAGAAGTCAAATATATCATACATAGCCAGGAAATAATGAGCAATATGTTTTTACAGTAGCTCAAATATCGTCAAATATGCCACTTGGAGGTACAAATGTGGGACATTTATTCTTAAATTTCTCCACATTTCTGCAGTAAAAATGCTTGATATTAAGTATACTTGTAGTCTTAGATGTGTAGAAGTCAAATATATCATCCATAGCCAGGAAATAATGAGGAATATATTTTTAAAGTAGCTCAAATATATGAAAATATACCACTTTGAGGTACAAATATGGACTTTTGTTCATAAATTTCTCCAAATTGCTGCAGTAAAAATGCTTGATATTAAGTATACTTGTAGTCTTCGATGTGTAGAAGTCAGATATACCATCCTTAGCCAGGAAATATTGAGCAATATGTTTTTACAGTAACTCAAATATGGTCAAATATGCAATCTCTGGGGGCATAAATATGGGACTTTTATTTTGGCATTTCTCCACACTGGCCCTGTAAAGATACTCGATATTAGGTGTTTTTTATTCATCATGGGCGCATGGAAAACTTTAATGCAACATATTTTATTTTAAATGTAGGTTCGAATTATAGCTCAATGTTCATAATACCTTTATTTTGAAAACCGGAAAGGAATACGCTGTTTCTCCGCATTTACCGTAATGCTGAGAATACTCGCACAGGTGAAATTTACGTGCGGCTGATTTGACCACGGAGATCGAAGTCCTCAGCGGCTGGCTTGACCGCAGTCGCTGACTGCACAGTGATCATCACACATCGGTGAAGACGATTTTCAGGTAAAAACATTTCGTCATTTATGTGATTGTGTCTGACTGTGTAATCATTTTCTGCGGCATTTGACAGATTTGGGATTAAGCATGACCCCTATGCTAATTTATCAGCTTAGTTAGCTCAAGTAAACTACTTTTTATAGCCTTGCTGCACTCTGCAGAACAGTTGGGGTGTGGGTAGTAGTTTTGGTGCCTAACCCTAACCAAGTAGTTTCTGGCGGTATGTTATGATGCCTTTGGCTTTTACAGGTATGATCTTGTTACCCTCAACTGTTGAGCTGAGGGCAATGACTATGTCAATTTTGAATGTATTTTTTCTTTGTCTTTGAGGTGTTAGCAAGAGCAGCTGACATCAAAAGAACACTACTGCTTCCTGACTCTCCGAGACTAATTGTCTTAGGTAGTGTGTACCGTTTGTTTTTTTTAAATCTGTTGTAAAGCATTGCAAAGACTGAGAATATATGAAGGACACGTATTAGTTCAACAGTTTAACATGTGGATATGTTTATGTGGAAGGCAACAGATAAAACATTAACATATAAACCATATGTTTATTTATGTTTAGGTGAAGTGCTCACAGCAACTCAATGGATGCTGAGCATCGAGGGTCAAGTGGTTGTGCCTCCACATCCCAACTTCGTGGCTGGAATGGCAGCATTCTTTTCAAGCTATTACAACTTGAATCTGGTGTACAAGGAGCAAGCAGTCGGGAAATCTCCAACCAGAGTACCTGCTGCCTGACGCTATGTTGATGCAATTATATTACTACTGGTCAGTAACTCATACAATCTTTTGACAAGAACTCCAAACTATCCCTTTAACCGTTATGACATTTTCACTGTATTAGTCATTGCATTGTAGAGCCACTTCCTGGTTCAGCTTGCCTGGACAGCACAACTGAAATGATAATGAAAATTTATTAACAGCCTAATTTTAGTTTTTTCATGTTTTGCAGTTTTTCATATTGGATGGGCAAATGATTAGCTTGTCTTGAACAACCTGATATTCTGCTCTTTCTTGTGGAGCAGCTGTGAGCGCAGTTTTTTCATGAAGTTTCTTTTCATGTGATTTTGTGATTTCAGATGTTTCATTGGACTCAACCTCATCAGTGGCACCAAGACGACAAAGCTGGTCAGCCAAGGAAGTGGGAAGATGCATGAGAAGAAGAACAGCTCAGTCAATCCTCACGTCTCCTCTCTCCTCCGGCGATTAATGGACTTTGAATGGCTTTGAGCATAAGTCATATGCAAAAGATGAGGATTCTTGTCTTCCCCGCTATATGAGTGGACATTGTTCTTAAAGGGAAATTTCTCTATCTATCCGAGTTAGGGATATAGTGTGAATAACGGATTTAGCCGGCGCAGCTGCAAAATCTGTTGTTCTTCCGGCACCAGCCCCAGAGATATGGAGAACATCAGCAACAACAGCAGGCGTTTTTCAGACTATATCCCTAACTTGGATAGATAGAGTTAAAGGGATAGTTCAGGTTTTTTGAAGTGGGGTCATATGAAGTACTTATCTATAGTCGGTGTGTTAGCTACATTAGCTGCTGCTCAGCGAATTTTAACCACCTAAAACAATCTATATCAGTTCTAGTGTACGTTGTATAGAGAAAATTCACACCGCTTTACATCTCCGTCAGACGGCCCTTTCCTTTGGTACTACATTTCTCAACCGTATAACTCACGTATTCCTACGCATACGGCGTAATACAGTGCGGCCGCAGCGGGCAAAGTTGTGCTTATGCGAAGGAATACGTGAGTTATACGGTATAAGGGCCGTCTGACAGCGATGTAAAGCGGTGTGAATTTTCTCTATGTAACATACACTTGGAACTGATATAGATTTTAGGTGGGTCTTGTTTTAGGTGGTTAAAATTCGCTTTGCATCTGGATTCCGTTCACTGCAGTGCAAAGCTGACCTATTCGCTATCTGGTGGACAGTTAGATGAGAAGATCGATACCATGTCCATTAAAGGCACATAACGCACAGTAAAAAGGTTAAAAAGTGAGATTTAAAGGTGCTAGTTGGCAGATTTTGTTACTTTTGGACCAAGCCAGGCTAGCTGTTTCCCCATTTCCAGTCTGTGCTTAATTAGGCTAACCAGTTTCTGTCTGAAGCCTTTTATTTAACAGGCAGATATGATTTATGGGGATTCGAATTGAGTTCTGAAGGCATGTTGTAAAACTATTGAGTTTTAATAAAAGATGTTTTGTTGCAGCTCAGACTTTTATTTAACAGGTGAAGAAAATCTAATGTTAATGAATTTTGGAGTAACAGCAAGCCTGGTCTCATTCAATATGCATATTTTGCAAAGCTGCTAATGTAAGAAACAAAGATTAACTGTAAAAACATTCTACAACAACATATTGTATTGTGAAGTATTAACAGCTATTTACTGGCAATTTTAGTTGCCAGGTAACCTCTGTAATTTGAATAGAATACAAGATAATGTTGTAAACTAGATTAAAATTAATAGTTGAAAAAAAAACTACAACAAATTGCTGTAATTTATATACAAAAACCTGTAAAAGTTATCCTGTAATATACTGTAATCCTTTTTACAGTAATTAACAGCAATTTTACAATACTTTACTGGCAACTTTTTTTGCCAGGTATTTACTGTAAATTCTACAGTCAATTTGTTACAGTGTAATATTTCAGGAATAAATGCTTTGGCCAAATTACCTAAGAATTTTTTCTTGCCTCTTGTCTTACCTTATTTCATTTGTAATACATTGAAAAAAGTGGAGGGCTCCAACTTGCATCAGTATTACAGCCATATCTATAAAATGTAAATGTCATTATCCTGTGTTCTGAGAAGGAAACCCATCTCATAGTTATGTTCACTATTATGTCACTGATTGAATGCTTCACACATAGAACAAGAAATAACACGGTAACACTTTACAATAACAACAAGTGAGGAATAAATGAGGAAACTAGCTAATGATTAGTCCATTAAAGACGAGCGAGGAACAAATCAGGTACAATTTGATAATTAATGAATTGTTAATGAGTAGTTCCCTAATAATTCCTAAGGGAGGAATATATAGTAGAGAATGATAATATAAATGTTGATCTTTAACAATGAAGCAGCCGCTTTTATGTTTTAAAGGCATGTCTGCTCGTTCAGCTTGCACATGTAAGAAGTCAGTCAATCATCACTGTATGTATATGACAATATTACCATAGAAGATAACAAACAACACATTTTTATAGTTTATATAGAATAAGTACATAATTTTGTTAAACTATGGTAGTGACAGTTTAAAAAAAGAAAGAAAAGAAAACCATGACAGAGATGGGTTGGCCTTTTTAAGGGCATTATAGAACTATTTCCAAGGGGACAATTTGAATTCACAGATATTCATGAACTAAACATTACCTCAAGATTCATAAATATGATCTCCCAATCTGTTCGATAGTAATTCATCATTCTCTACTATATAGTCATCCATTAGGAATTATTAGGGAACTACTTATTAACAATTCATCAATTACCAAGTGACTAATCACTAATCATTAGCTACTCTATAAAATTAGATTTTTTATTTTTTTTATTTTGACCACTAACTAGTGGTTCACTATGATTAGTTCCTCATTCATCCATCATTTGTTCTACACAAACTTTTGTGTCCCTTATTGTTACATTTGTTAAGAATCATTGTGAAAGTAGGTTTAGTAAATGTTTGATTGACCTTGTAATTAACTGTATAATCCATAAGGACTCTATCACAAATAGCTGTGCTGCACCATGGGAACTCACAAAACACAACTTTTATGTACATCGGTCTACCATGCAGTCCAACAACACCGGTTCCTAGAATTTTTTAATCTGTGGGAAAATCCTGACTAGGAAAGGATCAATTATCACAACCATTCTGAAAGCATTACACTGTTTTAAATAGCTGATGTACTCAGCAGACAATTTTCAGTAGATGTTGGTATGTTTGTGGAGGTAGGCATCATATGACCGCAAACATTCTGTGCCAGTGAGTCATGGTGTCTTTTGACCACACCTCATCTATGCTTTTTCCTTCTTTGTACTGTACTGGAATCTGTCTTTAATGAATACCATCCCTTCATTCTGACTGTCAAATGTTTCAGCACACAGCCACCAGTTTATGATAACCCACATTTGCAACACATTGCCTGTGCAGGCAGAGACAAGTTGTTGAGATTCTCGCTCACCAACGACAAGTATGTCGTATAATTTCTTCATAATAATTTGTAATCTTCTCCTCCTATATTCTGCTAAATATAAGAGCTGTATTGTAAGCCATGAAGCGACAGAGTTGGACTCACATGAAGTAGTAGAAGAAACTCATACAGAAAGACATACACATTGTGGGCAGAAACAGTTTACTGACAGTGCAAGCACCTTGTCCTTTTACTTAAAATGAGTAAACCACAATGGAAATCCATAACAAATAAAAGTTACTTGTGGCAAAATTTGCATATATCTTAAAAATACACCATTAACAATAATCCCATTTAATATATACTGACACATACATTACATGTGTTACCAAGCGTCTTGCATGGAGGTGTTTAAAATATTTATAAAGTAATATATTAAGTGACATTTGACTGGACAATAAAAACATGGATTAATAAGAGAAATTGGGCTGTTTAAATAATCACAAAAATCAAGGAGTACATCATATTCAATAGATCTAAATCAAATAGGAAAAAATAAATAAGGCATGGAAATAGGGTGTGTCAACTTCTATTTAAAAAGATTTGTGTCTGTGCTCTCTTCTCATATCCCTTTTATTCACCCTCTCAAAGTCTTTTTTGGACAAAGTGCAAATATGTTTCAAATCCTTTTTTAAATGCAACATGAGATGTATGAATAAATTTCCTTCTGGGTGTGGTTTGTGTATTGCTGCATCTGACAAGGATTAACATGTCCATTTTAGATTACAACAATTAAATTTGGTGGGAATTCAGTACGTTAATATAATAAATAGATAAACACTGGACTACACAGTTAACAATATTTTCATGTTCCAGTGCACCCACCCTCTCTACTGCACATCTAGGGATAAATGGCTTTAAAATCATATCATATCATATATTATGCAACATGTTCACAGAGATGACATCATTCTGGGACTCATCTCATAGTTAAACGTTCACTATTATGTCACTGTTTGAATGCTTCACACATAGAACAAGAAATAACACGATAACACTTTACAATAACAACAACAAGGGAGGAATGAATGAGGAAACTAGCTAATGATTAGTCCTTTAAAAAGAAAGAGCGAGGAACAAATCAGGTACAACTTCATAATTAATGAATTTGTCATGGCTCTGCTCCCCTCCTGCTCCCTTTGCTCCTCCTCCTTCCCTGTGTGTCTGATGAGGGTGAGGCGTCCATTCTCCTCACCTGCTGTCTGCCGTCTCACCTGCTCTCAATCATTCATCATGCCTCGGTCTTCAAGAACCCCGGTCTTCCTCCCATTCATCGCCAGATTGTTTCAGCCTATAATTGTAACTCTCATGGCTCCCTTCAGTATTTAGTTAAGCAATTCAAGCTCTCTTGTGATTTTCCCTGTGCCTGTTCCCCAGCTAACCATTTCTCTCCCGTGCCCCAGGGTCCCTTTGTGCAGTTTTGCTTCCTGTGTCTGTGTCTTTCACCATTTCACCCGCCCGTTCCTGCTGTGGCCGCCCCTCATCCCCCCTGTGTGTGTGTGTGCGCGTGGAATAAAACCCCTTTAACCTTCCAAACTGTCTGGGTGTCTGCTCCTGGGTCCAGTCCTAACACCAGCCGTGACAGAATTGTTAATGAGTAGTTCCCTAATAATTCCTAAGGGAGGAATATATAGTAGAGAATGATAATATAAATGTTGATCTTTAACAATGAAGCAGCCGCTTTTATGTTTTAAAGGCATGTCTTCTCGTTCAGCTTGCACATGTCAGAAGTCAGTCAATCATCACTGCATGTATATGACAATATTACCATAGAAGATAACAAACAACACATTTTTACATAATTTTGTTAAACTATGGTAGTGACAGTTTAAAAAAAGAAAGAAAAGAAAACCATGACAGAGATGGCTTGGCCTTTTTAAGGGCATTATAGAACTATTTCCAAGGGGACAATTTGAATTCACAGATATTCATTAACTAATCATTACCCCAAGATTCATTAATCCCCCAATCTGTTCTGTAGTAATTCGTCATTATCTACTATATAGTCATCCATTAGTAATTATTAGGGAACTACTCAGTAACAATTCATCAATTATCAAGTTGTACCTGATTCGTTCCCCACTTGTTTCTTAATTGACTAATCATTACTCTATAAAATTTTATTAGGAGTTACTCATTGACAAATGGTTCACTAACAGTTAGTTCCTCATTCATCCGGCATTTGTTCTATTCAGATTTTTGTGTCCCTTATTGTTAAGTGTTACTGATAACACTGAGGGAGATGCAAACAGCTATGAAGCCGCAATGTTGCCAATAAAAAGCATACAACTATACTGGCTTAAGAATGTATAAAATATATCTCCAAAACAAATAAGCAGCTCATCCCATTTCCAAAACTGAAATCTTAAAATAAGCTTGAGGCAACTGCTGGTAAAAATGTGTGTGTGTGCGTGTGTGTGCTGTGTTCACATACCAGTACGTACTACCGGTTATCCACTGTAGATTCTCTATACAGCCTTTCCAATGCTGCCCTCTTGTGTTTTGATTTTTCACTCTGACATTTCCATGTAATTTATTTCCCTGTGGTCTTGGGGCGGGACTCAATTAGCCTCATAAACAAAGGTGATGAACACTATTTGCTAAATGTTCTTAAAGGTGAAGAAAGACTTATTATATGCACCAATTAAGCCTGTAGAAAACTTGAGAGGTAGATCCAAAACACAAACCAGAGCCCAAAGCATCATAGATCAAGAAGGACAAAACAGGAACCATGGCTGGTCTAACCTGTTAGGGAACACCTAATGACCCCCCGACCCCGCACTGCAACATTTCTTTTGGTTTAAAATCTTTATCTGCAAATAAACTAGTAACTACAACTGCAAGATAAAAGCAGTGGTGTGGAAAGCTACATTTCCAACAAAAATAATAAGAATAAGAACAGTGCTCTAATTGTAGTACAAAGAATTATTTATAAATTTCTCAAACTGCTAGATATGAAAATTAGCTTGAAAAGGAGGGAAAGCAGGAAAGTCAACATTCCAACATTGTCATTGCGACATTTACGTTTTACTGGAGGGAGGAAACACAGAAATAAGAATAAAGACAGAAAAAGGGGTGGGGGCTTTTAAATAAGGTGTGTCAACCTCTATTTAAAAAGCTTTGTGTCAATGCTCTCTTCATTAAAATCCTCTCTTCCACTCTCTCAACATTTGCACCTTTTTATCCATATTCGGTAAGTAGAAATTTGGTCGTAAATCCTTTTTAAAACACAGCATTTTACATTTGCAATAGTTAATACCTAATATGTAGCATTATCTGGCATGAGATCATTGAGATGCAAGAATGAGCTTCTACATGTAGTTTGTGTATTGTGTGGTGCACTGCATCTGAATAGAATTAACATGTCAATCTATGGTGAGATTATAATAATTACAATTTGAAAATTATGATAGATAACTGGATATTATAAGACAAAAATCATAATATTGGTGAAAATTCAGTAAATTAAGAATTTCAGAGAGAAAACCCCATAAAATGAATGAAAAGATGATTATTTAGTGGGTGGGAAAACAGAGAGGAACTGTAAATTAGTAAGTGTGAAAAGTGTGTGATATCATGAAGCCAAATACATTAGAAGAAACAAACAGTAGGCAAGGAGCGTTCAGATGCTGAATTGTTTGATTAAAAACAGACTTTCCTGCCACACCAAACTACCAATTTGAGATAACAAGGGAACAAGAGAGAAAGACTTGAAAACGAAATTAGCTGCAGAGTTCAATCCTTGTGTTTGGATGTAGCATGAAGCATTATCACAGTTGTGTAAAATGAATATATCAACAAACACTGAACTATATAGTCAACAATATTTTCTTATTCCAGCCACCATGTCAGATATCGTGCAAGCAATGGTTCTCCTTAGGGATACCTTTGAGAGGTACGCTAAAAGAGATGGCGACAAAGACACTTTGACCAAGTCAGAACTCACTAAACTGTTCCGAACCGAGTTCCCTGGAACAGGAGTAAGTAGAAAAGCTACAGCACTATTACCACAGTGAGCTGCCTCTTTGTCTATTTGATGTTTTACAATCTATTTACTACTCATACTGTTTTATTCTTTTTTTAGCACAGAGACGAAGCTGCACTGGACGATTTCTTCAGTGAGCTGGATAGCAACGGGGATGGTGTTGTTGATTTCACTGAGTTTGTTACTTTGCTAGCAACCCTCGCTGAGCTTTACACTGAGTATTAAATAAATACTTTTGCCACAGTGCCTCTGAACTTTCTTGCCTTATTTCATTTGTACTGAATAAAAAAAACGAGTGCCCCAACGTCCGCCAGTACAGCCAAATCTATAAAATATACATGTCAGTATCAGATGTTCTCAGAAGGAAAACTTGGGAAAACACACACAATAATCAGCGATGGGTATGTTGGCTTGATTGACTCGAACTGTGCTGGCCGTAAATGTTTATTACTAATTACGAATGTCAGAAGTGACTAATAAAGAAATAAAAAATAAATGTTACTGCATTTTTATATCATAACTGTTTTGTGTGTGTTCATAAACGAAATACAATATTATGCAAACTCAGCATTTTCCACTGCACATCGAGGCAGAAATGCCTTTAAAATCCTCCTTTCAGCCTTTTTACATAACATGTTCACAAATAACATGTTCATCATTCTGGCACCCATCTCTTAGTTAAACATTCACTGTTATGTCACAGTTTGGATAATGTACACACAAAAGAGGGAGTAAGACTGAGGGAGATGCAAACAGCTTCATATCTAAAATGTGTTCCATAAAAAGCTTACAACTAGACTGGCTTAAAGGTCCACTGTCTAACATTTAGGAGAATCTATTGGCAAAAACGGAATATACTATTCTTGTTGTCATTTGTGTATAATAACTTGAATATGGGAATTGGTGTGTTTTCATTACCTCAGAATGAATCATTTAATCTACAGATGCTGTGGGTTGCCTTTTAATGGAGTCCGCCACATTGAACCACCATGTTTCTACAGTAGTCTGGAATGGACAGACCAAACCCTGGCTGTAAATAGGGCCTTCCGCCTTTTTCGTAACCATAATAGTTTCTCCTACAGCCTGCTCTTATTCCCAGGTTGTCAAATACTGACACCAGTGGTGTTGGGTTATTTGCAATGTGCAACTTGACCACTATGGGTCACTAAATTCTACACACTGGTCCTTAAAGTATGTAAAAAATACATCTGCAAACCAATAAGCAGTTTATTCCATCTCAAAAAAACGTTATTGTCAGGTGCATGTTGGTAAGGATTTATGTGTGTGTGTGTGTGTGTGTGTGTGTGTGTGTGTGTGTGTGTGTGTGTGTGTGTGTGTGTGCTGTGTTCACATACCAGTATGTACTACAGGTTATCCACTGTATATGCTTTATACAGCCTTTCCAATGCTTCTTGTGTTTTGATTTTTCCATGTCATTTATTTCCCTGTGGTCTTGGAGCTGGAATCAAATGAGCCTATTAAACAAAGGTGATGAACAACATTTGCCAAAGGTTCATAAAGGAGAAGAAGGACTTATTTTATGCATTAAGTTAGCCTGTTGAACACTTTAATGAGAGGTAAATCCAAAACAGAAACTACAAAGAGGTTTCCAAAGCCTCATAGCTCAAGGAAAAAAACAGGAACCATGGCTGGCCGAACCTGTTAGGGAACACCTAATCACCCCCGACCTACTTCCCTCTGCAATCTTTTTGAGCCCTGTCACTTCCTTCT
Organism: Dicentrarchus labrax; assembly: GCF_905237075.1. Classification (NCBI taxonomy): domain Eukaryota; kingdom Metazoa; phylum Chordata; class Actinopteri; family Moronidae; genus Dicentrarchus; species Dicentrarchus labrax. Next base: position 11,442,304 of record NW_026136707.1, on the reverse strand, counting down.
CGAGGCAGCTTAATTGATTCCCCAAATGCCCAGAAGCCAACAAGTTAAAATCAACTCCTATTCTGGAATATAACTGGGTTTATTTGAAATAGCTGATATAAATGTAATTACTGTTAATACAGCTTATTCAGGAACATGTGAATGACATTCAAGCAAAAACTAGATTTTCTTTGAAGACAGGGCTTCAAGATTAGGTAAAAACACACTACTTATTAGCTTTGTAAATGGATGGCAGCATCATCTTTAGTTACTTAATTTAGTAACACAACTTTAAATCAACAAAGCCTGACTTAACAATGTGATGTGACGAAATTGCTCTATCTTGCAAATGTATATTCATTTTAATCTCATGCACTGCAAAACTTATTTTGGTTTAAAAGCTTTATCTGCAAATAAGCTTGAAACTACAGCTGTAAGATAAAAGCAGTGGTGTAAAAAGCTCCCATCCAAAATAATAACAATTACAGTACCATGAATTGTAGTCAGGTATAGTTCTTATAACAATATGGTCCAACTGAGCTGTGTATATGCTGCATAATATTAATGTTAATAATATTAACGCATTATGTGTCATTATCTGTGGTATGCCTGTCAGAGTTACTGATCGGCCTTCCACTCACATGTCATGTCATCTGTTTGCAGGACCATCCTTATAAGTATATTTACATGCAGGTGTGCAAATATTTACTTGTAGTTTTTGTCAAACTGCTAGATATTAAAAGTTGCTTATATGTGCGGGAAAGCAGGAAAGTCAACATTCAAACATTGTCATGGTGACATTTAAGTTTTACTGGAGGGAATAAAGACAAAAATAAGAAAAAATACAGAAAGAGGGGTGGGGGCTTTTAAATAAGGTGTGTCGACCTCTATTTAAAAAGCTTTGTGTCAATGCTCTTTTCATTAAAATCCTCTCTTCCACTCTCTCAACATTGGACGTTTATATCCATATTCGGTAAGTAGAAATTTGTTTGTAAATCCTTTTTAAAATACAGCATTTTACATTTGCAATAATTAATACCTAATATGTAGCATTATCTGGCATAAGATCATTGATATTTATGAATGAGCTTCTAGATGTGGTTTGTGTATTGTGTGGTGTGCTGCATCTGAATAGAATTAACATGTCAATCTATGGTGAGATTCTAATAATTACAATTTGAAAATTTTGATAGATAAGTGGATATTATAAGACAAAAATGATGATATTGGTGAAAATTTTGTAAATTAAGGTTACGAAGGTTTTCATGGGGAAAACTCGATAAAAGAAAAGAAAAGTTTTTTAAAAAGATGATTATTTAGTGGGTGGGAAAACTGAGAGGAACTGTAAATTAGTGAGTGTGGACAGTGTGTGATATCATGAAGCCAAATACATTAGAAGAAACAAACAGTAGGCAAGGAGCGTTCAGATGCTGAATTGTTTTAATAAATACAGACTTTCCTGCCACACCAAACTACCAATTTGTTTCTCAGTTGCACCACCAATATTTGATCATGTCTCTTCTTTAAAACCAATGGTCACTATGAATTTAGTATTTACCCCTGAGGGACAGAGAAGGGATACCAAGAAAACAAGAGAGAAAGACTTGAAAACGAAATAAGCTGCAGTGTTCAAACCATGTGTTTAGATGTAGCATGAAGCATTACTACAGTTGTGTAAAATGAGTAAATCAACAAACACTGAACTATATAGTCAACAATATTTTCTTATTCCAGCCACCATGTCAGACATCGTGCACGCAATGGTTCTCCTTAGGGATACCTTTGAGAGGTACGCTAAAAGAGATGGAGGCAAAGACACTTTGACCAAGTCAGAACTCACTAAACTGTTCCGAACCGAGTTCCCTGGAACAGGAGTAAGTAGAAAAGCTACAACACTATTACCACAGGGAGCTGCCTCTTTGTCTATTTGATGTTTTACAATCTACTTACAACTCATACTGTTTTATTCTTTTTTTAGCACAGAGACAAAGCTGCACTGGACGATTTCTTCAGTGAGCTGGATAGCAACGGGGATGGTGTTGTTGATTTCACTGAGTTTGTTACTTTGCTAGCAACCCTAGCTGAGCTTTACACTGAGTATTAAATAAATACTTTTGCCACAGTGCCTCTGAACTTTCTTGCCTTATTTCATTTGTACTGAATAAAAAAACCTACTGCCCCAACGTCCGCCAGTACAGCCAAATCTATAAAATATACATGTCAGTATCAGATGTTCTCAGAAGGAAAACTTGGGAAAACACACACAATAATCAGCGATGGGTATGTTGGCTTGATTAACTCGAACTGTGCTGGCCGTAAATGTTTATTACTAATTACGAATGTCAGAAGTGACTAATAAAGAAATAAAAATTAATGTTGCTGCATTTTTATATCATAACTGTTTTGTGTGTGTTCATAAACGAAATACAATATTATGCAAACTCAGCATTTTCCACTGCACATCGAGGCAGAAATGCCTTTAAAATCCTCCTTTCAGCCTTTTTACATAACATGTTCACAAATAACATGTTCATCATTCTGGCACCCATCTCTTAGTTAAACATTCACTGTTATGTCACAGTTTGGATAATGTACACACAGAACAGGAAGTAACACTGAGGGAGATGCAAACAGCTTCATATCTAAAATGTGTTCCATAAAAAGCTTACAACTAGACTGGCTTAAAGGTCCACTGTCTAACATTTAGGAGAATCTATTGGCAAAAACGGAATATACTATTCTTGTTGTCATTTGTGTATAATAACTTGAATATGGGAATTGGTGTGTTTTCATTACCTCAGAATGAATCATTTAATCTACAGATGCTGTGGGTTGCCTTTTAATGGAGTCCGCCACATTGAACCACCATGTTTCTACAGTAGTCTGGAATGGACAGACCAAACACTGGCTGTAAATAGGGCCTTCCGCCTTTTTCGTAACCATAATAGTTTCTCCTACAGCCTGCTCTCATTCCCAGGTTGTCAAATACTGACACCAGTGGTGTTGGGTTATTTGCAATGTGCAACTTGACCACTATGGGTCACTAAATTCTACACACTGGTCTTTAAAGTATGTATACATCTGCAAACCAATAAGCAGTTTATTCCATCTCCAAAAACAGATATATCTTAAAATAATCGTCAGGTGCATGTTGGTAAGGATTTATATGTGTGTGTGTGTGTGTGTGTGTGTGTGCTGTGTTCACATACCAGTACGTACTGCCGGTTATCCACTGTAGATGCTTTATACAGCCTTTCCAATGCTGCCCTCTTGTGTTTTTTTTTTTCACTCTGACGTTGTAATGTCATTTATTTCCCTGTGGTCTTGGGGCGGGACTCAATTAGCCTCATAAACAAAGGTGATGAACACTATTTGCTAAATGTTCTTAAAGGTGAAGAAAGACTTATTCTATGCACCAATTAAGCCTTTAGAAAACTTGAATAAGAGGTGGATCCAAAACACAAACTAAAAACAGGAGCCCAAAGCGTCATAGCTCAAGAAGGACAAAACAGGAACCATGGCCGGTCTAACCTGTTAGGCAACACCTAATGACCCCCCGACCCCGCACTGCAACATTTCTTTTGGTTTAAAATCTTTGTCTGCAAATAAACTAGTAACTACAGCTGCAAGATAAAAGCAGTGGTGTAAAAAACTATATTTCCAACAAAAATAATAAGAATAACAGTGCCCTAATTGTAGTACAAAGAATTATTTATAAATTTCTCAAACTGCTAGATATGAAAATTAGCTTGAATAGGAGGGAAAGCAGGAAAGTCAACATTCCAACATTGTCATTGCGACATTTACGTTTTACTGGAGGGAGGAAACACAGAAATAAGAAAAAAGACAGAAAGAGGGGTGGGGGCTTTTAAATGAAGTGTGTCAACCTCTATTTAAAAAGCTTTGTGTCAATGCTCTCTTCATTAAAATCCTCTCTTCCACTCTCTCAACATTTGCACCTTTTTATCCATATTCGGTAAGTAGAAATTTGGTTGTAAATCCTTTTTAAAATACAGCATTTTACATTTGAAATAGTTAATACCTAACATGTAGCATTATCTGGCATAAGATCATTGAGATGCATGAATGAGCTTCTAGATGTGGTTTGTGTATTGTGTGGTGCGCTGCATCTGAATAGAATTAACATGTCAATCTATGGTGAGATTATAATAATTACAATTTGAAAATTATGATAGATGGATATTATAAGACAAAAATCATGATATTGGTGAAAATTCAGTAAATTAAGAATTTCAGGGAGAAAACCATATAAAATGAATGAAAAGATGATTATTTAGTGGGTGGGAAAACAGAGAGGAACTGTAAATTAGTGAGTGTGGACAGTGTGTGATATCATGAAGCCAAATACATTAGAAGAAACAAAGAGTAGGCAAGGAGCGTTCAGATGCAGAATTGTTTTAATAAATACAGACTTTCCTGCCACACCAAACTACCAATTTGTTTCTCAGTTGCACCACCAATATTTGATCATGTCTCTTCTTTAAAACCAATGGTCACTATGAATTTAGTATTTACCCCTGAGGGACAGAGAAGGGATAACAAGAAAACAAGAGAGAAAGACTTGAAAACGAAATAAGCTGCAGTGTTCAAACCATGTGTTTAGATGTAGCATGAAGCATTACTACAGTTGTGTAAAATGAGTAAATCAACAAACACTGAACTATATAGTCAACAATATTTTCTTATTCCAGCTACCATGTCAGACATCGTGCATGCAATGGTTCTCCTTAGGGATACCTTTGAGAGGTACGCTAAAAGAGATGGAGACAAAGACACTTTGACCAAGTCAGAACTCACTAAACTGTTCCGAACCGAGTTCCCTGGAACAGGAGTAAGTAGAAAAGCTACAGCACTTTTACCACAGTGAGCTGCCTCTTTGTCTATTTGATGTTTTACAATCTACTTACTACTCATACTGTTTTATTCTTTTTTTAGCACAGAGACGAAGCTGCACTGGACGATTTCTTCAGTGAGCTGGATAGCAACGGGGATGGTGTTGTTGATTTCACTGAGTTTGTTACTTTGCTAGCAACCCTAGCTGAGCTTTACACTGAGTATTAAATAAATACTTTTGCCACAGTGCCTCTGAACTTTCTTGCCTTATTTCATTTGTACTGAATAAAAGCCAAATCTATAAAATATACATGTCAGTATCAGATGTTCTCAGAAGGAAAACTTGGGAAAACACACACAATAATCAGCGATGGGTATGTTGGCTTGATTGACTCGAAATGTGCTGGCCGTAAATGTTTATTACTAATTACGAATGTCAGAAGTGACTAATAAAGAAATAAAAAATAAATGTTGCTGCATTTTTATATCATAACTGTTTTGTATGTGTTCATAAACGAAAATACAATATTATGCAAACTCAGCATTTTCCACTGCACATCGAGGCAGAAATGCCTTTAAAATCCTCCTTTCAGCCTTTTTACATAACATGTTCACAAATAACATGTTCATCATTCTGGCACCCATCTCTTAGTTAAACATTCACTGTTATGTCACAGTTTGGATAATGTACACACAGAAGAGGGAGTAACACTGAGGGAGATGCAAACAGCTTCATATCTAAAATGTGTTCCATAAAAAGCTTACAACTAGACTGGCTTAAAGGTCCACTGTCTAACATTTAGGAGAATCTATTGGCAAAAACGGAATATACTATTCTTGTTGTCATTTGTGTATAATAACTTGAATATGGGAATTGGTGTGTTTTCATTACCTCAGAATGAATCATTTAATCTACAGATGCTGTGGGTTGCCTTTTAATGGAGTCCGCCACATTGAACCACCATGTTTCTACAGTAGTCTGGAATGGACAGACCAAACACTGGCTGTAAATAGGGCCTTCCGCCTTTTTCGTAACCACCATACTTTCTCCTACAGACTTTACAGCCTGTTCTCATTCCCAGGTTGTCAAATACTGACACCAGTGGTGTTGGGTTATTTGCAATGTGCAACTTGACCACTAGGGGTCGGTAAATTCTACACACTAGTTATTAAAGTATGTATAAAATACATCTGCAAACCAATAAGCAGTTTATTCCATCTCAAAAAAACGTTATTGTCAGGTGCATGTTGGTAAGGATTTATGTGTGTGTGTGTGTGTGTGTGTGTGTGTGTGTGTGTGTGTGTGTGTATGTGTGTGTGTGTGTGTGTGTGTGTGTGTGTGCTGTGTTCACATACCAGTATGTACTACAGGTTATCCACTGTATATGCTTTATACAGCCTTTCCAATGCTTCTTGTGTTTTGATTTTTCCATGTCATTTATTTCCCTGTGGTCTTGGAGCTGGAATCAAATGAGCCTATTAAACAAAGGTGATGAACAACATTTGCCAAAGGTTCATAAAGGAAAAGAAGGACTTATTTTATGCATTAAGTTAGCCTGTTGAACACTTTAATGAGAGGTAAATCCAAAACAGAAACTACAAAGAGGTTTCCAAAGCCTCATAGCTCAAGGAAAAAAACAGGAACCATGGCTGGCCTAACCTGTTAGGGAACACCTAATCACGCCCGACCTACTTCCCTCTGCAATCTTTTTGAGCCCTGTCACTTCCTTCTCAAGGCAGCTTAATTGATTCCCCAAATGCCCAGAAGCCAACAAGTTAAAATCAACTCCTATTCTGGAATATAACTGGGTTTATTTGAAATAGCTAATATAAATGTAATTACTGTTAATACAGCTTATTCAGGAACATGTGAATGACATTCAAGCAAAAACTAGATTTTCTTTGAAGACAGGGCTTCAAGATTAGGTAAAAACACACTACTTATTAGCTTTGTAAATGGATGGCAGCATCATCTTTAGTTACTTAATTTAGTAACACAACTTTAAATCAACAAAGCCTGACTTAACAATGTGATGTGACGAAATTGCTCTATCTTGCAAATGTATATTCATTTTAATCTCATGCACTGCAAAACTTATTTTGGTTTAAAAGCTTTATCTGCAAATAAGCTTGAAACTACAGCTGTAAGATAAAAGCAGTGGTGTAACAAGCTCCCACCCAAAATAATAACAATTACAGTACCATGAATTGTAGTCAGGTATAGTTCTTATAACAATATGGTCCGACTGAGCTGTGTTTATGCTGTATAATATTAATGTTAATAATATTACTGCATTATGTGTCATTATCTGTGGTATGCCTGTCAGAGTTACTGATCTGCCTTCCACTCACATGTCATGTCATCTGTTTGCAGGACCATCCTTATAAGTATATTTACATGCAGGTGTGCAAATATTTACTTGTAGTTTTTGTCAAACTGCTAGATATTAAAAGTTGCTTATATGGGCGGGAAAGCAGGAAAGTCAACATTCAAACATTGTCATGGTGACATTTAAGTTTTACTGGAGGGAATAAAGACAAAAATAAGAAAAAATACAGAAAGAGGGGTGGGGGCTTTTAAATAAGGTGTGTCGACCTCTATTTAAAAAGCTTTGTGTCAATGCTCTTTTCATTAAAATCCTCTCTTCCACTCTCTCAACATTGGACGTTTATATCCATATTCGGTAAGTAGAAATTTGTTTGTGAATCCTTTTTAAAATACAGCATTTTACATTTGCAATAATTAATACCTAACATGTAGCATTATCTGGCATAAGATCATTGAGATGCATGAATGAGCTTCTAGATGTGGTTTGTGTATTGTGTGGTGTGCTGCATCTGAATAGAATTAACATGTCAATCTATGGTGAGATTCTAATAATTACAATTTGAAAATTTTGATAGATAAGTGGATATTATAAGACAAAAATGATGATATTGGTGAAAATTTTGTAAATTAAGGTTACGAAGGTTTTCATGGGGAAACCCGATAAAAGAAAAGAAAAGTTTTTTAAAAAGATGATTATTTAGTGGGTGGGAAAACTGAGAGGAACTGTAAATTAGTGAGTGTGGACAGTGTGTGATATCATGAAGCCAAATACATTGAGAAGAAACAAACAGTAGGCAAGGAGCGTTCAGATGCTGAATTGTTTTAATAAATACAGACTTTCCTGCCACACCAAACTACCAATTTGTTTCTCAGTTGCACCACCAATATTTGATCATGTCTCTTCTTTAAAACCAATGGTCACTATGAATTTAGTATTTACCCCTGAGGGACAGAGAAGGGATACCAAGGCAACAAGAGAGAAAGACTTGAAAACGAAATAAGCTGCAGTGTTCAAACCATGTGTTTAGATGTAGCATGAAGCATTACTACAGTTGTGTAAAATGAATAAATCAACAAACACTGAACTATATAGTCAACAATATTTTCTTATTCCAGCCACCATGTCAGACATTGTGCACGCAATGGTTCTCCTTAGGGATACCTTTGAGAGGTACGCTAAAAGAGATGGCGACAAAGACACTTTGACCAAGTCAGAACTCACTAAACTGTTCCGAACCGAGTTCCCTGGAACAGGAGTAAGTAGAAAAGCTACAGCACTTTTACCACAGTGAGCTGCCTCTTTGTCTATTTGATGTTTTACAATCTACTTACTACTCATACTGTTATATTCTTTTTTTAGCACAGAGACAAAGCTGCACTGGACGACTTCTTCAGTGCGTTGGATGACGACGAGGATGGTGTTGTTGATTTCACTGAGTTTGTTACTTTGCTAGCAACCCTAGCTGAGCTTTACACTGAGTATTAAATAAATACTTTTGCCACAGTGCCTCTGAACTTTCTTGCCTTATTTAATTTGTACTGAATAAAAAAACCTACTGCCCCAACGTCCGCCAGTACAGCCAAATCTATAAAATATACATGTCAGTATCAGATGTTCTCAGAAGGAAAACTTGGGAAAACACACACAATAATCAGCGATGGGTATGTTGGCTTGATTGACTCGAAATGTGCTGGCCGTAAATGTTTATTACTAATTACGAATGTCAGAAGTGACTAATAAAGAAATAAAAAATAAATGTTGCTGCATTTTTATATCATAACTGTTTTGTATGTGTTCATAAACGAAATACAATATTATGCAAACTCAGCATTTTCCACTGCACATCGAGGCAGAAATGCCTTTAAAATCCTCCTTTCAGCCTTTTTACATAACATGTTCACAAATAACATGTTCATCATTCTGGCACCCATCTCTTAGTTAAACATTCACTGTTATGTCACAGTTTGGATAATGTACACACAAAAGAGGGAGTAAGACTGAGGGAGATGCAAACAGCTTCATATCTAAAATGTGTTCCATAAAAAGCTTACAACTAGACTGGCTTAAAGGTCCACTGTGTAACATTTAGGAGAATCTATTGGCAAAAACGGAATAAACTATTCTTGTTGTCATTTGTGTATAATAACTTGAATATGGGAATTGGTGTGTTTTCATTACCTCAGAATGAATCATTTAATCTACAGATGCTGTGGGTTGCCTTTTAATGGAGTCCGCCACATTGAACCACCATGTTTCTACAGTAGTCTGGAATGGACAGACCAAACACTGGCTGTAAATAGGGCCTTCCGCCTTTTTCGTAACCATAATAGTTTCTCCTACAGCCTGCTCTCATTCCCAGGTTGTCAAATACTGACACCAGTGGTGTTGGGTTATTTGCAATGTGCAACTTGACCACTATGGGTCACTAAATTCTACACACTGGTCCTTAAAGTATGTATACATCTGCAAACCAATAAGCAGTTTATTCCATCTCTAAAAACAGATATATCTTAAAATAATTGTCAGGTGCATGTTGGTAAGGATTTATGTGTGTGTGTGTGCTGTGTTCACATACCAGTACGTGCTACCGGTTATTCACTGTAGATGCTTCATACAGCCTTTCCAATGCTGCCCTCTTGTGATTTTTTTTTTTCACTCTGACGTTTTAATGTCATTTATTTCCCTGTGGTCTTGGGGTGGGACTCAATTAGCCTCATAAACAAAGGTGATGAACACTATTTGCTAAATGTTCTTAAAGGTGAAGAAAGACTTATTCTATGCACCAATTAAGCCTTTAGAAAACTTGAATAAGAGGTGGATCCAAAACACAAACTAAAAACAGGAGCCCAAAGCGTCATAGCTCAAGAAGGACAAAACAGGAACCATGGCCGGTCTAACCTGTTAGGCAACACCTAATGACCCCCCGACCCCGCACTGCAACATTTCTTTTGGTTTAAAATCTTTGTCTGCAAATAAACTAGTAACTACAACTGCAAGATAAAAGCAGTGGTGTAAAAAACTATATTTCCAACAAAAATAATAAGAATAACAGTGCCCTAATTGTGGTACAAAGAATTATTTATAAATTTCTCAAACTGCTAGATATGAAAATCAGCTTGAATAGGAGGGAAAGCAGGAAAGTCAACATTCCAACATTGTCATTGCGACATTTACGTTTTACTGGAGGGAGGAAACACAGAAATAAGAATAAAGACAGAAAGAGGGGTGGGGGCTTTTAAATGAAGTGTGTCAACCTCTATTTAAAAAGCTTTGTGTCAATGCTCTCTTCATTAAAATCCTCTCTTCCACTCTCTCAACATTTGCACCTTTTTATCCATATTCGGTAAGTAGAAATTTGGTCTTAAATCCTTTTTAAAATACAGCATTTTACATTTGCAATAGTTAATACCTAATATGTAGCATTATCTGGCATGAGATCATTGAGATGCATGAATGAGCTTCTAGATGTGGTTTGTGTATTGTGTGCATCTGAATAGAATGGACATGTCGATCTATGGTGAGATTATAATAATTACAATTTGAAAATTATGATAGATAACTGGATATTATAAGACAAAAATCATAATATTGGTGAAAATTCAGTAAATTAAGAATTTCAGGGAGAAAACCCCATAAAATGAATGAAAAGATGTTTACTTAGTGGGTGGGAAAACAGAGAGGAACTGTAAATTAGTGAGTGTGGACAGTGTGTGATATCATGAAGCCAAATACATTAGAAGAAACAAACAGTAGGCAAGGAGCGTTCAGATGCAGAATTGTTTTAATAAATACAGACTTTCCTGCCACACCAAACTACCAATTTGTTTCTCAGTTGCACCACCAATATTTGATCATGTCTCTTCTTTAAAACCAATGGTCACTATGAATTTAGTATTTACCCCTGAGGGGCAACAAGAGAGAAAGACTTGAAAACGAAATAAGCTGCAGTGTTCGAAACCATGTGTTTAGATGTAGCATGAAGCATTACTACAGTTGTGTAAAATGAGTAAATCAACAAACACTGAACTATATAGTCAACAATATTTTCTTATTCCAGCCACCATGTCAGACATCGTGCACGCAATGGTTCTCCTTAGGGATACCTTTGAGAGGTACGCTAAAAGAGATGGAGACAAAGACACTTTGACCAAGTCAGAACTCACTAAACTGTTCCGAACCGAGTTCCCTGGAACAGGAGTAAGTAGAAAAGCTACAGCACTATTACCACAGTGAGCTGCCTCTTTGTCTATTTGATGTTTTACAATCTACTTACAACTCATACTGTTTTATTCTTTTTTTAGCACAGAGACGAAGCTGCACTGGACGATTTCTTCAGTGAGCTGGATAGCAACGGGGATGGTGTTGTTGATTTCACTGAGTTTGTTACTTTGCTAGCAACCCTAGCTGAGCTTTACACTGAGTATTAAATAAATACTTTCGCCACAGTGCCTCTGAACTTTCTTGCCTTATTTAATTTGTACTGAATAAAAAAACCTAGTGCCCCAACGTCCGCCAGTACAGCCAAATCTATAAAATATACATGTCAGTATCAGATGTTCTCAGAAGGAAAACTTGGGAAAACACAAACAATAATCAGCGATGGGTATGTTGGCTTGATTGACTCGAAATGTGCTGGCCGTAAATGTTTATTACTAATTACGAATGTCAGAAGTGACTAATAAAGAAATAAAAAATAAATGTTGCTGCATTTTTATATCATAACTGTTTTGTGTGTGTTCATAAACGAAATACAATATTATGCAAACTCAGCATTTTCCACTGCACATCGAGGCAGAAATGCCTTTAAAATCCTCCTTTCAGCCTTTTTACATAACATGTTCACAAATAACATGTTCATCATTCTGGCACCCATCTCTTAGTTAAACATTCACTGTTATGTCACAGTTTGGATAATGTACACACAAAAGAGGGAGTAAGACTGAGGGAGATGCAAACAGCTTCATATCTAAAATGTGTTCCATAAAAAGCTTACAACTAGACTGGCTTAAAGGTCCACTGTCTAACATTTAGGAGAATCTATTGGCAAAAACGGAATATACTATTCTTGTTGTCATTTGTGTATAATAACTTGAATATGGGAATTGGTGTGTTTTCATTACCTCAGAATGAATCATTTAATCTACAGATGCTGTGGGTTGCCTTTTAATGGAGTCCGCCACATTGAACCACCATGTTTCTACAGTAGTCTGGAATGGACAGACCAAACACTGGCTGTAAATAGGGCCTTCTGCCTTTTTCGTAACCACCATAGTATCTCCTTCAGACTTTACAGCCTGTTCTCATTCCCAGGTTGTCAAATACTGACACCAGTGGTGTTGGGTTATTTGCAATGTGCAACTTGACCACTAGGGGTCGTTAAATTCTACACACTGGTTATTAAAGTATGTATAAAATACATCTGCAAACCAATAAGCAGCTTATTAAATCTCAAAAAAACGATATTGTCAGGTGCATGTTGGTAAGGATTTATGTGTGTGTGTGTGTGTGTGTGTGTGTGTGTGTGTGTGTGTGTGTGTGTGTGTGTGTGTGCTGTGTTCACATACCAGTATGAACTACAGGTTATCCACTGTAAATGCTTTATACAGCCTTTCCAATGCTTCTTGTGTTTTGATTTTTCCATGTCATTTATTTCCCTGTGGTCTTGGAGCTGGAATCAAATGAGCCTATTAAACAAAGGTGATGAACAACATTTGCCAAAGGTTCATAAAGGAGAAGAAGGACTTATTTTATGCATTAAGTTAGCCTGTTGAACACTTTAATGTGAGATGGATCCAAAACAAAAACTACAAATAGGTTTCCAAAGCCTCATAGCTCAAGGAAAAAACAGTAACCATGGCTGGCCTAACCTGTTAGGGAACACCTAATCACCCCCGACCTACTTCCCTCTGCGATCTTTTAGAGCCCTGTCACTTCCTTCTCGAGGCAGCTTAATTGATTCCCCAAATGCCCAGAAGCCAACAAGTTAAAATCAACTCCTATTCTGGAATATAACTGGATTCATTTGAAATAGCCGATATAATTTTATTACAGTTAATACAGCTTATTTAGGAACGTGTGAATAACATTCAAGCCAAAACTAGATTTTCTTTGAAGACAGGGCTTCAAGATTAGGTAAAAACACACTACTTATTAGCTTTGTAAATGGATGGCAGCATCATCTTTAGTTACTTAATTTAGTAACACAACTTTAAATCAACAAAGCCTGACTTAACAATGTGATGTGACGAAATTGCTCTATCTTGCAAATGTATACTCACTTTAATCTCATGCACTGCAAAACTTATTTTGGTTTAAAAGCTTTATCTGCAAATAAGCTTGAAACTACAGCTGTAAGATAAAAGCAGTGGTGTAACAAGCTCCCACCCAAAATAATAACAATTACAGTACCATGAATTGTAGTCAGGTATAGTTCTTATAACAATATGGTCCGACTGAGCTGTGTTTATGCTGTATAATATTAATGTTAATAATATTACTGCATTATGTGTCATTATCTGTGGTATGCCTGTCAGAGTTACTGATCTGCCTTCCACTCACATGTCATGTCATCTGTTTGCAGGACCATCCTTATAAGTATATTTACATGCAGGCGTGCAAATATTTACTTGTAGTGTTTCTCAAACTGCTTAATATGAAAAGTTGCTTATATGGGCGGGAAAGCAGGAAAGTCAACATTCAAACATTGTCATTGTGACATTTAAGTTTTACTGGAGGGAATAAAGACAGAAATAAGAAAAAATACAGAAAGAGGGGTGGGGGCTTTTAAATAAGGTGTGTCGACCTCTATTTAAAAAGCTTTGTGTCAATGCTTTCTTCATTAAAATCCTCTCTTCCACTCTCTCAACATTTGCACCTTTTTTCCATATTCGGTAAGTGGAAATTTGTTTTTAAATTCTTTTTAAAATACAGCATTTACAATAATTAATACCTAATATGTAGCATTATCTGGCATAAGATCATGTATAGTCAACAATATTTTCTTATTCCAGCCACCATGTCAGACATCGTGCACGCAATGGTTCTCCTTAGGGATACCTTTGAGAAGTACGCTAAAAGAGATGGAGACAAAGACACTTTGACCAAGTCAGAACTCACTAAACTGTTCCGAACCGAGTTCCCTGGAACAGGAGTAAGTAGAAAAGCTACAGCACTATTACGACAGGGAGCTGCCTCTTTGTCTATTTGATGTTTTACAATCTTCTTACAACTCATACTGTTTTATTCTTTTTTTAGCACAGAGACAGAGCTGCACTGGACGATTTCTTCAGCGAGCTGGATGACGACGGTGATGGTGTTGTTGATTTCACTGAGTTTGCTACTCTGCTAGCAACCCTAGCTGAGCTTTACACTGAGTATTAAATAAATACTTTTGCCACAGTGCCTCTGAACTTTCTTGCCTTATTTCATTTGTACTAATAAAATAAACTAGTGCCCCGAATTTTGTGACTTATGTGTTGAAATGTGCTGGCTTTGAGTGTTTATCACTCATTTTGAATGTTAGAAGTGACTAATGAAGAATTAAGAAAATTATTTGTGAAAATAAATAAATAGATAAACAAAATACAAATATTGTGCATCTTTAAACACTTTTTAAAGGATGAATTCACACTTTATACATTTATTTAGCCTGTAGAAAATGTGACAAGAGGTGTCTAAAGCCAGCTGTCACCTCACTGCTGAAGAAAAACAAAGCAGCAGCCCGTCATGACTTCACACCTCCTTCCCTCTGCTCGATTTGAGCCTTCTCACTTCCACGAAGCAGACTGCTCATTTCTGTTTCAGTATTTTCCCAGACGTCCAAAGAATCCACCAGTTTCAACCAACTCTTGTTTTAGAATATAGCCAAACTGGATTAAACTGAGTCAAATAAATCAAATTACAGTAACTACAGCTTATAGGAATATGCAAAACTACACAAGGGCCCTCTACACGGCTTGTAACAATTTATATAAATAATTCCATTGCTTGTTTTATATAGATAGATATAGAGTTTGTTTACTATCACATAACACAAATAAAAGGCAGCAAATTACTAACTGAGAAGCTGGACATAAATGAGTTTTGCAATTTATGTTTGAAAAAGGACTTGAAACGATTAATATGTCATCGATCCAATCCTTAACCCTTGACAATTTAAATTGGTTGCAGTTGTCCCCACTCTTTTCAGCATGTGACCCAGCGAAGTCTACTCATGACCCATGAACACAGCTTGGGGTCTTTGATTGTGAGCAGTCCTTTTAAGATTGTTCCTCATATGATTACATTAAAACAATGTTTAGATTAATAAATAGGTTAAGCTATCCAATAGGGATTTGGCCGATCCGATCCAGTATTGGTATCGGGACTGATACCAGCATAATTCACGGATCGGAATTTCCCGATCCAACCTGCGGAGATATCCGATCCATGAGCCATGTCTGTGCTTTAACGTTGTCTGCTGAAATGACTCCACAAGTGATCCCTGCCGGCCAGTCTGCTAGCTGGCTGCAATCTGTGGAATGGATTTCCTAAACGGAGGTGCGGCTCAATGAGACACAGAGTTATGAGACACGCCTCCGCTCTGTAAGATGTTTACACTTATTGCACTTTTCTTATATTTCAAATATTTGACATTTTGGGAATTTAATAAATATTGACATGACAATAAATTTGAAACCCTTACAGTTGCATATCTGTTTTCAGAATGGGATTTTTCCTGTTAACAGGATTTCCTGTTTTTCTGACTTCCTTTTCTGACCTTATACTTACCTCAAGTTGCCTTTTGGGACATACATGCATACATACGAACATATCATACTTGCCTGTTGAGAGGAGTTTATTTCAGCCTCATATATAATCAACAATAATAATAATAATAATATTAAAGCAAACAGAGCTCTGGTATCGGAATAGTATTGGTATCAGCAGATATCCAAATTCAGGTATCGGGATCGGATCGGCAGTAAAAAAATGTGGATCGGTGCATCTCTACTATCCAATATAAATACAACAAAAAACGTACGAAACATTAACAGAAAAAGGACTACACATTTTCTTTCTTATCCATTATTCCTGTAGACCCCTGAGACCTTTCTTGGGTCCCCTCGAGAAACCGCGATCCACAGGTTGGGAACCATTGGGTTACACTTGTTTATTACAATTTAACCTGAAAATAACACTGGCGGACTTTCCCTGTTTACAAATATGCGACTTAGTACCTATACAGTCAATGCCTAGTGCCCACGATTTCAAAGGAGTCTGAAGTGACCCACATGGAACGCATCCTGGGGCGGTCTCGCGAATCATCGGACACGGTCGGCTTTTTCCGGCGATCTCGGTCAGTTAGCTAGCCAAGCTGATTAGCCTGCTACTACCAGCTAATGTTTGTAGGATATTTATTGCTAGCTGAATTGGAGCGGATGATACAAATAGTGTAGAAAAAATGGCGGACGTCGAGGGAGAAGGAATTTGTTCATCGGTCCCTCCGTTGCCTCACCCTTCCTCTCGTAACGGCTCCGGTAGCGGTAACGTTACACCGGGCACCGGCGGCAGCTGCCAGACGGCGACCACCGTTACTTCAGGCCCACGGCTAGTTCGTATAGTGAAGTCTGATTCGGGCTACGGGTTCAATGTTCGGGGACAAGTTAGTGAAGGTGGGCAACTACGGAGCATTAACGGGGAATTGTACGCTCCACTGCAGCATGTCAGTGCTGTTCTACCGGGAGGTGCCGCCGACAGAGCCGGTATTTCGAAGGGGGACAGGATTCTTGAGGTGTAAGTGGCTACTGTATTAGCTTTACCAAAATCATATTGTGAGTTAGTTAACATACGAATGAGTCTTTCAAGGCAGGCAGGACCTGTGAGCATCATTCCCTATCGTACTGGGACCAATGTCGGCCACCAGCCAAGAAGCTTGTGTGTCACACTGGTCTTGCAGGGCAGAGAAGCCGCTCATCCCAATGAAAGGAGTGTCTGTGTGTGTGTCAGAGAGACTCAGATCCAGGGATCATTAGGGATTCCAGTCACACTGAAACCTATTGCACTCATCCACAGCATGTCAGATAATCTCAAGTCACCCCTTGTACACATTCATATCATCGTCACCAGATGCAGCGTGTTACATTCCTGCATTGCACAAGGCTGTAGTTTGCGTTGCCCATTAATCCTGCAGGTTAAAACGAGGCAAATCTCTATTATCAGCATCACTGCATGTGGTAAATTAACCACACATGGTGTTACCACCAGTGAGCTCTGATGTACGTGCTGCATTTGGGATAGAAGTGGTTGTCCTCGCTGGCATGTTGGTATGCACGGAGATTGCTGGTGCTGATGTTAGGCTCTGTTGCTATGGAGAGGAACACGCAGCACACATCTCAGCATCAGTACTGGAGCTTCAGTGTGTCTGTTTGTGTGGGATAAGGTGATGCAGAAAGGGAGGGATGCCTTCAGTTCTATTTTGATTGGCTTCACTCTCAAAAATTCAGTATCCCATTGGCTGGTGGTTGCACACTGCTTTGATTATGGATGGCCTGCAGTAACCTGGCAGTTTGTTGACCCCATTATTTCGATATGCTTGTGAGCAAGCATGTGGATGTATGCATGTGCGTTTGCCCTTATAATTCATCCCTGTGTCACTCATTTTTGTCACTGTCATCCATTGTTTATCAGCTCTATTCGTTGTGATGAATGTAACATTCGTGCTCTTACCTACCCCTTTGCAGTAGTTTATCCCGCCCCATGGTAGGCTCCAACTGACTTACTGCTTTACTAGCCTCATTTAGGACAGTCTCATCAACTATATTTCCAAGCAGGGGGTAAGATCATTGTTATGTTTGTTATGTTTAGCTGAAAGTATGACTTTGGTGCTCACAACCTTTCTGCCTTCCAGTCAAGGCACAGTTTGTACACAATAATTAAGTCTACACACAGTGGAGTGCCTGCATACTAGCTGCAGTGGTAAAGAGACTCTGCTATTCTCTATTCAATCAATACTGCTTTTCACATTTACAAACTCCTCCTCCTTCTGAGCCTTTGATGTATATGTATATTTTTCAGCCTCTTTCTTGATGGTATAATGTTAAATGCCCAGAACAGTAGCCCATCTCTCTTGAAGCTGTGCAGTGTATATTATTGTGGCAGATTTAGCTTTGAGTTTAGTGTGTATGTGTGCATTACAGCCGTTTAATCAATTAGTTGTCAACTTTTAAATCAATTGCCAACTATCTTGATAATTGATTTTAACTTTTTTTTTTTAAAGAAAAATGTTTAAATTCTCTGATTTCAGCTTCTCAAATGTGAATATTTTCTGGGTTTTCTAAGTCTGTCACAGTAAACTGAATATCTTGAGGTTTGTGGACACAA
Organism: Dicentrarchus labrax; assembly: GCF_905237075.1. NCBI lineage: Eukaryota > Metazoa > Chordata > Actinopteri > Moronidae > Dicentrarchus > Dicentrarchus labrax. The sequence continues at coordinate 11,423,780 of NW_026136707.1, read as the reverse complement.
CAAAAACTCAAGGATGTCACCTTGAGATATGGGAAACAGTTAATTGGTTACTTGATGGGATCAAAAGAATAATCTTTAATGAAAATAATTGTTAATCGCATCCTTAGTGTGCATGCGTATGTGTAAGTAGGTGTGCAGTACAAAATACGAAACTTAGAAACACAGAAGCAATATAAACAAATAAAATAGGTATTACCTTGAATTATAAAGACGAAAGAACTGAGGATGTGACACAGATCTCTTAAAAACTATTTATCATGCTGAGAAGTGCTGATAGTGCAAGTGCAAAGGCCACTACATCAGGTGCTTATTATATAGTCATAAAGCTGCAAGAATAAAACAGCTGCCAAATGCTTAGTTTGTATTTTGTTCTGTTGGAGACGTGTTCTTTCTCCAACTACACCTGCAAGATGGTTTTATTCGTGTCTCCCCTATTAGTCTTTGTGTACCTACATGGTTATCTTTCCTCACCAACGCTACTTTCTGCTTTGCTATGTGCTTCCTGGCTCAGAAAGCCTCCCTTTACTCCATTACTCGCTTGCATATCTCTTGCCATTGAGTTATTAGGTGTTAGAGAGATTGTGCCCACTGAGCTTTAGCCATGTGTGACCCTGCCAACGTAAGCTATTCAGTGACATAAAGGCTGACATAACAGATTAGCTGTTGACCTCGGGAGGGAGTTGAATCCGTGTAGTATTCATTCTTTTCATGTTCAATAAAGAATCCCAAATCGGAAAATTTAAAGAAGGTGATTTCTTTATTCATTTATGAATTCAGCAACAAATTCTAACTTCAACCTATTTGACAAAACTCCAAGAAGAAGCCATTGTATTAGAAGATCAGAGCCTATCTTTGACTAACCACTTCATGTCACAAGAATTCTACTTTCCCCCGAGGTATTTACTGGTTTGCATTCAGGTTATGCAAGTGAATAACAAGTGGTATATGAGGCAGTCTTTAAAAAATTTTCATGAAATTAGTCCAACTTGTGCACTCAAAAATAAAAAACAAATTCCATTAGAAACCCATTACATCAGGACAATAAATAAATAAAGCACAGAATGACATAATTTACAGCATCTCTTTCTGGAATGGCTTAAATATGTATTTTCCAGCCAACCTATACCATTGTAATTTGTTCCGGTGTCACAGATAGCTAGAGGCAATGCTGAGAGGTTTTAGAGGAGGTGCTGTGGCTGTTTTGAGTAAAGTTAACTATAGTTCACATCACTAGAACACTGTCATCAGCTTTGTCATGCCTCTGACACATGCCTGCAAGAGGGCACACACCCAGTGTTGCTCATGCTCAGCTGTGCTAATGACATAATCCAAAGGTCCTATTCCTGAGAGGGAAGATAGTAAACTTTAATGTACCTAAGGGGAAATTTGTCTTGGGCACAGTGCTATAGTCTGTTGCTTCCCACTTCCCTGAGCCCAGTTATTTTGAGGACAAAGCCTCTTGTAGCCCATTTGTTGTCTATTACACTTTATTCACTTTCAGCCATTTCATTCAGAATATGCTATTTAGGGATTTCAATAATTCTTAAAATCCATTGTGCTTAGAATCTCATAATGCAATGCTTCACTCTTTCCCCTTGAGATAAGCTTACGATGCAAAATGATGATGAATTATAAGTGTCTGAATACGACAGTCCTGTGTATAAATGCTACCTTTGTGAAACCGGTTTTTCATAGTTGTTGTCAGTGTGTATGGTCATTTTTGATGCTACAGTTTTGTAGTATTTTTGTATTTGATTGTTTTGTTGTTATCTTGTATTTTTACTCCTGAATATGTAAAACCTTTCAGTATAATTCAGTCCAGTACAATCTCAAAATGTGCCATAGACACAAACAACATCAAAAGTACTCTTGTTAAAAACTGTATTTAAAGCAGGATAGTATTTATTCATGCAGTATGTGATGACATTTTCCGCAAAAATAAACTCAACAACAGTGAGAAAAGTGAGCTATTAATAGTCTCTTCCCATCCTAACATATACATTTTTCCCTTTATCATTTTAACAGTAATGGCGTGAATGTAGAGGGAGCGACCCACAAGCAGGTGGTGGACCTGATAAGGGCTGGAGAGAGGGAGCTGGTGCTGGCCGTGCTGTCCGTACCGCCCCAGGAGGCCGACTGCCTGGATCCCGGAGATGACGTTTCGGCCCAGTCCTGCTATGACTACTCCGACAAGCAGGCCGTCCCCATCTCTGTGCCGAGCTACAAACACACTGAGCTCAACCAGGAAAAGTTTGTGGTGGGTGCATTTGTAGAGGAGATGACTCGGATAGGAGTGGTCAGTGAAAGGGTGTAGCATAAACAGAGGAGTGAATGATGAGAAAATCTTTTTTATATAATATTAAACATAATTTTATTTTATTTTTTTATGCGGCAGATCACAACACAAGTCTGACTACAGTGTCACTTTAATTGTCCTGTTGTTGTTTGTGTATGTGCTGTTGTTTGTATTGGTATGTGTATTTATTGGACCTTGAGTCTGGAAATAATGTTGATTGGTTGATTGATTGATTGTCTACAACTTTAACATGAGCTCTGGACTCAGGTCTAATGTTCCAGCGAAGTATTATAAATAATCCTGATCGTGGTACACATGTTAATTTAAACTCCCTGTCATTGTGTTAGAACATTCATTTTCATTATTCACTTTCTATGCACTCTCTCTTCCAGGTATATAACGTGTACATGGCAGGCAGGCAGCTGTGCTCCAAGCGTTACCGTGAGTTTGTGATCCTACACCAAAACCTAAAGAGGGAGTTTGCCAACTTTACCTTCCCCAAGCTGCCTGGGAAATGGCCTTTTTCCCTGTCGGAGCAGCAGCTGGATGCACGACGCAGAGGCCTGGAGGAATACCTGGAGAAAGGTCAGAGAGAGAAGGAGGTGTAGGGTTTCTTGAACACTTTTTTAAAGCCATAATGTAGTAATTAGTATGTCATTCTCTGGGGATTTTAAAGTTAAATACTCAGGCAAAAAGAGTGGAAAGGTCTGGAAATATTGTCCAATCAAAGTGCATAATTACTGTTTATGTAATTGTATAACCACTGTAGTTTAACACTACATATAAAAAAAACTCTTCACCTAATATAATTTGTTTCTCACCTGCAGTGTGCTCTGTACGGGTAATTGGAGAAAGTGACATCATGCAGGAGTTCCTGTCTGAATCAGATGAGGTAAAAAAAAAAGAAGGAAAACCTACGTGTCTTCTAGTGGTCCTCTGCCTGTGATTCACCATACACCTTGTCTCTCCTTCTCATGACCTAGAACTATAACGGTGTGTCAGATGTGGAGTTGAGAATAGCCATGCCCGATAAAACCACACTCACTGTCAGAGTGCGCAAAAATTCCACTACAGACCAGGTTTACCAGGTAAACACTTATACAGGCTTGTATAACTACTTATTAAACATTATAACCATGGCCTTATTATAGTCATCTCATCAGTGTTTTCCGCTTTTCTTGTTTCCTTTTTTTTAATCCTCTGCTTCTCTCTTTCAGGCTGTGGTTATGAAACTGGGGATGGACAGTGTAACAGCCAGCTACTTTGCTCTGTTCGAGGTCATCAACCACACCTTTGGTTAGTAAGAACATGTTATGAGGCTTTGAGTCTGTGTGTATGCTCCTTTTATACACTGGATATGTCTTCCATCTCTGTTAAGTTACCTCAATTGCCATCCTTTTCAAAATAATCTAAAATGAATACCTGAGCACCTTTGGACATGTTCTGGTCCTAATTTTTCTTAAAGGTTAGTACAGTACAAATGTCAGATTTATTTTAAAAGCAACTTAATGAAACGATTAGAAGTAGTTCTTTTTTTTTTAACACACAACACTACTGAATGTATTCTCCATGGCCTGTGTGCCCTCTCTGTTACTACAAAGACAGCCAGCAGTACAGTAGCAGTAAAAACAAGAGTGTTTTTTTTTTTTTTTTACGTCTAACTCAGGTTTTGCATGTAGGTCACATGAGATCATAATTATTTTCTTTCAGGCAAAGAATAAGAGAACTAAAGTATTTTTTATCCCTCAGTGATGTAGAGAACGTCATCCATGTCTTTATCAGTTGCAGATTACATATTTGCAGTAGCAGTTAAATATTTGTATTCCTCCCTGTCTCCAAACTCTCTTATTTCCAAATTGGAGGAAAGGCAACAGCTTGAATTCTTCTTGGAGAAAAAACAAGATGATGAATTGCACACTGGTTAGCTTTTAGTTTGAGGGTTGACTTAAATATTTTTTTTATATTTAATGTGCATCTTTTAAAGTATAACCAAAATTATATCACTGACCTTTTAACCCTATGTGTATTTGTTGACGATGCGCTATCCCTTAAGTTTTAGGAAGGTGGTGTGTAATTATGTGTAGAATAATGCAGTTCAGTGTTGTTGCTTTTGACATACTGTACCCCATTCTTCTTTAAATATCATTCCAAAATCTACAGCATAATTAACTGACCAAAAATCTCTCTAAACAACATGCTACTTGCTAAAGTAAACATGTATATTCGATTGTAATGTGCATGTTATGATAGAATTATACACAACTTTTCTTTGTTTTAATTTTGGCATCATATATTGTCCAACCTGCCTAAATATCTGCATTAGCAATATGGAAAAAAACATATCTGACTACTACTTTTTGATCCTGTTTGGAGACATACTCCCTGCTCTGCTGCTGGGAAATGTTGATCAGGTTTGTCAGGTTACACCTGCCTGTTCAACAATGCCGTCTAACTTAATTTTTTCAGTAAATAGTGTTTAGCAAATAGCAAAACTACTTGTCCGTCAGTGGATTTTTTTTCTTTCCACTACATACCAGCCAGCAGCGCCTCTGTTATCTAACACATTGCACGCAAACAGGACGGTAAATGCTTTGTTGAATATGTAGAAAAATAGATTAATAATAGATTAATAGATTTAAGCTAGAAAATGTAGAGAAACTAAGTAGAGCAATACTCTTTCCTTACCATGTAAGAATGGGATATCACCCCCCCTCCCTTTTTCTTTATATCTCTTCCTCAGTGCGTAAGCTTGCCCCCAATGAGTTCCCCCACAAACTGTATGTACAGAACTATACCTCAGCCATCCCAGGAACCTGCCTCACCCTACGCAAATGGCTCTTCACTACAGAAGAGGAGATTCTGCTCAACGACAACCAGCTTGCTGTCAACTACTTCTTTCACCAGGTGTGTAAATATATTTCTTTGCGGTGTCTCTGTATGTTTTTTGTGTGTGTGTGTGTGTGTGTGTGTGTGTGTGTGTGTGTGTGTGTGTGTGTGTGTGTGTGTGTTTTTTAACAGTGTACTCTATTTGGCTCTATCTTTGCAGGCCGTGGATGATGTGAAGAAAAGCTTCATCAAAGCAGAGCAGAAGTCCTACCAGCTGCAGAAGCTGGTGGAGCAAAAGAAGATGTCCATGGTCAGTCCCTCTCATATGGACAGACACCACAGAGCTACACTACTACTGTTCCTGAGTAATGTACACAGACAGAGGGATAGAGTTGCTGATTGGAGTTCTGTGTGTCTTATGTTTCCCCCTGTCTCCTACCTGCTCAGTCTACCTTCACTGTGTGTGATATAACAAAGTGGAAAAGGTATTTCTGGGGGTGGATTCTTTCTAAAAGTGAGAATGTAGGTTTGACTGGAATGTCAGAGACACATATGCAGGGGAAACTGTACCGAGATAGTGAGTTCACAAACCTTCCCCAGCAGATAATACTCACATCTTATTTTAGGATCAGCTGGGCTGCAGCGAATAACTCTAGTGTCTGACTGGACACCGCTTTATGGCTACAAAGCTTAGATACAGTTAAACATGAGAAGGTGCACCCTGCATCTAAACTTACATCTAAACAGTTGCATAACTACATAATGTAATATGTAGTAAGAAACCCACTATCGTGTCTCCTCTACCACTTTCTCTCTCAGTATCTGAGTCTATTGAGAGGTTGTGAGGGCTACAATGAGATCATTTTCCCCCACTGTTCCTGCGACTCCCGACGTAAAGGCCACGTCATCACAGCCATCAGCATTCACCACTTCAAGCTGCACGCCTGCACTGAAGAAGGGACACTGGAGGCAAGGGAAACTGCTAGCTTGTCCCTTTGTACAAACATATTGTTGTATGTATAGTGGAGTGAGTGAGTGAGTGTGTGTACTAAAGCCTTGATGTTATTCCAGAACCAGGTGATTGCATTTGACTGGGGGGAGATGCAGAGGTGGGACACAGATGAGGAGGGCATGGCCTTCTGTTTTGAATATGCACGAGGGGAGAAGAAACCACGCTGGGTCAAGATATTCACACCCTATGTGAGTATCACACGCACATTATTCCATGTGATATACTACATTAAGTATTCTAGTGAAAATACAGCTCCTGCAGTCACAAAAAACATGAAGTTATGAGACTTCGGACTATAATGTATATATATTTATTTAATATATATTATTTGTTTACCTAACATGTTATATCTTGTTAGTTTTATTCATCAAAAAGGTGTATCGTAAAAGCAATTCACACACACTCTACAATTGCACAAGTGCAGGTAGGTTTATTTTGTTACCATTTAGCTAGCCGTTTCCTTCTTTTTCCTGTTTCTGTGCTAAGCTAAGCTAACTAGCTTCTGGCTGTAGCCTTATATTTACAGTGCAGACATGAGAGTGTTATTGCCCTCGTCGTTTAACTCTTTGCAAAAAAGTGAATAAGTGCATTTCCTGAAATGTTAAACTATTGCATTAAAGGAAAAAACTTTATAAACATTAATCTTTTCATCTAATCTAATCGGGTTTTGTCTTTTCTGTCTTTGCTGCTCACGGGTGATGTTCAGTTCAACTACATGCATGAGTGCTTCGAGAGAGTCTTTTGTGAGCTGAAGTGGAGGAAAGAGGTAAGGACCATCTACTAACAGACTTCCCTTCTCTATTACAAGCCATGTATTTGTGTCCTTTACTCATTCTTGCAATGTGTGTTTTTCTACAGGTGGAAGAGGAGGCTACAGACAAGGACAATAAGAACTGCAGTAAAGATGGTATGTGTGGCAAGGTAAGGCTTTGCCTGCCTCTGTCCAGTGTATGATTCAGTAATAACCTGGGTGACATTCTCTGTCTTCTGTCTCTGAGTTTGTGTGTCTTCGTCTTGATTGCTGTCTCTGTTGCAGAATATTTTCCAGCTGCTGAGGCACAGAAGGGATGGAGGCACCTAGGAAGGGAGATTGTTACCTCTTAACTAGACACCGTCGTCACCGACTCCGCTCAGTTCGGCCCTCATCAGACCCAGCAACACTCAGCTATTAACTACATGGTCCTCATTTACACTCCATCAGCTACAACCTGAGAAGCTACCCCTGATACATGCAAACCAGAAGCATCTGCAAAGGAACAAATCGAATAAGCATAAAAAGCTATAGACACATGTACCAGAACTTTTGAATCCAGCACATCATAATCATGCATTAAGCAGAGCTCTGTCAAAAAGAAATGAGGCCTCTATAGACTTAAACTCATGGATTCATGCAAGCCTTCTTCTTATTGGCAGGGACTTGAAGTGGAATGTGACTTGTACACATGAGGAGGTTTTGAGCCTCTTCTAAAGTAGTCCCATCGGGAACAGAATGCAGAAGTAAATAAGGAAATATCGGACTAACAAAGGGAAAGTTAAAGCTGTCTGTGCTCGCAAAGGGGAACAGATTACACATGATCAGCATTATTGAGGGTTGACAACAGGAAGACACTTAGCTTCTCAATTTATGGATCAGAGCAGCAGTGTCTTCTTTGTCTTTTTTTTGCCAGTTGTTAGCGTGCCAATGTGTTTGTGCATGTTAACAATGCGTGTAAGGGGGCCCTAAAAGGCAAGGGGCCAACCTGAGGCAAGGCCCTAAGAATGTAGGTCACAGCTTAATTATGTCATAGACATGCATTTTCATCTGTTAACCGCTAAATTTGCATTTATTAAAGAAAACTATTAACATTGTAATGTGGCAAATGAGAGAAGAGAGAGAGAAAGCAGATGTTTTGTAGGATTGTTAGAGACATTTTTCATCCAGAGATTTAGCTGCACAGTGCACACAGCTGCGAGGAATTGACACACGAGCAGGAACACATTAAACTTTAGACTAATGTTGCACTTTATCCAACAGTATTACCAGCTTTCAAATGTGGAAAATGTGACCTAAGAAGCAGATAGTGAGCATAATACTGGAACTAGCCTGCACTTAGTTTACATTCATTCTTGACTGACTTGACTACAGTAAAATTATGTACTGTATTATCAAATGGTGTGTGCAGCGTGCAGAGCCATGCATTACATTTTTCTGTATTTATAGTATTATGTGAACACTCCATGCTAATATTTTGATGCCATTGTAGAGCAGCAGTGATGTGGAGCACTGATCTGTAGTACAATATGTTTAGTGTGTATTACCCATAATAGACAGCAGGGGTCCTTCTCTTCCTGTCTGCTCTCTTGCAGGCAGTGATTACTTTGCTTCTGAGAACTCCCACAGGATTTATAATAGGCCTGTTATTCAGATGGCAGCACTATCTATCTCTGTGGTCCTTCTACTGTTAAACCACTCGTGCACTCCAGATTCAGGTTAAGTGGGAAGAGGATTTCTTAGCGAAAAGGGCAGCTTGCACCCTTCATCAACATGATAGATAGGAAGATAACTGCACATTCACTAAAGGCTTTGTAGTAACTGATCACATGACTGCAGTGTAACGTAATAATAAACCGCGTAATTGAATGTCCCTCTAAATGAGCCCGGTTAATGTTCTCATTCCTAGAATGTAATAATAATAATGTAATAACATAATTATCCGATGACGCACTAGTGACTTTAGACTGACGAATAAATAAAATATAATATGATGTAATTTACAGGTTATCGCCTCATGAAAGCTTCACACATTAAATATTCATCACTTAGTGCAATTTTGTGATGTTACTACCTTATTCACCAAATCTAAATAGCTTTATTGTATTATCAACTCATTTAGAAGGACATTTTGAAGATTCTTACTGAATCTGAAAGATATTACATGTTCAGTTGCTTCTAGATTTTTACAAGATGAGCCCTCCCATTTATGCAAAATCACATGTAAGATAATCAAACTGATCCTCGAGGCAAAGATGGTCAGGTCATGTGATCACAATATGACGCCAATAATATTCAATTATCTCCCAGCCCTAATCCCTAGCTCGTAATGAGAATATCAATAGTATTTTTTGTTATCTACAAGCAAGTAAAGAGTAATAGATTGACATCAATGGCCCTTTCTAAAGGGTGCTTGTTATAACAATGGTGCTGTTCACAAAAGCCATTTTGGGTGATCAATGAGCTTCAGCAGACCTTGGTGGGTGTGTAAAAGAGGTTTAATTGAATGTGTTGAGCCTTGAATTGAGAGATTGAATGTGCATTCCTAAAGACCAAACGTATTTCCCAGGATTCTTGTCCGTTTACTGGACCGTGTCCGACATGTTCGATTGTCTGACATTGCGTGATCTGCCCCAAGTGTGCGCACCCCCCTCTCTCTCTTTCTCTCTCTCATTCTGACTAAAGTTAAGTGTCACTAACATTATTTATTTCAGTAAGATACAATGTTAAATTCAGCGTCTCTGTTGTTAAGTTTTTCACCTGATACGGTTTGGCTTTCAGAGAGCCATGCTAAGACGAGGATTGACAACCTGCAGATTCTTTGACATGTTGAAATGTAAAATTTAAGACAAAGTGTTTGGTTACGTCGCTTACTGTAATAAATTGTAACATATTCTTTTAAATAAAACGATTTATTGATGCAAAGTTAGGTGTTTGTTTTGTGGGTCTGTGTGTACCTGAGACAACACCAGCAGGTGGGAATTGAGAGTCAAGGACTGCTAAAATCATGAAGTCACACACAAACCTCTCAGTAAGAAGAGATTATCCTAAAATAAAGATGATTTTACGCTCATTCTCCCACTCTCCCTTAGTGTACCCACATCTGTTTTCTTTTTCGTCTCTCTCTCTGCATTGCCCTCCTATTCCCATCTCCAGCGTCTTTTAATGAGATCTGGGAGACAATTACCCAACAGGCAGTGAAACAGCCGTTCCATATCGACCTGCATCGAGTGCCTGCACCCAGTAATTAATAGCTATTGACTGTTAGTGGTGAGGGATATTCTCCTGGAACATCTGAATTTTGAAAAGATAACATCTCTGGACCAGAGATCTGTCCTGAGAGATGTCTTGCACATTGTCGGACGTTAGTGTTGATCAGTTTCATACCTTGATCATTGGTGCCCTGAAGGGAGGGATTAAGCTGAAGTGTAATTTAAAGGATAATTTAATAAAAGAATAACATCCCTAAAACAAAACAAGTTGTTGCTGAATTGCAGCTACAACTGAGGTTTTGATATTTAAAATGTAACATTAGCAATCTGAAATATTCAGCCGCATTACATTGGTGCAGCTTCTATGTATATATGGTATTTGCATGTTATCCCTGTGCTGGTGGGCTTTCTTCAGTTTCCTCCTACTTTGCAAAGACATGTCAAATCAAGAGGATTTGTGGAAAACCTGGCAACCTGTCTGTGATGTCCTCCTCTTCGCTTTTAAAGTGGAAAAACCTGACTGAATAGAAATAGGCCTATAAAGTAACTAAATACTGTGTAGTCAAAGCTTTCTTTCAGATTTCAGTAGTTCTTTGACATTTTTTAATCAATTAACTTATAATAAAATACACCATTTTCAACTATTACTCCCTTCTTTTATCCTCTGCCTTTCTTATTTTTCCCACATGAGCAAAGTCAATTAAGTACTGCACAACAGAACAGCACTGACTGCACAAGCAGCAGTGTAAGTGAGTGAGAGTGTGTGTGTGAGAGCTGGAAAGACATAAAGAGACAGAGAGCTTTAGGGGTATGTGTGGTTACTGCATTAGGTCTGCCGCAAGGTCCTCACTTCACCACTTCATGTGTGAGTGGGTTTGTGGTTGTGCTGCTTCATGTGTCTGTGAATGTGGGTGCAAATTTGTGGGACAACTGCAGCCACACATTGCGGTGGCCCCTTGATACCAAATGCACACTTTCTGCATCGCAGTCTCCTGCTTACTGAATGCTGTTTTGTATAACTCGATTTTCTTCTCCTCTGAACAACCGGCTCTGCATGAATTGTCAACAAAGAGCAGGTGGATGACTGAGTCACCGCAGGAGGGGAGTATCTTAGATTTATTACCTGTGCTGTATTGCATCTCTCAGCTGTGTTAAGCAGCAGCCCTGGTAGCTGCACGGACAAAAGGAGCTCAGTAGGCCATTTAAATGTTCCAATAGTGAATAGTGAACTGCCTTGCCTGCACACACAGTACTTACAATGAAAAAGTTAAAAGCCAAATGAATAGCCTCAGGACTGAAGGTTTGAGTACAACAGTGCCAAGACACCAATTAGCCAAATTCAATCATCATAAAGTGTTTGCATTATTTCATAGTCAATCATTTTACATGGGAATGTTTGCCAGGATCCGTCACATAAATTCTGATAAAGACACCCTTTGCCAATTCAGAATATATGTCCAGTCACCCCTAAACGCAGGTCTAAGTACAGTTTAGCAGCAGCAGCAGCTTAGAGGAGGAGGGGGGATTCACTCCTCTCCTCTCCCCTCCTCTCCCCTCCTCTCCCCTCTTCTCCCCCTCTTCCTCTCCCTCTCTCATTAATGAGCAATCAGTTAAAAACTTTATCGGCTCCTATTTGCTTTCTCAGCACATTTTCTCCTCCCTCTTCTGTTTCTCTCAACCATGCAACCACCTTATTTCTGTGCTCGCTTTCATTCTGCATCCTCTCCATCTCTGTGCCTCTGCATAGCCCTCCCTTCCATCTCTCTTTCTGTCCCTTTCTTCCTTTTGCCCTCTTTATTGCCGTGCTTCATTACCTCCATCTTCCCTTTCCTCTCTCTCTGGTATTTTTTCCGCTCATACCCCCCTTTCCTTCACTCCTCCTGTCCTCTGTTTCTGCATCTTTTTTAAACTTCGATCGAGGGCAGGGGAGCCACAGAATAGAACATTTGATGCATGTCTAGAGAGTACAAAACATGAGACAGTTTATTTCACCATGTTTACAGCTCGGTCTGTCACATTGGCATTTCAGTTCTGCGAAATGTACGGTAGGATTTACATTCCTAACCAGGGTCGTGGAGATTAGCATGTTCTGCATACATAAAGGTGTGAGTGGATGGGTGAAGGTGTGCTATGGTGTGTGTATGTGCATTTATAAGATAAAAAGTCTCGTAAAAAGCTAACGTGACCTATAATTTCTAGCCTCTCTCAATCACAGTTTGCAATCTGAACCCCATACATGTGTATGTGTCTGTAAATATGTCTCCACAGAAAGACAATAGCATCCCACATTACGAATATAACCAGAGCTTTGACATATCTGTTCTAGCTGTGACTGTGGAACTGTATCCCATATTCAGAAGAAGACAGAGACAGTACTTCACCCAGCCCTCTCAGATGAGATATCATGTTATTGCTTTATATAAAGTGAATGACAAAGGTAAAAAAAATACTCCCTATAGCTGTATGATGCATGTTTTTCTAGGGATATAAGTACATTTTCTGCTTCATTGTAAACATTACAGTATAATATGAAGTTAGCGTGATTGATACAGGTGCTGCAGAAATTGATCAAATGTCATCATCCCATTATATGGGCAATGTTCAGGCTGTATTACTGTGATAAAGATTTTCCTTTTTATGTTTTTGATCTCAGGTGAAAAACTACTGATCACATTTGATGCATGTCTAGAGAGTACAAAACATGAGACAGTTTATTTCACCATGTTTACAGCTCGGTCTGTCACATTGGCATTTCAGTTCTGCGAAATGTACGGTAGGATTTACATTCCTAACCAGGGTCGTAGAGATTAGCATTTTCTGCATACATATTTCCTTCAATAGTGAAACAATACCAGATTATTCATTATATTTGGTGAAGTGTGTAACAAAAGAGCACATGGAGGTATGTGTTGTTCCCACTGATAATCAATGTCAAGTGAACATAATCAGTTTTAATTGTAATTCTGAAAGTAAACTGTGAAATGAATCCTGCATGAGTGTAAAAGCTCATTTTACATGCATCAGTGTCAAGTTTTTCTACTGAGTATCTTCATGTAGCATCCCAGGATGGCAGTACAAATACTTTATAACAAATGTAATAAAGTCATGCGTTTTTCACATAAATTCTGGGATGATTTTTCTTTGAGATTCCTCATTCACAAAACTATTAATAATAATAATAATAATAATAATAGTAAATAATAATAATTTCCTCATAAAATTATTGATGATTTTGTTGATTAGTCCACAAACTATTATCCATCTCCCAATGAGACATTTGATGTTCTGATGAAGGTTTTAGTTTGGAGGCCATTAGTTGAAAATAAAATTCACCAAACCATTAGATGATTGATGGAGTGCCATCTTTTGGAGAAAACAAGCACATCAATCGAATTTCTATAGAAACCACTGCAACAAGAATAAAAGTGAGCATGGTCAGATATATTCCGTCATGAAAAATGGCAGACTTTTCAAAAAAAAAATATTGCAAAATATTGTAATGTTTGTGAATCATAGTCCACTCCACATATGCCACTCCAGCTTACTGAAAAGGAAAGATTTGCTGTTGTATGTCTCAGTGTCATTAACAGCAATTGTGCTTCCAACAAATCCATATCTGTATTATCCCTCAACATCTCTCATTCGCTCTCTCAAATCTGTCATTTTTGGTCTCTCAGAGGAAGTCTTTTGACAGTGCTTCTCCAAAGTTGGGAGCAGCCATGAGAATAGCGATGGTACAGATGATGTTGAAAACACTGAATCCCACCAGGAACAGGCGGTCGATGACAGCTGCAGCAAACTGCCACTGCTCCGCCAAACTCAGCTGCCTGTCTTGCTCCCTAACACGCTCAACTAAGAACTGCACCTCCACCAGAAGAGCCTGCAACTGGCTGTCTGCTGCCACAGATCGAATCACACCGCTATGGGTATGTATGGCAGCTGACCTCCCTGCTCCAGCTGCAGCCTCTAGGCCACAGGGTCCAGAGGATGTGGTTGATGGGTCAGGGTCTGGGGACACCGGAGTTTCCTGTGGGGGGGTCCCAAACTTGGAAGATGGGTGGTGGTGATGGATAGGTGTATCTCCCGACACTCCTCCTGCTCCTGCTGCTGCTGCTCCCTCTCCTTCTCCTCCACCTAGTCCAGTGTTAACCCTCCCATAACTTGTGGTTCTGCTCCTCTGAACTGGGTCCAGCTCTGCAGTGGTCTGGAAGGTCTGGAAGCCCATGTAAAGAAGATGACCATTGGGCTGTGGGTGTGGATTGAGGCTGGGATCTCTGTGGTTGGTATTAGGGAGGATGACAGCCTGAGGGTTAGGCCGGTGGGAGTGTGACAAAGGGTGGTTGAGCTGAGCCAGGCTGGCCTGCAGGGAGTTGAAGCTCTGTGGGAGGATGGGGGGCACTGGCGTAGGGATGGTGGTGGTGGTAGTGGTGGTGGTAGGAGAGGACAGGGTCTTGCTCTGACAATCTGCCTGGCTGTTTGAAAGAGTAGGCTCCGCTCCCTCTCCTGGACGCTTCATCCGCAGGAACCAAGGAACCCACTGCAGCAGAACCAAGTGCACCTGACACACAAGGACACAGGATTTATGTATGGTCTTTACTGGCCTTCAACATATTGCTGATCAGGTAGAAACACATCTAGTATTCTTAACATGCAACATTAAACCTCCAGTTTATATAACAGTTTATCCCAGCTTACATTATCATCACCATATTACTGAGCTTATTTAGTCTTTTTCAATGTGAATGTAATATTATACTTGATATTATATACTTATATTATAATATATACTTGGTTTTGAAGACACTGAAATTCTGATAAAAGCCTTCATTTCATCCCATCTTCAACGCTTTGCATTCCCCTACCTTAATGAAAAATCTCTAGACCAGCTATACAAATCTTATAAAAAGGCTTTTAGATTCCCACTGTCCAGCTGTTCATTTTAGTATCGATTAAAATTTTCTGTTAACGTTTCAAACACTGGAGGACCCGGCACATATTTATCTGTTAAGTCCTTACAAACCTTCACATAATCTGACATCCTCAATCAGTTACATCTTGGCCATCCCAGAATCAAAGATTAAGACAAAGCTCTGGAATGATCTGCCTAAGAATATCAGCTTAACTAAATGTGGGCCCTCCTTTAAATGGCTTCTCAAATCACATACTTTTTTGTATAGTTTACACTGATTTTAAATATTTTATCCAGTCATTTTTAATCAGTGTGTTTTGAGTCTGTCCTTTCTTGTGTTATTGTTTGTTTAACTGTACTATGTGTTTTGGCGGGTTTGTTATGAACTGTTTTATTTCCATAAATAAGGTTTTTTATTATATTTTAATCTATTATTATAATTAAAGTCTTCACATACCTTGAAAATAATTTATGGTTTAGGAGTTAAGTTAATTTATATATTTGAGGTAATTTACTAAAAATATATTGACAATCTTTATACAGTTATTATTTACATATTCCCATGTATGAATCTTTACATAAACATCTAAAGCTACAATATTATGCTGAATCTACCTCTGTGCTTTCCTCACATTTACCTTAGTGTAAGTCCTACTAGCTTCTGATTGGTTAGTTAAGTTACATGAGAGTCAGAACAAGGAAGTGTTGTTGTTGTGAAGCTGATGAAGTGTGGAGAACAGTAAAGTGCTGCTTGAGAAAGTTATCCGTCTCCATCTTGCTGTTTCTTCTCTTAAAGAGTGATCCAACCACCACACATGGAATCCCTGAGACAGTTGTAAAGTTTTTGGACGACATCACCATCAGTGGCCGCATTTTAAACAACAAGACTTTATATCAGGAGGAAATCAACAATCTTGCAGAGTAGAGCACAGAAAACAAGCTACTGCTCAATGTCAACAAAACCCAGGCACCAATTTTAGAAAAGACACACACCCCTGTTTACGTCAGTGGAGCTGAGGTGGAGCAGGTGAACAGTTTTAGATTCCTGGGAATCAGCATAACAGCGAACCTGTCATGGACATAACACGTCTCCATCCTGGTTAAGAAAGATCAGAAAGAACTTCAAGCAGAATGTGTTTTTATTTTTCTCTAGACCAACACAGGGGGTATTTGAATCATAATTTTTCTTCAAATACGAGAATGTTCATGAATGGCCTAACATCCACAAGAAAACCATTAACCAGTTCTGCGTTTGTCTAATGCTGTCAGTGATGATAGTGAGTAATGAGGGTGGGGTTGCTTTATGTGTTTGAACACCAAAATCCCCTCTGGGATAAACAGCGCAACCATTATTATAGCAGAAAACAATGTAGAGTGCGGGGAAAGCCCTGAGATGAAGGGAGCATTGGGCACGCACATCTTGACAACAGACAGTCATAACAGAACTCAGAGGGACAGATTCTGCTTTGTTTTATTCAAGTCAGCGAGCACTACCACAACCTTAACGACGAAAACCCCATCGAGTCTCCAAGGGATTCTGATCCTGCTGAGCTGCACCAACAGTAAGAACATACTGTAAGAAACACAAGACGCTCTAATAATACAATTCACTTGAGTTTTTCTCTCTTTAATGGGGTAGGAAAATTCTACTCAGCAACACCAGTTTTACCGGAGACAAGGTTTTTGTAACTTTTTCAGTAGAGCAATAGAAAGCATCATAAACGGATTACCAATTAGCGTGGGATGAACACGGCCCAGGAATAAATGAAGAATAAATTAACCTTGTAATTTGATTAATAAAACTCACCCAATGTGGCATGTGTCCACTGTTGGGGCTGTGGTGATGGAACTGAAGGACGATGACTGTGGCTACAACTGACATCCCAACAATCACCATGGTGCTGGCAAAGTACTGACCTGAGACAGACAGGATGGGAACACATTACACTCATAAAGGTGATGACAATCCGTATGCTATGAACAATGTCAGTTTCCCCAAAAAACCCACTAACAGAAAGAAACTGACCTATCAGGGGTACAGAATCTGAAGTGGCAGGCATAATCTCTGCAACCATCAGCATGAAGACAGTCAGAGAAAGCAGAACCGTGATGCCTGTGGGCAGACACAAGACACCAGGGAGTAGTAGGTTGCAAGGAAAAAAGTAGGGAAGAAGAAAGTACATGAATACACTCAGTGGAACAGTATATTTGGTATGTTTCACTTGACTTCTCGCCACAATCATCTGTCTTTCTGACACTCCTAGGAAAACTCATTTGATTTTAGTCTTTTAGATTCATCTTCCCTCCTGCCTTTTCTGTCTTTGTCTTTTCTTTGTCCCCCCCCCCCCAGCCCTCCTGACACCATACAAAGCTCTGCATAACCGAATGAAAGTTTTCCAGTAATGTTGACGGAGAAAAATTGTAAGAGAAACACTAGAAGAGTGAAATAAGGCCATGCTTTCACAGGGAAAGAGTAAAGAATATGCAGCAAGAAATATATTTCATCTTGCGATAGGTGCTTCTCCTGTTTCCCATTTGCTCATATTCAACCCCTCTTATTATAACACCATCCATCACCCCTATTCTTCTCCACCCTCTTCTTATGACTCCTCACCCAGGCTGATTTTCTCCCCTGAGTTGGCAGGAAGCAGGAAGACCAGTAGGGTCATGGAGGAAAGGAGCACACAGGGGAGGAGGAGGTTGAGAGCGTAAAACAAAGTCCTCCTTCGTAGAGTCACCACAAAGGTAACATCTGGGTAGGGCTCTGCACAGCAGTCATAGAAAATTTCATGACGACCTCCAGGGACCTCTGAGGGGGCAGAGAAAGACACCGATTCAGCAAAAACAAAATCATAATGCAGAACACAGGGGTGAGGGCTGAGAAAGAAAGAAAACACAAAAAATCTCAGAAACACATTATAAATAATGAAGTGTTTCAACCAATGAATATTTTTGACTGGGTGAGAAGGAAATGGGATGTATAGTGTTGTGAAATGAGATGCACATTAAGAGAAGTCTGACACAGGACCAGCATCATCAAAGATGTTGCAGCTGAAGCAGAGACAATTAAATACACACATAAGGCAAAACTCCAACTACTTCTCCTACTTAAAGCTTATTATACATCCATATCTTCACAGGTCAAGTACAGCACTGCATGGCGGTAATGTAAGCACTGTTACTAAGCAACTCTGTTTGTCATTCAGGGCCTCAAGAAGCTGTCTTACCCAGCAGGTCCCATTCTCCGTTGCGCATGTATCCTGACACATCTGCCTCCTTCATCTGGAGGTCAAGCAGCCAGCCATCAAATGTCCATGAGCCAAACTTCAGTTCACACCGCTGGATGTCAAATGGAAACCATCGCACATCCACGTTACACGTGCTTATAAAAATTCCTTGAAAGGCAGGGAAAAACAGGGGAAATTGTTTGCAATGAAAGAAGAGAACATCTCAAAGTCAAGTAAAATCATCTAAAAATGTAATGAAGGGAAAAAAAACTTGATTAAAAATGTTCAGTGCAGCCATCTGGAAGTAAGTGACGAAGAAAATATTTGGTAATTAAATTGCTGCAGCATGAATAATACTGTATATGTATGCAGAATGACTGAAGGCATATTGGTTTTAAGGACAAGATTCTGATAAATAACAAACTTACCTGGAGGCAGATACTCACAGAAGCCGCTGGAGTTAACGAGCACATTGGTCTTAAAGGTGGCATCAAACTTATCATGAGCGCTGGAGGACAGTATCACAGTGATGACATTGTTAAGAGCTCAGCAGCAGTAGCTTTGGGTATGTGTTTATGCAGTAAATGTATGTTTGTGCTCCACATACCTGTTGTAAAGCAATATGTCGGGTGTCCAGACCTGGTCAGCAGTGAAACGGAGGTTCTTAACTCCAGGATATTCTGACTGGTTCCACTGGAGGTAGTGGTCGTACCACTGCTGGGAGACACAAGCACAACACTAGTTTTACATAATGAGCAAAAACATGAAGACATAGACAAATAAAGGGTTTATTTGCAAAACAAGATAACTCTGTTTTTATTTATTTTCCAAAATAATGATATTTTTTGTGCACTATCAATCAAACCGCTGCTGGTTTACTCATTTTAAGAATGTCTTCTATCTGTTTTGCAAAGGATCTCTGCAGATTTACATATACAAGGCATCATTTGCATGTCTGTCCGTCCTGAAAGAGGGATCCCTCAGTATGCTATACAGATTGTAAATCCCTTTGAGGGAAAAATTGTTAACTTGACAGAGATAAATAGCTTTTTCAAATCTCAAGATATTCATAATAAATAAAGGAATCTGCACCAAAGAATAATGTCCATTATCATGACACTGCATACTGAAACCCAACCAGCATCTTGGTGCGTACTGTGTAGCTGATCCTGCATGGGATGGGGGGTTTACAAAAAGATTTTCACCACACAGATCAATATCACATATTGAACCGTTATTTTCTATACTCACCATCTGCAGCCAGGCATTCGTGGTGATGATCTGGTTCTTTTCATCCTTGCATAAAACAAAGCATATAAGAGAATAGATGATTTAATGATTTAAAGGGTAGCTTCATACATTTTCATGTCTGCCTAAAACAATACTCACATGAACAGAGTTACTGGTCAGTGTAATAGTCCTACACTCTCTGCAGTGGCTTTGAGGAGATGTGAATATACATATTGTGTATACATGGATTGTTCTGTTTAAAGTGTATTATCTTGTGATTATCTTAATGCTCTTGGTTGGTTTCTATTTTTTAATATATTCTTATTTTAGTTTTATATACCTCTTATTATATACTTTCTCTTTTTATTATTGTGCTGCTCCAACAACCGAATTCTCACTCTGGGGATCAATAAAGGCATAACTTGTGATGTGATAGGGAACAAAATCTACAGTCCTCATTCTGTGTAAAAACCCATTCCCAAGTTCAGCTAAAGTGGATATTTACAATAGTTACCGTCTTTTTAGTGTGAAATTCCCTCTTTGTGTCATAATTATCTGCTGCAGCTCAACAAGGAAACACCAACCATTGAAACACATGCTAAAAAGTTTGGGAGATACCTATTTCATTTGGCTAATTCAGATTGATGAAGCCTTGTATCAGCTTCATCTGAACTTTAGGATTTATTTTTAAGAGGGGATCTTTTCATATGGAAAGAAAGAACAATTACTGCGACCAATAACTCTTTGTGTACATAGGCATGTCAGTATTGTATGGGTGTATAATTGTGTTTTATGATGCATTTCTGCCATGCATACCACATCCATGACCTGCATAAGAGTAAAGGAGAACTGAACGGTGAGAGCCTGGGAGTCGTTGGCCACCGGTCTCTCCATGGGGTTGTAGTCCCTCAGCAGCTCCCTGAGTAGAAACCGCTGGTGAGGACCCTGCACTGATACTGAAAATGGGAGCGGGAGAGGGAGTTTAATGGGAGGGAGAGGAATCATAAAAGAGAAAGCAAGAAAAAAAGTGACATTTACAAAGAAAACACTGTGTTATTACAGTGATAGCTGAGAAAAAAGTGGTGTAGAGATTGTAAGGCCAGGTCAATAAAAGAGAAGGAGAAACAACACAGTGGGAGTCGACATGCTCCAGTGGAGGTAAAACGGAGGGTGGGCTTTTAGGGTAGAGTAGGAGAGGGTGATGTTTTAAAAATGGAGTTGCTCATCTTGATTAGAGAACAGAGATCTATTGTGGATGACATGGGACAAGAGAAGAATGTGCGCGAGAACGAGAGGAAAGGGGGCAGGAAGAAAAAAATCCTGTTCCTTCTAATCAATTATGTCTCTGATTGATCACTAGAAGACAGTCAGAATCTTTCCACGGCCGTAAAATTTGTCAGTTTCATTCCATGCAGGAAATAGTGAGGCCATTAAACACTGAAACACCCCAGACAGACAGACACACACAGCACTCACGACGATGAGAGTGGGGAACTGTCTCTCTTCGCCCTATAACTCCACCATGGCCTTCGATTCACTCTTGATTCATTCTCCACAAGGCAATCACTTTGATGTGGAGGGAGCTATCATTGGCGAATATAAGAGGCACGTCGAATGAGTTTAAAAAGTATTATGCACTTTAAATAGCACAATGCACACTGCCTGTTCATACCACTTTATAAACTACACACAATAGTGTATATACAACAGAGCACTAAATGGTCTAAGATGCATTCAGTCAAATCTATATTCACTAACTAGACCTTAATTAATGACTCCACTAATGGTATGCCCATAATTCAGAATAATAGTCCCTAGTGTCCATAATGTCCAGTCATAGTAAATTAACCACTAGCAGCCTCATAATAACCCTTTTCCATCCATTTATCTATCCATCTATCTATCTATCTATCTATCTATCTATCTATCTATCTATCTATCTATCTATCTATCTATCTATCTATCTATCTATATTCTTATCTATAACACAAAAAATGCAATCTGCAGTAAAGAGGATTGCATTTTATAGTGTTGCTTGGTCATTTTGAAAATAAATCAATTTTTTTCTGTCTGGCTGCACACCAACAGACTCTCCTGGTGACTAAGTGAGCTGCTGTGTGCACAGTTATTAGGAACAGAGCACTCGGTGGCACAGACAAGCAAAAGCACAGCACAGTATATACAGCACATGCAGAAAACACACACTTGTGCGAGCACAGTCTCACTCATGGCACAAATGAAAGTCACTCACCCCGGAACAGAGTCACGAGTATCAACAGCCAAAGAGCCATAGCTTGCCACATACTGCATTCCTCTGTGTCAACAGAGAAAGAATGGAAGAGGGAGAAATAAGGAGAGAAGATGAGTGTGAGGATGGAAAAAAGGAGAATGAGATAGAGATCAGAGACTGGAGAGGAAGAAAGGTTGTAAAAAAACAAGTGGAGAGAGTGCGCTACTGACAGTGCCACAGGAGGGAAAGGAGGAGAAAGGGAGAGGGAGAGAGAGCAGGAGAGACAGAGTGGGTGAGAAATGCAGTGAAACGAATATTCCTCTGAAGAGAGAGATGCTGTGTGTTGGAGTCACAGAGCTGTATAGGCATACTGTGACCTACAGCTCAAACTGAAGGGTGCTTCATGCTTCTCTGCTCATCACCTCCTGCAGACTCTCTGATATGTACTTATCTGTCACCCTCTGTCATTTTACCATGGACCCATTGTTTTTTCCTCAGGTTGTCAATCTGGATCTCAAGAGGGACTTGTGAAAATCATCTAATTCTTAAAGGATTATATGGTAGCAGTAGTCCAGGTGTCTTTAGCTGAGAGTTTGGGAAGGGAATAAAGAAAGACAAATAACGTTTGCTCTGTGTAAACACACAAGTGACCTACAAGGAATCTTCCATTCCAACATCTACCATTTCTAAATAATAAACACATGGAAACATCAAAACATTTTAAGTTATTTCTGTCTGTCACTTTCTAATTTACACCAACCAGCATCATCTGAGCTGTACGGCTTTTTAACTAGTCAAATCACACATCGGTGCATTCACAGAGTAATGCTGACACCCACTGGATATGTTAGTAAAGTGCAAAACTATCACCAGATATATTCTTCAAAATTGTTTTTATTTTTTTGAAGGCAGCTTTATCACATGGTCAGAATTCACGTGAATAGATCTTGTTTCTCTATTTTATTATGAGTTGATAGCATTTACCGTGAGCACATTTCTCTCATTTATTCTCCTGTAATAAATGTGTGATGCCCACAAAACTAAAGACATTGTGTCAGAGCAGTCTGATTTTAATGACTTTTAAAATATAACTAGTTCAAAAATAACATATAAACATACAGAATAGGTTTATGGATTTATCTTATTATCTAATAATTTGTATTTCCATTTCCAAATGCTCCACAACGTTTTGCTGTAATCCTGTTTTAAAGTTAATTACTGTTGAAAATGATATAGAATATTGAAATACAATATATGATATGATGAATAAAGCAGTATCTGCTATGACAAGTAACTTCAGTTTAGAAATAACAGCAGTATATTCCAAAGATTTATTCAAGTCTCTACCACTCACATCCATATATGAGGGTGACAAACTATAACTAAATGATAAAAACTGAGCAAGAAATTAACTAAATAGGAGACACAGCCTGACTGACCACAAACTGGCCACTGAGACAGGTTGACACAGACAATCCTCACAATCCACAATACTCAGACAATAAACTCAGTTCAAAAAGGGGCCGAGATTTTGCAAGCTCTTATTTTTTAATTTCGTTTAAAGACTAATTTGGAGTCTTTGAAACAGCCTTCCGCTTTCATTAAAACGCCGCCCCACCACAGACAATTTTAGGACAAAACTCAAGTTTTCCATGGTTTTTGATTGTTCTTAGATTTCGTTTTTCTGTTAAATCTTTTCTTTTACCTTGTTCTTACAAGTCTTGTTCTGTCTCTATTTTTACATCCGTGCACATATTTGTTATTGTCTTAACATATTTGTTTTTCTTTCTTTCTTTCTTTCTTTTTTATTGTCTTTTATTGGCGTTATGTGCCTTTTTTTTTTTTTTTTTTTTTTTTAAGATGCAATTCACTTTGGTCAACTCTGGTTGTTTTAAATGTGCTTTAAAAAACACATGTAACTACTATGATCGAGCCGATGAAGCACAATAGAAACGTCAGCGAGGACGCGTCCGAAAAATAGTCGAACCTTGCCGGTGAGGCCCGCGTCATCCGCGTGCGACGTGTTAGCTGTTTGTCTCGGTCGCGGGCGTTTCGCGTCACTTCTTTGATTGTTTGTATGGTTTATCGCCGCATTAAAATATTGCACACCAACACGAGCCCACTGAGGCGAAAACAAAAAAAACTCCGAGTCAAGGTAACCAACCAACGCGACTGGTGTTGTTTGAGTCGTTGTGTGTGCCCCGGGAGAGGAGCAGGGTGTGTGTTTATGTGTTAGCAGACAGAGAAAGAGGCTGTGGTTGGAAATGGTGCAGTGCCAGTGCGGTGTACTGCTGCTAGTGGTGAGCTAACGTTAGCAGGCGAGCTAACGGCGTCCAGTTAGCCGCCGCTAGCTGCACACGTTGTCCTTTAAATGTGGCCGCACCGGGACACACTCAGAAAGTTAGCAAACCCGAGCACATGTGTCGGGTTGGAGGAGGTTTAAAGCATCCCGTTTAATCTGTCGCTGTTGGGAGTTAAGCCTTTTAGCTCAATGTGTTTTTAAAGAGAACAAAAAAACCCGCACCTGTGTTGTTTTTCTTTAAATTCGGTGTCAAGTAAAAGCAAATGATAACAGCAAGGACTTTCATCCGTTTCCCTGCAAGTAAATAACCCTTCTAAAATAATCCCTTGTTGGAAATGTTTCCATTTCTTTCGACTCACATGATCCTCAGTGACAGATGGATTAAAAGTGTCAGGTTATATATGGAACTTGTACAAGGTAAAAGGTATGTTCAGAAGAAAATAGCAGTGTTTTTATTTCCGTGTATCCTGTCAAACTTTTATCACAGTACGAGTTTGTGTCGTCCAGATTAAGTGAACGACTGTTTTTATACGGATCCTAACGCTACATGGCTGAATAGCTTTAGTAATATTAACAGTGTGTATCCAGTGTTATGTAATGCAGATCGGTACATGTGTGCTTTGTGAATAAAATGTAGAATTTTAAACACATTTTTAATTGAGTGAAAAGTGACACAGATTTGAGATTGAGTTAAATTAACTTTTTAGGGGGTTGAGTGTAATCACTGAAACATGGTTTGACTTTGATTTAACGTTATCTGTCTGAGTGCACGCCTCCCTGCTGTACAACTATAGATAGTTATATAAACCATGTGCCTTTCAGTATGTGTTGCTAGATCTACGTGTGAAAACTGGTTATATTATTATTTCAAGCACAACCTGTGTCTGTGCTACTCGTGTGCTCTAATAGTGACCTTCACCTCATAGTACTCTTGCGTTATTTTCTCCATCCTGTTACAAGAGCTCAGGGTTTTGCTGTGATATGTGTATCTCCCCAAAATGTATTACATTACTACCATCTCGTCTCCATCCTTCTCCCTCCTCCGTTTTATTTTTAATGCGAGAATCTGATCCGAGCCTTGTGATGTCTCCTCTGCCACAGTGAACTGTATGCAGCATGCGTTCAAGAGAGGATGTCCTTGTGGCACCGCAGGCAACACTGATTGTTTGAGTCGGACCGCTTTTAAAACACGGAACAGAAGAGGTTTAAGTACTTTTTTTTTTTCTTCTAATACTTTATTGACAGTCTTTTCTATCTTTGTCTGTCCGTCTGTCTGTCTGTCTGTCTGTGCACCTTCTGTGGGTCACGTGACCGACAATAGAAACCTAACTTTTCGTGAGAAATGAAATCGAAACTTGCTCCCATCTCTGTTGGCCCCCTGTTTCTTCTTACGCACAAGTCAGGCTTTGGATTTTCCCTTTTCTTTCCTGGTGCAATCGTTGATAGTCCCGTTTTTGCAGCATTTATAAAGCGAGCGACCAAACGGGACTTTACTTACTCTGGAAACTGCGGAAAGATCCTCACTCGTCCAAAGCAGGAAAACTCGTCCTTCGCGCTGGAAAACGCTTTGCTGTTTGACAAATTAAGGAATCAGACAGTTTAACAATTTTTAATCTGCAATAGTTTAACAGTTTTTTTTAACCTACAACCAGTGCTTGCTTCATGACTGAAGTTCTGATCTCTGGGAAAGCTACAGGAGCAAATATTCCCTCTGTTTTCACCGCTGCCGCTTTGATTTCAGCTGCTGTAGGTGAGATCTACAATCCTCTGAGCGCACTGGGGCTTGTGCTACCTGACAGTGTGGTGTGTTTTTGGGAGCATGTACCAGGTTTCATTTTCAAGTTGTCAATAGACACAGGGGTCTTGGTGATGGGGGAATGGGTCACTGTGAACATCGAGCTGTGCGTTGGTGCAATTTAGAAGATCTGTCTTGACATGACAGCATGCAAAAGAGTTGATTCATCAGTTGTCAGATGGGTTGTTTTGCCCATGCCTCTGCCCAGGCTCAAAACAGCGAGGAGCATAATGACAGTGGATACTGAAAAACACAGAGTTGCTATTTTGGCTGTCAACTGTTGCCTTGCATCAGGGTCAAGATGAGTCAGCTCCAGCCACGTTTGGGCCCTGGGCTGCCGGCCCTGTCGGCCCCTATTACAGTGATGAACCAACACTATGCTGTTCTCTATTAATGTGGCGGCGTTCAGGCCTGCTCAGCTCTATGTGACAGACCAGTGATGCTGACTGGGCCAGAGGGGATGAAACCTGACTCAGTATTGGGTGTCCCTGTGTTGTCAGTCTCACTGATATAGACATTATTGAGTGTTGTCGGATATAACACTTGAGGCTGAATCGATGATTGTTTTAACATAGGAGGATATTGGAATTCTGGACTGTGCGGTTCAGGATGTGCATTTCTACTCAATTCGTGTTTTATTAAGTGTTTTTGTTTTTGCAGAAGGAATAACTCTAACCCTGTAAAACCTTATCATTACAGCCAGCACTGTCAGCTAGGAACTGCACGGTTTTCTGGGTACAGCTTGCCGCTGACCGACAGTCTTTTTACGCTCTTGTGTCCTTGGAACTTTTTGTCTGCATCAGTGTCTCACTTTTCCTCTCTGCTATGGATCCAGATCCAGCAATAATTTGTAAGGCCAGAAATAAAACAGAATAGTCACAAGAAGGTCTGAATTATTAATCACCACCCTTTTACCCTGGGATTAAGTTTCAGTGTGACTGAAAGAGACAGTATGTCACCCTGCAGTATCCTTGTAGACTGGCTAGGGTATAATCTGAAGATATACACAGCAGTGTTGACAGTGTTGGCGTGTGTTAGAGCCTATCCTCTGCACATATTTTTTTTTTTTCTATCATACCCAGATATTTCATTGTCCGCTGTATATTTTATTATGCGTTTCATGAAAACAAGTGTCCTTCGAGGTGGTACAGATTCACTGACTTATCCAAGGACACGTGAACAGGTTGGAGGATTGCCAGCAGGGCCTAAATTTGTGTTATTGGCTGGAACAACAGTTTCTCTCGCCCTCCTGTTTGCTGCTCATCTTCCACCATTCAGTTATCGTACTTTATTTCTATTTATTAACATTCTCCTGACATTGTCCTATGTTTGTGTTTCAGGTGCTCTCAGTGTGCAATTGGCCTGCCCTGATTTTCCATCAGGGTCTGCTGTTTGTGCTAAAGGACGCACGCTCATACAGAAGCTGCACAGCCAGCTGCACCGGCCCCCTTCACGCTCAACCCCTGCGCTATGAGCAGAGGTAGAGGAGGGCCTTCCAAAGAACACTATCACAGGCATCCACCACCGGACCTCCAGAGCAAGGAGAATTACCACAGTCCTGGTCAAGCCTCATATTACCCTAGACCTGGCCCGCAGCAGCCCCAATATTCAAATTACTACCACAACCCTGCCCGTCCCGCAGTGTCCCTTCAGCCCCCAGTTCCTTCTCTCATTCCCTCTGCCCCACCCATACCGAACCACAATAACGTGGCCCCTAAATCAGTGGCCCATCACAGCTCACAGAACCACGGCCCGATTCCTGGTCCCAATTCCTTTCAGTACCAACAGATAGAGTTCCTAAGAGGGCAGAACTTAGAGGCGCCACAGTTTAGAGCCAGCCCACATAGAGCTGGAGGGGGAGGGGGAGTGGTATCTGGAAGGTGGCCTAGTTCCTCATACCAGCCCCAGTCAGGTTATAGTAGATATCCAAACCTTAACAGCAGCCCAAGGGGTAGAGGGGAGCACAATCAGGACCAGAGTTTTGGATACCCACCCAATGCAAGAGCCCCGCGAGGTACCCCTTCCCCTCGGCACCTGAATCAAAACCAGTTACAAGGTCAAAACCACAGCCAGTACTCCAACAGACAATGGGGCGTCCAAACAGACTCTCTGTCTGAGAGTTTTCAGAGTTTGTCCTTTCATCGAGACAGACCCAACAGAGGAGAGAGGTTTGACAGACATTCTTCATCCAGCAGCTCAGCAAATTTGAGCTCTCATAAAGTTAACAACGCTCTCACTCCTGATGTCCAGGACCAGGTTTACAGGGCTTTGGCTGCTTTGAAGCCAAGTGAGAGTATCTCGGCAAAACTGTTAGCCAAAAAGCTGCATCTTCCTAAAAAGTTTGTCAACCAGGCTCTGTACTCTTTGGAGCGCTCGCAGAAAGCCTCCAAGAAAGGACTCACCCCTCCTGAGTGGACTCTATACAGAGAACCTCTCAGATGCGAGGAAGCTCAAAACTCTAGAGTACAAAGTTCACCTTCCCATCCATGTGTCAGCCTCGGACACCCTCCTGAAGCAAAGGTTGAGCTAAAAACAGAAACAGCGGAAAACTTTCGACAAGCAAAAGAAGAGGACTCTGACACAGAATCCAGTTCTTCTAACTGCTCCTCTTTAGAGTCTGACTCGGAAGAATACCAGTCGCCAGAAAAAGGTCAGCACCAGGCGGAACAACATCCCAGCACTACCAGCTCCCCTGATCAGGAATTTAACTTTCCCACAATGGCAGAGCAGAAGGACCTAGTTCTGAAATACCTCCTGCAATCGCGGGAGGCAACTTCTCTTGTCATAGCCAAAAATTTGGGTCTTAGGACTGCCAAGCAGGTCAATCCCACCCTCTACGCCCTGGAGAAGCAAGGCGAAGTCATTAAAAATGGAGAAGTCAACCCTCCTACCTGGGAGCTCTCTACCCGCCGCAGAGAGAGGATGGAGAGAAGCATTAAAGCTGCACAGAGCACCCCAACGGAGGGAAGTCAGATGGAGGTAGAAACCAGTAGAGCTGAGAAGGGAGGAGGGTCCATCTTTCTTCCATCTACACCACTACCACCAATACCAGGCCTCGAGCCACAGCCACCTCCAGAGGTTTGGATGCCAGAGCAAAGTCACAGTGAAGCGGTAGGTCAACATGCCATGGTAGTCATATGCCAAAAAAGCTAAATATAAGAGCAAAGATTCATTAAAAGGAGGTTACTCCTAATGATAACAATAATAGATTAAATGTATTACTGACGTTTGAGTTATGATTCAAAACATGCCTAGCAATAACTAAATGGGATCTATTTGACCTATAATTTAGCTAAAGTGGTTGCCAACAATTTCTGGATAATAAAAATATTAGAACAACAATACCACATGGCATTTGCAATAGTTTGATATTTTGGGAAATGCACTTAATTGTTGTTTTCAGTATTTATGCTAAGCTAGTGAACAGGATGTGGACTGTAGCCTTATATTTAATGGACAGACATGAGTGGTTGCATGCAAATTGAATAATTGTTCCTTTAAGAGAAAAAGGACACATTTCCGGCCTTGGACTTCTGCCCTGATTTTATTAATTGCTTTACCTCTGCTCTTCCCTTTTCAGGCCCAAACCTCCCTTCAGCCCCCCTCCTCTACCTCATGTAAAGACGAAGAGACCAACGAAGGTCAGTGGGCCACTGACGACATCCCAGAATTCCTCAACGCCATTCGCAGAGAGACAGATGCTGGGAAACTGGCGGCAGAGAAGGCCAACGCTGTGGGAACTGTAGCTGTGTCGCTGGCTGCACCGCCTCCCCAGAACCTGTGGGCCAAATTACAGGAGGTGAGGCTGAAGAACCCCGTCAGCGGCCTCATGGAGTATGCCCAGTATCTGGGCCAGAACTGTGAGTTCCTGCTCCTGGACCAGTCGGGACCCTCTCACGACCCAAGGTTAGTCGCATAATCTGCTCTGTTTGTTTGTGTAAATTAAATTCATCTGTGATCAGATTCATGCAGTGATATTGAAGTTTAACTAGGGATGCAACAGGGCCTTTACTGAGCTCACTTAGTGGATCAGATATTCTTACTCACTGATTTTGTTTGTTTATAGAGGTCATATAGAGGCATCAGTATTAAACTGGGAATGTTTCATAACCAGTTAAAAAATGTTTTTTCTTCTCCTCCCCATGTTTGTTACCTTTTGTAAAGCACCCGGTGATAAACTTATCGATTCAAAGTCTGCAAGAAATAAATCTGCCATAATGAAGACATACGACGCTGCCAATTAAGGATGAAAATGACTTTGCTTGTTATGCAGCACAGTAGTCTCTGAAAATTGTAACTGCTCAGTTAATCACATATTGACAGATCCCTGTGTCTCATCTGTAAATCTTTCTCTCCCTCTGTCAGATTCCGTATGCAGGTGATGCTTAACGAGAGGCTTTTTCCTGTCGCAGAAGCTTCCAGTAAGAAGGTTGCAAAAAAGGACGCTGCTGCGGCCACCCTGCGCATTCTCATAGGAGAGATGCAGGGAGGGGCGAGCACAGGCGACGAGGGAAATGTTGCCAGTTTGGACCCAGTGATTGATCTATTCCAAGAAACCACTGTAAGTTTGTGTTAGAATGTGTGGAAATAAAGCCTCAATCAACCTGAGAAACTAAAAACTGACAAATCTTGCTTTGAATGCCTGAGATTGGTCAGGCACTAAAGACATGAGTAGAGAGCACTATATTTAATACTGTAAACAGTGTCAAGTTTACGAGGTTATGGAGGACAACATTTTGTTTGTGACTATTTTGCAGCCTTCGTAAAAAGTTGGCTATATTATTCAAAAAGAAAGTCACATAATATTTTTTTCTTTTTTTTCCCTTTTTTTTTAAAACTATTTTTTCTTGCTTGTCTACCAGGGGCCAACTGAAGGCATAGGGGGAATTTGTGGGACTGGTAGTGTTGAAGGGATTGGGATGGCGGAAGGACCTCGCCAGCCACTGTCCCGCTCTTTGCCTGGTGGGAAGAATCCAGTGTCTGTCCTGATGGAGTACAGCCAGCGCAGTGGGAACCCCATCGAATTCATCATCACTGGGCAGGCAGGTCCACCACATGACCCAAGGTACTGGCTCTTTTGCTTCCCTCTGAATCTGTCCTTTCAGATGTTGTTCTCCCTCACACTGCAAGTCCTTATGTGGTCGTATATTTCCTCCTCAGGGAAACTGTTGATCAGCTATTTCTGGTTAATCTGTCCTCAGTACTGTAGTCAGCTGACAAAGACACAATACCATCTCTGTCTGGTCACTCTTTACCACTCTTTGGTTTATAATCCCTCCCTTTAGGCAGCCGGCTTGGAGATACAATACAAACTTGTTTGTTTGTGTTTTCCTCCCATCACTTTCTACAAATGCTGCATGCATCTGTCTTGCTCACTGGTACACTATAGGCTCTACTGGTACTGTGACAATGTCGTGTCCATTTCTTTATCTAAATGTGATAACTCCGCAATCTGGAAGTAACTAAACAAAGTGTGACACCATCTATGATCTCAGTTACAAAATCAGAAAAGTCTCCTTTTTAACCTTCTCTATCCCATGTTCAGGTTCATGTACAGGGTGAAGGTCGGAGAGAACTTGTTTTCAGAGGCCTCAGCTCCGAGCAAGAAGGCAGCCCGCCAGCTGGCAGCAGAGGAGGCCGTCAAAGAATTAATGGCTGACGGGAGACTACAACTCAACAAGGTAAGGAGTGAGACGCACAGAACAACTCACGTTTGAGAGGACAGAGAGGGGGTTTTGCAAATCCCCTAATTGAGTGGAATGACTTCAGAAAAACAGATCACTCAGACTGAAAGAATTTATTTTGTCACCTCTGTCACACTGTTCTGCTCCGTTTGCTCAATACCGTTCACATCTCTTTCTTTCTCTTCTCCTACTCCCTTCTTTCTTTTCCAGCCTCA
This sequence comes from Dicentrarchus labrax, assembly GCF_905237075.1. Taxonomy (NCBI): domain Eukaryota; kingdom Metazoa; phylum Chordata; class Actinopteri; family Moronidae; genus Dicentrarchus; species Dicentrarchus labrax. The sequence continues at coordinate 11,392,091 of NW_026136707.1, read as the reverse complement.
GTTGCCCCTAGGCTCTTCCAGTGATAGTGATGGCAGTGGTTCCGGGACTACATGTCCCTCTTTGCCCCCTCTGACAGCCGATGAGTTGCGAGCAGCGCATGAGGCCGGTGTTGGGGACCTCATCAACCACCTGAACAACAACGCAGTGTCTGGTCTTCTGGAGTACGCTAGAGCCCGGGGCTTTGCTGCTGAGATCAGATTGGTGGGCCAGTCTGGGCCACCACATGAGCCTAAGTATGTGCAAAATGTGTGAAAACACACTGGATAACAAAATATCTTACTTTCCAGGTTACCCCCAAAAATATGTTCTTTATATAGCTGAGAAAAAGTAATTTCTATCATAATTAAATGTCTTGGAACACAAATGAGGCCTTTATGCTTCATTTATCTGGATCTCTTGGTTTTAAAACAACTATAGTTTCCATGGGATATCTGGATCTTTAAGCAAGTGAGAAAACCCTATTAAATCCTTGTCTGATTGCCTTTCTCTTTGCCACACCTTTCCAGGTTCACGTACCAGGCCAAGCTGGGCGGGCGCTGGTTCCCTCCTGTGTGCGCATCCAACAAGAAGCAGGGAAAACAGGAAGCAGCAGATGCTGCACTAAGGGTTCTGATTGGAGAGGCTGAGAGGGCAGCCCGCACTGGGGAGCTTATCCCAGCTGAGGTACTGACCTTCCAATGTTTTCACTTTTTGAATATGCACCTGAATATGCACCAACATCAAAAGAGCCTTCTTTGGCTCAACATGGGCATGAGGCAGCACATAATGGAATTACGGAGGCAATAAAGAGGCTTATTACTTTATAAAAATTTGAGCTTCGTCTGATTGAAGTAAATGTCTGCATGTAATTAGTATACCACCACCGAGCAAAACTGATTCTCTGAAAAAATAACAGGATGAATGCTTATATGCACGCTTAGAATGAGATGATACCCCAGTTAAAATGTAACTAATCTAAAGTCTCAACATATTTGCTGGTTCCCAGTAAATGGATCAGTTCTGTTGACTGGAAGGCTTAAGCTTTGTAGCAGCTATAGGAAATGATGAATTTGTATTGACAGCTTAGAAACATTAAACATACACACATTACAGCTTCTCTGGCAGCCCGATACTGAGGCAGCCTGTCTTAAGATGTGTTTGGATCGTCATAATAATTTAGTGTGATAGTTTTGAGACTGGATTGTACAGTCAAATACATTTCAGAGTATTAAATAATCCTAATTTCCTTTCTATTTTGCCTGTCCTGTCCCTGTATACATCCCTCTCTCTAGCTTCCAGTGAGTGGCAGCACTTTGCATGACCAGATAGCAATGTTGAGTCACCAGCGTTTCAACGCCCTGACCACACGTATCCAGCACAGCCTTCTGGGACGCAAGATTCTGGCCACCATCGTCATGAGGAGGGGGGAGGGCCTAGGGACTGTTGTCAGCCTGGGAACTGGTATATCCATTACCTTTAGAATATAATCTATGAAGCAAAGGGAGGTAGTAATAACATGGAATATAAGGAATTGGTTTGCAGCATAAAAAAATACATTGCCACTACATTTTTCCATGATATGAGGAAGTTTGATTTGAGTTTGTGCTCAGAGGCATGCACTGTCACAGAGTTTAAATAGAACTAGGTCACTGCAGAACCAAGAGGCGTTGAATTGTTGTGTTGTTTGACATTGAATGTGTTTCTCCTTTTTTTTTTTTCTGTCAGGAAATCGCTGTGTTAAAGGGGAGGAGCTGAGCCTTAAAGGGGACACTGTTAATGATTGCCATGCGGAAATCATCTCCAGAAGGGGATTTGTTCGGTAGAAATAGATCTTGCTCTTTATCAATGTTTCTCTCCCAGTTCTGAAAATACCCCGCTCCTCTCCCAGACACGGTCTTCAGGACATTATTTATAAGTCTATCTCACTCACTATCTCTTTTCCTTTTAGGTTTCTGTACAGTGAGCTGCTCAAGTACTATGATGACACAGAAGACAGTATATTTGAGCCAGCGGAGAACAACAAACTGCAAATCAAATCTGACATCACCTTTCACCTCTACATCAGGTGGGAGTATCAGATGTGTTCTTTCTCCTTGTTCACCTCCACCCTTGTTCTCCTCTTTCAATCCTGACCTGTCCGTCACTCCGATACATCAATGTTTCACGTTTGGATCAATGCGCTCTGTGTGTCATATCAATGCCTTATGTCTCTTGTTTCTCTTTTCTCCATAGCACGGCACCTTGTGGGGATGGTGCTCTGTTTGACAAGTCATGCAGTGAGTCAGGGGATGATGTTGAGGGCCATCAGCCTCTGTTTGAGAATGCTAAGCAGGGCAAGCTCCGCACCAAAGTAGAGAACGGTGAGAGATGAGACTGACACACATCGATCTTCACAAATGTAAAGTATATCAGTGCAGTGAATGGAAGTAAATGATTCGACTCCCTGTGACCTTTTTGTCTGTGCGTGTGCTATTGTTTGTGCCAGGCGAGGGCACCATCCCAGTGGAGTCGAGTGCCATTGTGCCCACATGGGACGGCATCCAGCACGGTGAGAGGCTGCGAACCATGAGCTGCAGTGATAAGATCCTGCGCTGGAACGTGTTGGGTCTGCAGGGGGCGCTGCTCACCCATTTCCTGCATCCCATCTACCTGAAGTCCATCACACTTGGTAAACATAGTGTTACATTGTTTTCCCCGGCTGAAAAACCGATAATGTAACAAATATCCATGAGCAGTGAAACTGGATACAATTCCCGCTTTTACGTTGCTTCTTGTCTCACATTTCTGTTCTACAACCCGTCTGTCCTGTCCTGTTCTGATCTGTCAGGCTATCTGTACAGCCACGGCCACCTGACACGTGCAGTTTGCTGTCGGCTTGCCAGAGACGGTGAGGCATTCACCAAAAGTCTCCCTTCTCCCTTCATGCTTAACCACCCAGAGGTAAGTTTTTGGCAATGTCACATGTGGACATTAATCAGGAGTTTTAAGGTCATTCTCACTAAATGAATCAATTAGGCTACCAACACTTCTATTTGTGTCTGCACAACTGTTTCTTTATTGCTCATCTTCTTTAAATTTGGCTCATCCATCAATTAACAAATACAAGGTAGGTCACTGTCATACGCTGGGCACACTGCCTCAGGGGTACAGGAGCTGGCAGTTGAGTGCAATTCACCACAATTTGTTTCCTTGTTTTAGCCCATTTTTTAAAACTTTCTTGGCTTTCATTAACACATCAGTGACTGGTTGAATCTACCATCCTTAATCGAGCAGCCGTCACACTGACACAGGCATTGCACAGCTCATTTTAACATGCTCTGTTTGGAATTGCTGACTCACATTGAAGGGCTAAATAAGCCTGATTGAACTAAATATGCTCCCCTCCCCTTTTCGCCATACCACCTGGTTGGACTGTAGGTGGGCAGGGTGAGTGTGTACGACTCCACACGTCACACAGGCAAGACCAAGGAGTCCAGTGTGAACTGGAGCTTTCCAGACCAGCACAGCGTGGAGGTGCTGGATGGGACCAAAGGCAAACTTGATGGGTATGTAACTAAACACATTGTTTATTTTTAGCTTTGGACTGTTAAGTCTGTTATTGTCCACTCAACAACTTATTATTTAAGGAGTGTGGTGCCGCAAATGAGCTAACAAAACGAAACAGACAGAAGAGAAGTGCTTGAGTACTTTCAGAGCCTGTACTTTTTAACTCACTTTTAGTAGTTTTTGACTACACTGCTCGAGAAAAGAATGTGTGCACTTTGCCATCTCTGAACCCACCACAGATTCAGAGATTTTGAATATAAAGATATTCATGCAGTGGCTCAGTCTTGCCTTAAAAGTTTTTAAAAAGTTTTTAAAAAGTTATTGATCATTGTGGCACCATATCACTGTCAAGAGACATCCCTGGAAATTGTTTCCAGAAAAATTATTTGAAGATATCACAATCAGTCGTTATAATTCAATTTGAGTTAGTACAGTGCATCCCAAATAATCCTAAACTTCTGGTAATACCATATCCTGTGACAAGAAATAGGAGCTGTGGCAAACTATAAATAATTTACAAAAAAAAACACAAACTAATAAAAACCCATGGCAGCATTTTTTTTATTTTGGATAATTTCAAGTGCTCTGTTGTGTTCAGTAAAAACTGTCAAGTAAGCACAAGCCCAATTACATTTTAATTAAATCACCCAAAACAGTGAGCAGCAGGCAGTTAAGTAAGCTAAATAGGAAACACTGCATGATCAGAGGGAAAATGTGTCATGCCAGCTTGCCAGACAAACTATGTTTTCCATGACTGTCACACTTGTTTTTTTTATGAACACTAAAGATCCCTCCAATGTCTTCCCTCTAGGAACAAACTGAGTGTGTCCAGAGTGTCCAAGTCCAACCTGTTCGGTTTGTTCCACTCTATATGCCAGCGGTCTGGTCGTACAGACCTCCTCTCCCTGCCCTCCTACTCCCAGGCCAAGATGTCGGCCATGTCCTTCCAGCTAGCTAAGCAGCAGTTCTTCCGAGCGCTCTCCGTCCACGGCTACGGTGCCTGGATCGGCAAGCCGCTGGAGGAGAAGAGCTTTGAGGCAGGGGAGGGAACTGGAAACAATGGAGCAAGTTTCCCTATAACATACCCCAGCAGTAGAAACGGAGGCGCAATGGAGTACAAGCAAGAGGAGGCGTAGAACAGAGCAGGGTGCATTATTAAAGGGGTAATATAAATATGTGACGGGGGGTGGGCAGAAAAGCACAAGTCAGGGGCAGATTGAAGGAGTGGATGTGAAGAGGGGAAAAAAAGGACAATCAAACAATGCGTAGCCAGCAGCCAGAACTGTATCTTCTGATGGAACATGGTTAAAGGCTGCAGAGGAAGAGTGATGGGAAAGGACAGAATGAATGAGAGGAAGAAGGCAAGGGCAAAGCCTGAAGGATGAGTGGGGTCACAGAGAGCTATGGAGAGATCCACAGGGTGTACAGAATAATGTAAACACTACGTGAAAAAGGACTTAGTTTGAAATCACCATGTTATACACTGCTGCAAATCTGGGTTGTAGTAGGCTGCAAAACAATGACTGTTTGTCAGCTTCCTTTTTATAATGTTTATAACCGGGTTTGTTTCAAATTTTAATTTCAGTTTTTCTTTTGTCATTGTAGCGTTTGGCATATGGTGCCATTATTTTTCCACCATTTGATACGTGAACTAATTTTTTGCAGGCTCTTTGACCATTGCAATTGCCATTAGGACCCAGTTGATTTGGCCTCTTTAGACCACCTAATTTTGCCATGAGAGCTTGAGTAGCTGACAAGTGCTTCTTAATTAGAATTCAACCTAATATGACCCGCCATTGTAGCAGTGCTTGTAATTGTGATTACATTAATTTAGATTTTAAGTCCTCTGTCATGAAGTGCTTATTTTTTGTGCTCCCTATGTTCTACTGCATGGAAATACAAGCAGCTGCTTTTAGCACAGCGAGCAGAAACAATGGGTTGCTCTCAGCGGGAATCATACTTTTTTGAAAATTGCACTCGTTAGATGTCATGAATAAACTCAGCACAGTCCCAGCTTATATTGTACACAAGAGGCTTTCCCTGTACATAAGAATATCAATGCCAACTTTTATTCTGATCAGTGAGTAACCAAGCATTCACTGTCCAATATCGGAGGCTGTAGCCCCTGTACATATTCTGAAGCCTTCAATCAGGCCTCTTTCTGTGTAAAATTTAAAGTTACAGTAGTCAGCTGTCCATGCATCCACATGTTGCTGCTATGGTTCCATTAGCATAGCATTGGTCAGTCTGCCCCTTTGATCAGATCCATCATTTCTCTGTGCTTTTGTGCTTTTATATAGAAATACTGATGTCATTACCTCTGAAGAGTAAAATGTTTCTGTTCTTACGTTGTGTTATTGTTTGTGTGCTTTTGAGTTTTTCCTTTTTTCTTCACTTTCAATAAGTTCATCAGTACCTGGCCATGCTAGCAAGTCCTGGAAAGTCTCAACTGTCCTGCCTGCATATTGTTTTTTTTTTTTTTAACATCTCTATACGAGAAGGCTTTTAGGTTCTCTTGCATGGCCAGTTCTTGAGGACTGCTAAGTGATGACGGTTTTGTTGTCTAAGGAGAGTGTGTAGTCTGTTCTTGAGTTGGTTACGTGTAGATGGTTGGTGCAATATATACATCAGGTATATACAAATACATGAACACACAGATGTACAGTGGGGTCCATAAGCCTGAGTCCAGTTCCAGAAACTTGTGTGTCGAAAGGTAACATAATCCAATAACTAATTTCTTTATGGTTCTTGAATAATGTTTTTATATATATATATATATATATATATATATATATATATATGCAATAAGTAGAAGTATTTAGAGAAAGTCAAGATTTCTCAGTATATGGTCACTGCACTGCACTTGTATTGCACAGAAAGGCTTCAGGTATTTTGATAGAACATGAGAATCCATATTATCCAAGCACTCCTTAAGAGCATGTCAGAGATGTATTGTCATGTTACATTTTAACATGACGAAAAGCCACACTCCATTGTCCTGCTGGAAACAATCTTTTTTTCAAACCATTTTAAGCTTGAAGGGATGATATGCCTCTGTTGAATGGCACCTGTCTTCAGCAGTGAGATATATATATATATATATATATATATATATATATATATATATATATATATATATATATATATATATATATATATATTACACTATTGTTTAACCCTTAATAAAGACTTAAACAAGTGAAAAGTATTTTCTCAGCAGAAGTCCTTTATTAAATCACAGCACTAGCTGCCAAAGGCTTTTTAGTATTTATTGCATTTCTTTAAATAATACATTATTTTTATTGTCAGCGCTGCATACATTTGAATGAAAGCATAAAAGAAGATTTTATTAGTTCTATCATTTTTATCATTAAAACGTACAGTTCTTGGTAGTAGACTCAGACTTTTGGACCCCACTGTATTCAAAAATGGATGTTTGAGTAAAATGCTGTATATACAGTATGTCTGTCTGTGTGTGTATGTATATGTATAGGTTTAATGTATATATTTTGTAAATCATCTACAATTGCTTTTTCTATATTTTTTTTCCTGATATTTTAATTCAACTGCAATGGAATCAGCTGTTTTTTTACCAATGATGACGTTTGGAAAGTAAAAAAAATAAAATAAGTAGCATTGTTTCAGTGGAGTGATGTGTTTCTGGTATTTTCTTCATTAGAGTCTGTTATTCTGTCTGTTTTATTTATTGAAAGGTCAGCCTGGAGTGTTACAGATATTTAGAGTCAGCTGTTGAGTTTCACTAAGGGGACTAAAAATGTCTCGCAGTGCCTCTGCTTCTGACTCTTCCTCCATGACAAAGCTTTGGATATTATGTAGGAATAATGACTGGAAAGACTTTCTAACTGAGGTTTGAGTAAGTAGGAGGTGCTAATTTTTACAGCAGGGGCTCCTTATCTTCAGGGTGGCATTTACATCTAGTCTGCCGCCAAATAGCTGCAGAGCCTATTGCAATGCTCCAAAGGATCAGCAGATGGAAATGTGTCCACGCCTTAGGGCCGTGTGTGTGTGTGTGTGTGTGTGTGTGTGTGTGTGTGTGTGTGTGTGTGTGTGTGTGTGTGTGTGTGTGTGTGTGTGTGTGTGTGTGTGGGGTGGGGGTGGGGGTGTGGGTGTGGGTGTGTGTGTGTGGGGGGGTGGGGGTGGGGTGTGGGTGGGGTGTGGGGTGTGGGTGTGTGTGTGTGTGTGTGGGTGGGGGTGGGTGGGGGTGGGTGTGTGTGTGTGTTAGGAGTGGGGAAAGGCTGCAAGAAATCATCCCCAGGTGATCTGATATTCATAGTGGAAGCTATGTCAAAATGTGCCTATTATTGTTATGTGCTATAAAACCATGATACTGGATAGTACTTTAGCACTTCAACAGTGTCTTAATGATGCAGTAACACTTTGAACAAGACATTTAGAGCTGTCGCTCGGTGTGATGTCTCACTGGGAACAAATAGTGATATTCAGTGTCTAATTCTGAATCAGTTCTGGGTAGCATTAGATCCGGTCTTGTCCCCAGTTCAGCAGCAATTGTTTGTCTCAAGTGACAGGACAATGGCAGCAATATTGCCAGCCAATCAGTGTAGTGCCTTGTAAATACTTTTATTGTTAATGCCCCCCAAACAGCCCTGTTTCATTAGAGGAGGACATGTAGCAGTGGAATCCCAACAACTTCTGATAGACATAACAACATCACAGACGTATATTAAAGGAATTCAGTGGTTCTACCAATTAGTATGATAATAGTACTACACTTACAGTTGGAGCTATGAAATCAATCAATGAGGTTCCCTTCAAGTGGGCCATAGTGAGATAAATGTGTGTACATATAGATATGTGTTTGTGGTGTCCAAATGGCCTGTGTGCAATAGTGAGGGTTTGTTTCAATCAGGATCTCCACCCATCAAGTTGGATTCATACTGTCTCCCCCATCGAGTATTTAGATGGTGGGAGGCAGGACTAATGATAGAAGGAGAGGAGTAAAGCACGATGGAGGGGAGGATGGACGAGTGGAAGGGGACTGCATGGAGTGAAATATTAGTCCAGACCGAAGGGCTTAAAGGAGCCAATCGATGCTCTCCAATGGAAATAAATGAAAGGGGGGAAGGAGGGAATACATGAAGCCTGAGTGGGGAGAGAAACGGCTTAGAAGCTAAGCTAAAAACACACAAGATCATGAGAACCTGTGGAGTCTGGTGCAAATTTACAATAGCCATCAAAGGTGTGACAGGAGGGATCAAGCCTGAAGTCCATGAAGCATCGGAAAGGAAAAGAGAGTCCCTGGAAAAGAACCTTGGTACTGTTAGATTAGTATTTTCAGTTTGGTACAACTATTTTATAGCATGGTTCTGGCCATAGTATAAAAATGACACAGTTGTACTACCATTTTATTAGGCTTTGTACAAAATAATGTTCTATGTTAATGGCACAGACAATGTGCCACTACAACTGCTGTGGTACATAATCACAGGCTATAACATGGTGCAGTGATTTAACACTGTCACTGTAGGAGTATGTCCAAATGGAGTACAGTTTTGCAGTTGTGGTGGTCACTGAATAAATGCTACATACTAGGACTGTACTTATATAATACAATGGTATTAAAAACATGAAATATACAGCATTTGCATAATTGTACACATTCATAATGACATTAATTCTGGGAGTGTACCAATAGGTCTGTATGTCATCACTCATTACAATCCTAACAATGCCGGTCAGTCAGTCCACCACTAGGGACCAGTCTGAAAAATCATAAGAACTATTTGATGAATTGCTGTTAAATTTTGTACAGACATTCAGGATCCAGAGAAGATGACTCCTACTGACTGTGGTGATCTTTACCCTAGCGCAACCAACAGGCCGACGTGGGTTTTTACAGAAATATCTCTATTGAATTGATTGCCATGGAATTTGGCACAGATATCCATGTTTCCCAGATGATTAATTCTATTGTCTCATGACTACTTAATCTGTGGCACCACTGGCAAGTCAAAGTTTTTACTTATCTTGTAAAAAATCTCAACATGCACTTGAAATTTGGTACAGATGCCCATGGTGCTCTGATTTTCCTTCTGGCACCACTATGAGTAAGACATTTGTGGGGTTTTTTATTTAACTATTGAGTGGATTGCTGTGAATTTTTGTGAAGATATTCTTTGTCCTCTCAGAAGGAATTGTAATATCTTTGGTCATCCTCAGTCTTTTCATGTAACCATCATCGGGTCAGAATATTAATTTGTCTACGACTTGCAAAGGATAATAAAAATGATGACGTTCGCATCCTCCTCAGCTGTATTTTGTGTTTAGTGCTAAGTAACAAATGCAAACTTGCAAACTAAGTTGGGGAACAACATCAGCAAGTTAGCATTGCCATTGTGAGCATGTTAGCGTGCTGCTGTTTAGCTCAAAGCACCAGTGTGCCTACAGCCTCACAGGCCCACTTGCATTGCTGCAGACTCTTAGCTGTGTTAGGGTATGGTTTGTGACTTGTTTGACTTTTCACACCCTGAGGATTTGTAAAAGTAAATGGATTCTGTGCAATGACTGCAACAGCTAAGCAGAAAAACACCAAAAATGGCCCAAGAGAAGCATTTTACAATACTCACAAGAAGCCATTCCAAGATTTTGGACATTTTAGTGTGAACTTGTTTCCAGAAAAAGCATCAGCAGCAACATATTAAGGAAGACGTATTTCTTTGATTTAATAAAATAAAGGTTTTTGCTGAAATTGACAAAACAATCTCAACTCAAGGTCAGCTTACTCTACAGAATACTGTCAAGCTCAATTTTGAGAAGTCCCAGAGGTGCTCAGAACAATGGCAAGATTGAACATCCACAGTTCCATCGTAACTGAACAATCTCAATCTGCCGACGTGGACCTTGTGGTTCAGTGGAAAGCTCCAGAGCAAAAGGAAAAGAATGAACTGCCTAGCTCAATTTTGAGTTTGGCCGTAATGGTACAATGCATAGTATAATAACAAATGGGAAAAATGAGAACCATGCCATCAGTTCATGTGTGAGGACTACAGTATATTGCTAATATCTTCCATTTACACTACTAGAAAAGTGCCTGATGTGGAAGCCAAAGTCAGAGAGAAGTTTGGTAATGAGGAAAACTTGTGCTGACAAAGATATAATGATGTAAGTGCTGAGGAGCTAGTTTGTTTTTGTTTTGCTTTTTTACTACATTGAGGAAATCTACTTTTAACTTTTCCAATTTTCAATATGGATTTATTTTTTTGTTCTGATGGGGTTTTTTTTGACTACAACAAATAAATGGATGGTTTCTAAATGTAATGGTGTTTATTCTACATATATTGTTTGGTAGCACAAAGCTATAGTTTCCATAATGTCAATTATTGTACACTACAGTGGTTGTACAGCATAGCACCATGGAAGTACAACGGTGTGGTAATTTGGTCACTTCCATGATGGCACAGAACTTTAGATCTAGTAAAACTGACTGTTACTGTATGATGAAACTTTTTTAAGGTATACAGTGTCAGAAAAAGTGTGGCAGGAATCTGGCAGTGTCACTTAGCTGAGGGATAAGAGACAGCTGACTCAGGGAGACTCCCAGACACACACCAACACCAACCCCAGAGAAACTTTACTATCATGCTGACACTTTGAAACTGTAATTAGCTTCTGAACTCTTACTTACTTACTTAACACTTACAAATGTTAGTATCAGGACAGCTGCATACACTTGCAGACATACTTAGCCCATTGCCTCTTCAATCAAAGGTGACACACAGCATACAATATAACATTCCTTTTGTCAAAAGGCTTGAGACTTTGACTCCCTGTTAAAAGAAGCCAACATTTGTCAGAGCCTCACAAAGCTATCACTGCCATTTCAATCAACAGAAGGAAGAGTGCTGTTGGCTGACGGAGGGAACAATCACAGCTTTTTGCAGTTGATCAGTGGTAAGATTCAGGGCCATGGCCTGATTTTAGACATTTGCATTGCTGCGCACATATCAGTCTGGTTAAGGGATTCAAATTTGGTCTGGCATCGTGCTCTCTGGTGACTGTTTCTGCCTTTTGGAGGAACAATCGACCAATCAGAGCTTAGTAGACGAGATTGCAAATGGGCACGCTATCTTCCTACGTACCAAGCTACATTCAGGCCCACAGGGGTTTAAGGCTGAAATCATGAACCACAACATCCATGGATTTAGTCTGGCTGGGGAGCTTTGTTGCATGTTGTTCCTCATTTCTCTGTCCCCAGTTATCTCTCTATTTTCAAACCTCTAATAAAGACATTTAAAAACCTAGCTATATTCATGAAAAATAGTAACAGGTATCAGGAGATTGATGCAGCTATACAAGTTGTTGTAAATCCATGTACAGAAATAACAATTATTAAACAATATACATATATATATATATATATATATATATAATGATTATAATAATGAAGTGAAACTAGATGGCAATTCACTCTGATTATCAGTCTATGGTAGGTCTCCAACTTTCGCTGCGCAGGGCCCTTTTGGCATCTGAGGCAACAAAACCTGGGGAAGCAGCAGAATAGCACATCAAAACACTCTGCGTGCACACACTTGGACATTAGGCTGAATATCAAGCAAGAGGTTGTTCCAGAAGAGTTGGACCAGGAGGAGCAGATGGTTTCCAAGGAGGGATGTTGAAAGCAAAGAAGCACTGGCCACAGTCATCACCTGGATAGTGAGTGGCAACTGGGAATATGGTGTCGCCACCCTTCCTGGCTCTGTGATAGATGGCTTCAACAACAGTCAAGTTAAGAAACTTGCCTGCTTGGAACAGTTGCTAGATGTCTGTCAAACTGACTGGGCCCACTTGGCATGAAGATACAGCACATGATCTATCTGGGCACTGGCGGGCTTCAGGGACTCCAGGACAAGGAAGGCTGTCCAGCATCCAATCTAAAAAACTTTAAAGCCACCCAAAACCAGACCTCAAGCCAAAACCTCAGAGGGGAAAAAAGGACTTGATGTTAAAGTGACAGGAAAAATGTGTATGAGTGGAAATCCTGCAGTGCCACTAGTCTGCTGACTAGTGACTTTTAGTCAGGACACAGCTGACACGAACACACACATCCAGTACATCAGACGCACCACAGCATACACTTTGCTATCATGCTGACACTGTGAAAGTTAGCCTCTGAACTCTTCAAACACTTTCAAATATTAGTAACATGACAGCTGCACACACACTTGTGAGCAGCACACTTAACCAACTGGCTCTTCAGTCATGGGTGATGATGCTTGACTTCCATAAAATATCTTATGTCTTATATAACAAGACCTGACATGAAGCGGTGAGTATTTTGTTTGGTGTTTGATACAATTCCTGACAGACGTAGAGTCCAATAAAGCTGTGTCAATATGCTGTATGTGTGTCAGTTCTTTCATTCAAAGGGCACAGTTGTTTGGAGGCGAGATGTTGCATAATGCTTGCTCGACACTTATATGGGAGAGCGGATGCATTACCCACAGCCTTTTGCAAGCTGCCCCCCCCCCCTCATCTGTATCTTTTACCCCCTGTAGTCTGTATCTTTGACCCCCTGCAGTTTCCTGTTCTCTGTATTTGATTAGTCTCTCTCAGGCAGTCAGATCAGAGTGCTGTTCTGTGCAGAGATCCATCTGCATACAGTGGCCGGTTTTAGGCTGTGGGTTAGCCTGCACAGCTTCCAGGCCCCTAATGCAATCTGAGCCATTAGGATACAATGGAGCCGGTGTAGGGCAAAGATTAGAGCATGTCTGATTGAGAAGGGTCAGCCCAGTGGTTTATAAGAAGAGCCAATGCAGCTATGCAATGCACTTACTCATCACTTCTCTGACATTTATCATAAATTAGGCCAACAACAGGTATCTCATTCGGAGAAAGAGAAAAATCAGCTTCTCCATTTCCTTCTCTACACTGGCTGACTTTGCAGTTTGTGGTTATATTATTCAGTGCATTATTCAATTTATAATTGATGTCCAGTGGTAACAAAATCCATCCACAAACATATCTGAAGCTCACTAATTAATGTTTAATATTTCATTTGTTTAATACATACATTTTATGAAGGGCTATGTGACTATTTCAAGGTAGGCAGATTTTGTTACCTTCAGACAGAGCCATGCTAGCTGTCTCCCTCTGTTTCCAGTCTTTGTACTAAGCTAAGTTAACTGGCTGCTGGCTGAAGCTTCATATTTGCCGTCCAGCCATGAGAGTGTAAAGAGGGGAATCATTAAATTTCTCAAAATATCAAATTATGCCTTTTAAAGGTCTAGTATGTAACATTTAGTAGGATCTCTTGGCAGAAATATAATATTCAAAGGTATGTTTTCATTAATGTATATTTACCTGAATTAAGGAATTGTTATGTTTTTGTTACCTTACCTTCCATGGAGATGCCATGTCAAACCGCCATGTTTCTACAGTAGCCCAGAACAGACAAACCAAACTCTGGCTCTAGATACCATAGGGCTGTTTGTGTTTCTGTAGTTTCTCTCAAGTGAGTAGCAATCTGCAATTACAAAGCTAGATTCCACATAAGTCCACCTTTAAGTACCTTAACTAAAGGACCCTCGTGTTATTAAGGAAAAAAGGAAGGAAAAAATAACCCATAAACATTGTAGAATTTAATATTAGAAACATATAAGAAATGCTGAATTGTAGAATTCTACTGGAAATGGAATGTTTTTTTTTGTGACTGTGCCTATGAGTCTGTGTGTCTGTGTGTGTGGGAGGGTCTTTTGTCCTTTTGGTCAGAATCTAATCAATCCCTCACCCCTTCTTTCCTCTCCATGAGCCTCCTTGTCAAAATTCTCACATTTCCTCTACATTTCCCTTTTTTCCCCCCAACCAATGCACATTACTCTCTTCCTCTATTTCCTCTCTCCTCCACCCACATGTTGTGTCACTTAAAAGTGTTATGTGATTTATACAGTATCATTTCCTGTAGTCGAGCTTTTATGTGGCTTTAAACTCGGAGGGAGAAGAGAAAGAGAGACAGACCAGGTGGAGAGAGAACTCCTCTGTATACTACAGCGTTGGCATAGCAACTGTCATCCCACTTTATTATTCCTCTTTGTATTCCATTATTCACTTTCTCGTTCACATATTTTTCACACCATACATCTGACGTATGCTGCAGGGCAGGACTGTGGACTAACCTTTTCATTCAATTGGCCCATCATTCCTCCTCTCTGTCACTCCCCCCTGCTTTGATTGCTCCAAACTCTCCATCCTTCTCTGCTGCCCCCTAACCTCTGCCGACAATATTAAGACTTGTGTAAGATACACAGTGTGGTCTGCCACCATTCCTATTTTCCCCTGGGCTTCTGGCAGCCCTTTTTTCCCAGATTTTCTGTGCTTCATTGTATTTGTATTGTGTTTGTCAAAGCTCTCTCTCCTGTGTTTTATTGGCAGAGCAGCTGCAAGAACATTAAATTAAAGTTTAGCCCAGCTGATTATTCTTTTACACACATTTAGTTGAGTCTTTTAATTGGGCAGATGATAAGAAACAATACAATAATGGTGAGATTAAAACCACATAAGCTAACCCTCCACAAGCACACACACGTTTTTGTTTTTTTTTTACGGCCCACCAGGCTCCACTGAAAAAACTATAATTGTACCTTCAGATCATCGTATAACACACTTTGTTCAACTCGTAAAGAAACAAAATAAAACTCACCAAAACCACCTTTGTTAGTCTTTCCACTGTTCCAACAATCACCAACACTGGTTTGGTCAAAATTAATGCTTAATTTACTGAGTCAGATGAGAAAACAAATATCCAACATCCATCCTCAAAGCATCAGGGAGGGACCCTCACATCAGCGAGGCGAATGAGCTCAGATTACAACACACATTCATTCTCTGCTCAGGGCACCATTACTCCACGATATGTTTACATAGCAAATAGTTGTTAGCAACATATCATTTTTATAACCTTTAACCTCATCCGCATCTATTCCTTAAGAGGTACAACTAATGATTATTTTAATCACTAATTAATATTGATTAATAAATAGACTTAATCTGTAAAAAATCAGGAAATTGTAAAAAAAGTTCTGTTGTAAAGTCCAAGGTGACATCTTTAAATATCTTGTTTTGTCTGACTAACAGTTCAAAAACTTAAAGAGATCTATTTTATTTCACAATGAGATACAATGAGATGGCACGTCCTCACAATTTAGTCAGAACCAGAAAATATTTGCTTGAAAAGTGGCATGAATGATGACTTGATTATCAAAATAGGTGCTGATTAATATTCTGTCAGTTTCCAATTGACATTCTTTCATCCTAACATTAATCATCAAAATTACATGCCTCACCTTGCCTCCCTTTACCTTAACTAAAACCCTGAGTCTAAACCCCTGTCCTAATCCTACAAATCCTAAAAAATATACACCCAAATATATTTTTAGTCCTACTTCTATCTTTAATTATTTCTTTAACTATGTCCTCAGTATATGGCTTTGATTTGTAATGGTGGAGATCCTGACCTTTGACCTTTCCCCAGGCATGTCCAAGAGGAATATCCCGCTTGCTTAACCAACCACTCTCCATCACTGACCCATCACGAATCAGCCCAGGGCAGAAACAACACATTACTGTGTTTATTTCCCCCCCTCATGAAAAAGAAACGGGTGAAATAATCTGCTGTTAAATTCAAAGAGACAAGTATTTAGAGAGTAAAATACGACCAAAACTAACATAAATAAATATTAAAATTGACAGTAGATTAAAACATATGGGAGGAGGGCATTAATGAACCACTGTCTGTCTTCCCTCCACATTAACTGTCTGAATGAGGTGTTGGCATATGGATGGTGTTGTATAAATACTATATAATCATCACACAACATCATTTGCTTTATTGATGTCTGTCAGCTTGCATAATCGCAGGATAGGCTGACCTGTTATAAGGGAACCTTCTAATCCGCTCCCACACAATTCCGCGTCTGCGCTCATCCGATTAGGGGAGCACATATCGCACACAGAGAACCATAATATTAAACCGATTAGGCCAGGTATAATAGTCTAATTATATAGGATTATACTGTATAGACTCTGTAGAGTTAGAATAAATTGATTAGTCAGCTAGGAAAGAAATCCGAGAATCCCTGGCGAAAAACATGGTTACATCTCTTCTCCTGTAAATTATGCATTGGATTGTCTTTGTTAATTGTTTTTCTTTAGCCCTTTAGCCTAATTATTCAACTAATATTCAATTCAATACAACTTTATTTATCCCTGCTAGGGTAATTGTATGCAGCAGCCCGCCGCCCAGATAAGAAAAGTAAGTACTGAGGCTAATACATGATCATAACATCTTATTATAGTATGAGCTCAGTTCTCCAAGGGGGTTTTCTTAATTACCCAATTTAATCTCAAAACAGAGAAGTGTGCAGGTCCTTTTCATCCATGTATTCAGCTGAAGGCGCACAGACTCACCGCTCCTGCTTCCGCACCCTCCTCCACGCCATGTGTTGCATTTTTAATTAATTTTTTTGGGTCCATCGAAGTTTTTTAACAGCAAGAGATTTTTTTTTTTTTTTACACATTTATTCACTTGTTTTAATACTATTCAATGAATTCCTGCGTGTGTGCCACTGATTTGCCAGTCCCAGCGTCTTTTTACGGGCGTAACAGGTGCCATGAGCGACCAGATAGGGCACATAGTCTTTATTGTATAAAGGCAGTAACCAAGTGTTGTTTTCATAAGCTACAGTAAAAAATAATAACGACCCCTCCAAATAACCCGGGTACATTAAATTAGACATTTGGCATCTTACAAATCCTGCCACCTGTTCTCAGCGCTTATTTCGCCTCTCTGATTCCGTCCAATGGGAATGAACGGCAGGACTGGAGGCGGAGAAAGAGGGAGAGAAGTTGGAGGAGAGAGTGAGAGACAGATCCGGGGAGACAGTGAGCTGTAGATTGAGTGGAAGTCGGTGGAGTCACATATTAAATCTCAGGCTTCACTGCTCATCTGAGGACTGTTACTTGACGTCCAGCTTTGCGTTTTTTTGTGCGTTTTTTTTCCGCCTGTTTTGTCGGTTTATGTGGCTGCACATTTTTTGACGTGCAGCCACAGGTTGACCGATTTAATCCAGTCACCATGGATTATTCCTCTTCACCTCGAGTCGATTGTCACTGACGGGGGATCGAAATGGGCACCGTCGAGAGATCATCGCCGATGATAAAGAGAGAAACAAACTGATCACATCAAGTGAGCGGAGACGAAGGCAACATCTGTGGGGAAGCGACGCACAATTTCGAGAGACGACCGAGGACCTGTGGAGGGACCTATATGAAAGGAGGCGAACCGAAAAGATGATGGGATGGCCGTGACAACATGAAAAAGAAAAAGTGTGGTGGTCTATTTTCATCCAGCCAGTGATTCAACACAACTAACCTGGGGGACAGGGACTGAGAGAGAAGAGGTAGGAGGTAGGTAGAGAAACAGACAGGGAGGAGGGGGCCGTGAAGGTGTCTGGTTATATCATACTGAAAGTAGGTTATTGTTTTTGGATCAATCAAATGCAACCAAATGCAGACAACTTGTGCTTAACTAAAGCATACACACAGTAACAGTACTACTTGTATGGCTACCAGAATGACTGATGTGGAATTATTATCCTGTAGTCTCTGAGCCTGATCTCATTACCATGGAGGATTTGCACCATCCTCCTGGCTAACAACAATGTAACACAGATGACATTTTATGGCTTAGATTGCTGGGAGCATTGTGGGATGTGAGAGAAGGAGAGGACACTGGGAAACCGAGAGCGAGAGAGAGAAACAGCTGAGAGGGGCTGACTGGGCAGCTGACTCAAATGCGACTCAAGGAAGAACATATTCCCCAATTATGGCTACTTTTCTTCACTCTGCTGCCCCTCTTTGTCACACATCTTCAGCTTTTGGAGTTCAGTCTTTTTCCGTCATTTCTTTTAACTAGCCGTTATCCATCACAAAGCTCCCCCACTCCTCCTCCTTCCTGTCTGTCCTGTCTTCATTATTACCGTCATGATAAATAGTCACTACCCTCTGTCATTTTTCTCCTGTGTCTTTCTTTACAGTTCTTCTCTTCTCTGTTTTTGTGTTTGTCTATAGACAGGTGCGTGGCCTCAGCCGTGACCATGGAGCCTCCCCCCTCTCTGAGCTTGGCTCTGCTAGGAGGGAGCGAGGATGAGGACCAGCGCTTCCTCCTTCCACTGGGCAGTATATCTCATCCCTCCACCACTGGCAACCAGCCAGGATCAAACCACTCCAACCACATGGGAGGATCAAGCCTCGACCGTCTAAATGGCAGCACCCCGTCCCCGTCCCCTGCCACGCCCAACTTGCCTCCAGCATCGCTCCCCAAGTTGCCCCTGTCATCCTCTGGAGCCCAGCCTATGCCCCCACCCATTCCCAACGCCCTGCACCCCACCAGCACCCCGCTCTCCTCCTGCCTGGGCTCACAGCACAGCCTGAGCGGGGACAACTCCCCGGTCTACAACGCCCTCTTTTACTCCTCCCACTCGCCCTCCATGGATCGGGAGCGTGACAGGGACAGAGAAAGAGATAGGGGCTGCAAACACCGTCAGGCCAGCCCTCTGGTCCACCGTAGGGACAGTAACCCCTTCACGGAGATCGCCATGAGCTCTTGTAAGTACACAGGTGGGGTCATGAAACCCCTGAGCCGCCTCAGCGCCTCCCGCAGAAACCTCATTGAATCAGACAGCAGCAGTGAAACCAAAGAGGGCGGTGTTTCAGCTGTTGCTGGGGCAACGGCTGCTGGTGGGCATGACCGACAGCGAGAAGCCCCTCCTACTTATTTGGTGGCCCAGTCCTCTGCCAATCAACCCCTAATTCAGACCCCTCCAGAGATTGTGATTTCATCCAAAGAAGACTCGCCATACCCCAGAGGAGGGTATGACATCACTGACTCCACATCCAACCAGATGTCTATCTACCACCAGAACCACGCGCTGGTGGAGAGCAGGCGGGCGCAGCCGGGGAGGGGCAGCAGGCAAGGAGGGGTCGGGGCAGTGGGCACAGGGGCCAGGGGCAGCACCTCCAAGGCCCCTAAACGGAAGAACCAAAACATTGGCTATAAATTGGGGCATCGCAGGGCGCTGTTTGAGAAGAGAAAGAGGCTGAGTGACTATGCTCTCATCTTCGGGATGTTTGGCATCGTCGTCATGGTGATTGAGACGGAGCTGTCGTGGGGCGTGTACAACAAGGTGAGGGGACAAACCACTGATACTCTAATGGGCACTCCACTGATTTTACATGATGACGTCATAGTGATGTCATCAGGGTTATTATAGCTCACAGATTTATAGAAAAAAGCCTTTATAGCAAACTGAGAGTTTGTTGTTCATCAGGCCATAGAGGCAGGAATTGTCCCAGCGTCTAATGAAAGACGCTATCAACTTGCATTATGGGAAGTGTTATTGAAGTTTGACGCTTACTAAGGACTAAGAGTTGGCAGATCTTAGCCTCTACTGCTACAAGTTTGACCATTCTGTTTTTAATCTATCTTTTACAAGTCCCCCAACTTTATGGAAGTGCAAGAATAACCTGGCAGAGTCCCCCTTTAATGTAGCCTCAGTCTAAAAAATGTATATGAGTCCACAAATGTCACACCAAGCTGTCAGGATGGTTGTAGCATTGTGCACTGGCGCTAACTTTGGCACTTAAGCATTTTGGGTACACCTCAACCCCCAGGTCAGCAGGACGACCAAACTTTGGCTGTTTTGGACGGGTCATTGGCCAGATAATTAGAATCAGCTTTCATCTGTCAATCACCAAATTCATGAGCACCATGCCCATGTTGTTGGAGGTTTGTGTACTGTAACGACCAGGCTTGACAGTTGCTGCTTCTGGGTGATGTAATACAACAATGCAGAGGACATGTGGGGCAGATTATCAGTAGGAGGCCAGGATCTCATTTGTCTGTGTAATGGGGAGTGTAATAAGCTGAATCGGCCCCTGGCTGCCATTGTCTGTTTATTTTGGGTGTGTGTGTGTGTGTGTGTGTGTGTGCCACAGGGTCTCAGTGGAGCATGTTGCGCTCACCTTCCTGATGCAAAGATACTTCTGTCCTTGTTCCATCCCTTCTTCCTTTCTGTCATGTCACAGAGGGTTGGTTTTCTTTAGCTAATAAGGTGGAAACATTACTTCCAGTCATGCAACTTGTCATATGGATCACTGACGACGTGAAAGAGGATATGGGATCATGTGGAGCACAGATTTATAGGTAACCTATTAGAATAGGCCAGCTGGGTGTGTCTCTATCTCCCCCCTTCTCTGTTCCTGTTTGTAGTCTGTGGTCTCCAGTTGATACTTGGTCTATCTCTGTTAATGTCATTGCTAGAAAAATCGGACCGTTCTGTTTAGCTGGCTGTCTCTTTGCCTCTGTCTCCCACTCATTACTTACAGTTTTAGAGGCCACGTCTTTTTATTAATGAAAATTCATGGATTGAATTTTTCTTTCTCTCAATCCCTCCTCGTCCCCTTTCTTCTTTTCTGTGGACCTATTCTCCTCCCTGAAGGAGACGGCGGACGCTTTTAATGCTCTCTTCCTCTGTGTGTCTCTTTTCTATTTCAACTCCACGCCTGTCTCTATCCTGCTTTCTTTTTTCTTTCTTTCTTTCATTTGTCCCCTCACTTTCTCTCTCCCTCTGCTCCTGTGCTCTTCCAGTGGGCGTCAAACTGGGGGAGTGTGATCGGAAGAGAGAAGCGGCTGGGCGAGAAATGAAAGGCTGTGGAAGGAGAGAAAAAAGGAAAAGGCGATAATGAAAAGCCTGATTTAGGTCCTTAATCTACAACCAATACCGTCCTCATCTCAATCAGGCAGAATTGTCTATCAATAAGAATTGATGGACAGCTGTAAACACGAGGAAGGCAGCTATTGTGTTTGCCATTGCTCAATCTATATTCATTAAGAAATCTAGTTAGGAGCGAGAAGTCAGAGTTCAGGAAGAATAGTATGTAAAATATCTTTGTGCCTCATGGTCTCCCATCAGGGTTGTACATTTTTAAAAAGAGGTTGAATCCAGAGAGTGTTAAGTATGCCTCAGCAAAGCCTGATCAAATTTCATTTTAAATGCAGAGTGCCAAGTTCTATATATTTTTTTCTGCTTTTATGGTTGCCGATTGGTTTGACTCCAACAGATACTGGAGTTCCATCAGACAGTTCAAGCCCTCACTTAGATAATTGAGGTGGAAAGAAGCCCGCTGGTTGTTGTGAAAAATGGATAGAGATCATGAGGATGAAAGAGTGAACCGAAAGGGAGATGGATGGGAGGATGGCAGTGGGAAAAGAGGAGAGGTTCATGCAGTACTTTAAACCAGTCTAGGGGGGAAGCCTTAAATGATTTCCTCTATTGATTATTGATAATCACTCAACCACACATGCACCTTTCATCCCGGCGCACACATGCCGTACAAACCTGCACATTGAAAATGGATGCTGACTTTTAGAGATGCTTGCTTGTGTGTTGTGTATTGACAGTCTCATCCTTGAGAGGTGGCGTGAGAGCTTGTGGGTAAATGTGATAGGTGTGTATATATACGTTAACAGCACCATCAGACTTTGTGTCTTTAACAATAGCTGTAAACTTAATGTCACTGTATACTACCAGGGTGTGTATGTGTTTCTAAACCAGCTGCTCTATCTTGCTCCCAAAAATAGAGATGAAGAATAAGAATGGAACTAAACAGGGTGGGTTGGATGGTGTGTGTGTGTGTGTGTGTGTGTGTGTGTGTGTGTGTGTGTGTGTGTGTGTGTGTGAGGAAGGTTAAAGAGGGAGAGGTTAACAGAAAAGGACATGGTGTTCGTGACTGTGGGTATAGTGAGTAAGCATATGTATATTCATGTGCAGAAACAGATTTCAAACCCTGTCAGCACATACTATAGCTGCAGCTGAGATTTTCCATTCATTGTAGTATAGCCTCTGCCTTCAGTTATTAAGCTGTCTAATTCAGTCAAGTTCTAGAAAAAGTCCACAAGCAAGACCGCATTTGAGATCAGTAAGTTTTTATACAGATAAAATGTATTATGTATGTAATTCAACAGTGATGGACAGGGGTGTAGTACAAAATTATGGGCCATATACATAAGCAGTCCCGGTGAGCCCCTTCATCTTTCATGCATGATGAGGGACCTGCCGCTTCTCCACTCTCTGTGGCTATTTCTGATACTGAGGGCCATGTGGTTCATGATGTTAAGCTCTCCTAGCTAATATTGATAGATAATGTTACATAACATTGTATCTATGATGCTGATTAATTTATGATATGTTATGCAATGCAAATATTCTTCAAGTTAAATTCCCAGCTGATTACCTTCAATCTAAACAATAGCTAAAATTAGCTTAAACCAACTGTGTTAAGTTTGCACCTACTACGATGCACCTCTGACAAACTTGAACAAACTTCCTGAACCTGTGTCACCCATGTCAGACCTGTAGGTACGGCATGTGTCATGTAGATAATCAACAGCTTACATAATATTCTCTGGCTAAGCATTAATCTCAGGTATCAAAGTATGATTCAAACACGTTGATCGTTCAGGTAAACAGTCATTATCATGTCTTCAGTGAAATATAACTGAACAGCCATAACATATTAATTACCATCTTTATCAACACTATACTAATATTAGTTAATTAACATGTAAGCCCTTAATAAATGTTAACAGTTAGTTAATGCTTACCCCAATATTAACTCATGTTAATAGGTTCTTTATAAACAATTAAAATTAATATAAAACCTTATTTAATGTGAAAACTATTTGTAAATTATAACTAGAAACATTAGTTAATTGTTAATTAACTGTTAGTTAATGCTTATAATTCCATTAACTAATGTTAACTAATGTATCCTTATTACAAAGTTTTAAATTTATTGTCTTGGGGACGCTAGATAAATCAAAATGTCATCAGCATATAGTAAGACTTTATGCTGTCATTCTTTCTATGTGTACATCTTGTCTTATGATTGCAGCGAGGGGTTCCATAGCCAAGGCAAACAACAGTGGGCTCATGTGGCAGTCCTGCCATTACCCTGCACTAAACTACACTAAAATCACTATACCTGAGCCCATTAGTTATTACAACCAAAAGAGGTGAAGTATACAAGATCTGAATCCATTTATACATATAAGTAGTTTGGCCGTCAGACAGAAGCAGGTGCTTGATTAAAATAGCAACCTGTAGGATGCCTGGGTAGCAGCCACAGGTCCGACTCTGACCTGTGGCTCCTCTCTCCCCACTTTCCTGTCACTCTACAGCTGTCACTATGGAATAAAAGCAATACAAAGCCCTCCTAAAAAATATGAAACAATAGCAACTCCTCTGCTAGTAAAAGATGAATAAACACCTGTCCTACTGTAGAATGTTCTTTAGTAGACAAGGGAGTTTCTTGTAGAAGGGCTTTGTGAACGTATTCCTGCTCCTCTCAATAAGGTTGGGTATCCCTCTAACATTCCAGCAGCAAATTTTTAGTATGGGTTTGTCACTCACCATTTTATATTGAGGAAAGTATCTTAGCTAAATATAGATTTTAGTAAATAGAGAATTTAGATTGCATCCAGAGCTCCCATACTACTAAACAGAGGCATACCGTATAAACAGAACATAAAAAATATTGCTTTGGTATCTTTTAAAACACTATATACAAAAACAGGCAGGAACAAAAGTTGGTTAACATGTATTAACCAAACCTTGCATTGTCTGAAAAGTTCAACAGATGACCACATTCGTATATGCATTGAAAGATATGGAAAGATTTCCTCTATTAGCAGAGACCCGAGAAGGTGGCCCTCCTGGCTGTGAGACTTTTTCACGGAAGGTTGCAACATCCTTAGAAGAATCATATGAATCTTGAGATTGCAATGCATTGGTTGATGCCAAACATGTTAAGCCAACTTACTGGGAAAGGGGCTAAATATCGCTCCAAAGTTGACCTGTCTTTACCACGAGGTCTGCGACACCTCAGTGTCAAATAATCTGACCTTGTCTCACAGCCTCTGTAACAAATGATGGATGTGCCGCTGCTCCACTCTCTGAGGCTGTTTATGAAACTGAGGGCCATGTGTTTCATGATGCTAGCAATTTTGATAGATATAATTTCATATGACATTATAGCTATGATGCTGATTAATTAATGTTAGCCTATACAATGCAAATATTTTTCCAGCTAGCTTCCCTGTTGACTGCATTCTACGGAGCCCCTAAAGGGACATGAAAAAAAAAAAAAAAATGAAACGTTTCTAGTGAGCACTAGATAGTATCTTGTGCTCACTAGATAGTATCTTGTGCGCACTAGATAGTATCTTGTGCTCACTAGATAGTATCTAGTGCTCACTAGATAGTATCTTGTGCTCACTAGATAGTATCTAGTGCGCACTAGATCCGTATCTAGTGCGCACTAGATCCGTATCTAGTGAGCACTAGATCCATATCTAGTGCGCACTAGATATGGATGAGTGTTGGCTCATTTAAATATTAAAATTAGCCATGTGTTAATAGGTCACAACACGAAAATGTAACCAATGAAATTACTTATTTTGACACACATTTTAAGCCAATACGTATTAAACTAACAAGGTAATGTGTCAAAAGGTGGACTGTTTTTGTTATTTTCTCAAAAGGAGGACAGGCATTTAAATGCGGACTGTAATAAAAAAGGTTACAGATTAATTTACATTTATTTTTTACTTACAGACAAATTAGTTTAATACTCATTTGAATATTAAAATTAGCCATGTGTTGATTCACCACAATATGGATAGTATCTAGTGCGCACTAGATAGTAGTAAGTATTGGCTTAAAATGTGTGTCAAAATAAGTAATTTCATTGGTTACATTTTCGTGTTGTGACCTATTAACACATGGCTAATTTTAATATTTAAATGAGCCATGTGCTGATTCGCCACAACACTCCATCCATAGGATCTAGTGCGCACTAGATCCGTATCTAGTGCGCACTAGATCCGTATCTAGTGCGCACTAGATCCGTATCTAGTGAGCACTAGATACTATCTAGTGCGCACTAGATCCGTATCTAGTGAGCACTAGATACTATCTAGTGCGCACTAGATCCGTATCTAGTGAGCACTAGATACTATCTAGTGCGCACTAGAAACGTTTGATTTTTTTTTTTGTTTTTTCATGTCCCTTTAGGGGCTCCGTAGCATTCAATCTAAACAACTGCTGATTTTAGTTTAAACCAACTGTGTTAGTGCTCGCCTTTGTCTTGAAAGAAATTAGTCAAAAGCCGTTTTCCCTCAGTTTGTCTTTTTCTTTCCTTTCTTTCTTAAATTTGTTGGTAGCCCGATTTACTCACTGGTCACTCAAACAATATAAATCTCACAGTGGTAATTGTTTTTGCAGACCAAGCACTTTTACTTTGATAGTTTAAGTACATTAAGCGGATAATACTTGAATGAAGGACTTTTACTTTTAAATGAGTATTTTTCGTATTTCTGTAATATTGGTAATTTTTACTTAATTAAAGGATCTTAATTCTTTCACTATTGATATTCAGTGCTCTAAGCAGTGGCAGTTCTTGTACTGTAAATGTCCAATCACAGTTGTTGAGCCAAGATAGATTATGCAGAGAGAATATTAGATGATGAAATAATTCATGAACGTGCAATAATTTAATTTGCTCTCAGGCAAAATTGTAAGTTTTGAAGAAGCATCCAAGAAAAAAATTATTATTATAACTTATCTCAAGACATGTTTTGAGAAGCTCTATACTGGTCATCTTTGGAGTGTGAAGCATCACACTGTATTTTTAACTCTTTATGATCAGCAGTCACCAGTTTACCACTGACCCAGGACCTTGACACTTGACAGCCCCTCTTAAAAACACTTTCATGAGCTTCTATTATTGATTTTATTTGGAACCGGTTAAAAAGGAGGGGGTCCCGGTCTGACATGTGTCTCTATCTGAGAATAACTGAGGCCCTTGGACACCTGGGACCTCAGCATGTGGCGTGTCACTGTCAGATCAATAGATCATTTCACAAAGGCCCATGTGGCTCCTCAGGGCCCCATCTCCACGGCACGTTTCAGGCCTACAGTGCATGGCTATTCTGAGCTGAGCTGCTGTTAGCTTCACCTGTCACACTGTCAATACACACACTTGACACCTCAATTTACAGATGGTGTTGTGTGTGTGTGTGTGTGTGTGTGTGTGTGTGTGTGTGTGTGTGTGTGTGTGAGAGAGAGAGAGAGAGAGAGAGAGAGAGAGAGAGAGAGAGAGAGAGAGAGGCATGTACCCACTTACTGTCTATTTATCACCACAAGCATAGCTGATTTCACAGATTAGCAGCAGCGCTCGCTTCCAGTCTCCCTTTCCTTCCTTCCTACTTCATTCCTTTCTTTTTCTCACTTACAGGGAGTGTTTATGTTCCTCTCTTAAATACGTCTCCATTTCCCCAAGGGGGTCATTGCCATCTCAGCAGGCTTACAGCATCTCCCACGTTCCCCCTCCGCTACCTCATCTCTCCCCTATCTATGACATTTCTCGCAGACATTTACTGGGAGACCTTTACAGACCTTTCTCTGTGAGGCCACTTATAGTGGCTGCGTGCTGCTTTTCAGACAGTACATGAGGATCATCAGGGAATTAAACCCACCAACTGCCACCATATTCTCTAAAGGAGCTATCAGCCATCTCAGCACTTCTGCGCCACTCTCCCCCTCCTCTCCTCCACCTCCTCCTCCTCTTCTCTTTTCCTCCACACTCCCTTCATCTTCTAGATCACAGGCTTCTAAGGGATGGTAGGTCCCACAGGTCTTGCTACTAACAGGTACAAATATGCTCATTTCCTTCAGCGTAACAGAGCTAGGCTACCCCTCTCTTTATGTGTGAGTCTGTTGGTACACATGGGTGTGTTATAACTTGCATCATCCGCCAGTAACGTACACATTCACGTCACTGTGTTGTCTCCTGTGTATACACACCTACAGTATATGGAGTATGTGACTCCATGTGTTCAGCTCTGCCAGATTAGTTCTCATGGATGCACCTGCTAATGTGTGTGTGTGTGTGTGTGTGTGTGTGTGTGTGTGTGTGTATGCATTCACATCTCCCTTTGTCTGGATTTAATTGAGTGTGTATGGTTGTAATGGTGTGTGTCAATGTGCAGTAAAGTGCGTGTGTGTGTCTGTGTGTTTATCCTGGTAAGGTGACATCGTTCCTCTTTCTACTGCCTGTTTCCCTGGAGACTGATTGCAAGAAGGCATCGCTCTGACAGGGAGAGACCCCCAAGGCTAACTCATTACGACACACTCACACACACTCACACACACATTCATATGCGTTACCAACACATGTAGTGAGGGACTTATCACTGCGAGAGTAATGTGTTGTTAAGTGATGTGTATTTGTTCTCACATCTGTGTCAATAAGGTGAGGTGGGGACAATTGGGGAAAACCCTCATCTAGATACCTGGTTTAGTGTGTGTGTGTGTGTG
Organism: Dicentrarchus labrax; assembly: GCF_905237075.1. Classification (NCBI taxonomy): domain Eukaryota; kingdom Metazoa; phylum Chordata; class Actinopteri; family Moronidae; genus Dicentrarchus; species Dicentrarchus labrax. Next base: position 11,364,095 of record NW_026136707.1, on the reverse strand, counting down.
TGTGTGTGTGTGTGTGTGTGTGTGTGTGTGTGTGTGTGTGTGTGTGTGTGTGTATGTGTTTGTGTCTGGCTGCTGATTGAACTCAAGAAGCTCAAAAAGCTCATTATCTCTGCATGCTGTCCACCAAGCCACTGATCAATACACACTAATCACACATTTATGCACAGCTGGACAAAAAGAAAAAAGAAGAGAAACACACTTGCTAACGCACGTTACACATGTACACAAATGTAAACATGTATATTATATGATTGTACACAACTTGTGTTTTATGGTTGTACAAAAGTCCTCTCTTTTTGCACTGGTTGTTAGTATGCACAGGGGAAAGGAGGGAAATGTGTTATTTGACCTTAATCTTTCCATATTCCACAAAGACATTCTTTGATAAAAAAGTGACAAACTTTTGAGAGGTCAGTGCTGCAGGGAAACATTCTCTTTTTAAAATTATATTTGTTTCGCATACATAAATAAAATACACACAAATTAAATATCAAAGTTTATATATTTTGATACCTGTCCAGAGATGGATGCTCAGCCAGGGACATTGTGTAAGTTGTTAAGGAGCTGTGTATCACATGCCGTACCTACAGGTCTGACCCAGGTGTTACAGTTTCAGGAAGTTTGTTCCAGTTTGTCAGTAGGGCATCATAGTGGGGGGAAAGTAGGACAGAGGGCCCTTGAAAAGCCTGGAATTAGAAGTTTGTTTTGTTTGTCAAATTCATTTATTAATTTTTTTATTTTTTTCATGCATGTTGGCTCACTGGAAAGGCTCTGCTACACTAAATGGAACAGAACCTTAATTAGTATCATTGGTTACACCTGTGTTTACCCTACTATTTCATGTCAAAATGGCTACTGGGAAGAACGTCTATACCTGAAACTGAAGCAGCTAAATGGAATGTACTTATTGATTGATTTGATTATTTACACCTGTACTTGTACCTGGCAACCTCACCTTGGCGCTAAAGGTATTGGTAGGTGTATTTTTGAACTTTGAACATAGCGCAAGGACATGAGAGTGCCATCTATATTCTTGTCTAATGCTTGGCAAGAAAGAAAGTATGCATATTTTCCGAGATGTAGAAGTTTAACTGGTTATGCAGATGTCACAATTTTAAAGATTTTAACTAAATCCCAATTCTTGTTTGATGGTAATGAATACATTTTCCATTTATGTAAAGGTCTGCATGGACTGTACACGCGTACAAAATGCGTCAAATGAGCATGTGCTATAAAAGTAAAGTGGACGCTTGTTTTTGAAGAGAGGCTGTGAGAGGAGGTCCGTTGTTATAGTGCATCTTTAAGGGAGTACAGAGACACACAAAATACTTTGTTGTTCAGCCAACAACAAGCAAAGGAGCTCTTCTTCTTGCTGTTGTGACGTCACTAACTTGTTTTGTAGTGCCACGGATTGTAGTATGTATTGGAGCGATGGTGTGTTTGCTGTCCACATGCAAGTCAGCAGCTATCCATGTCCTATATTAAGTATGACCAAACCATAAGCCTCGCCGTTGCTGTCTGACATTAATACATTTTGCATCAGAGGTGTCCAATTACCAGAAATTAATGGACCCCTGCCAGCCAATTAGAATGGAGAATTCTCAGCAGTGATGATTTAAAAATGACAAAATGAACAGAAGCCAATACACACATATCCATCACAGTCGAGTCATTCACTATACAGGCAGAGTAAGTGAAGTAGAAACAGGCAGAAACAAAATGCTCTTGACAGTGTGATTGGCAGAACTGAAAGCAAACCAGAACAGCCAACAGACGGCTGACCGCAAACTCAGCAAGAGGAATGAGAGAGAAAGTAGGAAGTAAACTCCAAACAAATCACATTGTAGCTCACCGGTTGTGACTATGTGTTTAAACAGATATTCTGCTGAAATCCAAGTCTGCATTTTTCTCATTAGCACAACAACGTTGGCGTCCTTTGCACCCAGTTTGCTTCAGTGAGTACAAATGAGATGTTAGCAGAGGAGAGACAGACCGAGACAGGAAAAGTGCGAGCAAATAAAGACCAAAAGACAGCGAGAGCTTTGGGCAAGCTGATAGAGGAAATCAGTGGAGAGCCGAAGCTAGATGGTATTCTCCCAGTGTTGTGCAGTGGCCCATAACCACACTGATATGAGGAACAAATGAACAACACTGAGTTAATGCTCTCCTTGTGTTTTGTGTGTGTCTATATGTGTTTGTGTGTGTTAAATAGTAGAAAGGACACCCAATCTCATATTCAGTCATCTCAGATTTTGATAATTATGTGAAAAAGGAATAAGCAAGTGAGGAGAGTGTCAGTGAGGATTAACAAACTAGACTGTCTGTGTGTGTGTGTGTGTGTGTGTGTGTGTGTGTGTGTGTGTGTGTGTGTGTGTGTGTGTGTGTGTGATGTTGGATTAATACCATTAAGGCCATGAAGCATCTACAGAGACCCTAAATAGACACAGTGACACACTAACACATTCTATTTTCCAGGAGGCTGACTTGCAATATATATTCATGAACCCAAAATGCAACGTGGATTCTGCTTAATAACGTCTTGAGGGAAAGGCTGAGTAATATGTGTCTAAAGAGTGCACAGTCAGATTAAGAGAGTGATTGGCAATGAATGCTTAACAGTATCCTACTTGACGGCTGAAATATCTCATCAGAGGTGCCACAGCTCTCAACTCTCCTCTTCAAGATGACGATAGGTTGTTGCGTTCATCAGCTGACCTTGGTGATCTCGAGAATGAATGCAGTTTGGGCTTTTGCTGTATTTGCTCTGCAATTCAAAACATAGTCCTTGAGCTGATATAGACAAATTAATCAATTCAGCAAGTGTGGCTTTCAGAAACCAAAGCACTGAATGCAGCTAGTTTTATTTCTAAAGCTTGGAAAATTACTCAAACTAAATGTTTTGTTTGACTGCTGATTCCTGACATTTACTGTGTGCAGGATCTTTTTGCCAATATTTTAGAGGCTTGAAAAGCTTTTAAAACAAAATATTGACACTAAAATATCTAATACCGATAAACTACACTGACAAAATCTAATTTCTGATTTTAAAAAAGGTCATCAAGCCAACCCTTATTCATGCTTGTTTATAGACATGTACAGAAGACAAAGTGAAAGCAATGTGGTTTTACTTGAGGTCGTATGTACTTTCATTAGTTCTTTTTTATTTCTCAAAATTTAAAGGATAAGTTTGTCAGTATTCTATATTTTTATCCCAAAGAATATCCCATGAAAAGCCAAACAAAAATGAATTTGTCCTTGTAACAAGTATTTCCTGTAGAGCTAAAACCTGATATATCTTATTCCTCTGTGCCATTGTTGTCCTGAAACTATTAACTAGTTCTTGAATACACCGCTCTGCTGTAAATACTGAAGGGCATATGGCATAAAGGCATATGAATCTACAGGTGAATATAGTCCACAGCAAATTACTCTCTATTCCTGTTTGACCAACTCCAGTCACCTGCTGTTTGTGAAAAATTACTTTACTTAAAAAAGAAATTCAACCAGGTATTTGTGACCCATTTAAAAAAAAAAACAAAAAAAAAAAAACAAGGTATATGCCACTTATATGATAAGGAAATAGGAAGTTGAAATTGCAAAGTATAAAGAGAAGCATTGTTGATTTTAGACTTTTTGTTAGATTTGTTGACAGTAATAAAGAATAACCTCATCCTTTATGCAGGATCTGTTGATGACACCTGGAATTATTACACTTATTAGTCATTTATTATTCATCATTCAATTAGTCATTTATTGTTATTTTATCCTAGTTATATTATAGTACTATATAGTTAATAGTATATACTTTATTTTATTTAATATTGCTATTGTGTTCTCCCCATATCGTAACTACTATTGAATGTCTGATCCTGGAAGTTTCTCTCTTCTTTCCCCATTAAACAGGTTTTGTTTGTTTTGAAATGAATCCTTGTACTAAGTATCTAGGATCAACTGTGTCATATATTTTTCAAATTGCCTTCACTTGACTTTGGGTAGGCTCAAAAGCATGCTATCATCATAGCTAGATGCCATAAAATAAAAGATGAGTGTCCACAGCCATGCTAAAAGGTCTCTGACAGTGCATCAGCATGCTAACATGCTCCCAATGATAATGTTGATGTTTAGCAGGTATAATGTTTACTATCAAGGCAACCCATCCAATAGTTGTATATATCAACCTGTTGGCATCACTACAGGAAAAGTCAGGGGGTCAAAAAAATATTGGTGGCGCTAGATGTCAACTTCTTATGACAGTCAATCTAAAACTCAAGATTTTTCAGTTTGGACTAAAGTGGTGGACCAATATTGCCTAGAGCCATGCCACTAGCATGGGTAACAAGGTTTCTTGATGCCAGCCAGTTATGGATGAGGTAAAAGCAACAACAGAAAAAGAAGCGGAGTAACATTTTCTTCTTTTTTTTTGTTGGTATACCCCGGTATGGCCCTTTACCAAATAAAATAAACAATGTTTAAATAGTTGACATGCATTTCTTTCTTCCCAGCTACTTAAAGCTGTGATACCTGATGCTCTGACTCTTTTCTCATAGCGACCAAACATGCTGTTACCAACGAAAATGTATCCTGAAATAAAACACTAGAGAACAACTAACAAAAACACTCTCATACACTTTTTTCTGTTGATCTTCCATCTATATATCTTACTATAGATTGGGGGGGGGGGATGTTCCTTGTGTAAACTGTTGTGTAAAAATGTTAGAAATATGTGTATGCTGTATATGTGCGTGCCCATGTGTATGATAACTCCAGTAAGTATTGCTTTGCTCTGAGTGTGTGAGGTGAGGGGGTTAAAGAAGCCACTGAAGTGCTATGAGTTGTATTGATCGGAAGTTCCCCAGTGCATTGATTATAAGCCCTATGAAACTAGACAAGCAGAGGATTTAAAGCTCGACTGCAGAGTGCTATTGACGGGAGGAATACTACCATTCTATTTCTGCTCAGCGTTTGAAAGTCTGTTTTGTAAATGTTAGTTCTTATTGTCTATGCTGAGACAGTGCCAATATGGTACACATGCCATTTCAGCAGAGAAGTGACACAGGACATCTGGGACTTCGTCCAAGTTGAACCAGACTTGAGACAGAATGTGGATTATTAGTTTTAAAGTTTTTTTGGTCGTACTGAATATTATAACAACCCATGTGTATTATGTTGGTGCTGCATGTTTCTAAAGGTGTGTGTGTTCTCTCTACAGAGCTCCATGTATTCATTGGCCCTGAAGTGTCTGATCAGTCTGTCTACAGTCATCCTGCTGGGCCTCATCATAGCCTACCATGCACGGGAAGTTCAGGTAAATCACATGTACATACATCCACGTGCCTATACATCCTGTTGATCTGAGAGGTGATTAGCTTTGCTTAGTAACAGACAGGAAGCAGGTGGAATCCGGCACCTGTAAAGCTCACTAATTAACACGCCCATATCTTTGTTTTCGTTAATCTGTACAAAAGGTTATAGTAGGTTATATTATAGGGGTGTAAAGATACACACAATTCACGGTTCGGTATGTACCTCAGTTTTGAGGTCACAGTTCGATGCATTTTTGGTATAGCGGGGAAAATGAAAAGAAGAAAAGAAAAGAGAAAATTACATTTTTGTCATTTATTTTTAAATAGGTAAACATTCAACAGTGACTCATTGGCCATCATTTTTACTGTTAAGGCGCTCAAATATTGGCGTCAATAAGAAAAAATAATTAACAAAAAAATAACAAATGTCAGTAATGCTGCATCATAAGAACAGGTGCAGCTTGTGCTTGTTTATACAGGCACAAGTAACTGACTAAAATACACACATGAAGGGACATCGTAGAGGGACTCTAGCGCTTTGACCATATGCATAGATCCTGTACTCTCTACAAGTAGTATGTACATCACATATCTGCAGCTATAAACACTATATAGCATTAGTTATTGCTTAAGCACAATCCCAATCTTTAGTAAAAGGCTGCTTGAACGCTGTGCGGTGAAGGATTTGCCTTCCAGTCTGTTTTTGTCGACAATTACACATTACAGTGTTTCCGCACACATACAGTTCAGTTGAACAGTGTCTGCATACTAATCGTTGCTTATTCCTTCATTTCGCTGTAACTAACCGGGAAACCGTAATGCTTCCATACAGTGGAGCAGCAACACTGCATGAGCTTGACTAACCTGGCTAAGCTGACTAGCATGTTACTGCTGCTAGAACTTTGCCGGTAGACATAAATAGACTATTCTGACAGTACTTGTTGCAGTCGCATACCAAACTGAACCTCCTGTACAAACGGTTCGGGATGAATAAACATACCCTGCTAGTATAGTTAAACGGTCAAAACAACAATTTGTGGTTTTACAAATGGTTACGTGCAGTCTATGTCGGGAGGTTTGTTTTGTGGTGGCAATTTGTTAAATTAAGCATACAAAGTATGATCTTGTCTTTCTATAAGGCTTTATTCAAGTCATCCATGAATGGACTCAATGCAACCGTCACACACTCCTGTATGTGAAAGCCAAGATTCGAAGAAGCAGTATAGTTTTATCCCTGTTGGAGTACAACAGTTACACATCCCTGAGTTCTGGGGCAGTAAACAGACAGATAATGTGGTGCAATGATAATGTCCTTGGCTTCTTAGTGAAGTCTTTACATCCTGCTGTTTACTTGGACATAGAGTGTAGTTAGAAACAGGGCTTAAGGTTATATGCATATAATACAGAAATGTATTATAAATGTGTTCTCATCTAACTCTTGGCAAGAAAGGGTTTTTCCTAAAATAGCGACTGTTCCTCGCTAGGAGTGGTTTTCTTTAAATGTAAACAGAGGCATTTCTGAGCTCTGTCTATAGTGTACACATTATGTTTGTCCTCCCTCAGGCTTCTGAGATAGACCCAGGGACCCAGGTGTGTGTCGGCTCCAGCCAATTAATGACATTAATGAGAGTCGTTGTGGGATCGACGAAATAGTCTGCATGGCTTTGCATCGAGTAGATACACACCGAATGTTAAATACACACTCAGCCAATAACAATCCAATACACAGAGAACACACATAAACATACAAACACACACCCACGCAAGGCAAACAAACACACATAGCCTCACCCTCTTTGCGAGGCTGAAACAATCAATCAGAAATGCTTTCATGCTTCATGATATCTGTTTTGCTGTTTGTCATTTCACTAATATAATGGTACCACGGTCATTTAGCCGGGGTTTTCATCTGAAGCCATTTGCAATCGATGCACATTGACTATTTATGGGAGTCTTGTGGGAATCAGACCCAATGAGTGCCCCCACACCAGCTATTACTCCCACCAGCTAAACCACGGAGCAACACTCATCCATCTAACCACATATTAGTTTAATGCTGGGAGTTTTTTGTTTTTTTTTCTTTCATCACATCACAGCTTGGATGCCGTTGAAAATGTCTATTAAAGTTCCAGCAGGTCTGTGATGGAGATTCTTATGCATTCTGGTCTGAGGTTCAGGCTCTCCATCTGTGGATCAATAACTAGACGCCCGTTGCTTATTCACTGTCATACACAGGCACTGATAGACTGGTAATCAGTCTGTAATAGGCAGCTGCTGTGTATTAATGAGAAAGGAGCCGACTCAATGTATGCACATGAGGTGCACGTGAGTGTGTGTGTTTGCGTATATGGTTAAGCATTCATTGATAAGAGAACTCTCGTTTCTGCTCGCAAGTTTGATGTCACATTCACAGAAGGAGTCACTCATCCTCCCACGCACACTGTGGCTGCCGCACGTGACAGGCACACTAATACCGCTACTGTAAGGCCGACAGAGAGAGAGAGAGAGAGAGAGAGAGAGAGAGAGAGAGAGAGAGAGAGATAAAATGGTCTTCTGTTAATCTCTTTGAGAAATCATTCCTTTTGATTAAATGAAGAGTTTGGGGAGGGTGCTTGTACGGGTGGGAATCGCAGCAGGTGGGAGAGGTGATGTCGGGATTTAATCCCAAATCACTTTTGATAATAACTTGAGTGAGGATGGTGATAATTTCTAAGCACTTCTACCCCACAGCAGATGACAGCTTTAAAGGATAATCCTGGTTTATTACGACTTCAATATATTTTTTTTTGTTTTGGCTGTTATTGCTATTGGTTATTATAACATGCTGAAAATCTAGGAACACAGTGACATTGCAGTCAGATAATCAGACAGGTTGCAGACAAGCCAACAGTTCAGCCAGTTCAGTATCTAACCAGCTTTATTCGGAAGGGAAAACCTAAAGATGGAGCACACCTGAAATGCTGCTCATTGCATTGAGAAAACTGTGTGCACACATTTGTTTGGTCTGGTCTAAGGAATAGGATTTTAATTTTGCAATTGCCGCAAATAAATATGGCTAATATGGGTTGTTTATTTGCTGGTAAGTTTGTTTAGAACTAAAACTGATGGGCTGACCATTCATGATTTGTTCCCTTTGGATTCCTTTTTAGCAATGTTTCTGCGTTCCCACAATTAGGCAATTAACTTAACAATGCTATGACTACCAATAGGAATGATGGTCAAAATTACAAAAATAAAGTAAACTGGAAGGATCTTTTAAATTACTACTGTATAAAAAGTGAATGTTTCTTAAACCAGTAGAAACAAGTTCTAAATCTTTAAGTTATGGCAAACCTGTTAGCAAACAATTGCTTATTTACACATCCAGCCATTAATGAGCAATATAAGCATTTATTTGGTGTCATGTTTATGGTCAGCTGTAGAATGTAGTCCAATATTCACTCTCCTTCTAGCTCTGTTTTGTTCTCCTACTAACTTTGTCTGTCTGCTGTTTGGTGTTGAGAAAGTAGCATGCAGTCGTTTTTTAGAGCTTTTCCGCTGCCTGTTGTGGTTGGGAATAAAAAAAACCCTGATGAGATGAGACTGAACAAAAACAGTAAAGTTGCAGTCTGGAAATCCAAAACAATGAGCTGAAAGTATATCCCCACTTTTATATACAAAATATCGATTATAGCGGCTTTTGGAAAATAGTTCCACATATTGAGAATTGCGATTATTTGTTCTCTTTCCGAGAATGAGTTCAATATCTTTCTTCAATGCCTGAATGGAGCCAGAGTCAAGATGTGTTTAACCTAGCTTATTACTAACTGTGAAGACCCACTAAACCCCGCGCAGGGTAACACAAAGTTTGCCTCCACTCATTGTCTATGGGACGTGAACAACGTGAAGCATTGTGGAATTCCAGGCAATGCAGGACTGACCGGGGACATGAAAAACACGAGGGGTCGGCAGTTGAAGAACTGTAACTTTAACTAAAGACAGGATGTCTTATGTATTGTAGTTTCTGGAATCCGTCTTTTGTGTGTCCCTTACCTCCAAGGTTACTGAAAATGAAGGGCTGCTCGGCACAAAGTCCTGTGAGAACATCAAAGGATGCTTATTTACATAATGTTTGCTATCTAGCAAGCTACTTGCTACTGTAGCTCGTGAGCGCTGACATTCCCATGGCAACGAATGAGAAGAGGCGGTGTTGTGCGACTTTTCTTTTTAACTGCCAGTGCATCTTCATCATTAGACTGGAGGCAGCAGCGAACAGCTAGCCTGCCTCTGTCCAAATTCCAAATTCTACCAACTCACAACTCTCCAGCTGACTAATTAACACATTGTATCATGTTTGTTTTAATTCTACACAAACAAACATGGAAAAACAACAATTGTAGCAGGAGTTACATCCTAAACAGCTGAGTGCAGTGACAATGTACAGCTTCCCAGAGTGCGCAGTGTTTCATATATGTAGGCTACACCTGAAACCATATATATGTCATCACATGCATGTTAATTTTATTATCTAATACCTGCCTACTGTCACCGGGCCAGGTTTGTTTACATACATGAGCAGCATAAGAAGTGGCAGTTTGCCTCTGGTTTTTATTGTTGGATGGTTCAAACATGAGAAATAATGCTGTGTGAAATGAAAGGCATTGTTCAATAAAGATCTAATTCCCAGATTACGACACACTCTGCCGCAGCATTTTGCCCAGCATGTAACAGGATATTACGTGCACATACTCACACACAGCACACACATATACAGTATATGCATTTGCACAGAAAGGTTGTGGTGGCTAGAGATCAGCACGATGTTATCGGGTTTAGCTGGCATTTATACCACATTTCTCTTTCTCTTTCACACTGATCTCTATTTCTCTCTCCCTCCTCATGTCTTTTATCTCACAGTACTTTTTGTTTACCACCATCAGTGTGCTTCTCTTTTTCTTTCTCTTTTCTTTCTTTCTTCTCCTGCTTATCAGATTAAATCTGTCTCCCTTCTCCTCCACTGGGCCTCAATTCAATTTTGTTGTTGAGTTGCACATCCTTTCTTCCTGACTCCTCTCTGCCCTTGTTACTCTGCATTCAACTTCTCACCTATTTACCCTTCTCTTGTACTTTTTAACACCCAGCTGCATTTCTCTCCCTCTTAAAGCCCTCATGCTCATTTTTTGCCTTTTATCTTGCCCCCTTTTCAAACTGTGCTTCTTTGCTATAGTCCTCTCACGCATCTTTGCTCTTCTCCTTTTCCTTCACCTTTTGGATGTTGCTCTCCTCTTCCTCCTCTCCCTCCATCTTTGCTGTCTCTTCTAATTTGTCAGGGGACAGCCAAAACCAATTGTGCTCAGCATGAAATACGGAAAAACAGTAAATCTAGACTGCAATTCATTGGTAATCATCACAGATTACAAATTTCTCCTTTATTCACTGCCATCAAAGAAAATAATTGGAGTTCTTATTAACTATAGTAATTAGCTTGTTATGGAAGAGAGATAATTGTTTTCTGTATAAAGCAGATGGGAGCATGCTGTAACCGACATGAACATGTAACAAAAGTGTGTATGTTTTAAAGGTTTCTGAGCTGTCATTCCAGCATTACAATGCAGGGAGCTGACATGAGAAATGTTTGATTTGACGTTGCAGTTTTGTGTTGTGCTGAGTCAGCAGAGCCACATTGACACTCCTGGGTTTGTTTGTGGCATTTTTATTCCAGCAAACTGGAAAGTTTCTGGAAAAGATCATGGCCAAAAATTCAAAACACATGCAAACTTAAACACAAAAATTCTGCTGTTGTCACATAAATTTTCATTAATTTACTGTGTGTTTAGATTAAATTAGTGGAGCACAAATTAGCACATTGCCAAATACTCAAAATCCTTTTTACAGTGAGATATTTGCTGTTAAAATACCCAAATGTTAGGTTTTCACAGTCATCAGTCATGTTCCAACATTTTTCTGGGATGGGTTCTGATTCTTACCACATTTTGTCTAATCTGTTATGTTCTTTCAGTTTTTCTCACTTACTTTGAGCAAACTAATCCCCCCCAAAACATTTTTTTTTTTAAAAATCACAAAATGCAGCTTTTGGTTCTAACTGGATCAAAAATATATTATCCCTGAAATACCCTCTCATCATAATCATCTATTATTTTTGAGTTTTAGAAGATTTTTGAATTGAACTGATCAGTTTTACTGCAGGGAATTTACAATTCCCAATAAATGCAAAATCAAATAAACGTAATTATATTTGCTTGATTATCATTATTAAGAATTATAGACTGACATTGATCTGATTATAACCTACAACTGTTGAATACATTCAAAAGCATAATACACTAACCCTTGCTTATATGACATACAAATGTACTTTTGCTTTGTGCAATGACAATAAAGTTGAATCTAATCATCAATAATCATCTAAAAATGACTGAAATGCTGCTTAAAGACCAGAAATCAGAGACAGTTTTCCAGGAAAGTATACTTTTTTTTCGTGGTTCCTTCCTTTTTGCCTGTGGGAGTAATAAGGCTTTCTTGTGTGTCAAACCTTGGCAAAAATGTACAATTAACAAGTGCTTGTTCTCGTGGTTATTGGTGTGACATGTCTGGTATTTCCAGCTCTGCTGTGCAATTTACATAAAAGCACAAGATTGGACCGCAAATGGCCATCAGACCCTGCTGGCTCTGGCTCGGTGAAAAAGTTATGACATTTTATCTTAAAGCAGTCTGGTATAATTTCAGCTCTTAACAGAAAAGTTTGTTACTACAGATCTGCTTATATATTTACGTTCATTAAAGTTCAGATGTGTGCGGTGTAGTGTTGCATAAAGCATCTTAAGATTTGTTTGTATTATTATTACTTTAACACATGGACTTTAAATAAGCGAACACAACAAATTTTATGCATCAAAGTCTGTATGATGTGAAAGTTGTATAAAGCTTTTAGTGAAGTCTGATCACGCAAGTAATGTTGTCCGGCTCCAGTTGCCAGTCAATTTACTAGCCAGATCAGCCCCGGGAGTCTGGATGAAGCTAGCTGACAGTATTGTGCTGGACTGTTGGTCTGTTGACAGACTCCATTCATAAGCTAGCGTTAGCTAGTGTTGCACCCTGTTGACACTGTAGGGAAGCGGGAAGTGAAGGCTATGGATTTTTGCAGAAATTACAACCTGCATCCCTACATAGAACTGCATACGAATCAGTCCACAGGCAACCAAGAAAATCAGGGAAGGTAACAACCCATTCACACATTGGCAATACAAAGTGATTAACACATAAAAGTAGTAATCTATGTAAAACTATTACACATGGAACCTTTAAACTCTCCATCATGAACATCCAACAATGTTATAGGAGTGCAATGCTAAACTGGTGGAGTCTTTCAAATGAATCAGGTTTTATCCTCGAGGATACGTAGGCCCACACAATCTTCTCCATTATTTCTTGCAGTATTTGTTTCTTAGTTTTGGAGAATTTCTGATCAAATTTACTTTAGGGACATTTGTCATTTTGATAATCACATTATATAAACACCAATAAGAAGAACCATTGTTATTACAATCAGGATTGGATTAACTTGAACATTGTTACCATGGTAACTATACCACATTCCTGCTGTAACAAATCGTTTAGTGCTATACCTGGTTCAACAGATTCCTGTTAGGTCATTTTCATGTTTGACATCTTACCAGACATTTCAAGGAGAAAGCTTGAGCTCCTTAATGCTTCAACATCAACATAAATCAGTATTGTGATTTTGTAATCATCACTGCCCTTGACAACATGTTTCCTTTCTCAATCACTTTTATTTTTTAGTTCAACCTTGCTTTTTGTTTGCTTCTTCTTCAATGATTCTTTGTAACTGTGTCTACACAAATTCTTAACAGATGAAGAATTATCGTACAGATATTAGGCTTGGAGCTGAGATTGTTATCACCACCATGAACTCAGGAGATATTTAGAGAGCGCCATGATTGACTGTCCAATCTGTGCAGCCACACGCCATTAGTTTGAGTTAACATTGTACCCGATTGACTGAGATCAGGTCAGGAATAATGGAGACTGGGGATTGAAATATCATTAGTCGAGCCAATGATGAATCAAGAAAAATACTCTAAAGACAGCTGTTATATGAACCACAGATTCCAAGTGGTCTTTTGGTCTGTAATGTTTGCTTAAAAAACTAAAAAAGTTTAGGATGGTTGCACCTTATCTTTTATGTTTTATATGTAGCATCCAGGGACGTCCACGCATGCATGTTCATGTATTTGAAGTTGTGGTCTGTTGCGTGACTCACTAATCTGCCAGCTCACCAGTGGCCTTCTCTTCTTTTCTTCACACATACACATACACACACACACACACACACACACACACACACACACACACACACACACACACACACACACACACACACACACACACACACACACACACACACACAGAGAGACTTTTAAATACCCAGCAACAAGAAAGCTGAGTACTCTAAAATGAAAGGATTCATTTTAGCTCATGAACTTGCAAAAAACTCCAGACTTGAAAGGCAAAAATTGAATTGTTGAAATTAATCAAATAGAAACTCTAAGAGAGTGTGTGAGAAAGAGATAGTTCTCAACTCCATTAGTGCACTTTAGGCATTAGTGAACTGTGTTTTTCAGTTACTTTTGGAGGATTTTAGAGGCGGGCCATTGATCAAGAAGACACCAGCTTGGCACTCACAGCTACTCAAAGGCTGGCAGATGGCATTAGGAAAATAAAGAGTCTTCCAAAAAGGGTTGTCTTCTATAAAATCCCGAAACGTCTAATACTTGGATAGCCATTTCATGATGTCATGTTCTGCAGATTCTGTATAATGCACATCCGCCCTGGGAACTATAATGGAAGAGAAAATTAGAGCTAGGTAAACCACAGCATCCTCCATAGACTGTAGACATGAAAGGATAATTTCACCCATGTATTTCCAAGAAGGATTTATCATTTATGTCTTGTTAGCCTCTGGCTTTAGTAACCCAGTTTGTTGTTCCTATTTGCATTGAATGAAGGAGATTCCTGGTCTCAAGACACCACTGGTGGAATCCTTTCTTTACTCTCTCCCAGTTGCTGTTTTTAGACTTTCTAGTGGCATACTAGGCAACAACGCTCATGCACACACCGTGAACCTTCCCTCCTCTCTCACACTTCCTTTTCACTTCCATGACACCCTCTCTCCTTCCTTCCCTCTGTCGAGTATGTAGAAACAGCCACAGGGGTGTTCCCTCAGAGCTGCAATTACAGTCAAGAAAAGTGTGTTATCCTCTCTGCATATTCACATATATTCTGTGTGTGTGTGTGTGTGTGTGTGTTCGTGCGTTTGGCTCACCCCAGTTATTTTCTGCCTGTTCCAGGGATTTCCATGCTGTAGGACCTAGACATTTCCCAGTGGTGTGACTATGTGTGTAAAAGTATGCGTGCATGCTTTTCAGTATTTGCTCTGTCACTGTCTCCTTCAGTGATTAGGCCCGTCTCCGTCCCCGACTGAGGTTTAGTCTTTTTTCCCTCCCGTGGGAAATGTCGACATGAGGCTGATTTGCCTGCATCTACCACTTTTTTTAGAGTCTGTGCTGCATTTGACTGGGCCGTCTGAATGTGTGTATGTATGTGTGTATGTGTGCGTGCATGCATTTGTGCAAAATTGTCCCTACGTGTCTCGCTTGCTCGCTTGAGTCTGGCCAGCACTGCATCTGGTTCCGTGATGAGACATCTGCAATCGGGAACTTAACGCGATTACCGAGGTACAATGGCCGCAGGGACTGGAAGGGGTCGAGGCACGGATGGATGGCTGAAGGGATGACACTCCTCCAGGAGGTTGCAGATGTAGCAGTGGGGGATGCTTGAGGTGGAGCATGTCCTCTAAGACACACACCTTCACCTGTGAAGAGACCTTAGCTTATCTTTAGTGTTGTCATTTTCACACATTTCTCCTTTTTGTTTTTTGTCTCCCTTCTCTCTTGCTGGTCTGCTTTGTTTTTTCTCTCTTTCTTTGCCCTCCTTCTGTCCTGTCTGCTTTCTGTTGCCTTTCCTTGTCCCCTGCCCTCTGCCCTGTAATGTCATGTTTTGTTAAAATTAAGACACTTTTTTTCCCCATGATCTTGTTCATTTCTCCCAATGGGCTTGTTCTTTTTGTCCAAGTTTATTTAGCTTTGCTGTTCTCTGACCTTCCTCCCTGTTTCTCTCCTGATAGAGTTGACAGGTTGTGTTTGAATTCCCTCATACACACACACACACACACACACACACACACACACACACACACACACAGACAATCCCTACCTATTTTTCCTCCTCCCAAAACCCTCCTCCCTCGTTCCCTCCCTCTGTCCTGGTCGTGTACGGGCAGTGGCACTCACTCACTTCCATTGACAGATTACTTTCCTAATGGAATTTAATTATTTATCCCTTCCTCATGGCGATTTAGCCAGGAAAAGACCGACAGCAGGAGCATGAGGGAGGACAGGGCAGGAGGGGAGGGCGGAGGGAAGAGGAAGGGAGAGGCGCTCATTTCCTCCAGTGGCAAGAAACTGGATCACCTCTGTTTTGATTTGGAGAGATGTCATTCAGAGAGAGAAGGCAGGGGAGTGAGGGATGTTGGAAGGAGGAAAAGGAGAGAGGTAAACAGAGAAAAGAGAAAGACAGAGCATGAATGATGACATATACAGAGAGTTTGGTGCCCTACTCTCTGGCCCAAACAATCACAGAAACTTATTTTTTATCACTTATGAGGACAGTGCATTGACTTACATTCATTCTCTGAACACTTAACGGCAATTACTGCATGCCTAACTCCAATCCTAAACCTAATTTAAGCAGAAAAACTCTGTCTTAACTCTGAAATTCAGTGTTTTACCTGATATGGTAACCAGCCTTTTGTGCTCAGTTGTGAGGTGAGCCCTCATATGTGACTGTGTGACTAGATTTCTTTCCCCGAAATGTGACACATACACACACACGCACACACACAAACACACACATAAACCTTTGCAAGTCTCTGCAGAGAACATGAGTGTTAGACAACCTGTCTGTGCTTTCCTCTCTACCTCATCACTCGCTGTCACACACACCTCTCTGTCTTTTTCCTGTATCTCCTTTTTTCTTTCTTCTTGTATCATCTCTCACTGTGTTTCTCTCTTTTTTGACTCCCTCTTCCTTCTCCCCCCCTTTCTCTCTCTCTCTCTCTCTCTCGCTGGGGATCCTAATTAAGCTTGGCTGCTCTTTGATGTTGTCGCCTTGGCAACAGTCACCATGACGAGGCTAGGTCTGCACACTCTCTCTCAAACTCACTCAGGCATACACAAATACGCACAAGTACAGTACACACACAAATGCAAACACACACACACGCTCACTGAAATCATTAAAGAATACAGCCAGCGTTTGACCCTTGGTTCAAATGATACCTTACACAATGACTAAGGCGTATGCGTAGGCTACACGTGTGTGCACACACATGTTGGCTACATGTATGCACACATGTCAAAACAGCAGAAAAATCAACACGTATATCCTGCTGAGCCAGATAGAGATAACAGTGATATATGCAGTGTGTGTATCTATAGGTGGTTGAGGAAGTGGAAGAGCTTCATCAGTGACCAGTTGGCCGTGACACAGAGCGACTGGCTGTCATGCCCGTTTGCTCTGATGTTTGACCTGTTGTTGTATTTTTTGTTTTCCTAAATAAATGTTTGTGTGGGCTGAAAGCCCTTGAGATGAATCATGTGGTAAAGAGCAATTGTTAGCACGAGCTGTTTCTCAAGGCAGTACGGAATCTGGTAAACTCTGATTTACAGCAGGGGAGTTCCTCATTTCTCTCACTGTGCCCTGGCCTTTCTGTTCAGGCACTATGTTGTACTTCTCTCTCTCTTTAACCTTTTCCGTCCAAGAATCTCCTTTCAAGACATTTTTGTTCATAATTGAGTCCTAAACATGTTATTTTATTTTAATAAATGGAAAGATGTAGCCTATGCAACTGTGCTGCTACATTGCAAGATTCCAGCGTGACTCATTATGTTTTGTTTACACACATAAATTCAAGTACTGTGCTGGAAACAGGTTAAAATAATTTTAATGCACTGGAAAACTCCCTTGTTTGAAGAAAGTAAGTCTCAAAAGACCAACTTGACTAAAAAAGATGGAGGGGTTTTTTTTGCAGTGTCCTCCTTTCCCTTATACTTCCTCGACCCTATCTTTATCTCTTCATTTCCTCTGCACTTCATCCATCTCTTTCCACCGCCCTCTCCTCTCATCAACCCCACCTCCCCACCACCACCACCACCACCACCACCCCCCAGTTCCTGTCAGCACCGTCTGGAGGAGGGCCCCTGTAATAAAACCTGCTCTTACCACTTCCTTATAACTACGGCTTAGGCGACAGTATCAAGAGTAACCACAGCAATTACAACCACAAAACAACAACATACAAGGAAAACTGTAATTAAAGTAACACTGTTGTGGCACGTGCTCACGAGACAAGCAGAAATACTGGCAAAATGATTGTGATTGTAATAATTAGGAACCTTTTTTATTTAAGAGCAGCCACTTCAGATGACTTGGCATCTTTGGTTTAATTTTAGTAAGAGTTGTAGGTTATATGAAAATGAGCCAAAGCACTGTGCGGGACTGAATAGATTACTGATTAGATGGATGATATTCTACATCTCAGGAAAAGACTCTAAATTGCTGCTGGTTCCTTTAATCATCAGATCAGTCAGCTGTACTGATGAGTGGACTGTGCCAGCAGAGGATTATGATGAAAAGTTTGCACAGTGACGCATTAAAACAAGTGTAACTCCTTCCCTCTCTTAACTCTCTTCATGTCCTTCCTGTCCCTGCAGCTGTTTGTCATCGACAACGGAGCTGACGACTGGCGCATCGCCATGACGATGGAGAGGGTTCTGCTGATCGCTCTGGAGCTGCTGGTGTCCGCGGTGCATCCAGTGCCCGGGGACTTTAAGTTTCAGTGGCGGGCGCGGCTGGCCTTCTCGTATGCGCCGTCACAGGCCGAGGCTGACCTGGACATGGTGCTGAGCGTGCCCATGTTCCTGCGCCTCTACCTCATCGCCAGAGTCATGCTTTTGCACAGCAAACTCTTCACCGACGCCTCCTCCAGGAGTATAGGTGCCCTAAATAAGGTCAGAAGGATTTTGTGCTTGCAGGTGTGTGTATGTGCAGTATGCCTTCAAGAATGTGGTGGCCAAAGCTTTAGCCAGGAATAGGTGTGGGAGTTGTAAATGTATTAAGGTCAAGAGCTCTCTCCTCTGAATTAAATCTGTGTCCACATGGTCCTTTTCATTCCTGGCCTCTATCTCTCTAACTATCTCAAGTCCTTTCCTTCTGCTCTGTCCTTCTAGTCACCCTGTTTCTTTTCATCTACCAGCTCAAACCCCCTTCCTCTCCTTTTGTTATCACTGTGCATAGAGACTTAGATCTAAGCTGTGGTGCATCTTTCATAATACAATATGATATGGGAGCGTGAAATGGGAACAAGATATTGCATAGGGCTCAAATGGGGCATGACAAGAAAGGACGACGACTCGAACGAGATTGCAATACAAGTGCAGAGAAATGTGTACAAGCCATGCAATAAATGATTGGTGCCAGGTTTGTAATGACTTTAAACGATGAACATTATTGTAAAGTCAGGAAGTAGAGATGTAGCGTGAGGAGGAAATATGCAAACTAGTAGGACAGGAGGAGCAGGAGAGATGGAGTAGATTTTGGATGAGTAATTTAGCAGGTTGCGAGTGTATCTGCGATGGCACTAGTTTGACCCTCCGGCTACAGTGATGGGGACGAGAGGTGAAGCTGCCATTGAAGTGCAGCTCTAACATGACAGCTCATTTATCATCTGCTTAACCCTTCCAGGGCTCAACCATTGCTCTCGGATCATCCATCTGCCAGAAGTTGATGACAAACGACCCACAGATAAAAACTAAACCGAAATAGGCCAATTACTCAAAGACACTGTATATCTTGACCCCGAGTCAGAGGGCGAGCCCTGATTTCGACTCCAATTACAGTGGAGATTCTCTGAGTGCTGCCGCTATCAAAAGCTACTCAGAAGACTGATTAGTAAAACATCAAGTCTGTGTGGGGAACGGAATGAGGATTCAGAATTACACAATACTAACCTTGAAAACAATATATACTCCAATGTAATTTATCACCTCCGCTATACTGAGTGTGTGTGTGTGTGTGTGTGTGCTTGTGTGTGTATTGCAGGTGCATTTTAACACACGGTTTGTAATGAAAACCCTCATGACTATCTGCCCCGGGACGGTGCTGCTGGTCTTCAGCATCTCTCTGTGGATCATCGCTGCCTGGACCGTACGAGTGTGCGAGAGGTGAGTAACAAAGCCGGTTGATTTAGGTTGCGTGTGTTTTTTGTTTTTTTAATTGTCAGTGTTTGCATGAGACTGTGGACGTTGATTGGATGAGGAATTCAAATGAGCAGTTCACTTCAATTGGCAGGAAGTATAATCTGGGACATGTGTGCAACATAATCCATCTTTAAGACTTCAGTTTATAAGGCTTTCTCACCAGTTGTACATTTAATTTGATTCAGGCGATAGAGTTGTTACTTCATTTGTCCATTTGTCTCATAAATGAGCAAAGACAACTTTGGTAACACTTTATCTTAACCCTCCCCCCCATTCTGCACACTTGCCCACTGTAATGTAGTTTTAAGCAGATATAAAGACATAAATATTTGATAATATACTTTACATATAAATGAATGATTGATAACACTCTATTACATAGTTGGAATCACAGTACAGTAAATGATAAATTAATATGGGGTTATACTGAAATGATCCAGTCCTTTTACCATCTTTCAGAGAATTTTTCATAGTTTTTTCTGGGGGTTTATGTCCTGAAAGTTTTTCTATATTCACAGGTAGAAGAATACGTGTTGTACTTAAGTACTTAACAGCTGTACCTAATGGTTGTGCAGACTAAACCAGCCAGCTGATACTCAAATAGCTACCGACCTAGCCATCTGACTTTTACCTAGGAACTGTTTCAAATTGTAAATCAAAATGTTCACTTACATTTTGAGATTTATCATGTTACGAGTTATGTAATGTTATTGATGAACCATCAAGAGGAAAGCAAAAAGTGACCATCCCCTTTGATGTGTTTAAACACTTCTGGAGATAATCAAGGAAATATGAGAAAATGTCAGTTGGTTAATCAGCTTGATTAAATGCATCATTGCCTGGCTGCTGGGAAGTCGTTGTTTGGTCTACATCCAAGTGTAATTGGCATTTCCTCTGCTCTCCAAACCAAATTATCGAAGGGAAAAAAAACATATAAAATTCAATTAAACTGCTTCAAACAAGAAAGAATTTCAGAATTTGGAGAATTCAGGCTAGAGAATAGAGAGCTCAGAGCAAATATATCTATCGCTAACATCCGTGGCTAAACTTTATGGGGATTCTTTGTTGAACAGTTTTTTGAGCAAACAACTTTGTTTCAGATCTTCACCAGGTTTGGTTGCTACGGCAACATTGTTGTGCATAGGGCAGGAATGATGGAGGCAAGAGCCGCAGTTATGTGTTATGTTCTGTGTCAGACGAAATTGAAGGACACATGTTTGAGGTTTGACGCCCACATCTGCAGACAGGACCCGTGGGCCAGTTATGTTGTTTTTATTTATTCACATCTTTTTTACTATTGACTGACTTTATCCTCTGAACATGGACGGTATTTCTGTTTAGGTATCATGATGCCCAGGATGTGACCAGTAACTTCCTGGGAGCCATGTGGCTTATCTCCATCACTTTCTTGTCCATCGGCTATGGAGACATGGTTCCTCATACCTACTGTGGCAAAGGAGTCTGTCTGCTTACAGGAATCATGGTCAGTATATTTCCTCTCTCCCCTCTCTTTCTATCTACCTCTCTCTCTCTCTCACTCTCCCTCCCCCTTGGTGCTGTCCTCGCCTCGTTCAAAGGTCAGCAGATTAGAGAGCATGCTGTCATTTGTGAGAGAAATTCTGCCATTTGTGTAATTTGGGCAATCCTCCCTGAATTAGCCTGCATCTGTGCCTCTGTGTGTTTTGGGTGTGTAGGCGTGCAAACAAGAGCACGTTCGTGGTTTGTGTGTGTGTGTGTGTGTGTGTGTGTGTGTGTGTGTGTGTGTGTGTGTGTGTGTGTGTGTGTGTGTGTGTGTGTGTGTGTGTGTGTGTGTGTGTGTGTGTGTGCATGCATGCGTGCGTGCGTGTTATTCCCATGTCTGTCCTCATTGCATAATGAAGGTCCCACCTTTCAGTGTGCCATGTCCTCCCACTCTTTCTCTCTCTCTCTCTCTCTCTCTCTTTCGTTTTCTTTATGTACCACTATCTACCTCTCCCTTGTTGTGTCTTTCATTCTATTTATCCCTCCATCTCTCTTTTCCTCTCTGTCCATCTCTCCTTCCCGGAGGCCATGTGTTTATTTCTATCTACCGTCCATCTGTTAGTATGAGTGTTTAAGCTGCCGACTGCTCCTATATTTGCTTCACTTCACAGGTGTCCTTCCCTCCTCAAACTATTTCTTTCTCTCTGCCATTCTCGCTTCTTTCTTTGTCTCATTTCCTGCTCTGTTTTGTCTACTGGCATTTTCCCTCTTCATCTCTAGCTTGATTTTGTGTAAAGGAATAAGATTTTGGAAATTGATCCAGTTGGTCATCTCATTTAGTAATTGTAATGTAGACACTACTCATCTTTTCCCATGCAATCACTGTAAAATACACTTTTCTGAATGATTCAAGGAAATTAGTGTCTTTTTTGAATGCCAGATCATTGGAATTTCTTAATAGCTCTACAGCTAAATGTCAAGTTATCTCAAATTAAATGTGATAATAAACAATGGTGGCTTTTGTTGATTTTGTAAGGTCAGGAAAGACAAAAATAGGACTAAAAATATAATGTTGATATGTTACCTGGGAATACTTTTCTCATAGGACACAATGTGCCACATGTTTTACATTGCCAAAGGGGAGAGCACAGTGAGTAATAGTAGAGTCTGTACAGCTAAAGAGCTGCGCAGTGTGCTCACCTTTGTTTTTGGATAATGTAGTTTTTAAAACAAATTATGTAAAAAGATTACTTTTCTGAATTACAGACTCATGTAATGCATCAAGTACTACATCATCAATGTTTTTTCCAAAAATAGCATTCCTGCAAAAAGATAAGGAAGCCTGGATAAGACATTTAAAATGTCATTTTCATTAACTAAACAATGCCATGGATGCCACGTTTGCCCTTTGCATGTTTTTAAAACCTGAGGGAATAATTGTGCATAAGCTTTTACTCATAGAAAAATCCCAGTAGCAGAGTGTAACATAATGTAACATAAAGGCAATGTGCTCATACAAATGACGAGCACCACTTAACATTTTAAAAAGCACATCTAAACAGTCCTCAGATCAGTCAAGTTACATATTAAGATGGGATGATGTAACCGCTGGCTCAGTTATTATAACAACAGAGCTTTTGAATTGTTTTTGTTTCATCAAGAAGAAGAAGATAATAAGCTGCTAAAATTTGCTTTTTATTACCAATACCATCACTGTGGGTAGCTTCCATTTCCACACTTGCGTACATACCTAGTCCTTTTGCTCTTGAGTGTGTTTTGTGAATGCTCAAGCTTGGCCTTACAATGCAGTTTAATGACTGCTGGATGATGGTTCAAGAAAAATCAAGAGCGTGAATTGGATAGTCCTCAACATAACTCTCTAAAGTCCATGAGTATTTTCCACAGGGAAGACACTTCACTTAATATGCTTACTAGTGTTATTTGGAAATTAATGCACTATTAGTCTTTAACCTTTTATAATGAAAATTTGCTATTTAACATTGTAGTGTAGTGTGCATGACTGGCTGGAATCATCTACTAGGCTCACATAGATGATTTTGTTGTCTGTATTACTCACTACCTACTTCCCCAAAACTCCCAAAAACCTGCATGTGTATTCTTTCATCCTCACAGTGTCGGTCCAACCTCTCTGTATTTGCCAGCTCACCTACTTTTTTTACTTTATAGTCCATTAAATGTGTGAATAAACACACTCATGCACAAAGAAACACACACACACACAGACCCCGATTTGCTGGGTGAATCATCCAATTTGTGCTTTAGAGTACAACTCTTACTATAATGTTAGCACACACACACACACACACACACACACACACACACACACACACACACACACACACACACACACACACACACACACATAACATGGGATGGATACAGAGTGTCCCAAGCCCACTGTTACAGACTGCATCCTCCACACAAACACTGACACAGAGCTTGACATACACTCTTAGTATGACTCCCACACTCACTCTCCTCTACTGTCACACACACACAAACACACTCTTGCTCAAAGTGGTTTATTTTCGTTGATCATCAGAGAAAAGGTGAGGATGCAAGAAAGATGAGGCTTGTGGCAGGGGCAAAGGGGTAAAAGGTGGAGGACAAAAAGCAGGATTTTATTTTTTTTTCATGGTTGAGAATTATTGTAATGAGTTTCTATAGGAGAACTTCTCGCCATCGTTACTATGACAACACATGAAGGCCATCACTGCCCCGAGGCTACCTGGGGGTTTGCCAGGTGTAAGTGTGTATGCGTGTGTTGAAGTGTTGTTGTGGGTGAGTGGATGGTGGCAGGGTGAGAGTTTACCTTACCACCTTCCACAACACGTTTAAATACAGGGAACTATCTGTTGTTCTTGTATGCAGCCAAAAGTGTATGTTGTCTAACTCACAACTCATAGCGAATAATGCAATTCATGTATGCATGTCTTCATTTGCATTCTTATTCTTCTTCATGCATGTTAAAATGCACTCTACTTTAATTCCCTCCAATTAGCATTCATAAGCAGTATATACACATTTATTAAATGGTTTATTCCATACTATAATGTAGTTATATGCATATAAGTAAATTCAGGTATTTGTCAACAACTGCAGTATAACTCCTCCTGTGGACATCATGTACATGTATCAGTGTACATCTTTATTATTTTTGGTTATAAGCCATTTATCATATGTTTACATAATGCCCATAAATGCCATATGGAGGGTCGGGGTTAAAGTAAAGTGTTTTTGTTTTTCTTTCATCTACTACAGCCTCTTGATATATTGTAGTTCGGGATGGGTCATCTGGTTAGAGAGATTAGCTGCCATTTCAGACCTATTTTGCGCTTTTGTCTGACTCTAAGTGCTTGCATTGTGCACACTAATTGAGCAAAGTAAATGTCACATTTTCTGTGTCTGTTGAACATCTTCTCCTTATTCCTCTATTCGTTCCTGCTGACCTGTTTCAGAAACTATTTTCCCCTTCTCCTGCATGAAGCTAAAGCGATGCAGTTTTTACCTGGAAGTGTGTTGATGTTACACAGACACACAGATGGGTGATTCCCCCTTTTTTTCTGACAGCTACATCGATGGCTGCGCTGTAGTGGAGGAAGCGAGGGAAACACCCAGGCGTATGAAACAAATCACAGCAGCGCAGCCATCATCAGCCGTGTCACTATGTGGAGATTGCACAGGGAACCCTGCTGAAATCAAATGGATGCAGGCATATACACAAACAAACTCTCATACATACACAGACACACACACACACACACGTGCACACTCTTCCATGCACATACACACATAGCCTGCCTTGACAGACTAATCAGCACCCCACTGTTTCTGACCGAGGAGGACAATTTTGAACACACACAAAAACACACACACACACACACACACACACACACACACAGTTGGAAATGTGCACACTCGCACTGCACTTGTACATGCTGTACTGTAGCAATTTTGTAGAAGGTTCTTTTACCTAAAGCACAGACATGTATGAATGCTCTAAGGGTTTTCCATCGGCTCTCATCATATTTTATTCATAGTTTTTGAATAAACACAAATAGAGTGGATGAGTGTATAGACGTGGGCACTAATGCCTGTTTGTGCGTTACATTTTTACTGAACCCAGCCAAAGTTATTTTTGGCGAACCTGTCTTATCGTTCAAGAGTGTGCGCGATGAAGTCTTGGCTATTTCCTACACGCTTCAAAATGTTGCATGCTCCCTCGCTCTCACTCTCCAACTCACTATGTTATATCTCTTTTATTCTCCCTCTCTCTCCCACTGTGAGACTCACACACTCACAAGCAGGAAGGAAGAGCACTCATACATTTTCATTAAACACTCTTAATCTTAATTCATTACTTATCAGGAGATATGTGACCTCATTAACATTGCCTTCTTCTCCATCTTTCTCTCCTCCTATCCTGTGCACACACCCTCGCCTCCAGCATTCATCCCTCTCTCCAACTGGTCCCTCCGTGTTTCCTTCCTTCCCCATTTATATTTACTCATAGCTCTTCACTGTCTTTATCTTTTCTTCCCTTCTCCGTTTTTTTTCTCTCGGTGCCTGCCCCTTCAGAGGAACCTGTGAGCACTCAACAGCCCCATTGAAAACAGTGTCTAATCTGAAAGTTAATTAAGTCTGTCTTCCTCCCCGTGTTCCTGCTCCTCTTCTCCTCTCAAGCATGTCTTTCTGGTTGAGAGACTGCTGTCACTCTCTCTCAAATGCATTTGCCATATGTCCCATGTGGGCCGAGCTGGAATACAGACAAACCAGTCTGTGTTTTACACTTTTACACTTCCTGCAGGCCTCGAACCTCCGGTGACAAGAGAAGACTGACACCATGTAATTCGAATTGACAGCATCTAATTAAATGAAATTTGGTGGTGTCAATCTTTGAAGTGTTTTTTTTTTTCATCTATAAGGGGCATATTTTTCAGCTACATATAGAGGCGATATAGAAGGGATCTCACACCAGATGGATTGGAAGTGAAAATAGACTTGGCTTGCCTCTCGACATGAGGAAATGTGGATCTGGAACAGAGCTATCCCTCTTAATCCTCTCCTCTCTCCCATTCACTTCTCCTTCTGTCGTGCGGCTCCCTTCCTCATATTTGTCCTCGCTCCCTTCAATCATCTGGGCTAATTCCCTGGCCAAAAAGCCACCGATTTACCAATTCCTCCTCTTTACTGACTGACTCAGTGCTCTGTTTTCTCCTCCTCCTCCTCCTCCTCCTCCTCCTCCCCCCCTGCCTCTTCTCTCTCAGGGTGCAGGCTGTACGGCTCTGGTGGTTGCCGTGGTAGCCAGGAAGCTGGAGCTGACCAAGGCCGAGAAACACGTACACAACTTTATGATGGACACGCAACTCACCAAGAGGGTGTGTAGGCTTGTGTGGTATCGCTGGTGTGAATGAGTGTGTCTTGCATAAATAAAACAAAACTATAATTTTGAAAAGAAAGCATATATTTTCTTCATGCACTGTGGTGGAATAGAACTGTAATTTAGAAAAGTACAGTTTGTATGTGTTATTGTCCTTTTGGGTGATGTTTTACTATATTTTCAGATTACTTTGGGGTTGAAGACAAGGTGGTTGAAAGCTCTGCAAAACGGCTTGTCATTTCACTGCCCCTCCTTCACCATCCCCAACTTCTACATCACACTATCACCCTGTATTGTTGTGACAAACTGCCATGTTATTTGAGTGAAGGCAATAAAAGGTCATCTCTTTCTCACCCTCTCTGTTCTGCTCTCTCACTTACCGTCTCTCTCTTTCTTTCCATCTCCGATACTTTTCCTCCCACATGGCCATCCCTCCGCCCAACTGCCTCCCCTCTCCTCTGACATTTGTCTCTCTTTCAGTAAAACCCTTTTTCCTTTCTCTCTTTCTCTCTATCTATCACCGTCTCTCCTCTCCTCCCTCCTTTGCCCTCTAGTTCCCTTCGTCCTTTCCCCCTTCATGCTTCCTTCTCTCCATCTCTCACTCCCTCCCTCCTCCCTCCTCCAGTCCTTTTCAATTTTTCATACAGTTGAAAGACCCAAGTTTTAAAAATAGCTCCCATATCAAATATGTAGGGTACATTATGGCAGCAGGGTATCTGGGTGACTGAATGGTGTAGGGTGATCAATAATTTCATCTTAGATAAAATATCGACAGAGCAGTCAAATGGACTCTCTGTTGGAGCCGGGCTCTCACCTCATCTTCCTGTAGACTCTGTCCAGGTCAGCCGGTCTGTTTTCACAAGATGATTAACACCTTGAACTGTCTATGTGTGTGTGTGTGTGTGTGTGTGTGTGTGTGTGTGTGTGTGTGTGTGTGTGTGTGTGTGTGTGTGTGTGTGTGTGAGAGAGAGAGAGAGAGAGAGAGAGAGAGAGACAGAGAGTTTCTGTATGTAGATTATTTACAATCTTGAATTCAGCTGACCACCTAAAGCAGTTGTTCCCAACCTGTGTCTGATGAATGCTTTTTAAACTGGATGTTATTTAACATGATTAATTATATAAAAGTGGATATTGTTCTAATATTTTTATATACAATACACACTGATCTTGGAATTGTCATATTTAGACTTTGTCTCTTTCTAAAGTCTTCTTTAAAACTCCATTTGACTTGGATATCTCAACAACCTCAGCTGTACTTGTTTTGTGCAAGTGTAAACCCAACGTCACAAATTGGTTTGTGGAGTATCGCTTTGAAGCCTCGAGTCTGGCATTATAGTCATTGCCATTGTTGTTTTTTCAGAGCCAACGGCAGTGACGTACTCTACATGAGTTGCACTCATGGGCAGCGCAGTTTTGACTCATCCGTGGCAGGAAACAATGGAAGGTCTCACATGCAGTGACACAATAAATGACCATAAATGGGATCATAATTTACTAAATGAACTTGAAACTAGCAATCAAGACCATAAACTCATTCAGAAACTGTTTACTGAGCTAATAAATCAAGTCAGAAGTAGGGTCATTTTTTCATAAAACTCAATACTATCAGACTTTTTTGGAGCCCAAATTATGCCTACTTGACATCAGCATGTTAGCATAGTCATTGAGATTAAACTAGTATGCTCATGTTAGAGCTTAGCTCAAAGCATGGCTGTAGGCTGTTACTTTGGTAAGTTTGGTCAAGTTTGTATTCATTCACAGCCTATTTATATCGTTATGGAAACTCACATTTATACTAACTGTGGTAGATAACTGCACAATAATTCATTTATCCATTAGTTTTAGAAATTTCAACTTCCCCGCGTGTCTTCTGCAGTCGTGTTCTAATAGCCGGTTATTGTGACTGTAAATATACTAAAGACTGAGGTCTCGTCTACATGTATAGCAGATATTTAAAATATACACTACCAGTCAAAAGTTTGGACACACGTTCTCATTTAATGGTTTTTCTTTATTTTCATGACTATTTACATTGTAGATTCTCACTGAAGGCATCAAAACTATGAATGAACACATATGGAATTATGTAGTAAACAAAAAAGTGTGAAATAACTCAAAACATGTTTTATATTTTAGATTCTTCAAAATAGCCACCCTTTGCTTTGATTACTGCTTTGCACACTCTTGGCATTCTCTTGATGAGCTTCATGAGGTAGTCACCTGAAATGGTTTTCCAACACTCTTGAAGGAGTTCCCAGAGATGCTGAGCACTTGTTGGCCCTTTTGCCTTCACTCTGCAGTCCATCTCATCCCAAACCATCTCGATTGGGTTTAGGTCAGGTGACTGTGGAGGCCAGATCATCTGGTGCAGCACTCCATCACTCTCCTTCTTGGTCAAATAGCCCTTACACAGCCTGGAGGTGTGTTTGGGGTCGTCGTCCTGTTGAAAAATAAATGATGGTCCAACTAAACGCAAACCGGATGGAATGGCATGATGCTGCAGGATGCTGTGGTAGCCATGCTGGTTCAGTGTGCCTTCAATTTTGAATAAATCCACAACATTGTCACCAGCAAAGCACCCCCACACCATCACACCTCCCATGCTTCACGGTGGGAACCATGCATGTAGAGACCATCCGTTCACCTTTTCTGCATCGCACAAAGACACGGCACGTGGAACCAAAGATCTCAAATTTGGACTCATCAGACCAAAGCACAGATTTCCACTGGTCTAATGTCCATTCCTTGTGTTTCTTGGCCCAAACAAATCTCTTCTGCTTGTTGCTTTTCCTTACTAGTGTTTTTTTAGCGGCTATTTGACCATAAAGGCCTGATTCGCGCAGTCTCCTCTGAACAGTTGATGTAGAGATGTGTCTGCTACTAGAACTCTGTGTGGTATTCATCTGGGCTCTAATCTGAGGTGCTGTTAACTTGCGATTTCTAAGGCTGGTGACTCAGATGAACTTATCCTCAGCAGCAGAGGTGACTCTTGGTCTTCCTTTCCTGGGGCGGTCCTCGTGTGAGCCAGTTTCGTCATAGCGCTTGATGGTTTTTGCGACTGCACTTGGGGACACATTCAAAGTTTTTGCAATTTTCCAGACTGACTGACCTTCAGTTCTTAAAATAATGATGGACTGTCGTTTCTCTTTACTTAGCTGATTCGTTCTTGTCATAATATGAATTCTAACAGTTGTCAAATAGGGCTGTCAGCTGTGTACCAACCTGACTTCTGCACAACACAACTGATGGTCCCAACCCCATTAAGAAGGCAAGAAATTGCACAAATGAACCCTGACAAAGCACACCTGTGAAGTGAAAACCATTTCAGGTGACTACATCATGAAGCTCATTGAGAGAAGGCCAAGGGTTTGCAGCGCTGTCAACAAAGCAAAGGGTGGCTACTTTGAGGAATCTAAAATATGAAACATATTTAGAGTTATTTCACACTTTTTTGTTTACTACATAATTCCATATGTGTTCATTCATAGTTTTGATGCCTTCAGTGAGAATCTACAATGTAAATAGTCATGAAAATAAAGAAAAAACATTAAATGAGAAGGTGTGTCCAAACTTTTGACTGGTAGTGTATTTCACCACAGAACCTTTGTTTTATAAAATATCTCCGTCTACATATGAATGCAAAAAAGCTTTCAAACAAACACACCTGCCCAGTAGATGGCAATAAAGTCTACCTCAATGATACATCAAATGCCAGACCGGGTTCTGAGCATGCGTAGTGAGCCTTTTAGCCGGTAGTAAGTTAAAAACACAAGCAATAGTAGCTAATTATTTATTTATCTATAGTTTTTTGTCAGGTATTTCTTCACACACACACACACACACACACACACACACACACACACACACACACACACACAGTGCTAGAGGCTAGAGGAAGAGTTTGTTGTCAACAATATCCATATTCGTGTGGACAAGGCCTCAGCCTAACACTAATTTGTAATCCTTTGTTTCTTTTGCTGTTAAACTCATGTCAAATAATAATTCATTTTTCAAATTAGTCTTGTGTTTCTGAAGTTTTTAATTTCTAAATGGAAAATAATATTTTTGGTACCTTTTACAAGCTATTACATGCCATTCATTCCAGAAATATAAATAAAACTGATGCTGATCAGCCTTTAGCTAAAGACATACATTTTAAAGTGAATGCCCTCCTCAATCCAGTAAATCACAATCTTAACAAAGGCAGTCATTGGGTAAGGGAGGTGCTATATTGCAGTTTCATTCAACTCAATACAGCATGCTGCTTGGTGACATTTCCCTCAAAGGGTCTTCGGTTTATGCAGTGGTAATTGTCTCCGGCCTTTATTACTGAGAGACCACTGATTGAAGCTGTTGTATGCACATTGATTTACATGGCTGGGGCCATTCTCTGCCATATCATCGTAACAAGAGAATACAGTCACTCAAGGCTTTATAATGAATAATGCAACGATAGACTCTACATCCTGCCTTCATCATATGTGAATACACAAATAGATTCAAAAGCACACACACTTTCTACATCAGTGAAATGGTCTTTCCGTCCCTTTGAAGGATTAACAAGAATGTCATTTAAATGCCAATCAGTGAAGCTCTTGGCTAGTAGACTGTGTTGCTGGTAATATCTCTGTTTGATGTTGTCGTCTTTATCTTTATTTACACGTGTTGGGTGTGGTTGTCCACCAGTACTTAAATGTTACAGAGCTAAAGCCCTTAAACTGCAAGCCAAGTAACTTCTACACAACAAAGTAAAATAAACTTTTCCTTAGACGTATGTATACCTCACAGATCATTTCAGTTCAAATGTGTGTGGTATTTTTGACACTTTCTGACACATACTTCAAAATATTTTCACCTTCTATCATATGAGTGTTCTCTGCTTTCATCCTCAGATCAGAGTTTTAGACGCTGCCGACAGGACTGAAGTAGAAATCTTGATATCTCGTGTGGCGCAGATTGGGTGCGGAGGACCTAATAACCGTATCAGGGAGGATGATGTGCTTTAAAAACATCATTCAAAGTTCAATGCACAGGGTTAATTTTAATGCAGTGTTCAGTGAACTGAAGTGTTCCTCTTCCTTTGATAGGATTAAAATGGATGTTAATTAAATAACAGTTAACATAGTCCCTAAGTCGACTGTGTGTGTGTGTGTGTGTGTGTGTGTGTGTGTGTGTGTGTGTGTGTGTGTGTGTGTGTGTGTGTGTGTGTTTGTGGTTGTAAGTGCTCATGTTTGATGTCAGGACTTGTTGTCTTGATGTATAGTGTTAAACATCTTTTTAACATTGGTTAATTCAGAGCACCGTCGAAAGTCTGTCTGGTCAGACCTGATCACTCAGAGCGCTCTTGACACTGAAAAAGTCAGTAGAGTGGTGTCTCCTTCCTTTTGATGGCACTACCATGCCACTAACTGAAGCAATAAGTCAATTGACCTTGTGAATATGGCTGACTGAGTACGTTTCTGAGGTCAGTGTTTTTATTTCGAGCTTTTTAAGTCTCGATGGAAAGTTAAAAACGTCAGGTCTTTCTATAAATTTGTACTCCGAATGTGTGTTCTGCCTCCACTCTGGGCCATTGGTTAATTCAGAGCACTTTCAGAAGTCCCTGTGGCATATTCAGAGCTTCGCCCTCTCTGAATATTCAGAGTACACTCTGGGCTCTGGCCAAGGAGGAGGTGCTGCAATGCCTTCCAATGTTTATACCACTAGCCAAATGGGAGCAATCTAACCCCGGAAGATTTCAACTAAGCTAGCTTTCAAAAAATGTATTTGATACTCTGTGAATGCATTTACACATCTTTTTTTCCACTCTTTACCAGTTGAACCTGAGTGCGCTGTCTAGATTAATGAAAGGTTCTCTGTCCCCCATTCAGGAGACACAAAACGTATGAAACCAGAGAAAGAAAAATATTATTTTAATTTTATGAAATGTTCTATGAGTCTTCATTGAGTTTTTTGAGCTTCTGTCTTGTGTTTGCGTGCATTCATGGATTTCTGACCCATGTTTGCGTGTCTACTTGTGTGTGTTAGACTTGTCTCTTCCTTTTGTCACCATGTATGTGAGGGGAAGGTCAGAGCAGGTAAGGCCACGTGTTGCCGTGGCACATGGATGAGGTGGGAGGTTGTTGCCAAGGTAATTGGCCTGTTTGTTTATGTTTTCTGCTCTCCTAGAAAACACCATTGTATCTCTAGCACCACAGCACATAATTACTAATTACATACATAGGTCATTAATGCTCTCCTGGGTAAGAAGGGTCAGGAGTCTCAGCTTTTCACAACAAATGAAGTGTCAGAGCCCAGTTTTGTTTTTTGTTTTTTTTGTTTCTGATACCGTATCTAAATATTTGAATCCACGCTTATTTGAAAAATACTTACATTTACTGTAATTACATTTCTAAGCTATTTCTATTTATACTGATTGATTTATACACAATATGTCATCACACACCCAGCATGCTGAAGTGTGGGAACCCCTTGTCTTAACAGATTCCTCTTGTACCTGGCATAAGGTGTGCTGTGTAGGGGAGCAGCCAGAACAGATCTTTGACCCAAACCAGCCATATGGCCCCAACATGGATGCACAAATACAGGCCATATGGTCCAGGAATGGCTGCTGCTGCTGTCGTTTGGTTTCTTGTGGAGTATTCTTAGCGGTTCATGTTGAGTCTTTAATGTTTTTTTTAATGGAGGTGCTGTCTTTGCCTCAGTTTCTATGTTAACTCCCGGGAGGAGAGAGAAAGAAAAATACAGAGGGTGGTGGGGGGAATTAACATACAAACAGCGTGGTATTATCAGTCCCTGTTATTTGCATGTGGAGCAGTTCCCAGGGTTTAAATGGAGGGTGAAGCTTTAGCATCATCTAATTAAACTGCCTTAAGCAGCGCAACAGGCTCCCTCTGCACTGCTGGACAGATGTTGGAAGTTTATGTGAAAACTTCCACGGCAAGCCGGCAAGACAGACACAAGATGCCATCGTTCATCATATTTCACTCAGCCTGCAGTGATTAATCAGATGATGAATAGGATTTGACATATCAATTTACCAATGGACTTGTAGAAGTGAGGGGTATTAAATGCGCTCTTCAGTAACCTGGCCCATGATTAAGACTAGAGAAGCTGTCTTTTGGTCAAATATAATCCAGACAAATGAACTTTATCCTGCCTATCTGTGATGTTTGGTTGCAAATATCCTTTCTAACAGTGTAAGCAGTTGTAATTTTAAATTTTATGTTAAAGCACTATCTAAAAAACACTTTGCAACCATCAATGATGTGGACATTATTGCTGTAGTTGTAGAAATACTGCCAACAGGTCTTTATTTTGATGATGCCTCTTCAGGATCTCTGCAGCTCTGTCAGTGCCTGTCCTTGCTACATGTATGGGAGTTCTGTAATCCTATTGATACACACTGGGAGATGAGACTCAGAGGGAGAAACATGGGATAGTAGGATTTAACTCATACTCCAGCCTTAGATTTACATCCAAATCCCATTTGTGACGGTGTGTGAACTAAACATAAATATTTTTTATCTTGTTGTGTTTATTCACATGAGATATAAGTAACATATCTGGATATCATCAAACAAGCTCTATAAAGGTAAGAATTAATACATTTGTAGTGCTAACTGCCATTAAGAGTGGCTGGTTAGTATGAACCAATCTCCTGGAGGGGTCTTATATAGTATCTATAGCATGTTGGATTAGGTCTTTTTGCTTTGCTTTTCCTCTGTGTCATTGAAAACACATCTGCAAGGCCCAGGGCCTCCTACTCTCTTCATCTGTAGCCAATAGTGTGCATTTGTCTGCATGTGTGTATGTGTAGGCGTGTATGTGTGTGAGCAGTCCTTGACTGCGGTGGATAGGTGCTGATTAGCCAAGCTGCCGGGGTCTTTTGTGCTCCTCAGACGGGGGTATAATTGTTCTTTGTTCAGTGCTCAGCATCTCTTTGAAGTCTCTCATTCAATTTATGTCCTTACAGATTCTCTCTCCCTTCTCCCTTCTCTATGGTATCCACCCGCGCTTTTTGCTGGGTGTCAGACCCCTGTGTTGTAATCACATAGC
The DNA here is from genome assembly GCF_905237075.1 of Dicentrarchus labrax. NCBI lineage: Eukaryota > Metazoa > Chordata > Actinopteri > Moronidae > Dicentrarchus > Dicentrarchus labrax. The sequence goes on along the minus strand of NW_026136707.1, from coordinate 11,329,476 downwards.
AACCTATAGGGACATACACTAGATGAAACATACAGGAACATATATGGAAACATATTATGTAACAGAAGCCAGATTCATGTCCAAATCATTGATCTGAAGCCTACACTGACATTTTGAAATGGTATTTTATTCAATTACAGCAATGGCACATTCAGATGCTGCCAACTACAACTGAAGCCTATGTCTGATCAGTAGAGAAAAATAACCATCTTGACCACTGTCTCTGATGGCTTTCCGTAAGAGCATCATTACAGAGGCTGTTTCTCTAATTCGGCAGGGTTGAGGATTGTCTTTGACAGCTAGTTGAAGAGAAACAACTAATGCTGCTATTGTTTGTTTCAGTTGTCGTCATAATTAAAAGGAAGATCACTGGTTTTAATGAACTGCGGTGGTACTGTAGTCAATTACATCCAACCAGCCAAGATAATGCAGCCCATTTGAGCTAGTCTACAATATAATGTGGCATATAGACAGAGAGAGAAGTGTGTGTGTGTGTGTGTGTGTGTGTGTGTGTGTGTGTGTGTGTGTGTGTGTGTGTGTGTGTGTGTGTGTGTGAGGGAGAGACTCCTGTTGGTTCTCATTGCCAAATCTCCCTAAGGAGAGAGCTGTTTATGAAAAGCATTGGCAAGCAAGCCGGTGTGTGTAGAAAGAGACAGAGAGAATGAGGGCAGCCGCTAAGAAGAGAACGATGATTTAGTTTTTTCTTTGCAGGGAGACAATGGAGAATGGTGGGAAAAAGAGAAGGAGAACGGGGCTAGGCAAACCTGTTGCCTGCTTCAGTTGCCAAGGGCTACCTGTTGCTAACAATATGTGTGTGTGTGTGTGTGTGTGTGTGTGTGTGTGTGTGTGTGTGTGTTTATTGTCTGGGAGCAGATAAAGAACGCAGCGGCCAACGTGCTAAGAGAAACCTGGCTCATCTACAAACACACCAAGCTGACGAAGAAGATTGACCACTCCAGGGTCCGCAAACACCAGCGGAAGTTCCTCCAGGCTATACATCAGTGAGACCACACCTTGCACGCACCCACACAACCACGCACACACACTCAGAAACACACATGTGCACACACAAGCACATAACAGTGCATCTGAGCGGCTGAAGCCTTTAAAATCAGCTGTACTTTC